>NC_058080.1:22610002-23218274 GCF_014858855.1 Bufo gargarizans | reverse complement strand
GCTATACTCACGGGTCAGCGGCGTCCGCTATACTCACTGGTCAGCGGCGCCCCGCTATACTCACTGGCAGGCGGCGTTCCCGCTAGACTCACTGGTCAGCGGCGTCCCCTACTCACTGTCAGCCACCCTACTCACGGGTCAGCGGCGTCCCGCCTATAACTCACGTGGTCAGCGGCGTCCGCTATACTCACTGGTCAGCGGCGTCCCGCTATACTCACTGGTGGCAGGCGGCGTCCCGCCTATACCTCACTGGTCTAGCGGCGTCCCGCTAATACTTACTTGGTCAGCGGCGTTCCCGCTATACTCACTGGTCAGGCGTGCGTCCCGCTATACTCACGGGGTCAGCGGCGTCCCGCATAACTCACTGGGTCAGCGGCGTCCCGCTATACTCCACGGGTCAGCGGCGTCCCGCTATACTCACTGGCATCGGCGTCCGCTATAACTTCACTGTTCAGCTGCGTCCCGCTATAACTCACTGGTTCGCGGCGTCCCGCGATAACTCACTGGTCTACGTAGGCCGGCCCGCTATAAAGCTCACTGGTTCAGCGGCGTCCCGCTATACTCACCTGGTCAGCGGCGTTCCCGCTATAACTCACTGGTCACGGCGTCCCGCTATAACTCACTGGTCAGCGGCGTCCCAGCTAGTACTCACTGGTCATGCGGGCGTCCCGCTATACTCACTGGTCTACTGCGTCCCGCTATACTCAAGGGTCAGCGCCCGCTATACTCACTGGTCAGCGGCGTCCCGCATACTTAGCATGGTCAGCGGCGTCCCGCTATACTTACATGGTCAGCGGCGTCCTCTTATACTCACTGTCAGCGGCGGCCCGCTATACTCACTGGTCAGCGGCGTCCCGCTATACGCACTGGTCAGCGGCGTCCCGCTATACTCACTGGTCTGAGGCCCTGGTCTACTGCGTCCCGCTATACTCACTGGTCAGCGGCGTCCCGCTATACTCACTGGTCAGCGGCGTCCCGCTATACTCACTGGTCAGCGGCGTCCCGCTATACTCACTGGTCAGCGGCGTCCCGCTATACTCACTGGTCAGCGGCGTCCCGCTGTACTCACTGGTCAGCGGCGTCCCGCTATACTCACTGGCCAGGGGCGTCCCGCTATACTCACTGGTCAGCGGCGTCCCGCTATACTTACAGGTCAGCGGCGTCCCGCTATACTTACAGGTCAGCGGCGTCCCGCTATACTCACTGGTCAGCGGCGTCCCGCTATACTCACTGGTCAGCGGCGTCCCGCTATACTCACTGGTCAGCGGCGTCCCGCTATACTCACTGGTCAGCGGCGCCCCGCTATACTCACTGGTCAGCGGCGTCCCGCTATACTCACTGGCCAGGGGCGTCCCGCTATACTCACTGGTCAGCGGCGTCCCGCTATACTCACTGGACTGCGGCGTCCCGCTATACTCACTGGTCAGCGGCGTCCCGCTATACTCACTGGTCAGCGGCGCCCCGCTATACTCACTGGTCAGCGGCGTCCCGCTATACTCACTGGCCAGGGGCATCCCGCTATACTCACTGGTCAGCGGCATCCCGCTATACTCACTGGTCAGCGGCGTCCCGCTATACTCACTGGTCAGCGGCGTCCCGCTATACTCACTGGTCAGCGGCGTCCCGCTATACTCACTGGTCAGCGGCGTCCCGCTATACTCACTGGTCAGCGGCGTCCCGCTATACTTATTGGTCAGCGGCGTCCCGCTATACTCACTGGTCAGCGGCGTCCCGCTATACTCACTGGTCAGCGGCGTCCCGCTATACTCACTGGTCAGCGGCGTCCCGCTATACTCACTGGTCAGCGGCGCCCCGCTATACTCACTGGTCAGCGGCGTCCCGCTATACTCACTGGTCAGCGGCGTCCCGCTATACTCACTGGTCAGCGGCGTCCCGCTATACTCACTGGTCTGCAGCGTCCCGCTATACTCACTGGTCAGCGGCGTCCCGCTATACTCACTGGTCAGGGGCGTCCCGCTATACTCACTGGTCAGCGGCGTCCCGCTATACTCACTGGTCAGCGGCGCCCCGCTATACTCACTGGTCAGCGGCGTCCCGCTATACTCACTGGTCAGCGGCGCCCCGCTATACTCACTGGTCAGCGGCGTCCCGCTATACTCACTGGTCAGCGGCGTCCCGCTATACTCACTGGTCTGCAGCGTCCCGCTATACTCACTGGTCAGCGGCGTCCCGCTATACTCACTGGTCAGCGGCGCCCCGCTATACTCACTGGTCAGCGGCGTCCCGCTATACTCACTGGCCAGGGGCGTCCCGCTGAGCTGTTTCAGTAGTTGGCTTTACAGTATTGCTACTCTGGTTGGTATGCTGCTCGGAAACTTCTTATGTGCCTCTTCCGTATCCCTTAATAGCTCTAGATGCCGCTCCGATATGACGAAGAGCCGGTGTCTTGCGAGCTCAAGCCCTCCTTCTCCCGCGCTGGTATTTGTTTGCACATGTTAATTTGATATATGACCGTGCAGTGATTTCTATTAGTAGCGCGTCGGGTTTTTCATTTTCAGGATTGGTTTGGCATTGAGTTTATTCAGCAGATAATGTTCCGATCCATCGGGGGGGGGGGGGGGGTGTCCTGAACCAAATGCGTTTTGGGGTTTAAAGTCACCCCTTCCTCAGAGGTATTCAGTCCCCCATGAAGTCTTCCTTTATATAGGGGTTGCAATTTTCTCTAAAGTCCGGTGTGTTTTTTTTTCCCCTTTTTCCCAAAATCTGGTATGGATTTTCAAAATATAGGGATTTATTAGAATAGTCTATTTCTCATTGCTGTAATTTCTTTCTTCCTGTGTACCATCCCATTAATGGTTCTTACAATATTGCGCCACATTTTAAAAACAGTTAAAAAAAACCATAATACTAGATCAATAATACAAAGCAGTCTTTGATATCCGTTATTTCGTATAGACTTCCATATAAATAGTCTCTAATATTCCACTAAAAAAAGCTACATCCCTATTGCGATATTGCTGTTGTTTCAGTGCGATACCTTATATTTTTTAATATATTTTTTATAAAAAGTATAGCATAAAATCTTATGAAATAAAGTAATTCCATATTATAAAGGACATACAGACCCACATAAATATTAACTAGTTAACCACTTGCACTTATAATGTTAAATACTAAAAGTTCATGCATATTAGTGCGATTTTAAAATTCCTATATTTCTAAGTGATCCATAGTTAAGGCTGTACTATTTGTTCATAAAATACATATAAGATTTTTTGTAAATATATATATATATTTTTTTTATATATTTTTAAAGATAGGTGTGGGGCAAAAAGTACAGACGGGTGAACGGCCTGTACTTTTTGCCCCACTCCTATCTTTAAAAATATATTAAAAATATATAAAAAAATAAAAAAATATATATTTACAAAAAATCTTATATGTATTTTATGAACAAATAGTACAGCCTTAACTATGGATCACTTAGAAATATAGGAATTTTAAAATCGCACTAATATGCATGAACTTTTAGTATTTAACATTATAAGTGCAAGTGGTTAACTAGTTAATATTTATGGGGGTCTGTATGTCCTCTATAATATGGAATTAATTTATGACATAAGATTTTATGCTATACTTTTTATAAAAAATATATTTAAAAATATAAGGTATCGCACTAAAAGCACAGCAATATCGCAATAGGGATGCAGCGTTTTTTTGTGTAATATTAGAGACTATTTATATAGAAGTCTATACGAAATAACGGATATCAAAGACTGCTTTGTATTATTGATCTAGTATTATGGTTTTTTAACAGTTTTTTAACTGTGTCGCAATATTGTAAGAACCATTAATGGGATGGTACACAGGAAGAAAGAAATTACAGCAATGAGAAATAGACTATTCTAATGAATCCATATATTTTGAAAATCCATACCAGTATTGGAAAAAAGGGGAAAAAAACACACCGGATTTTAGAGAAAATTGCAACCCCTATATAAAGGAAGACTTCATGGGGGACTGAATACCTCTGAGGAAGGGGTGACTTTAAACCCCGAAATGCGTTTGGTTCAAGACCCCCCCCCCCCCCCGATTGATCGGAACATTATCTGCTGAATAAACTCGATGCCAAACCAATCCTGAAAATGAAAAACCCGACACGTTACTAATAGAAATCACTGCACGGTCATATATCAAACCAACACGTGCAAGCAAATACCAGCGCGGGAGAAGGAGGGGTTGAGCTCGCAAGACACCGTCTCTTCGTCATATCGGAGCGGCATCTAGAGCTATTAAGGGATACGGAAGAGGCACATAAGAAGTTTCCGATCAGCATACCAACCAGAGTAGCAATACTGTAAAGCCAACTGCTGAAACAGCTCAGCGGGACGCCCCTGGCTAGTGTATAGCGGGACGCCCCTGGCTAGTGTATAGCGGGAAGCCGCTGACCAGTGAGTATAGCGGGACGCCGCTGACCAGTGAGTATAGCGGGACGCCGCTGACCAGTGAGTATAGCGGGACGCCACTGACCAGTGAGTATAGCGGGACGCCGCTGACCAGTGAGTATAGCGGGACGCCGCTGACCAGTGAGTATAGCGGGACGCCGCTGACCAGTGAGTATAGCGGGACGCCGCTGACCAGTGAGTATAGCGGGACGCCGCTGACCAGTGAGTATAGCGGGACGCCGCTGACCAGTGAGTATAGCGGGACGCCGCTGACCAGTGAGTATAGCGGGACGCAGTAGACCAGTGAGTATAGCGGGACGCCGCTGACCAGTGAGTATAGCGGGACGCCGCTGACCAGTGAGTATAGCGGTACGCCGCTGACCAGTGAGTATAGGGGGACGCCGCTGACCAGTGAGTATAGCGGGACGCCGCTGACCAGTGAGTATAGCGGGACGCCGCTGACCAGTGAATATAGCGGGACGCCGCTGACCAGTGAGTATAGAGGGACGCCGCTGACCAGTGAGTATAGGGGGACGCCGCTGACCAGTGAGTATAGGGGGACGCCGCTGACCAGTGAGTATAGCGGGACGCCGCTAAACAATTAATGAGATCTAATCCACAGCTATTGTGTTACTACTGCATTAGGAGGATATGCAAACATTGTTAGTAAACAGAGAGCTCGTATAAGACACTAATGGAAACGTTGTTTCATATTTTAACGACTATTGCTGTGTCATTCATTACGGAGTTTTAATTTTGTACCATCCCACATCACGTGTCATATATTTTATATTTACTGATCTACAGATTTTATATGAAGTTTAGAATCATTTATGCATTGATTTTAGGATATTGAATTATGTAATTGATGATTTTAGGATATTAACTTCCCAGTTTTATCTATTGTTATTTACTAGTGTTTTCTAGCATAATAAATTGTATGGTCCCTATATAGCGAGAGTGACCAGTATTTTTATTCAATTCTATTATCCGCCCAGAGGAAGGGTGATTCCTCTTTACTGTGAGCACCTCTACCTTAATTGTGTGTCATTCCTGTGCGCCCCATTTTTTCTTATATCTTTTTAAAGACATGTTTGCAGTGGTATTGACTGATTTTTAAATCTATTAAATCTATTAAATTCCAGGGGAACACCAGGATAATGGCCTCAGTCACAGCCCAACACCAATCTGGTTAGAAGGCACAGTAGCTCCACAACTAGTGTTGCGTGAATCAAAGCATCCGAAGTGGAATTCAATCCAAAGTTCAAGATAAATCAGATTCACACAAATCCGAATTGTCTTGCGCTTTATGGTAACAAATCATTTTATTCCTAAAACGTCAGCTACATGTGTTACACAGTGAAGGTAAGAAGCCCAGGAATGCAAGATCACCTATAATACTATGCAGACAGCCAATCAGCACTTAGCCAGCCCAGCCCAGGATGACACAGCCGTACAAAGGCCTCATCCCGTGCGGTGTTAGCCATTTCACTGTGAACTGAGCATAGGGAGAGACATGACAAGCACTAGGGACAGTGTTCAATAAGCTTTTACTTGTGGAACATTGGATAGGGAGAGTGCAGGGACAGTGTAGGGAGATCATAGGGAGAGTTTTTACACACTATAGGATGAGCATAGGGAGAGCATATTGAGACTGCAGGGACAGTGCAGACTCTGTAATCTGGAGCTGAAGGGATCCATAGAAGACAGCTCAACAATTTAACCGTGTCCTCCTTATTTAATAGCTAAGCAATTCTATTACACCTTGATTCTCCAATTGGGGTGAATGAGCTGTCTACTTTAACTGTTATTTGGGTGTCCATCTTGTTTAATAGATAAACAATTTTATTAGGGCTTGATTCCCAAATTGGGGGTGAATAGGTGGTCTATTTTTACTATTATTGGAGTGTCCACCTTGTTTAATAGATAAGCAATTCTTTTATTTCTTAATTCTCAAATTGAGGTGAAAAAGCTTTATAATTTAGCTGTTATTGTGGTGTCCACATTGACATTAAGTAACTAATTTTTCATATAGCATATGCAACATGCCGCCCCCCAGGGCCGATCATGTCCCAGGTTTATAGGAATGCCGAATGGAGTGGTGCTGCCCCAACAGTTTCCTGTGTGTGCCAAGGTGCTCCTACCTGGACACCATCGCTGCCAAGGGATAGGCTTCAGAGCAATAAAGGGGGGAGTAATGGTGGAGAAATAGTCAATTTCAGACTTCTATAAATTTCAACAGCTTTACTTGAATGAACTTTGCATCCAGACAATATGCAGTATTTCTCTTTGTTCCAGCAGGTTTTAGGGTAAACTGGCAGGCAAACTTGAATATTCTGTTTTCTTTTCCTGTTGGGCTAAACTCGACTTTAGTCTGGTAGCTGGACTTTAGGACTGGTCTGTTACCTTTAGAGTGGGGTGCCTTTGGCTGTTGACCCCTTTGCAATACTATGTTTGTAAATCTGTGTGCAGTCAGAGTGATCCTCCTCTCCTTCCAACTATAGACTAGACTGAAATCAGACTGACTAAAAACTTCCTGCAGCCCCCCCCCCCCTCTCCCTTGGTAGACAACGTGACTGGCTCACTTCTGTCCAAAAGGGTGACTGGAATGGTAAGTTCCATTCCATTCTCTGCCATATATGCTGCCACCTGCTGGTGAACCAGGCATGGTACATGGACATAACAGCTTCATAGCAACATTAGGAATGCACAGTGTAGGAGGACCTGGAATTAATACCCAGATGACATTATGGTTGGCCCATTAGATACAGTAGCAGGGTGTATGAATGGTAATACCTCTCTGGAGTATTACATATACAGTTACTATTACTCTACAGCAGTGGTGCCCAACCTACGGCCCGTGGGCCACATCCGGCCCGCAAAGCTGTGTGATCCAGCCAGCGCAGTGACGGGAGGCGGAGCTTGCGCCCAGCTGAAGAAGCAGAAGAAGGTATACTCCGGGGCAGATGCAGTGACGCAGTACAGAAAGCCTGGAGGCAAATCAGGGAACGAATATGAGTAGTAAATAATTTCTGTGACTGTAGGGCGTTTTGTGTGTTGACTATGCGGAGTGCATTGTGTGTGTGGATTCAGCGCGTCTCTCACCGCTGTCGTTCACGTGGGTAGTTGCTTGCAGTGCTGGGCTCCTACTGTGCGGAGGGCTCACAATTCCCCATTTTGCGCGAGTGCAGTGTCTGGGTGCGTTCGCTGTGCTGGTCCTTGTGACCGGACTGTACTGGAGGAAGGAAGGGCTGACTCTTAATGGCGGGCACAGGCGCCAGTGTGTGTGGGCAGTGTGGTTTGAGGAGGGCTGCCCCCGTAAGTGTGGCTGGTATCTTAGTGAGGACAGTTGAGACATCCTGAAGGGCCAGTGGAGTCCATGTGGCAGGGGTCCGGCAGTACATGGCTTTGAGGGGTAGGAAGGGAACCCCTCCTTGTTGTTTGGGAAGGCCAGGACATGAGTGGTGTTCATTGGTCTTGGTTGGAATTGTGACACTGGTAGGTGGTCTGCGCTGTGGCTGGCAGTAGAGAGAGTGCCCCCTTCACAGTAATAAAACTTACATGTGCCCCTTTCACAGTAATAAATGTCACATTTGCCCCCTTTACAGTAGTAATGCTTACATGTGCCTCCTTCACAGTCATTCGGCCTGCGCAGTGAACAGAGGCAGAGCTTGCACTCAGTTGAAGAAGAAGGGACACGCTTGATCCGCTGCAGTGTTGCGGTACAATTATTTTCAGCAGCGACTGGAGACCCCATCTCCCCACACTGGTTGGTACAGACCTCAACTGGACTCTCAGCAAGGCATCAGAGCACGTCGGAGAAGGTGAGGACGAGTCGGAAGGGAGCAGGAGTTCTATGGAGGTCACATATGCCCCCTTCACAGTAATAATGCTCACATATGCCCTCTTCACAGTAGTAATGCTCACATGTGCCCCCTTCACAGTAGTATTGCTCACAAGTGCCCCCTTTACAGTAGTAATGCTCACATGTGCCCCCTTCATGGTACAATTGCCTAGATGTGCCCCCTTCTCAGTAGTAATGCTAAAATATGCCCCCTTCACAGTAGTAATGCTCACATGTGCCCCTTCACAGTATTAATGCCCACATGTGCACCCTTCACAGTAATAATGCTCACATGTGCCCCCTTTACAATAGTAATGCTCACATGTGCCCCCTTCACAGTAGTAATGCTCACATGTGCCACCTTTACAGTAGTAATGCTCACATGTGCTACCTTCATGGTAAAAATGCCCAGATATGCCCCCTTCTCAGTAGTAATGCTCACATGTGCCCCCTTATCAGTAGAAATGCTCACATGTGCCCCCTTCACAGTAGTAATGCTCACATGTGCCGCATTCATGGTAAAAATGCCCAGATGCACTCCTTCACAGAAAAAAATGTCTAGATATTTGCCCCTTCACAGTAGTAATGCACAAGCGTGCCCTCCTCACAGTGTTTGCATTTCTTTCTGCAAAGCTACCTGGTTCTGGCCCGCAAAATTTAAACCATATCTAGTGCGGCCCTCAGACGGAAAATGTTTGGGCACCACTGCTCTACAGTATGTCCAACAAAGAGGTGCCATGGCCCTCCAAAGGAAAGGGCAGTGGCAAAAATGTTGCAGAAGTCAGCAGAAGTAGCAGCAGAAGAAAGCAGGGCGGTAGCAGCAGCTGCAGCAACAGGCCAGAGCTGCCACTATCATCCAACTCGGTCTTCAACATGATCTTAACTGACTTCAAACACCATCAGAAAGGAGTCAGTAGGTTCCTCTCACACCACACAGTTGGCATGGCCCAGGAATAAGCTCTGTGATCTCACATGTCCTGAGGCTGCCTCTTTCTTTGCTGTTCCTTCTTTTATTGAGGACAGTCAGCAGCAACACTACTGCACAGCCCAGATTTGGAGGAGAGGTCAGCTGCTTCCCCTTGTAGGTGTGCAAGACGATGACGATGATGTGGGAACAGGTGCTTCAAGTGGTCAAGGATGCATCCATGAGAATGGTGAGGGTGACGAGCAGACAGTAGTGGATAATGATGTAAAACCGATCACACGTGGGAGCCATGTGAAGAGGGGGCTCTATTATAATCATCATCACGGAGCAGGGTGGCAGCATGCCACTGAGCCATCAGGGTGCAAGTGTGGCCATAAGCCAGCAAGATGGCAGCAGTATAAGATCTTGAGCCAAACTTGCCCGGGGTAGACCATCTGCTACTCAGGAGCCTACCTGTCCAGAAACAACTAGCAGTGCATAGCTTCAAATCACGCATTGATGGGGGTGAACTTCTATACTCACTGGTGTGGAAATCTTTCATTGAGTCGCCAGAGGATGTCAGCTGGCACACAGCATTGCATCAACACATGGTGCATCACTATAAAGTGGCCTGGGAAAACCGTGGCGCTAATGTTGTGGTACAGCCTGATGCAACTCTCAGTGGCCCACACCACTTCTCCAGCAGTCAAGGCTCCACCACCTCAGCAGAAAGGAGCTGTGTTTTCTTCTCATTATCTGCTGGTCCTGATGCTGTCATGGCGGACAAGCACTCAGACACACAGAAAAACTAACAACCAGGCTCTGAGCGAGAAGCAGGGGAAGGGTCACCTCCTAGCTAATCCCTGACCTCTCTCCCTGCACTGCTCAGCCCACAGGCAGACCTTGGTGGTAGGAATGCTGTGTCCTCGTGCCTGGGCTAATACACCCTAAATTCCCTGAGATGGTGAAAAGGGGAAATAGGAGCAGCCTGCTCGCACAGAACCTGGGAGGGAGAGATGACACAAACACAACTAAAACAGCAAACAACAAAAACATAAACCACATTTATCTTATCAGAGCTGGGACAGAAAACCTTCCTTCCTTGCTTGCTTCCTAGGCCAGACTGATTTTTATAACCCGCTCAGAGCACTGGAATTGAGAGCCATTTAAACTAATGACCCCACCCAGTGCACCTGATGGGAGGCGGATCCAGCACAACTCTAAAACAAACACTAAACACGTGCTGCTATTCTGGCCGACCTCCTCACATAGACAGAGCCGGGCATGACAGATGCTCCTCCTCATATTCGCCAAGCGTTTTGCTATTGCTCACCAAGGTAATTGCAAAACAGTTTGCGTGCACCCATCAAGTTAAACATGTGCTTGGCCAAGTTGCTGGTACTAGAGTCCCTCCCTTTCCATGTGGTTGCCTATGAACCTTTCAGAGAACTGATGGCTTTTGCCAAGCGAATGTGGAGAGTCCCAAGCCATAACTACTTTTCTAAACATGCTCTGCATATACAGATACAGCAGAAGGTGATCTAGTCCTTGAGACTGTTGGTGTCTGGTACAGTTCACAGAAGCGTCACCGTGTGGAGCTGTAACTATGGTCATTATTTACAAATAGTGTTGAGCGTGAATATTCGAATAGCGAATATTTATCACGAATAGCGCAACTTCGGTAATTTGCTAATATTTTGAATATAGTGCTATTATTTATGCTAACATATGCCCCCTTCACAGTAGTAATGCTCACTTGTGCCCCTTCACAGTATTAATGCCCAGATTTTTTAACATCTGAAAACATGATTCATCCCTGCTTCTTTCTTGTGGGTAAATGAGTCATTGGCCCACAAGCAACTTAAGCAGGAAGGAATCACTTTTTCATTTGGAAACAAAATGACGAATATTCTAAAAAAACTAATATATAGCAATATAGGGAACATATTCCTTATTTAGAATATTCGCCTTTTTTTTTCAAATCTCGCATACTCCTCCCCGACAAGCGACCCCGTCACTATGGGAACACCTGTGAGTTAGAAAATACCATCAGATCTGAGTTTTCCCTGAGATTGTGAAAACTGGTATATTCTAACCCACTGGCGTTCCTATGGTGACAGGGACGCTTGTTGGGGAGGAGTATGCGAACAACTGTACAGATTGAAAAAAAAAGACAACTATT
The DNA here is from genome assembly GCF_014858855.1 of Bufo gargarizans. Classification (NCBI taxonomy): domain Eukaryota; kingdom Metazoa; phylum Chordata; class Amphibia; order Anura; family Bufonidae; genus Bufo; species Bufo gargarizans. The sequence continues at coordinate 23,206,938 of NC_058080.1, read as the reverse complement.
ATAAATAACGAATATATTCACTATATTGCTATAACCTAGTTTTTTTGAATATTCGTCATATTCGTCATATTCTAAAACAAGAATATATAGCAATATAGTGAATATTCGTAAAATACACATATAGACTGCAATTTAGCTAATATAGTGCTATAGTATTTTTTTTAATAGTGTACATTTTTTTCAAATCTGAAGTTTAGAAGAGTCAAAAAAATGAGACTATAAAAAAAGATTATAGCACTATATTCGCTAAATTGCATTATATAAGTGTATTTTCCGAATATTCGCTACATTGCTATAACTTTGTTTTTTAGAATATTTGTTATATTTTTCATATTCTCAAACAAGAATATATAGCAATATAGTGGATATTAGTAAAATACACATATAGACTGCAATTTAGCTAATATAGTGCTTTAGTATTTTTTTTTTTAATAGTGTACATTTTATTCAAATCTGAAGTGCAGAAGAGACAAAAAAATGAGACTATAAAAAAATACTATAGCACTATATTAGCTAAATTGCAGTCTATATGTGTATTTTACTAATATTCCCTATATTGCTATATATTCTTGTTTGAGAATATGAAAAATATAACAAATATTCTAAAAAACAAAGTTATAGCAATATAGCGAATATTCGTAAAATACACTTATATAATGCAATTTAGCTAATATAGTGCTATAATCTTTTTTTATAGTCTAATTTTTTTGTCTCTTCTAAACTTCAGATTTGAAAAAAAATTACACTATTAAAAAAAAATACTATAGCACTATATTAGCTAAATTGCAGTCTATATGTGTATTTTAAAAATATTTGCTATATTGCTAACAAAGTTATATCAATATTGCGAATATTTCTAAAATACACATATTAGCCATAGCCATAGCCAACCAATAGAAAAGTTGCCTTATACAGTTAAAATCGCAATACGCAAATAATTAAATCGAATATTTGATTTTGACGAATGTAAGACGAATATTCAATTGAATATTCGCAAAATATCGCAAAATCGAATATGGCACCTCCCGCTCATCACTATTTACAAATAGTAATTTAGACTAATAATTGCCTTATTTTTACATATGCCTCTTGCTTGTTATTACTAAGATGTAACTTTTAATACATAATATATAAAATGTATTTTAAGATCTAATAAATCAGTTTAAAACTCAGTTGTGTCACATTCTTTTCTCTCATTAGAGAATATGGACAACCCCTTTAATAATCATTGCTTGTTGATAGCCCTGTGTAAGCAGATGTGCTGCTGGCAAATCCAAAGTTATGGGGATGAACAATTCACACAATATCAATAATTGCCTCATATATATAGATGGCACATGCTACTGATCACTGGTGGTTAATGGGCATGAGGACAAAGGTTTATATATTGTACGCACATTTGATGAAATCCTTATAATTTTCTATTTTATATGAATAATTACTAACAATTCCTTGTTTCCATGTGAATTTTCCTTCATCAATATGGAACTGTAAACCTTTATCACCGAAGAAGTTCTGATCCAATATTTTAGCATTGAATGCTGTCTCATTAGTAAATGTCATCTGATGTATTATTGTCACTAAATAAGAAGATCTCATATGTCCATTCTCCTGAAAAGAAACCTGTGTCCCAGTGCTGTCCGTGTAATTAATTCTTTTTAAATAGTTGAAGAGCTGGAAAAAAATATTACAGTTACAAATATTAGATTCATTTAAGGGCACAGAAGTATTGTTAGACCCCTATAGCAACTCTTTAAACACAAACTTCCAAAATAGGTTGCAAGCACAACACTTAAAGAGGTTGTACAACGATATGTATTGATGACTTGTCCTCAGGATAGGTCATCAATATCTGATTGGTGGGGGTCCGACAGTTGGGAGAGTCGATCAGCTGTTTGAAGAGGAAGTGGCTCTCCATGGGAGCTATATATATTTCAAATGACCCACTGGACCCAGGAGGTCAATGATAATAGTTCAATAGTCAAGGACTATAAATTTCTGTTTCTGGTCTTTTATTTAAAACATAACTTTTATTTCTTATTTTCAAAACAAACAACAAAAACTAAAGGTGAAGATTTAAAAATACATATGGAGGGGTACTTGATAGGGGCTAAAGTGTATAGCGTACTATTCCTTTATATAGTAAGATCAGGAGGATATTATTTGCATATCCACCTGGAGGTAGTGTGTGGTCTGTATTATTGTTGTTTTTTTATGTCTGCAGTGTCATCTGGCACCAAACACTCTATAACCTAGACCACACTCTATTAGCTATTCGACCTTAGGCGAGTGCTCTTTACTATTTGGATTTTAAACCTTTCTAGGATTACCCCAGTTGTTGCTGCTGGCACCTCAAATAATGTCTATGCTGCCCCTATCATATGAGCATGTACGCTTCGGCGTCTGCAGCTTGCCGTGCTAATGTTCAGATATTTGCCCTGCCATAATCATTAAAAGTCATTCAAGACGCAGCTCCCCCGACATGTTTCACCTCTCAAGGCGGCGTCTTCAGGGGAAATGGAGCCACAATCAACGCAAATGTTTGCTATGAGAAGTCCTATATACCCATAGGGTGGATCCTTCCAATCAATAACCTATGAGTATTACCATTTTGTGTTGGTCGACATCTTTTAGGGCCAATCATATCCATATCTCAGGTTACGGTGTCAATGTTCTAGACCAATCCAGGGATTAGTTGTGCGCATGCGTCAGAAACTTTGGGGTATTGAGAAGTTCAGCTTAGGCCCCAGAGGAGGCAATCTTGACAAGAGGATCCTACAGAGTGAAGCACAATGGATTCAAAGGCTTAACACCATGAGTCCAAATGGCTTAAATGAAGGGTTCTCCTTCACAGCGTTTATATGAAGGCTACCAGGGAGATGCTTCTCCCTGGCCCCATCTACTGGGTTTACAGTCTAACTGATAATGTTATCTCTCTTTTTAAAGAAACTACTAAAAATACTACTAGCAAATAATTAGCAAATAAGTAGCAAAAACTAAAACATTTAGAAATAATAGGGCATCTATATCCAGATCCGGCGATGAAGAATAGACACATAATCTATGATGGTGATAGCAGAGACATGTAGAGAAAGCTCCAATACACATGTAAAAATTACAAGTCTAAGCACTTGCACAATATGATACGGGTATGCAGAAATTTCCTAAGTCCCAGCGCAGGCGCCGTTGATGGTCTATCCTCTGGAATAAGTTAGATAACTTCACGCATCTTACAATGTTACATATACATATAACAACTCTCAGAGTTTTAGCACATGCACTGGGAAAACTCTATCTCTTTAAATATAGCTGGAACCTCTGCATACAGGTCCTTCTAAAAAAATTAGCATATTGTGATAAAGTTCATTATTTTCTGTAATGTACTGATAAACATTAGACTTTCATATATTTTAGATTCATTACACACCAACTGAAGAAGTTCAAGCCTTTTATTGTTTTAGTATTGATGATTTTGGCATACAGCTCATGAAAACCCAAAATTCCTATCTAAAAAAATTAGCATAATTCATCCGACCAATAAAAGAAAAGTGTTTTTAATACAAAAAAAGTCAACCTTCAAATAATGATGTTCAGTTATGCACTCAATACTTGGTCGGGAATCCTTTTGCAGAAATGACTGCTTCAATGCGGCGTGGCATGGAGGCAATCAGCCTGTGGCACTGCTGAGGTGTTATGGAGGCCCAGGATGCTTCGATAGCGGCCTTAAGCTCATCCAGAGTGTTGGGTCTTGCGTCTCTCAACTTTCTCTTCCCAATATCCCACAGATTCTCTATGGGGTTCAGGTCAGGAGAGTTGGCAGGCCAATTGAGCACAGTAATACCATGGTCAGTAAACCATTTACCAGTGGTTTTGGCACTGTGAGCAGGTGCCAGGTCGTGCTGAAAAATGAAATTGTCATCTCCATAAAGCTTTTCAGCAGATGGAAGCATGAAGTGTTCCAAAATCTCCTGATAGCTAGCTGCATTGACCCTGCCCTTGATAAAACACAGTGGACCAACACCAGCAGCTGACATGGCACCCCAGACCATCACTGACTGTGGGTACTTGACACTAGACTTCAGGCATTTTGGCATTTCCCTCTCCCCAGTCTTCCTCCAGACTCTGGCACCTTGATTTCCGAATGACATGCAACAGTCCAGTGCTGCTTCTCTGTAGCCCAGGTCAGGCGCTTCTGCCGCTGTTTCTGGTTCAAAAGTGGCTTGACCTGGGGAATGCGGCACCTGTAGCCCATTTTCTGCACACGCCTGTACACGGTGGCTCTGGATGTTCCTACTCCAGACTCAGTCCACTGCTTCCGCAGGTCCCCCAAGGTCTGGAATCGGTCCTTCTCCACAATCTTCCTCAGGGTCCGGTCACCTCTTCTCGTTGTGCAGCGTTTTCTGCCACACTTTTTCCTTCCCACAGACTTCCCACTGAGGTGCCTTGATACAGCACTCTGGGAACAGCCTATTCGTTCAGAAATGTCTTTCTGTGTCTTACCCTCTTGCTTGCGGGTGTCAATGATGGCCTTCTAGACAGCAGTCAGGTCGGCAGTCTTACCCATGATTGCGGTTTTGAGTAATGAACCAGGCTGGGAGTTTTTAAAAGCCTCAAGAATCTTTTGCAGGTGTTTAGAGTTAATTAGTTGATTCAGATGATTAGGTTAATAGCTCGTTTAGAGAACCTTTTCATGATATGCTAATTTTTTGAGATAGGAATTTTGGGTTTTCATGAGCTGTATGCCAAAATCATCAATATTAAAACAATAAAAAGCTTGAACTACTTCATTTGGTGTGTAATGAATCTAAAATATATGAAAGTCTAATGTTTATCAGTACATTACAGAAAATAATGAACTTTATCACAATATGCTAATTTTTTGAGAAGGACCTGTATACGCACCTAAGCTTCTTATACCTAAAAATTCTGAGTCCTAGCGCATGCGCTTCTAGTATTTCGACTTGTGAAACACATGCGCACTACACTAACTATGCAGATGGGGATAGCGAATCCTCTAAGTTTCAGCGCATGTGCTATGAATTCGGCAACTTTGAGTATGGATAGAGCTCTCGCGTCAGCGTGTTGGCACAAGTAGAGATCTTGAATCTCCTAAGCTTTAACGCACGCGCTCTCAAAATTTCGGAACTTGGATCTGTCTAAGTTCCTAACGCATGCGTACTAAATCTATTAGTGGGGATCCTGAAATTTCTAAGTCTTAGCTCATGCGTGTCTAATGGTTGGAACCTGAAACATTCTACGTTTCTGACGCATGCGTGAACATTGACACAGTAACCCGAGATATGGATATGATTGGCCCTAAAAGATGTCGACCAACACGAAATGGTAATACTCATAGGTTATTGATTGGAAGGATCCGCCCTATAGGTATATAGGACTTCTCATAGCAAACATTCGTGTTGATTGTGGCTCCATTTCCCTTGAAGACGCCGCCTTGAGCGGTGAAACATGTCGGGGGAGCTGCGTCTTGAATGAGTTTTAATTATTATGGCAGGGCAAATATCTGAACATTAGCACGGCAAGCTGCAGACGCCGAGCGTATATGCTCATATGATAGGGGCAGCATAGACATTATTTGAGGTGCCAGCAGCAAACGAATGGGGTAATCCTAGAAAGGTTTAAAATCCAAATAGTAAAGAGCACTCCCCTAAGGTCGGATAGCTAATAGAGTGTGGTCTAGGTTATCGAGTGTTTGGTGCCAGATGACACTGCAGACATAAAAAAAATAAAAAAACAACAATAATACAGACCACACACTACCTCCAGGTGGATATGCAAATAATATCCTGATTTTACTATATAAAGGAATAGTACGCTATACACTTTAGCCCCTATCAAGTACCCCTCCATATGTATTTTTAAATCTTCACCTTTGTTTTTTGTTGTTTGTTTTGAAAATAAGAAATAAAAGTTATGTTTTAAATAAAAGACCAGAAACAGGAATTTATAGTCCTTAACTATTGAACTATTATCTCCATGGGAGCGCCGCTTCCAGGTCATTACACTACGCATCAACTCCTCTGCAGCAGCGGTGTAGTGTAAATACAAGTACTTGTTCCATTCAAGTAAATGAAGTGAGTACTTGTAATTACTGTACACTGCACTTCTGAGATGACAGGCAGTTAAATGAATAGAAAGTGGTGCTCGCATGGAGCGCTGCCTCCTCTTTCAAACAGCTGATTGACGGGGGTCCTGGGTTTCAGGCCCCCACCAATCAGATATTACTGACCTATCCAGATTATTGGTCTTTAATATATATTGCTGCTCAACCCCTTTAAATACTGCTAAACAGATCATGAGGATGTGAATATGGGGAGGGGGGGGGTACAGAACAGGTGCTCTAAGAGTCACTTTCTGAATAAACAGGGCTAGCTTCCCAGTTAAGTTGACAGGTGGGAATTATCTCTCTCTCTCTCTCTATTTGTGGTTCTACAATGCCTATTGTGGGGTGCAGATCATTTACCAGACCAAATGTTGCAAAGTCCTGTAGCTTTATACAGTCCGTGCATTACCTTTACAGTCCGTGCATTACCTTCACAGACTTGTATCATGTACTGTCCCTCTATATGGCTAATCTGCCACCGTGATTGAATACAGATTGTATCCTCGAGAAGATGCCATCCGGTCCTGTCTCCTTTTGAGTCCTCTAGCTGTCTACTCCCTGTAATTTCCACTGATGACCTTTCTCTCTTCTATGTTTTTAAGTAACTCTGGGCCTGCTGGCACTATCTGTGAGGATTGAAAGGGCCTTTAACAACTCTCATCACGTTAAAATGGTGATTCCAAGAAAACGATTTATTACCAATTCAGAGATTTTGACTACTGGTACCTCCCATGATCCTGAGAACTCTTTGAGTGCTCTCTGTAAATAGAAATTGGTTATTACATTTAAATAGTGGCTCCTCATACTCATAGTGTTGTATTCAAAGTGGAATTCAATGTGAAGTTTACAAAAAATGAATTCCGCAATGAATCAGAATTTTTGCGCGCTTCATGGTAACAAATGGTTGTTTTCCCAAAATAGTGGCTACACGTTACAAAGTTAGATCTCGGGAATGGAATATCACCCATAATGCCATGCAGACAGACAATCAGCATGTCATGAACCAGCTGGTGTGAACCTACTGTGCCACGTGTCCAACCTTCTCTAAGGGCATTGTCTAGTGTTCAATAAACCTTTTATTGTGGAGTAATAGAAAGGGAGACTGCAGGGACAGCGAAGGGAGATTGTATAAGGAGAGTATAGGGAGGCTGCAGGGACAGTGCATGGGCTTTAATCTGAAGCTGAAAGGATCCATAGGAAAGAGCCCACTTTGCATCAATCCATATGTAGAGCACAGCGCTACCTAACTCAACAGTGTTTACCTTGTTTAACAACTAAGCAATTCCATTAGGCCTTGAATCTCACAATGGAGCAAATAAGCTGTGTAATTTAACTGTTATTGGGGTGTCCACCTTGTTAAACAGATAAGGAACTACAGGGAGTGCAGAATTTTATTATTGAACAACAACCATGTTCTCAATGAACCCAAAAAACTCATTAATATCAAAGCTGAATATTTTTGGAAGTAGTTTTTAGTTTGTTTTTAGTTTTAGCTATTTTAGGGGGATATCTGTGTGTGCAGGTGACTATTACTGTACATAATTATTAGGCAACTTAACAAAAAACAAATATATACCCATTTCAATTATTTATTTTTACCAGTGAAACCAATATAACATCTCAACATTCACAAATATACATTTCTGACATTCAAAAACAAAACAAAAACAAATCAGTGACCAATATAGCCACCTTTCTTTGCAAGGACACTCAAAAGCCTGCCATCCATGGATTCTGTCAGTGTTTTGATCTGTTCACCATCAACATTGCGTGCAGCAGCAACCACAGCCTCCCAGACACTGTTCAGAGAGGTGTACTGTTTTCCCTCCTTGTAAATCTCACATTTGATGATGGACCACAGGTTCTCAATGGGGTTCAGATCAGGTGAACAAGGAGGCCATGTCATTAGATTTTATTCTTTTATACCCTTTCTTGCCAGCCACGTTGTGGAGTACTTGGACGCCATCCTCAACCCAAAAAGGCCCCACAAGCTCATCTTTGATGATACCAGCCCAAACCAGTACTCCACCTCCACCTTGCTGGCATCTGAGTCGGACTGGAGCTCTCTGCCCTTTACCAATCCAGCCATCTGGCCCATCAAGACTCACTCTCATTTCATCAGTCCATAAAACCTTAGAAAAATCAGTCTTGAGATATTTCTTGGCCCAGTCTTGACGTTTCAGCTTGTGTGTCTTGTTCAGTGGTGGTCGTCTTTCAGCCTTTCTTACCTTGGCCATGTCTCTGAGTATTGCACACCTTGTGCTTTTGGGCACTCCAGTGATGTTGCAGCTCTGAAATATGGCCAAACTGGTGGCAAGTGGCATCTTGGCAGCTGCACGCTTGACTTTTCTCAGTTCATGGGCAGTTATTTTGCGCCTTGGTTTTTCCACATGCTTCTTGCGACCCTGTTGACTATTTTGAATGAAACGCTTGATTGTTCGATGATCACGCTTCAGAAGCTTTGCAATTTTAAGAGTGCTGCATCCCTCTGCAAGATATCTCACTATTTTTGACTTTTCTGAGCCTATCAAGTCCTTCTTTTGACCCATTTTGCCAAAGGAAAGGAAGTTGCCTAATAATTATGCACACCTGATATAGGGTGTTGATGTCATTAGACCACACCCCTTCTCATTACAGAGATGCACATCACCTAATATGCTTAATTGGTAGTAGGCTTTCGAGCCTATACAGCTTGGAGTAAGACAACATGCATAAAGAGGATGATGTGGTCAAAATACTAATTTGCCTAATAATTCTGCAGTATTTATCTTAGAACAGATGTTGAGGCTCATACAGCAGGTGATCACGGCAGAAGAACAGCTGACGCTCTATAGCTGTTGAAGACACCAAAAGGGAATATGCCATGGAGGAGAAGGATGATGAAAATGAGGACCTGTCATTGCAAGAGGAGGAGGAGTTGGAAGTAGAGTAGCAAGAGGATTATGAGGATGTCACCATCCAAAAAACCCAATGATCTCAGTGCCAGAAAATAGTGGTTACTCAGGCACACCGGACAGAATGGCCACCTGTATGCTGGCTTGCTTATGCAGAGACGTATAGTTGATATCAAGTAGTCTGATGATTTTTGGATAGCCATGCTTTTAGACCCTCGCTACAAAGGCAAAATGGGGAAATGTTTTTGCCCGGCAGAAAGGAAGGAAAAATTACATTATTACCAGGAAACACTGTGTGTGCAGCTTGCCACAGCTTACTACAAGCAGACACTTGCTGCCACCATGCCTCAAAGGAAGGCCCAACGCCCCACAGATTCACCCCCCCTGAAGCTGACAGGAGCAGCAGAAACTGCAGCAGTAGCAGCCATTTCAGTCTCCTTAACATGATGGAGCAGTTTTACCACGTGCTCCGCCAGGCTGAGGCCAGTCAGCAAGTTCCCACCTCAATGGCCTACCGAAACTATGGCTAATCTCTGTCGCATACCGAGTTCCCTGACCCCATGGATTTCTGGGCAGGCAGACTGGAACAGTGGCCAGAACTAACACAGCATGCTGTTTATCTCCTTTCTTGTCCTGCCTCCAGTGTCATCTCGAAGAGGGTTTTCAGTGCCATGAGGGGTGTGGTGACACCCAAAGGACCAAGTTGTCCTCTGCCAGTGTCCAAAACATCACTTTTGTCAAAATGAACCAAGCCTGGATTCAGGATTATTTTCACACTCCTCTGGCTGATTCCAATGTATTGAATGTATTTCCTTTGCTGGCGGTGCCCCATCTGGTCACTGGTCCTATCTGTCTAACTAAAAATAAAAAATTTTAAGGAGCAACATAAATGTGCAGGATTACTGCATCAATACCACCATTTTCTCACAGTCTAGGCAATCCTGGAGCCTGAAACATGCCACTAATGCCTGAAGGTCAGTTTCCATGTACTCACTTTCCACACGGTTGACATCTTTTTCAGAGGAATTCCATTTCATTAAGCAGCATACGTATGTGATTACTGCGTCAATGCCGACATTTTATCACAGTCAAGGCAATGCTGGGGACTGCATCATGCCACTAATGTCTGAGGGTCAGTTCCATGTGCTCACTTTCCACATGGTTGAATTTTTTACATTTTCTTGGGGGCGATACTTAGATTTGTTTAAGACACTGCATAAATAAAATTAATTTCTCACAGTCCAGGCAGGCTGAATGTGATTAATAAACCTCTCCTTGCTGCCAGAGCCCCATCTTGCTACTCTTGCTGTCTGTCTGTCTGCCTACCATCACGTTCTGTATGGCTGCAGCTTGCGCCCTACCACTAATGTCACTTGTCAACCGTCATGTTCCCTCAATCCGTTTTTTTTTATTTATATTTTTTAATCTCATAATACTGTTTGCATTCAAACATCATCTACCCTTGATCAGGGACACTTTTTGAATCTTTGGAATGTGAAAAAGCATGAGAGCATGTGCTAGCACGGTTTGAAAAAAATCCCCCAAAAAATAAACAAAAAGAGAAAACAAGTCCTAGGAGGTTAGAGAAACGATTTGAGTCTGAACCAAACTTTTTCAAAGATTTGGCGAACTGGACTTGAAACAAATCTTGACTGGTTCACTCATCTTTATTTATTACCTTATATGTATCTGGATGAGATCTGGATCCCTTATCATATCTTCTTCCAAACAAATACATCTCATGAAGAGCATGAGCCAGGCTGTATACTGCACTGTACACATAGTAGTTATTGGCAGCATATGTATCATCTACAAGTTTAGCTGGGATCTGAAGATTTAGTCCTGTGCAGTTCTGTATATGAAATTTATTAAGGTATTGTAGTATCTTCAGTCTATACTCATTTGAGATATTACACTGTCTAGCATAATACCAGATGTCCTCCAGTAATGGATCTGTTGGGTGAGTCTTTGGGTTTACTGTACTTATAAATGTACTCAGTCCGGGGATAATGTTACCTAGATATGAAAAACTTATACTACTATTAATCGCTTGTACAAAAAGTGGTGGCCTATAGGTATGAAGACGCCATGTACTGAACATAATTAGTGTTATGTATCGCCGGATGAATTCCGAGCTCAATATCTGTAGAGGCTCGTTTGAAATTTGACTGGCAACAATTATAACCCTAGAGGTGGATTTTTCTATAATTCTCACATTTTCCTGAATGGTGCGAGCATGAGTATCAGGGACTGTAATAATATACTCAAAGCAGATTCCTTCCTTTTTAAAATATTCCACCATTTCCATCAGTTCCGTTTCTCCATAGAGAACTGTTGATGCAATCAGACCAACCCAGTTCCATCCAAAATGTTTCAAGTACAAGATTGAAGCCTTTATGATAGGCATATTATCTTGAAGAGCTGTGTATAATAATCTTATGAACTTAATTTCCATTGGTGGTGGAATAGTAACCATATGGCTGATCTGAAATAAAGTGCAGCTATGAACTAGAAACACTCAAAAAGCAATCAATTTCTAACATTTGGTAAGAAATCATTAGAGATGAGTGATTTTCTGGATGCTCGTTTTGAGGCCGATTCTAATGATTTAATAATAATAATAATAATATTAATAAGTCAAAAAATTATTCCTTTTGGGAGAAGATGTTACCAGTGTATATTTGTTCTGTTGTTTTTAACTAGCTGTCCAAAAATTATCCCTTTCTGAGAAGTAGTAAAATACACACCTGCCCCCAAAACAGTGAACTCCACAGCCCCCCACCCCTAAACATTGCCCCATCCCTTAAAATTGGACCTTCACAGCAGCCCACCCCCTTAACTTTGACCTTTATAGCAACCTTCCCCTTTAACAGTGACTTTCACAGCATACCACCCCCTTGACAGTGACCTCCACAGGGGCCCGCTCCCTTAACAGTAGCCTTCACTGGATCGGGGGATTATCCTTTTGAACAGCTCACTCTAAGACAGCAGCACTGTACTTTCTGAGTGTGAGCTGCAGGGAGTAAGTTAACCTCCCTTACACCACTGCAGCTGACAGAAGTAGATTTTTACCTTCATTTTTTAAATCCCCGTCGGCTGAGTGGAGGGGGTGTGGCCTAACCAGATCAGGACGTGGCTTAGCGGGACATAGAAGTTGATTTTTAACTTCATTTTTTCAATCTCAGTCGGCTGAGGAGTGGGAGAGGGCTTGGCCTTACCGGATCAGGGGCGTGTCCTTTTGAAGAGCTTACTCTAAGACAACAGCACTGTGCTGTCTGAGTGTAAGCTGCAGGGAGAATGTAACCCTCCCTCCCACCCCTGCAGCTGACAAAAGTTAATTTTTACTTTCATTTTTTTCAATCCCTGTCGGCTAAGGAGTGGGAGGGGGCGTGGCCTAACCAGATATTAATAATAATTAAAATAATTTCAATCCTCCTCCCTCCAATTCCTCCACATGCTCTCTCTCCACTTTTGACCCTATAACAGAGGAAGAAGTCTTTAGGCTTCTCTCCTCTTCTCGACCCACGACCTGTAGCAGTGATGCTATTCCATCACACCTCCTCCAGTCCCTGCCTCTGGCTGTCATCACTCACCTAACTAACATTTTTAACCTCTTTCTCTCTTCTGGAATCTTTCCCTCCTCTTTTAAACACTCTATTATAACCCCACTACTAAAGAAACCATCTCTTGACCCAACCTGTGCTGCTAACTACCGACTTGTTTCTAACCTCCCCTTCATCTCTAAACTCCTTGAAGGTCTTGTCTATCTTGCTTAATAAGCTATCTCTCTGTAAAATCTCTTCTTGACCTCTTACAATTTGCCTTTCACCCTCTTCACTCAAAAGAAACTGCCCTTAATAAAATGTCTAACAATCTCCTAACAGCAAAAAGAAATGGTGACTATTTTCTACTGATTCTGCTGGATCTCTCTGCAGCGTTTGATACCGTAGACCAAACTCCTTCTCACCATGCTCCACTCAATTGGCCTTAAGGACACTCCTCTCTCTTGGTTCTCTTCCTATCTCTCTGGCCGCTCCTTTAGTGTATCATTCGCTGGCTCTTCTTCTCCTCTTCCTCTTGATGTCGAAATTCCTCAAGGCTCAGTACTAGATTCTCTACTCTTCTCCCTCTATACAGCCCCCATCGGACAGACTATCATTAGATTTTCCTTTCAATACCACCTCTATTGTGACGACACCCAACTATACACTTCATCCCCTGACATCACCACTGCTTTACTCCAAAACACCAATAATTGTCTGGCAGCTATCTCTAATATCATTTCCTCTCTGTATCTAAAATTAAACCTCTCAAAAACGGAACTTCTTGTCTTTCCCCCATCTAATAACCCACCTAAACTTGATATTTCAATTTTTGTCTGCAGCACTATCATAACTCCTGTGCAACATGCCCGCTGTCTTGGGGCCACATTTGACTCTGATCTTTCCTTTGTTCCCCATATTCAATCACTTACACGCTACTGTCATCTGCACCTCAAGAATATGGCCAGAATCCGCCCTTTTTTTACGGTGGAAACCGCAAAAACACTTGTTGTTGCCTTGATTCATTCTCGTCTTGACTACTGCAATGTATTACTAACCAGTCTCCCTCTCACAAAACTCTCCCCCCTTCAGTCTGTTTTAAATGCTGCAGCAAGGCTCATCTATAGGGATGAGCGAACTCGAACTGTATAGTTCGGGTTCGTACCGAATTTTCGGGTGTCCGTGACACGGACCCGAACCCGGACATTTTCGTAAAAGTCCGGGTTCGGGTTCGGTGTTCGTCGCTTTCTTGGCGCTTTTGTGACGCTTTCTTGGCGCTTTTTGAAAGGCTGCAAAGCAGCTGATCAACAAGCCTCATACTACTTGCCCCAAGAGGTCGTCACAGCCATGCCTACTATTGGCATGGCTGTGATTGGCCAGAGCACCATGTGACCCAGCCTCTATTTAAGCTGGAGTCACATAGCGCCGCCCGTCACTCTGCTCTGATTAGCGTAGGGAGAGGTTGCGGCTGCGACAGTAGGGCGAGATTAGGCAGATTAACTCCTCCAAAGGACTTGATTATTGATCGATCTGCAGCTGTGCATCATTGAGCTGCTGAAATTCAATTGCTCACTGTTTTTAGGCTGCCCAGACCGTTTGTCAGTCACTTTTTTCTGGGGTGATCGGCGGCCATTTTGTGTCTTGTGCGGTGCTGCGACCAAGTGCATCCAAGCTGCGACCAGTTGTTTTTTGGCTAAAGCCTACATCAGGGTGAAGCTGTCACACCAAGTGCATTTAACCAGCAATAGTCTGTTTATTTTTTGGCCATATACTACATCAGGGGCAAGCTGCGCCTGTCACCAAGTGCATTTAACCCTCAATGGTGTGGTTGTTTTTTGGCTAAAGCCTACATCAGGGTGAAGCTGTCACACCAAGTGCATTTAACCAGCAATAGTCTGTTAATTTTTTGGCCATATACTAAATCAGGGGCAAGCTGCGCCCGTCACCAAGTGCATTTAACCAGCAATAGTCTGTTCATTTTTTGGCCATATACTACATCAGGGGCAAGCTGCGCCCATCACCAAGTGCATTTAACCCTCAGTAGTGTGGTTGGTCAAGCTTTCACACCAAGTGCATTTAACCAGCAATAGTCTGTTCATTTTTTGGCCATATACTACATCAGGGGCAAGCTGCGCCTGTCACCAAGTGCATTTAACCCTCAATGGTGTGGTTGTTTTTTGGCTAAAGCCTACATCAGGGTGAAGCTGTCACACCAAGTGCATTTAACCAGCAATAGTCTGTTCATTTTTTGGCCATATACTACATCAGGGGCAAGCTGCGCCTGTCACCAAGTGCATTTAACCCTCAGTAGTGTGGTTGGTCAAGCTGTCACACCAAGTGCATTTAACCAGCAATAGTGTGGTTATTTTTTGGCCATATCCCAGTCTAATTCTGTCACTAAATCCATACCGGTCACCCAGCGCCTAAATACTAGGCCTCAAATTTATATCCCGCTAAATCTGTCGTTACCGCTGTCCTGTTGTGGATGGGCAAGTTATTTAGTGTCCGTCAAAGCACATTTTTTGTTCAGGGTTGAAATACAATTCCCAATTTAGCAATTTCATAATTTAGTGGTTTCTGCTATATCAGAGCTATTTGAAATCTATCCCTAAAAGGGTATATAATATTCAAGGTGCACATAGGGTCATTCAGAATAACTTTTTTTTATTTTTTATTATTATTATATATATATATTTTTTTTTTTTTTATAAATCAATATAAAAAAAGAAATAGAGCGGAGGAGAAGAAACATACTCCTCTGCTCTTAATACAAAGAAACATAGTACAGGTCTGTCAGGTACAAAATATATGTCAGACAGGATAACACATGCTCTCAATGGCTAACCAGCAGTGCAAGACCTCCAACATAGAATATACTGAGAATAATCATGCTTAATGACTAGGTGGCACTTAATGTCATAGACATATCTAAGAAGCATCTTAATTCTGAGTGTTTTGATCCATCCGGGACAGCCAAAAATCAAAGTAACCTTACCATCTGAGCAGCTCTACGTCAAACAATGTAAGGGAGTTTAGAAGGTGAATGAATGGGGAGCTAGTTGTTATAAAACCTTAGTGTTGTAAGCTCAGGGAGCGTGCTAACTACATTATCTTTCAATTAATATTTTCTAAAGGAAATCCATTGGCTCCAGATCTTTAAGAACCTATGGTGAGATCTCAATTCCCATGAGGATAGCTCTTCTAGCCGGAAGATTTGATCAATCTTCTGGTACCAAGTGTCCACAGAGGGGACCTCGGTTGATAACCATAATATTGGAATCAGCAGTTTAGCGGCGTTCACTAGATGTTTGAAGAGAAGAAGATTATGGGGAGAGGGGTTGCGAGGGTAGAGATTTAGGAGAGCAACCTCTGGTGACGGGGTGATGCTGGTATTGCAGATCTTGTTACAGATTAGGAAAACCTTCTCCCACCAGCTGAGTAAAATTGGGCAGGACCACCATATATGGATAAAATCGCCTCTTACCTTTGAGCATCTCCAGCATGTGTCAGAAGCTGAAGTGGAATATAGGCATGTCTTGTCAGGGGTTTTATACCATCTTGAGATGACTTTATAGTTATTCTCTTGAATCCTGACACACCTGGAGGCTTTATGGGAAGAGTTAAATATGATGCTAGTATCTTCTGAAGAAAGAGTCTTGTTTAGGTCTTTTTCCCAAAGTCTAATAAAGGCTGGCGTTAAAGCTTCAGGGGGAGTTCTTAATCTATTGTACTATTGTGAGATCATCTTTTGTGGGGTAAAGTCTCGACTGATAATGTGTTCAAACCAAGTAATAGGACAAAGCAACATATGTAATTGTATGTTTTGAGACATGTATGCTCTTAAGAAATGGAGCCCTGAAAAGTTAGAACGTGAGCTTTTTAAGTGTTCGCCCATTTCATTAATAGTAAGCGGTTTACCCTCTTTGTAGAGATCCGACAGCTTCAATGTAGACCGTGCAATTTCATTGGGTATGCTATTCTGTAGGGCCTGGGGGGCTAGATGAAAAATGTCTCCTATCTTAAGGATTGGAGATGGGAGTGGCGAGCCCAGGGGTGATTTTTGTAGGGTATACCACGCATTCAGAGTGGCTTTCATAACCAGGGTGATGTCGGGGCAAGGGGGCAGTGGTGACATGCGGCCCAATAGAGCTGCTCTGAACGGAATACCCAGCAACGCCTCCTCCATTGAGACCCAGGATTTTTGCTTGGGAGCCGTCAGCCAGTCCACAACTCTAGTGAGTAAAATAGCTCTACCATAAAGTTCCGGGTCTGGCAACGCTATCCCTCCCCTCTCTCTCGGAAAAGACAGAGACCTATAGGACATTCTGGCCTTTTTCTTGTTCCAAATAAAGGATCGGAACATGGACTTAAGTTTAGAGTAGTAAGTGGAGGGGATGGGGATTGGTAAAGCTTGTTGGAGGTACGTGAGTTTAGGGATAATGAGTGACATTAGTATGTTCTTCCTCCCAAACCATGAGAGTGTGGGGATATCAAGGGAGGTCAGATCATCTGCCATTTTGTTTTGGAGAGGAATATAGTTCAAATTAAAGAGTTGGTTAGGATCTGCACTCATTTTGATTCCAAGATATGTAAGAAAAGGGGATGACCAGTTAAATGGCGAATCTGCTTCCAGCCGGGTCTTCAGAGATTTTTTAAGTCCTGTAGAGATAATTAGTGATTTATTATGGTTCACCTTGAAGTTAGAAAGTGAACCATATGTTTCTAGATGGCCATAAATTTTTGGAAGAGCTTTTTCAGGATTACTTGTTATTAAGAGCAGGTCGTCCGCAAACGCGGCTACTTTATGTTGTTGGTCACCTAGGTTTACACCCTGGATGTCAGAATCTTTCCGGATAGTTTGTAGAAGTGGCTCTAAGGCGAGGACGAACAGGAGGGGGGAGAGGGGACAACCCTGTCGAGTGCCATTACTGATCTTAAATGGTTTTGATAGAGTATCATTGACCCTAATTGAGGCTGAAGCGTGGTGGTACATTGCTTTGATCGCTGCTATGAAGGGGAGGGGTAGGTTGCGAAATTGCAACGCCGCATACATGAAGGGCCAGTTAACCCTGTCAAATGCCTTCTCAGCGTCTGTGCTGAGAAGGGCCAGGGGAAGGCCCTTTTTCTTAACATAATGTATAATGTTGAGGATCCGGGCCGTGTTGTCTTTTCCTTCTCTATTTTTAACGAAACCCACTTGGTCCCTATGGACTAATACAGGAAGAAGCTTTGACAGCCTGTTTGCAAGCATCTTAGCTAAAAGTTTTAAGTCAATGTTAAGAAGGGAAATGGGTCGGTAGTTAGGGCATAAGGAGTGATCTTTACCTTCTTTAGGAATCAAAGTAATGTGGGCATTTGTCATGTCAGATGATAGTGGGATACCTTGTAAGGCGTTATTGTACACTCGGATCATGTGCGGGATCAATATTTCATGGAAAGAATGGTAATAAGGTATCGGGAACCCATCTGGGCCTGGGCATTTCCCTTTCGGGGAGTTTTTAATGGCTTGCAGGAGTTCTTCTGGAGAAAAAGGGGAGGCTAAGTGAACCCCATCCTGTTCCGATAGAGAGGAGAGGGACAAGTCGCTGAAATATGAGGTAAGGAGTGGAGGAATCACCGTGTCACCAGAGGGAGGTTGCGTCGAATTCAGGTTGTAAAGAGATTCATAATAATCCCTAAATAGTGAAGCAATTTTATTTGTTTCAAAGGTCAATGGACCTTCTGGGGTCTTTAGTTTGTGTATATAATTGTTCAGTTTCCTACGTTTTAGTCTAGACATCATATATCGAGAAGCTTTATTACCATGAGCAAATATTTTGTACTGGGAGTGTAAATATAATTTAGCAGAGGCTAAGTTCAATAAATTTTTGATGGCAGCCCTGGATGCAGATAGTTCTAATAAATGTGACTCTAACTGAGATTTTTTATGGGCACTTTCCAGCTGACTAATTTTTTCATACAGGGTGTCTAACTGTTTCTGTCTTTCCTTTTTTAGATATGCCCCCAAGCTAATACAGTGGCCCTTGATAAATGCTTTGTGGGCATCCCAGACTACTTGAGGTGAAATCTCGGGGGAACAATTTGTGTGAAAATATTCTTCCAGGAGGTCTTTCAGTTTAGATTTAGTGGTTGATATACTGGTAAGCTGTTCATTAAAACGCCAGTGGCTAGAGGGTTTATGGGAGCGTGGTCAGACAAGATTATGGAACCAATTTCGGCCTTTGCACACAAGTGAAGGTGTTCCTTTGAAATGAATAAATGGTCGAGGCGTTGGTATGACCTGTGTAGTGATGAGTAGAAAGTGTAGTCTCTAGAGTCTGGATGTAATGTGCGCCAGACATCAATTAGGTGGGCTTTGGCAAATGCCTTCACTAGGGAGCGAATGCCCCTTTGAGATTGGGCCGATTTATGTGACGAGGAGTCAATGAGGGGATTTAGGACCAGGTTCAAGTCTCCTCCAATAACTGTGATGCCATCTCTAAAAGATTCTATTTTTAGAAGAATCGACTTTAGCCAGGGAATCTGGCGAATATTTGGGGCATAGACATTTATAAAGGTGTATAGGTGTTGACCTATCTTGCCTTTAATCATAATGAAACGACCCTCAGGATCATTCAGCTGGTCATCTAGGATGAAAGGCAACTTACTCTGGAAGCCAATGCTAACTCCTTTGGAATTTGAATTGGGAGACCCACAGTGGAACCATGTGGGGTAAAATGAGAAGGATAGATTGGGGAAGTGCTGAGATTTAAAATGTGTTTCCTGTAGGAAAATTACGCTCGCTTTGGCTCTCCTCAACACCCCAAAAATCTGGCTCCTCTTAGAAGGCGAATTACATCCCTTAACATTGAAGGAGGCCATACTAATAGCCATCATGGGGTTGATGAAGAGTGGCAGAACGACGCTTCTGAAACATGAAGTAGTGTTTGCGGTACGTGAGCTGCTCAGGGTACTTAGCTTTTGAGAAGGACGTATGAAATAAGAGCCATTGTCCCAGGGGAAGGAACGGCTGTCGCGGATGGATGCGCCCCAGGATGATGGGAGACCTGTGCAAAACAAACAAGAACAAACATAAATTGAACATATAAGAACCTATCATGATCCTATTAAACCGGCCTTCAATGACCTATCTAGTGGGGGGGGGAAGTGGCAGATGCCATTTATAGACCCGGGTCACATTTATAGCTTCATGCTTGATTATTAGGTTAATTATCCTTTAAGGGAAAATGGGTTTGAAAGAATGTATGGTGTCTATGGTTACATCTCTCTAGAATACCACATTGAAGCTTGGGGCCTCCGGATACATAGAAGTGGTACAGAACTTAAGTGTCGGTGATAAATGAACCCTCCTTCTGACATTTACATACAAAATTTACTCAAAAATGTATTGTGTAGGAACGAAGAGTTCTCATCCCTAACCTCAAGGGTTACAGGATATAAGCTCTAAACCTCATTTAGTGGGGATGTTCAAAGATCTTAATCTAAATAACTTGGAACTATAAGCCTAAGGCCGCTGAGTACATATAGGGTAAGATAAAGTAAATCGGAAAGGGTATGTTTCTGTGCTGCCGGCTATTCACTAAATCATCGCGTCAATAAGTAGCACAGAGATAATGTATAGCCGGGAGCATCCTTAATGTTTGTTGAGTGCTTGACCCAGCCTCTAAACGGCAACCCTGGTGTTTATCGGTGATTTCTTTCATGGTGTTAATATGGGTCTATAGTCGCATAGAACCTATAAACAAGGGGTACTTGTATTGCGGATGGGTGTATCCAGACGCTGCCGACTGTCCACTGAATCATCGCAGGAATATGAAAGCATAGAGACAGAGCACAGCCGGGAGCGCCGTCAGAGATCGTTGAATGTAGATTTTACCTACATTGCTCTAAGAGAAGCTTTCTTGCAAACTTTTCTAACCTGGCCTGCATATAGGCGAAATGCAGTTAGATATATAAACAATATAACTTGGTCTAAGCGAATATTTATAGTAGCGGACTATCGCATTCACACTGGTTCCTCCTACAGGTATAGAAGGCACTCCGGTCTTATGGAGTCGAAGATACCACTAAGAATCTTTGAGTGCCAATCGAAGCGACCTAAACATGGATGTATCGTCTATGAGAGGCGTAGAAACATACATGCGCATAATCTTATGGCGACTGTTATGCGAATATAAAGTACAACATACTGGGCAGAGCGAGTAGAAATGAGAGCATACTGCCGGCCTCACACTGGATCTTCGCATATATATCTAAGCACAGAGGCACTGTGAGGTCGGGAGCGATGTTGATAAACCCTTGCCATCAAACGGAGTCACCCCGTCTCAGATGCAACATTGCTGCCCTGTGTCATCTCCATATTGCGCATGGTCTAAAGATCGCTGAAAACATAAAGCGCTTAACCCATGGAGAACAAGTCGGTCAGATGTTCTGCTGCCGACTACACATCCATACAGCGTATTCATAAGAGGGCATAAAGGTAATGTGTAGCCGGGAGCACATTGGGGACTGTCAAGAATACAGGGGAGATAGAGGAGAGAATGGGATACCATAGTGTACTGAAGGGTGTAAGTAGGGGGGAGGAAAGAGGAAAAACAGAAGTAGGTAGTATTGCCCCATATACTCAGCATGTGATACGAAGAGGTAGAAGAAGTCCTCAGATCATATTTCTATACTTTAAGTTTCATCTGTAGTGATACGTCTTGGGGTAAGGGTTTGGTTCCTCTTCTTTTCCTTCTGCCTTTGGGCCTTAGGTGTGCCTCTCAGTTCAAAGGGCAGAACCCTGGGAATCTCCGGCAGCAGTGTAAGATCTTGTACAATATCCCAGTCCTCGATTTCCATGGGAGCGATGTCTAGGATGTCAAAAGCAGGTCCCAAATCTTGGTGAGATTTAACAGAGACTTTCCTGCCTTGGAAGGAGAAGGTTAGTCCAAAAGGAAATTGCCAACGATATAAAATCTTGTGGTTTCTAAGCCAATCTGTGAGGGGCTTGAGTGTCCTTCTTTTCTGTAGGGTCATTGGGGCCAGATCTTGAAAAATGCTTATGGGCACCCCGTGGTGCTTCACTCCATTCGGTGCTCTCGCCGCGTTGATTATGGCCTCTTTATCTTGAAAATGCAGAAAGCGGCAAATAATATCACGAGGGGGCTCATTGCCTTTAGGTTTCGGGCGCAGAGCCCTGTGAGCCCTTTCAATAATAATTGAGGCAGATCTTTCTGGGCCCAGGAGACCCACGTAAATCTCCTTGACAATTTCAGCAGAGTCCTGTGGGGTTTCCGTTTCGGGGACCCCTCTAAAACGGAGGTTATTCCTTCTCCCCCGGTTTTCTTGATCCTCCAGAGCGTTGAACATGTCATTAAGGTGAGACTGGCAGTTTTGTAAGCTTTTAGTAGTGGCCAGTTGATAGTCCAGTATTGCGACCTGATTAGACTCCAGGGCTTCCACTCTGCTGCCCACGTGTCTGACATCTTGTCTGAGGGAAGACAGCTCGCTCACCAGAGGCTCCATTGCAGGCCAAATCCAGATATTTTCTGGAGATCGGAAGGTGCTTACGGTGTCGCTGATCCTTCGCCTCACTGCCTTCAGCTAGGAGCTCTGAGTCGCTCTCCTCTGTTTCTTTGTGGGAGTCCGGCGCCATCTTTGCTTCTCTTGCTGCGTATACTGCCGCCGCCTTTTTCACAAATTTGTCCATGTCTCCGCAGTTAGAAGTCTGCTTATGTGATAGGGACGAGTCCCCCGTTCTTTGCTGGCCTATTTTACCCATTTTCTGAGCTAAATCGCTTAAGTTAGCTGCTGTTAAACCGGGTCTGAGTTGCAGAGCTCAAGCACGCACGTCCATTCCTGTCCGGCGCTAGCTCCGCCCCCATTCAGAATAACTTCACACACACGCTACTGTGCATTTCCAAGTCTAATTCTGTCAGTAAATCCATACCGGTCACCCAGCGCCTAAATACTAGGCCTCAAATTTATATCCCGCTACATCTGTCGTTACCGCTGTACTGTTGTGGCTGGGCAAGTTATTTAGTGTCCGTCAAAGCACATTTTTTGTTCAGGGTTGAAATACAATTCCCAATTTAGCAATTTCATAATTTAGTGGTTTCTGCTATATCAGAGCTATTTGAAATCTATCCCTAAAAGGGTATATAATATTCAAGGTGCACATAGGGTCATTCAGAATAACTTCACACACACGCTACTGTGCATTTCCAAGTCTAATTCTGTTAGTAAATCCATACCGGTCACCCAGCGCCTAAATACTAGGCCTCAAATTTATATCCCGCTAAATCTGTCGTTACCGCTGTACTGTTCTGGCTGGGCAAGTTATTTAGTGTCCGTTTAAGCACATTTCTTGTTCTGGGTTGAAATACAATTCCCAATTTAGCAATTTCATAATTTAGTGGTTTCTGCTATATCAGAGCTATTTGAAATCTATCCCTAAAAGGGTAGATCATATTGAAGGTGCACATAGGGACATTCAGAATAACTTCACACACCCGCTACTGTGCATTTCCAAGTCTAATTCTGTCACTAAACCCATACCTGTCACCCAGCGCCTAAATACTAGGCCTCAAATTTATATCCAGCTAAATCTGTCCTTAGTGCTGTAGCTGGGCGAGTTATTTAGTGTCCGTTCAAGCACATTTCTTGTTCTGGGTTGAAATACAATTCCCAATTTAGCAATTTCATAATTTAGTGGTTTCTGCTATATCAGAGCTATTTGAAATCTATCCCTAAAAGGGTATATAATATTCAAGGTGCACATAGGGTCATTCAGAATAACTTCACACACACGCTACTGTGCATTTCCAAGTCTAATTCTGTCACTAAATCCATACCGGTCACCCAGCGCCTAAATACTAGGCCTCAAATTTATATCCCGCTACATCTGTCGTTACCGCTGTACTGTTGTGGCTGGGCAAGTTATTTAGTGTCCGTCAAAGCACATTTTTTGTTCTGCGTTGAAATACAATTCCCAATTTAGCAATTTCATAATTTAGTGGTTTCTGCTATATCAGAGCTATTTGAAATCTATCCCTAAAAGGGTATATAATATTCAAGGTGCACATAGGGTCATTCAGAATAACTTCACACACACGCTACTGTGCATTTCCAAGTCTAATTCTGTCACTAAATCCATACCGGTCACCCAGCGCCTAAATACTAGGCCTCAAATTTATATCCCGCTGAATTTGAATACAATACATTGGGCCAAATAATATTTTTGTTGTTGTGGTGAACGGTAACAATGAGGAAAACATCTAGTAAGGGACGCGGACGTGGACATGGTCGTGGTGGTGTTAGTGGACCCTCTGGTGCTGGGAGAGGACGTGGCCGTTCTGCCACATCCACACGTCCTAGTGTACCAACTACCTCAGGTCCCAGTAGCCGCCAGAATTTACAGCGATATATGGTGGGGCCCAATGCCGTTCTAAGGATGGTAAGGCCTGAGCAGGTACAGGCATTAGTCAATTGGGTGGCCGACAGTGGATCCAGCACGTTCACATTATCTCCCACCCAGTCTTCTGCAGAAAGCGCACAGATGGCGCCTGAAAACCAACCCCATCAGTCTGTCACATCACCCCCATGCATACCAGGGAAACTGTCTCAGCCTCAAGTTATGCAGCAGTCTCTTATGCTGTTTGAAGACTCCGCTGGCAGGGTTTCCCAAGGGCATCCACCTAGCCCTTCCCCAGCGGTGAAAGACATAGAATGCACTGACGCACAACCACTTATGTTTCCTGATGATGAGGACATGGGAATACCACCTCAGCATGTCTCTGATGATGACGAAACACAGGTGCCAACTGCTGCGTCTTTCTGCAGTGTGCAGACTGAACAGGAGGTCAGGGATCAAGACTGGGTGGAAGACGATGCAGGGGACGATGAGGTCCTAGACCCCACATGGAATGAAGGTCGTGCCACTGACTTTCACAGTTCGGAGGAAGAGGCAGTGGTGAGACCGAGCCAACAGCGTAGCAAAAGAGGGAGCAGTGGGCAAAAGCAGAACACCCGCCGCCAAGAGACTCCGCCTGCTACTGACCGCCGCCATCTGGGACCGAGCACCCCAAAGGCAGCTTCAAGGAGTTGCCTGGCATGGCACTTCTTCAAACAATGTGCTGACGACAAGACCCGAGTGGTTTGCACGCTGTGCCATCAGAGCCTGAAGCGAGGCATTAACGTTCTGAACCTGAGCACAACCTGCATGACCAGGCACCTGCATGCAAAGCATGAACTGCAGTGGAGTAAACACCTTAAAACCAAGGAAGTCACTCAGGCTCCCCCTGCTACCTCTTCTGCTGCTGCCGCCTCGGCCTCTTCCTCTGCCTCTGGAGGAACGTTGGCACCTGCCGCCCAGCAAACAGGGGATGTACCACCAACACCACCACCACCTCCGTCACCAAGCGTCTCAACCATGTCACACGGCAGCGTTCAGCTCTCCATCTCACAAACATTTGAGAGAAAGCGTAAATTCCCACCTAGCCACCCTCGATCCCTGGCCCTGAATGCCAGCATTTCTAAACTACTGGCCTATGAAATGCTGTAATTTAGGCTGGTGGACACAGACAGCTTCAAACAGCTCATGTCGCTTGCTGTCCCACAGTATGTTGTTCCCAGCCGCCACTACTTCTCCTAGAGAGCCGTGCCTTCCCTGCACAACCAAGTATCCCATAAAATCAAGTGTGCACTGCGCAACGCCATCTGTAGCAAGGTCCACCTAACCACAGATACGTGGACCAGTAAGCACGGCCAGGGACGCTATATCTCCCTAACTGCACACTGGGTAAATGTAGTGGCAGCTGGGCCCCAGGCGGAGAGCTGTTTAGCGCACGTCCTTCCGCCGCCAAGGATCGCAGGGCAACATTCTTTGCCTCCTGTTGCCACCTCCTCCTTCTCGGCTTCCTCCTCCTCTTCTTCCACCTGCTCATCCAGTCAGCCACATACCTTCACCACCAACTTCAGCACAGCCCGGGGTAAACGTCAGCAGGCCATTCTGAAACTCATATGTTTGGGGGACAGGCCCCACACCGCACAGGAGTTGTGGCGTGGTATAGAACAACAGACCGACGAGTGGTTGCTGCCGGTGAGCCTCAAGCCCGGCCTGGTGGTGTGTGATAATGGGCGAAATCTCGTTGCAGCTCTGGGACTAGCCGGTTTAACGCACATCCCTTGCTTGGCGCATGTGCTGAATTTGGTGGTGCTGAAATTCATTCACAACTACCCCGACATGTCAGAGCTGCTGCATAAAGTGCGGGCCGTCTGTTCGCGCTTCCGGCGTTCACATCCTGCTGCTGCTCGCCTGTCTGCGCTACAGCGTAACTTCGGCCTTCCTGCTCAACGCCTCATATGCGACGTGCCCACCAGGTGGAACTCCACCTTGCACATGCTGGACAGACTGTGCGAGCAGCAGCAGGCCATAGTGGAGTTTCAGCTGCAGCACGCACGGGTCAGTCGCACTACAGAACAGCACCACTTCACCACCAATGACTGGGCCTCCATGCGAGACCTGTGTGCCCTGTTGCGCTGTTTCGAGTACTCCACCAACATGGCCAGTGGCGATGACGCCGTTATCAGCGTTACAATACCACTTCTATGTCTCCTTGAGAAAACACTTAGGGCGATGATGGAAGAGGAGGTGGCCCAGGAGGAGGAGGAAGAGGGGTCATTTTTAGCACTTTCAGGCCAGTCTCTTCGAAGTGACTCAGAGGGAGGTTTTTGGCAACAGCAGAGGCCAGGTACAAATGTGGCCAGCCAGGGCCCACTACTGGAGGACGAGGAGGACGAGGATGAGGAGGAGGTGGAGGAGGATGAGGATGAAGCATGGTCACAGCGGGGTGGCACCCAACGCAGCTCGGGTCCATCACTGGTGCGTGGCTGGGGGGAAAGGCAGGACAATGACGATACGCCTCCCACAGAGGACAACTTGTCCTTACCCCTGGGCAGCCTGGCACACATGAGCGACTACATGCTGCAGTGCCTGCGCAACGACAGCAGAGTTGCCCACATTTTAACCTGTGCGGACTACTGGGTTGCCACCCTGCTGGATCCACGCTACAAAGACAATGTGCCCACCTTACTTCCTGCACTGGAGCGTGATAGGAAGATGCGCGAGTACAAGCGCACGTTGGTAGACGCGCTACTGAGAGCATTCCCAAATGTCACAGGGGAACAAGTGGAAGCCCAAGGCCAAGGCAGAGGAGGAGCAAGAGGTCGCCAAGGCAGCTGTGTCACGGCCAGCTCCTCTGAGGGCAGGGTTAGCATGGCAGAGATGTGGAAAACTTTTGTCAACACGCCACAGCTAACTGCACCACCACCTGATACGCAACGTGTTAGCAGGAGGAAACATTTCACTAACATGGTGGAACAGTACGTGTGCACACCCCTCCACGTACTGACTGATGGTTCGGCCCCATTCAACTTCTGGGTCTCTAAATTGTCCACGTGGCCAGAGCTAGCCTTTTATGCCTTGGAGGTGCTGGCCTGCCCGGCGACCAGCGTTTTGTCTGAACGTGTATTCAGCACGGCAGGGGGCGTCATTACAGACAAACGCAGCCGCCTGTCTACAGCCAATGTGGACAAGCTGACGTTCATAAAAATGAACCAGGCATGGATCCCACAGGACCTGTCCGTCCCTTGTCCAGATTAGACATTAACTACCTCCCCTTAACCATATATTATTGGACTCCAGGGCACTTCCTCATTCAATCCTATTTTTATTTCCATTTTACCATTATATTGCGAGGCTACCCAAAGTTGAATGAACCTCTCCTCTGTCTGGGTGTCGGGGCCTAAATATATGCCAATGGACTGTTCCAATGTTGGGTGACGTGAAGCCTGATTCTCTGCTATGACATGCAGACTAATTCTCTGCTGACATGAAGACAGATTCTCTGTTACGGGACCTCTCTCCTCTGCCTGGGTGCTGGGCCTAAATATCTGACAATGGACTGTTGCAGTGGTGGCTGACGTGAAGCCTGATTTTCTGCTATGACATGCAGACTGATTCTCTGCTGACATGAAGCCAGATCCTCTGTTACGGGACCTCTCTCCTCTGCCTGTGTGCTGGGCCTAAATATATGCCAATGGACTGTTGCAGTGGTGGCTGACGTGAAGCCTCATTCTCTGCTATGACATGCAGACTAATTCTCTGCTGACATGAAGCCAGATTGTCTGTTACGGGACCTCTCTCCTCTGCCTGGGTGCTGGGCCTAAATTTATGAAAATGGATTCTTACAGTGATGGGTGACGTGAAGCCTGATTCTCTGCTATGACATGAAGACTGATTCTCTGCTATGACATGAAGACTGATTCTCTGCTGACATGAAGCCAGATTGTCTGTTATGGGACCTCTCTCCTCTGCCTGGGTGCTGGGCCTAAATTTATGAAAATGGACTCTTACAGTGGTGGGTGACGTGAAGCCTGATTCTCTGCTATGACATGAAGACTGATTCTCTGCTATGACATGAAGACTGATTCTCTGCTATGACATGAAGACTGATTCTCTGCTGACATGAAGCCAGATTGTCTGTTACGGGACCTCTCTCCTCTGCCTGGGTGCTGGGCCTAAATTTATGAAAATGGACTCTTACAGTTGTGGGTGACGTGAAGCCTGATTCTCTGCTATGACATGAAGACTGATTCTCTGCTATGACATGAAGACTGATTCTCTGCTGACATGAAGCCAGATTGTCTGTTACGGGACCTCTCTCCTCTGCCTGGGTGCTGGGCCTAAATATCTGACAATGGACTGTTGCATTGGTGGCTGACGTGAAGCCTGATTCTCTGCTATGACATGCAGACTAATTCTCTGCTGACATGAAGCCAGATTGTCTGTTACGGGACCTCTCTCCTCTGCCAGGGTGCTGGGCCTAAATTTATGAAAATGGACTGTTGCAGTTGTGGGTGATGTGAAGCCTGATTCTCTGCTATGACATGAAGACTGATTCTCTGCTGACATGAAGCCAGATTGTCTGTTACGGGACCTCTCTCCTCTGCCTGGGTGCTGGGCCTAAATTTATGAAAATGGACTGTTGCAGTGGTGGGTGACGTGAAGCCTGATTCTCTGCTATGATATGAAGACTGATTCTCTGCTGACATGAAGCCAGATCCTCTGTTACGGGACCTCTCTCCTCTGCCTGGGTGCTGGGCCTAAATATCTGACAAAGGACTGTTGCATTGGTGGCTGACGTGAAGCCTGATTCTCTGCTATGACATGCAGACTAATTCTCTGCTGACATGAAGCCAGATTGTCTGTTACGGGACCTCTCTCCTCTGCCAGGGTGCTGGGCCTAAATTTATGAAAATGGACTGTTGCAGTGGTGGGTGACGTGAAGCCTGATTCTCTGCTATGACATGAAGACTGATTCTCTGCTGACATGAAGCCAGATTGTCTGTTACGGGACCTCTCTCCTCTGCCTGGGTGTTGGGCCTAAATTTATGAAAATGGACTGTTGCAGTGGTGGGTGACGTGAAGCCTGATTCTCTGCTATGATATGAAGACTGATTCTCTGCTGACATGAAGCCAGATCCTCTGTTACGGGACCTCTCTCCTCTGCCTGGGCCTAAATATCTGACAATGGACTGTTGCATTGGTGGCTGACGTGAAGCCTGATTCTCTGCTATGACATGCAGACTAATTCTCTGCTGACATGAAGCCAGATTGTCTGTTACGGGACCTCTCTCCTCTGCCTGAGTGCTGGGCCTAAATTTATGAAAATGGACTGTTGCAGTGGTGGATGACGTGAAGCCTGATTCTCTGCTATGACATGAAGACTGATTCTCTGCTGACATGAAGCCAGATTGTCTGTTACGGGACCTCTCTCCTCTGCCTAGGTGCCGGGGCCTAAATATCTGAGAATGGACTGTTCCAGTGGTGGGTGACGGGAAGCCAGATTCTCTGCTATGGGACCTCTCTCCAATTGATTTTGGTTAATTTTTATTTATTTAATTTTTATTTTTATTCATTTCCCTATCCACATTTGTTTGCAGGGGATTTACCTACATGTTGCTGCCTTTTGCAGCCCTCTAGCCCTTTCCTGGGCTGTTTTACAGCCGTTTTAGTGCCGAAAAGTTCGGGTCCCCATTGACTTCAATGGGGTTCGGGTTCGGGACGAAGTTCGGATCGGGTTCGGATCCCGAACCCGAACATTTTCGGGAAGTTCGGCTGAACTTCTCGAACCCGAACATCCAGGTATTCGCTCAACTCTACTCATCTATCCATCCAACAACTACACTGATGCTACTAGTCTATGCCAGTCACTTCACTGGATGCCCATCCACCACAGAATACATTTCAAACTTCTCACCTTCACCCACAAAGCTCTCCACAGTGCTGCACCTCCATACATCTCCTCCCTCATCTCCATCTACCACCCTACTCGTGCTCTCCATTCTGTTAGCAACCTTAGATTAATAACCTCCATAATTTGTACCTCTCACTCCCATCTTCAAGACTTTTCTCGAGCTGCACCTACTCTATGGAATGCTCTGCCCCGGAATATTAGGTAAATTCACAACTTCTCCACCTTTAAACGTGCCTAAACCTAAAATGACTTTTCCCAGACTAATCCTCTCCCCACCAACTCCTCTGCCCCAAACTCGATCCTCTAGTAGGTCCAAGCCCAAAGCAGATCGGCCGGCACCACTCCTGTCAGTTCAATAATGGCTCAAATTCTACTTGTCACAATCAACTACTTTATGTGTCACCCCCAATTCCTCATAGATTGTAAGGTTTTGCGAGCAGGGCCCAGCGCTGCGGAATATGGTGGTGCTATATAAATACATTTTATTATTATTATTATTAAATGTGAGTCCAGACTAAATAGAGGAGCAGTGATGACTGTGGCAGGCGCAACACTATGAAGTCCCTTTTGTGCTGTGGCATTAAAATAATTTTGATATCTCTGACTTTTAGTCTAATCAGACTGTCTATTACTCTGTAATTCCTCCAACGTCGTTCTATGGAAACAGTAGGTTTAAAGCGCACACCAAATGCTAGAAATAACTTATTTATTAACTTCAACTTTTCTTCATATAACACTGCCGCCTCTGCAGCACATAGTCCATGTACAAAACACGTGTTGAATAAAGATTCATAAAATGGCGGTATGCATAAGATGGTGGTTCAACAGTTTAATCTTGTCATTAAACATAAAATGGTGGATATATTTCTCTCTTGAGTATCTCTACTCTCACTTTAAGTTTTTTAAGCACTTTATGATCTCTCTGAGAGGTATATCTGAGGTCTAACTAATAGTTCTACTTGCTGAATTTGTTCACAAATTGCAGTATGCAGTTAGCAGTTACTATTTGCTGATTGGTTGAGTATGATATGGTATGGTTGCATGCAATTTGGATTGCAATATGGAATTTCAATTTTGATTGTGAACTTTGTAGTTTGCAATTGGTGGAACTGTAAGTAAACACACATATAACTGGTTCAGTATACAGTTCTAATCCCTATATTAACAGTAGGAACACTATATAACTGTTTTAAATACCTATTTTGGCATCTCTGCTTCAATGAACACAGCTCTTAGGCTGGGTTCAGACCTGAGCATTTTACAGCGCGTTCCTACGCGCTGTAAATCGCTCAACAGGCAAGAACCAATGATTCCCTATGGGAATGGTTCTCACCTGAGTGTTTTACAGCGCGTACGATCGCGCTGTAAAAACGCCAGACGGCCCAATAAGTACATAAGCTTCTTTGGGGCGTCTTGTCGCGCGTTCCCGTACATAGACTTCATCGGGAACGCCCGACAATGGGCGTTCGCTTGTCTCTGTATGCGCGATTGCAAACGCCCCCGTACAATCGCGCATACAGAGCGCTCCATCGCGAACGCTCAGGTCTGAACCCAGCGTCAGTGGAGTGAATGTCTGATCAGCTTCTCTCCTCTGGTGTAATGATTCTATCAGCTCCTGCTAGGGGAATTTCCCACTCAGGATGTGTGTGAGGCTTGCTGTGATTAGTAAAAACGCCTGCTGTGTGTGAGGCTGGCTGTGATTGGTCAAGACTCCTGCCCAGCAACTGCAGTTTAACTCTATGCTTTCTGTTGTTTCTGTTGTGTCATTGAGCTTACCCCACATCATATAATGAATCTTAAAGGCATACTATCTTTTCTGCTTCTGTGAACACAAGATATACCAGTTATATGACATCCAAACATGAAGTGACTGTAAATAACTCAGTTTTTGTCTTTAACACACAAACATAGGAACAATATTAAGGTTATTGGCAGGTTTAGCTGTATAAACATATAAGCTATATTAGCAACCTAGGACAGGCCTTAGCTGGCCAGCTACACTCCCACCAAAATTACCTATAATTTTATATCAAGACACGGAGGCTCATATTTGCCTAACTCTTTCTTTACTGAATGTATAGCAGCAAAGACAACTGAAGAAAAAAGACATCAGTGTAACTATGGTAACAACTCCACCCCCATAGCCTCTATATAAGGCGCATCCCCACTTGGACACTTCCTCTTTCTTTGCTGCTTCAGATAAGTACATGGTTATAATTGATCTGTGCTAGGTTGTTTAATCGGTATGATTTTCATTCCCTACTATATTTAGTTTTTTTACCCCTTTATACTAGTAGGGTTATACAGGTAGTATTCTCTGTTACGGTCGCCATGCTTGGCGTCCGCTAGGTAGGGCTCCTTTTTCTGCCCGTTTTTTCTGCCTCACGTTTTCTGTGAGATTATTTCTCCCCCCCCCCTCCTTCATTATCCTCCTTGGTTGTCATTGTCTTTATTGTTTTTACAGCCTCTGTTATTTAATACCGCCTTGTCCCGGGTGCGGGTTTTCTGCGCTTGGGTCTCCCCCCTTTACTGCACTGCGTTCAGCCATTTTGCCCCCCCCCTCCTCACATCCCAGGTCCTTACCTCCTCGCCGCTTCTTCCCGGGCTGCGCGCGATCGTAATCTCGCGAGGTGCGAGATTCTCGGGCGCCATCTTTAATTCTGTTGGTTCTGGGCGCCGAGATCTCGCGAGATTGCGGACGTCATTCCGTTGGCGTCCGCTCATTGGCCCTCACTCCTGGGAGGTGGAGACTTGTGTTTTCCACTCCCCCTCCAGTTCCCGGGCTTCTGTCTGTGCGTCTCGGCTACCGGTACTATTTCATATCTCGTTTCTCCTGTCGCTATTGCCCTGCTCAGCAGCTACTGTGCCTCCCTGCGCCGCACATTTAGTCCTTATTCCTGCTTCTAGTTTCCTCTATTGGTCTGTTGGGGTGACTTACTCCTACAGATTCAATCATGTCCTCTGTGCCGGCGTCCCCTGCCGTTTCTTCTCAGGACAGGCATACTATTCAGGTGACTCCCACCACCCCTCACAGGGTTAATGAGGTTTCTGCTCCTGTTACGAAGGCCTCACAGCTACAGCAATCTATCTCTGATGCAATTGTTGCTGCAATGGGGACCATGTCAGCCTCTCTGACACAGTCGATATCACAGGCCCTTAGGGCTCACCCAGTTTCTGATATGTCCCCTCCTGCCTCCAGAACACTTCTGACTGATGGCTCTGGTCCATCCACTGACTGCGTGAATAAGTCACGCAAAAGAGCTAACCCGCGTCCGGCAGAAAGGGTGCGATCCTGGAAAACCGCCCGGGCACAACCGGAGCCGGTTTCTGATTCAGACGCAGAGTCTGTTGAGGAGGCAGGTGAGAATTGGTCCGCTCACTCGGGGGATGAATTGGCTGATATTGCAGTTGATACTGCCTTAGATGACCCGTCTCTGACAACGGGTGTCATTACTGAGCCGCTTGAAGACGTCAAGGATGCAATTATAGACCCCTTGGGAGATCCTCTGTTCAACCCCGACCAGCTACACCATCCACGGTCCTCTGAGTGGCTTCCCGCCACCCATGTGACCCAATATCTTGAGGCCAGGATCCGCACGCCTCTTTCCAAGGAGGCTCGCAGCAAACTGCGCGCGGAATGTCCCCGTCCCTTAATTCCTAACAAGATATGCGAAACCCCTTCCGTGGATCCTAAAGTGGTCCAATTCCTGGCAAAAACCGGTTTCAACCCCCGCAAGGGGCTTGATTCTGCGCTCAAGGCTTGCCAGGATAAACTGCTGGATGTAACCGGCCCTCTGGCAAAAATCTTCGATTTAGCCGAGGCCGCTAGAGTAGCGGGCACGCAGGTCGATCCAGAGGATCTTAGCGGCTGGGCCCAGAGAGCCATATGTTTAGTAGGCAATGTGAACACTTCCATTGCCATCGAGAGACGCAAGGCCATCTTGATGAAGATAGAGCCGAAATTAGCTAATCTGTCCCTTTCTGAGTCGGGCAAGGAGGCGCAGGGCCTCCTTTTCGGAGATCCCTTTATTAAAGAATTGGGGAAGTATGTTGGGGCCTTCACGGCCCTGGATAAGGCCAGAGTTCTATGCGCCGCGTGTTCCAGCCTCGTTTCTCCTCCAGGGCCGGCAGTCTCAGGGGCCAACTGTCCGGCCGCTCCAATTTTCAGCCCAGAGGCACGGGCAGAGGCTCCTTCAATTATCGTCAGTCCCTGCAGGACCCCAAGTACCAGCCGACCTTCTTCCCGTCTCGCGGAGGTTCGTTCCGCTCCAGAGGATTCCGTGGCACTCCAGGATCCAGACGCCCGTATGGTAAGTCATCTCTGTGTGTCTTATCCGATTTCGCTACAGGTTGGGGGAAGACTCCGTTTCTTTTCCCGTGCGTGGTCAAGGATCACCTCAGACCAGTGGGTCCTCTCCACAGTCCAGGGGTTCACCATCGAGTTAGTGTCCGCCCCAAGAAATCTTCCTCCCATTCCGAGGGTTTCTTGTTCGATCCAGATGCAGACGCTCTTAGATACGGAGCTTTCCTCCCTCTTCCGGAAGGAGGCGATAGAATTATCACCCGATCCGCACACAGGAATACTGAGCAGTATTTTCCTGGTGCAGAAAAAAAGGAGGCCATTTCCGTCCAGTCATAAACCTCAAAAACTTGAATGTCTTTGTTCGCTACAGACATTTCAAGATGGAAGGCATCCATCTGTTAAGGGATATGCTTCAACCAGGAGACTGGTTCGTCAAATTGGATCTAAAGGATGCATATATCACGGTCCCAGTGGCGCCCAGGATCCGCCCCTTTTACTTGGTCACCTGAAATTGACTCAAGACCTTCTTCAGGGCTTGGGGTTCATTCTCAACCTGGAGAAGTCTTGCCTTTTGCCGGCCACTTCCATAGAGTTCCTAGGTTTCACCATAGATTCGGGGAATCAAACGCTCAGTCTGCCGGCATCCAAGGTCAAGGCGATTCGCAAAGAGATCCGCCATTCTCTCTCCCTCCCGCAGGTATCTCTTCATCAGCTGGCTCGCCTGATTGGACTTCTAACCTCTTCCATTCAGGCGATTTTCCCAGCCCCCCTTCACTATCGAGCCCTTCAGAGGCTCAAGATTGCGCACCTCAGGGCAGGGGCTTCATTCTCGGACACTCTGGTTTTGGACACAGAGACCAGACACGAGCTCGTGTGGTGGATCCACAATTTATCTGTGTGGAATGGCAGAGCCATTTTCGGTCCCAGCCCCGACCTTGTCATAGAGTCGGATGCCAGCCTTTTAGGTTGGGGGGCCCATTGTCAAGGGGTGTCCACGGGAGGGGCGTGGTCCCCGGACGAATCACACCTGCATATCAACGCTCTCGAGCTCTTAGCGGGATCTTTTGCGATCCGCAGCTTTGCTCACGGGTCGGCTCGGGCGTGTGTTCGTCTACAGATGGA
The DNA here is from genome assembly GCF_014858855.1 of Bufo gargarizans. Classification (NCBI taxonomy): domain Eukaryota; kingdom Metazoa; phylum Chordata; class Amphibia; order Anura; family Bufonidae; genus Bufo; species Bufo gargarizans. The sequence continues at coordinate 23,171,656 of NC_058080.1, read as the reverse complement.
CAATGTTTCGGCTGTCCGTTATGTGAACTGCCTGGGGGGGACGCGTTCCAGGGTCCTATCTTCTCTGGCCAAAGATTTTTGGGAGTTTTGCCTGTCCAGGGGTCTTTCAGTCGTGGCCGAGTACCTTCCTGGGTTACACAACACGTTGGCCGACTGGAGTTCTCGTTGTCTTTCAGATTCCAGCGACTGGAAGTTGGATTCGGGGGTGTTCCGGGATATTGTATCTCTCTGGGGCCCGTTATCCATCGATTTATTCGCGTCGCGTTTGAATGCACAACTCCCCAGGTTCTTCAGCTGGCGTCCGGACCCAGAGGCCGAAGCGGTGGATGCTTTCCTCCAACCCTGGGGCGGTCCTCTGCTTTACGCTTTCCCTCCGTTCGCACTCATCCCGCGAGTGCTCGCTCTGGTGTGCCGCCAGCAGGCCCAGTTAGTCCTGATAGTTCCTTATTGGAGAACGCAGTCGTGGTTTCCCCAGCTACTCTGTCTTCTTTTGGAAGAACCTCGACTCTCGCCACCTTTCCCACTCCTCCTGCTCGACCCTTACGGTCATCCACACCCTCTACTCCTAGACGGTTCGCTTCATCTTCTCGCCTGTCGAGTTTCAGGGGTTCCTGGGATCCCTCCAGCTTTTCGGCGGCGACTAGACGTCTGTTGGAGTCTGCATGGGCCCCAGGCACTAGACGAGCCTATCACGCTGCTTGGGACGTCTGGTGTCGTTGGTGCGGTTCTTGGGACTTGGATCCCGTACTTGCCCCTGTGACGGACATTCTTCAGTTCCTCACATCTCTGTTTGAAGCGGGGAAGGCTTTCCGTACTCTCAATGTGTACCGGTCTGCCATTTCTTCCAGGCATTCCGGTTTTGACGGTGTTCCGGCCGGCCAACATGCTCTAGTGTGCAGATTGTTGCGCGGTTGTCGTTTGGCACGGCCTCCACGTCCTCGCTTCTCTTCTACTTGGGATGTGGCGACGGTTCTCAGCTTTTTAGAGAGTTGGCCCTCCAACGCTATGTTGTCTCTCCGACAGCTATCGGCCAAGTTAGTGACCCTTTTGTGTTTGATTTCATGTAAACGTGTTTCTGACGTCCGGGCTTTGGATATTGATGCTCGCTATTTTACGCCTGAGGGAGTGTTGTTCAATATTTCTCGACGCACTAAGACGGGCATTAAGTCCGTTGCTTATCCGTCTTTCCCTTCCTCTCTGCAGTTGTGTCCGGTGGCCTGTCTTCGGGAGTATGAGGCTCGCACTCTGGCTTCTCGTTCTGGGAATGATCCCCAGCTTTTCATTTCGTTCCGCCGCCCTTTTGCGCCGGTTTCCAGTGTCACGCTGTCCCGTTGGGTTAAATGGATCCTATCCCTATCCGGTATCGACACGTCCATATTTACCGCGCATTCTGTGCGTGGGGCGGCAGCTACCTCGATGTCTGTGGCTGGTGCTCGTTTGGAGGACGTGTTGCGTTTGGCAGACTGGTCCCGCGTTGCTACATTTCGGGAGTTCTATTTTAGACCTGTTCCTCACGCCTTTTCCTCCGTGATTGCTCAGCTTTAACCCCTTAAGGACACATGACGTATCGGTACGGCATGTTTCCCGAGTCCTTAAGGACACATGACGTACCGGTACGTCATGTGTTGTTCCGATCACTGCCGTGCGGCCGGCTGTGATCGGAACAAGGTGCCTGCTCAAATCATTGAGCAGGCACCTCGGCTAAATGCGCGGGGGGTCCCGTGACCCCCCCATGTCCGCGATCGCAACAAACCGCAGGTCAATTCAGACCTGCGGTTTGTTGCGCTTTCTGCAGTTTCTGCTCGCTGCGGTCCCTGACCGCGGCGATCAGAAACTTTAGTGTGGCAAAAATATATATTTATCACCCCCCTGCACCTCTGAATGATTTTAGCCCGGTGGGAGGTGCAGGGGGGGTGTTGCGGGCGGTGGGGGCGGTGCGGGAGGCGGGCGGTGCGGCAGGCGGGATCGCGATCCCCCGCCCGCCTCCCATTGAATAATTGTTGGTGTAGAGTGGGTATACCAGGGTGCCAGCACATTGCTGGCACCCTGGTATAAACAGTTGACATCGGTGATGCGATGTCAGCCGTTTAACCCTTTCCATACAGCGGTCCGTACGGACCGCTGTATGGAAAAAGTTAACAGTAACAGGGAGCTCCCTCCCTCTCCGATCGGGGGGCTGCAGTGCCTTTGCAGCCCCCCGATGGAGAGAGCCCCCAGACAGCCCCCCGCAGCCCCGTGCTCACCCTTCCCCGTCTGCGAAGTTCTGAGCAGACGGGGAAGGTTCCCATGGCAACAGGACGCCTGCTCAGGCGTCCTGCTGTCCATGGTGCTGAACAGATCTGTGCTGAAAGCATAGATCTGTTCAGTGTAAGTAAAATACAGTACAGAGCCCTATATAGAGTACAGTACTGTATTATACAGACATCAGACCCACTGGATCTTCAAGAACCAAGTGGGTCTGGGTCAAAAAAAAAGTGAAAAAAAAGTAAAAATCAAAAAACACATTTATCACTGATTAAAAATTAAAAAAATAAAATTCCCTACACATGTTTGGTATCGCCGCCTCCGTAACGACCTGATCTATAAAAGGGTCATGTTACTTTACCTGAACGGTGAACGCCATAAAAATAAAAAATAAAAAACTATGATGAAATTTTCCTTTTTTACTATGAAAATTTTGTCCACCTTACTTCCCAAAAAAAGGTAATAAAAGTGATCAAAAAAGTTGCATGTACGCCAAAATTGTAACAATCAAACCGTCATCTCATCCCGCAAAAAATGAGACCCTACTTAAGATAATCGCCCAAAAACTGAAAAAACTATGGCTCTTAGACTATGGAAACACTAAAACATCATTTTTTTTGTTTCAAAAATGAAATCATTGTGTAAAACTTACATAAATAAAAAAAAGTATACATATTAGGTATCGCCGCGTCCGTATCGACCGGCTCTATAAAAATATCACATGACCTAACCCCTCAGGTGACCACCGTAAAAAAATAAAAATAAAAACGGTGTAAAAAAAGCCATTTTTTGTCATATTACGTCACAAAAAGTGTAATAGCAAGCGATCAAAAAGTCATATGCACCCCAAAATAGTGCCAATCAAACCGACATCTCATCCCGCAAAAAATGAGACCCTACTTAAGATAATCGCCCAAAAACTGAAAAAACGATGGCTCTTAGACTATGGAGACACTAAAACATTTTTTTTGTTTTAAAAATGAAATCATTGTGTAAAACGTACATAAATAAAAAAAATTGTATACATATTAGGTATCGCCGCGTCCGTGACAACCTGCTCTATAAAATTACCATATGATCTAACCTGTCAGATGAATGTTGTAAATAACAAAAAAAAAAACGCTGCCAAAAAAGCTATTTCTTGTTACCTTGCCGCACAAAAAGTGTAATATAGAGCAACCAAAAATCATATGTACCCTAAACTAGTACCAACAAAACTGCCACCCTATCCCATAGTTTCTAAAATGGGGTCACTTTTTTGGAGTTTCTACTCTAGGGGTGCATCAGGGGGGCTTCAAATGGGACATGGTGTAAAAAAAAACAGTCCAGCAAAACCTGCCTTCCAAAAACCGTATGGCATTCCTTTCCTTCTGCGCCCTGCCGTGTGCCCGTACAGCGGTTTACAACCACATATGGGGTGTTTCTGTAAACTACAGAATCAGGGCCATGAATAATGAGTTTTGTTTGGCTGTTAACCCTTGCTTTGTAACTGGAAAAAAAAAATTAAAATGGAAAATCTGCCAAAAAAGTGAAATTTTGAAATTGTATCTCTATTTTCCATTAAATCTTGTGCAACACCTAAAGGGTTAACAAAGTTTGTAAAATCAGTTTTGAATACCTTGAGGGGTGTAGTTTCTTAGATGGGGTCACTTTTATGGAGTTTCTACTCTAGGGGTGCATCAGGGGGCTTCAAATGGGACTTGGTGTCAAAAAACCGGTCCATAAAAATCAGCCCTCCAAAAAACAAACGGCGCACCTTTCCCTCTACGCCCCGCTGTGTGGCCGTACAGTAGTTTACGACCACATATGGGGTGTTTCTGTAAACAGCAGAGTCAGGGCAATAAAGATACAGTCTTGTTTGGCTGTTAACCCTTGCTTTGTTAGTGGAAAAAATGGGTCAAAATGGAAAATTAGGCAAAAAAATGAAATTCTCAAATTTCATCGCCATTTGCCAATAACTCTTGTGGAACACCTAAAGGGTTAACGACGTATGTAAAATCAGTTTTGAATACCTTGAGGGGTGTAGTTTCTTAGATGGGGTCACTTTTAGGGAGTTTCTCCTCTAGGGGTGCATCAGGGGGCTTCAAATGGGACATGGTGTAAATAAACCAGTCCATAAAAATCAGCCTTCCAAAAACCAAACGGCGCACCTTTCACTCTACGCCCCGCTGTGTGGCCATACAGTAGTTTACGGCCACATATTGGGTGTTTCTGAAAAACGGCAGAGTCAGGGCAATAAAGATACAGTCTTGTTTAGCTGTTAACTCTTGCTTTGTTAGTGGAAAAAATGGGTTAAAATGAAAAATTAGACAAAAAAATAAAATTCTCAAATTTCCTCCCCATTTGCCAATAACTCTTGTGCAACACCTAAAGGGTTAACAACGTATTCAAAATCAGTTTTGAATACCTTGAGGGGTGTAGTTTCTTAGATGGGGTCATTTTTGGGTGGTTTCTATTATGTAAGCCTCGCAAAGTGACTTGAGACCTGAACTGATCCCTAAAAATTGAGTTTTTGTAAATTTCTGAAAAATTTCAAGATTTGCTTCTAAACGTCTAAGCCTTATAACATCCCCAAAAAATAAAATATCATTCCCAAAATAATTCAAACATGAAGTAGACATATGGGGAATGTAAAGTCATCACAATTTTTGGGGGTATTACTATGTATTACAGAAGTAGAGAAACTGGAACTTTGAAATTTGCAAATTTTTCAAAATTTTTGTTAAATTAGGTATTTTTTGATGCAAAAAAAATAATTTTTTTGACTTCATTTTACCAGTGTCATGAAGTACAATATGTGACGAAAAAACAATCTCAGAATGGCCTGGATAAGTCAAAGCGTTTTAAAGTTATCAGCACTTAAAGTGACTCTGGTCAGATTTGCAAAAAATGGCCTGCTCCTAAGGTGTAAAAAGGCTGTGTCCTTAAGGGGTTAAACTAGCAAATATGAGCCTCCGTGTCTTGATATAAAATTCAGGATTTTCCTAAGTTATGACGTAAAGTCATGATTTTATGAAAGACACGGAGGCGAGTATTTCCCTCCCATTATTTTGAACCCTCCCGTCTGGTCTGTGATGTCCTGTGGCCTTGCATGGAATGTTACTTGTTTGTATTCATTTAATACCTTATTGCTTTCGCAGGGAATGAGTCCGGGTATGGTTGTCCACGCTCGGATTGTTTGTATCCATATTACCATGATGTCTTATTTTCTCTTCAGGTTGATCATCCTCCGTCAGCTGTTCCAGGTTTACCTTGCTGCAATCCAGCGTTGTTCACAGCCGGAGTTCAGGCTGTTTGTTGACCGTTCCAGGTTCCAGGTTTTCATCGGTTGAAGTTCACAAAGAAAGAGGAAGTGTCCAAGTGGGGATGCGCCTTATATAGGGGCTATGGGGGTGGAGTTGTTACCATGGTTACACTGATGTCTTTTTTCTTCAGTTGTCTTTGCTGCTATACATTCAGTAAAGAAAGAGTTAAGCAAATACTCGCCTCCGTGTCTTTCATAAAATCATGACTTTACGTCATAACTTAGGAAAATCCTGAGTTTTATGTTCTTAGTCGTAGGACTTGAACATGAATTTGAGGAATTTTCCATCAGGTTCTCAACTAGTAGAACAACTAACTTCTGTATAGGATGTTCCAACTTGAGTGGAGTAGTGAGAGGTTTTTTCTTTTTGTCAAATTTTGAGTCTCCTATCCAACTCTCCCATCTTGGCCTCAAATTTTCAGATATAGGCTTGTCCCATCCCAACCTCTGTCTGCATAATTCTTGCAGTATTTATCTTGCTCTGAGGATCACTGGGGCTAATAATCCTAATGGATCATATATAGAAGCCACTGCGGAAAGAATGGTGCGTCTAGTTACAACTTTCTCTTCAATAGATACTTCAAAGAAGAACTTGTCATTCTCTACATTCCATCCCAATCCAAGTATGTTTTGAACTGGAAGATGATCCAAATTTAGATCTACATTTTTCATTGTTGATGCACGTTCAGAGTCACTGATGGATTCCAGTACCTCTCTGTTGGTTGAGATTAATTTATGAAGGCGCAGGTTTTCTTTTGCGCATAACTCTTGGCTTTCTTTCACTAGTTTGATTGCATATTCTGTGGACTCTAGACTTATGACACCATTATCTACATAAAAGTTTTTCTTCAGAAAATTTGCTGCTGATGGGCAATCCTTTTCATTCTGTTTGGCCAGGTATTTTATGCCTTAATTGGCGCAACCTGGAGATGATGCTGCTCCAAACAAGTGTACTTTCATTCTGTATTCTGCTGGCTCTGAATCTGTATCTCCATTCTCCCACAATAGAAACCTCAGGAATAGGGATGAGCGAACTCGAACTGTATAGTTCGGGTTCGTACCGAATTTTGGGGTGTCCGTGACACGGACCCGAACCCGGACATTTTCGTAAAAGTCCGGGTTCGGGTTCGGTGTTCGTCGCTTTCTTCGCGCTTTTGTGACGCTTTCTTGGCGCTTTTTGAAAGGCTGCAAAGCAGCCAATCAACAAGCGTCATACTACTTGCCCCAAGAGGCCATCACAGCCATGCCTACTATTGGCATGGCTGTGATTGGCCAGAGCACCATGTGACCCAGCCTCTATTTAAGCTGGAGTCACATAGCGCCGCCCGTCACTCTGCTCTGATTAGCGTAGGGAGAGGTTGCGGCTGCGACAGTAGGGCGAGATTAGATTAACTCCTCCAAAGGACTTGATTAACTGATCGATCTGCAGCTGTGGATCATTGAGCTGCTGATCCTCAATTGCTCACTGTTTTTAGGCTGCACAGACCGTTTGTCAGTCACATTTTTCTGGGGTGATCGGCGGCCATTTTGTGTCTTGTGGTGCGCCAGCACAAGCTGCGACCAAGTGCATTTAACCCTCAATGGTGTGGTTGTTTTTTGGCTAAAGCCTACATCAGGGTGAAGCTGTCACACCAAGTGCATTTAACCAGCAATAGTCTGTTCATTTTTTGGCCATATACAAAATCAGGGGCAAGCTGCGCCTGTCACCAAGTGCATTTAACCCTCAATGGTGTGGTTGTTTTTTGGCTAAAGCCTACATCAGGGTAAAGCTGTCACACCAAGTGCATTTAACCAGCAATAGTCTGTTCATTTTTTGGCCATATACTAAATCAGGGGCAAGCTGCGCCTGTCACCAAGTGCATTTAACCCTCAATGGTGTGGTTGTTTTTTGGCTAAAGCCTACATCAGGGTGAAGCTGTCACACCAAGTGCATTTAACCAGCAATAGTCTGTTTATTTTTTGGCCATATCCCAGTCTAATTCTGTCACTAAATCCATACCGGTCACCCAGCGCCTAAATACTAGGCCTCAAATTTATATCCAGCTAAATCTGTCCCTAGTGCTGTAGCTGGGCGAGTTATTTAGTGTCCGTTCAAGCACATTTCTTGTTCTGGGTTGAAATACAATTCCCAATTTAGCAATTTCATAATTTAGTGGTTTCTGCTATATCAGAGCTATTTGAAATCTATCCCTAAAAGGGTATATAATATTCAAGGTGCACATTGGGTCATTCAGAATAACTTCACACACACCCGCTACTGTGTATTTCCAAGTCTAATTCTGTCACTAAACCCATACCTGTCACGCAGCGCCTAAATACTAGGCCTCAAATTTATATCCCGCTAAATCTGTCCTTAGTGCTGTAGCTGGGCGAGTTATTTAGTGTCCGTTCAAGCACATTTCTTGTTCTGGGTTGAAATACAATTCCCAATTTAGCAATTTCATAATTTAGTGGTTTCTGCTATATCAGAGCTATTTGAAATCTATCCCTAAAAGGGTATATAATATTCAAGGTGCACATTGGGTCATTCAGAATAACTTCACACACACCCGCTACTGTGTATTTCCAAGTCTAATTCTGGCACTAAACCCATACCTGTCACCCAGCGCCTAAATACTAGGCCTCAAATTTATATCCCGCTAAATCTGTCCTTAGTGCTGTAGCTGGGCGAGTTATTTAGTGTCCGTTCAAGCACATTTCTTGTTCTGGGTTGAAATACAATTCCCAATTTAGCAATTTCATAATTTAGTGGTTTCTGCTATATCAGAGCTATTTGAAATCTATCCCTAAAAGGGTATATAATATTCAAGGTGCACATTGGGTCATTCAGAATAACTTCACACACACCCGCTACTGTGTATTTCCAAGTCTAATTCTGGCACTAAACCCATACCTGTCACCCAGCGCCTAAATACTAGGCCTCAAATTTATATCCCGCTAAATCTGTCCTTAGTGCTGTAGCTGGGCGAGTTATTTAGTGTCCGTTCAAGCACATTTCTTGTTCTGGGTTGAAATACAATTCCCAATTTAGCAATTTCATAATTTAGTGGTTTCTGCTATATCAGAGCTATTTGAAATCTATCCCTAAAAGGGTATATAATATTCAAGGTGCACATTGGGTCATTCAGAATAACTTCACACACACCCGCTACTGTGTATTTCCAAGTCTAATTCTGGCACTAAACCCATACCTGTCACCCAGCGCCTAAATACTAGGCCTCAAATTTATATCCCGCTAAATCTGTCCTTAGTGCTGTAGCTGGGCGAGTTATTTAGTGTCCGTTCAAGCACATTTCTTGTTCTGGGTTGAAATACAATTCCCAATTTAGCAATTTCATAATTTAGTGGTTTCTGCTATATCAGAGCTATTTGAAATCTATCCCTAAAAGGGTATATAATATTCAAGGTGCACATTGGGTCATTCAGAATAACTTCACACACACCCGCTACTGTGTATTTCCAAGTCTAATTCTGGCACTAAACCCATACCTGTCACCCAGCGCCTAAATACTAGGCCTCAAATTTATATCCCGCTAAATCTGTCCTTAGTGCTGTAGCTGGGCGAGTTATTTAGTGTCCGTTCAAGCACATTTCTTGTTCTGGGTTGAAATACAATTCCCAATTTAGCAATTTCATAATTTAGTGGTTTCTGCTATATCAGAGCTATTTGAAATCTATCCCTAAAAGGGTATATAATATTCAAGGTGCACATTGGGTCATTCAGAATAACTTCACACACACCCGCTACTGTGTATTTCCAAGTCTAATTCTGGCACTAAACCCATACCTGTCACCCAGCGCCTAAATACTAGGCCTCAAATTTATATCCCGCTAAATCTGTCCTTAGTGCTGTAGCTGGGCGAGTTATTTAGTGTCCGTTCAAGCACATTTCTTGTTCTGGGTTGAAATACAATTCCCAATTTAGCAATTTCATAATTTAGTGGTTTCTGCTATATCAGAGCTATTTGAAATCTATCCCTAAAAGGGTATATAATATTCAAGGTGCACATTGGGTCATTCAGAATAACTTCACACACACCCGCTACTGTGTATTTCCAAGTCTAATTCTGGCACTAAACCCATACCTGTCACCCAGCGCCTAAATACTAGGCCTCAAATTTATATCCCGCTAAATCTGTCCTTAGTGCTGTAGCTGGGCGAGTTATTTAGTGTCCGTTCAAGCACATTTCTTGTTCTGGGTTGAAATACAATTCCCAATTTAGCAATTTCATAATTTAGTGGTTTCTGCTATATCAGAGCTATTTGAAATCTATCCCTAAAAGGGTATATAATATTCAAGGTGCACATTGGGTCATTCAGAATAACTTCACACACACCCGCTACTGTGTATTTCCAAGTCTAATTCTGGCACTAAACCCATACCTGTCACCCAGCGCCTAAATACTAGGCCTCAAATTTATATCCCGCTAAATCTGTCCTTAGTGCTGTAGCTGGGCGAGTTATTTAGTGTCCGTTCAAGCACATTTCTTGTTCTGGGTTGAAATACAATTCCCAATTTAGCAATTTCATAATTTAGTGGTTTCTGCTATATCAGAGCTATTTGAAATCTATCCCTAAAAGGGTATATAATATTCAAGGTGCACATTGGGTCATTCAGAATAACTTCACACACACCCGCTACTGTGTATTTCCAAGTCTAATTCTGGCACTAAACCCATACCTGTCACCCAGCGCCTAAATACTAGGCCTCAAATTTATATCCCGCTAAATCTGTCCTTAGTGCTGTAGCTGGGCGAGTTATTTAGTGTCCGTTCAAGCACATTTCTTGTTCTGGGTTGAAATACAATTCCCAATTTAGCAATTTCATAATTTAGTGGTTTCTGCTATATCAGAGCTATTTGAAATCTATCCCTAAAAGGGTATATAATATTCAAGGTGCACATAGGGTCATTCAGAATAACTTCACACACCCGCTACTGTGCATTTCCAAATCTAATTCTGTCACTAAACCCATACCTGTCACCCAGCGCATAAATACTAGGCCTCAAATTTATATCCCGCTAAATCTCTCGTTACCGCTGTCCTGTTGTGGCTGGGAAAGTTATTTAGTGTCCGTCAAAGCACATTTTTTGTTCTGGGTTGAAATACAATTCCCAATTTAGCAATTTCATAATTTAGTGGTTTCTGCTATATCAGAGCTATTTGAAATCTATCCCTAAAAGGGTAGATCATATTGAAGGTGCACATAGGGTCATTCAGAATAACTTCACACACACGCTTCTGTGCATTTCCAAGTCTAATTCTGTCACTAAATCCATACCGGTCACCCAGCGCCTAAATACTAGGCCTCAAATTTATATCCCGCTGAATTTGAATACAATACATTGGGCCAAATAATATATTTGTTGTTGTGGTGAACCATAACAATGAGAAAAACATCTAGTAAGGGACGCGGACGTGGACATGGTCGTGGTGGTGTTAGTGGACCCTCTGGTGCTGGGAGAGGACGTGGCCGTTCTGCCACATCCACACGTCCTAGTGTACCAACTACCTCAGGTCCCAGTAGCCGCCAGAATTTACAGCGATATATGGTGGGGCCCAATGCCGTTCTAAGGATGGTAAGGCCTGAGCAGGTACAGGCATTAGTCAATTGGGTGGCCGACAGTGGATCCAGCACGTTCACATTATCTCCCACCCAGTCTTCTGCAGAAAGCGCACAGATGGCGCCTGAAAACCAACCCCATCAGTCTGTCACATCACCCCCATGCATACCAGGGAAACTGTCTCAGCCTCAAGTTATGCAGCAGTCTCTTATGCTGTTTGAAGACTCCGCTGGCAGGGTTTCCCAAGGGCATCCACCTAGCCCTTCCCCAGCGGTGAAAGACATAGAATGCACTGACGCACAACCACTTATGTTTCCTGATGATGAGGACATGGGAATACCACCTCAGCATGTCTCTGATGATGACGAAACACAGGTGCCAACTGCTGCGTCTTTCTGCAGTGTGCAGACTGAACAGGAGGTCAGGGATCAAGACTGGGTGGAAGACGATGCAGGGGACGATGAGGTCCTAGACCCCACATGGAATGAAGGTCGTGCCACTGACTTTCACAGTTCGGAGGAAGAGGCAGTGGTGAGACCGAGCCAACAGCGTAGCAAAAGAGGGAGCAGTGGGCAAAAGCAGAACACCCGCCGCCAAGAGACTCCGCCTGCTACTGACCGCCGCCATCTGGGACCGAGCACCCCAAAGGCAGCTTCAAGGAGTTCCCTGGCATGGCACTTCTTCAAACAATGTGCTGACGACAAGACCCGAGTGGTTTGCACGCTGTGCCATCAGAGCCTGAAGCGAGGCATTAACGTTCTGAACCTGAGCACAACCTGCATGACCAGGCACCTGCATGCAAAGCATGAACTGCAGTGGAGTAAACACCTTAAAACCAAGGAAGTCACTCAGGCTCCCCCTGCTACCTCTTCTGCTGCTGCCGCCTCGGCCTATTCTGCTGCTGCCGCCTCGGCCTCTTCCTCCGCCTCTGGAGGAACGTTGGCACCTGCCGCCCAGCAAACAGGGGATGTACCACCAACACCACCACCACCACCTCCGTCACCAAGCGTCTCAACCATGTCACACGCCAGCGTTCAGCTCTCCATCTCACAAACATTTGATAGAAAGCGTAAATTCCCACCTAGCCACCCTCGATCCCTGGCCCTGAATGCCAGCATTTCTAAACTACTGGCCTATGAAATGCTGTCATTTAGGCTGGTGGACACAGACAGCTTCAAACAGCTCATGTCGCTTGCTGTCCCACAGTATGTTGTTCCCAGCCGGCACTACTTCTCCAAGAGAGCCGTGCCTTCCCTGCACAACCAAGTATCCGATAAAATCAAGTGTGCACTGCGCAACGCCATCTGTGGCAAGGTCCACCTAACCACAGATACGTGGACCAGTAAGCACGGCCAGGGACGCTATATCTCCCTAACTGCACACTGGGTAAATGTAGTGGCAGCTGGGCCCCAGGCGGAGAGCTGTTTGGCGCACGTCCTTCCGCCGCCAAGGATCGCAGGGCAACATTCTTTGCCTCCTGTTGCCACCTCCTCCTTCTCGGCTTCCTCCTCCTCTTCTTCCACCTGCTCATCCAGTCAGCCACACACCTTCACCACCAACTTCAGCACAGCCCGGGGTAAACGTCAGCAGGCCATTCTGAAACTCATATGTTTGGGGGACAGGCCCCACACCGCACAGGAGTTGTGGCGGGGTATAGAACAACAGACCGACGAGTGGTTGCTGCCGGTGAGCCTCAAGCCCGGCCTGGTGGTGTGTGATAATGGGCGAAATCTCGTTGCAGCTCTGGGACTAGCCAATTTGACGCACATCCCTTGCTTGGCGCATGTGCTGAATTTGGTGGTGCAGAAGTTCATTCACAACTACCCCGACATGTCAGAGCTGCTGCATAAAGTGCGGGCCGTCTGTTCGCGCTTCCGGCGTTCACATCCTGCTGCTGCTCGCCTGTCTGCGCTACAGCGTAACTTCGGCCTTCCCGCTCACCGCCTCATATGCGACGTGCCCACCAGGTGGAACTCCACCTTGCACATGCTGGACAGACTGTGCGAGCAGCAGCAGGCCATAGTGGAGTTTCAGCTGCAGCACGCACGGGTCAGTCGCACTACAGAACAGCACCACTTCACCACCAATGACTGGGCCTCCATGCGAGACCTGTGTGCCCTGTTGCGCTGTTTCGAGTACTCCACCAACATGGCCAGTGGCGATGACACCGTTATCAGCGTTACAATACCACTTCTATGTCTCCTTGAGAAAACACTTAGGGCGATGATGGAAGAGGAGGTGGCCCAGGAGGAGGAGGAGGAGGAGGAGGAAGAGGGGTCATTTTTAGCACTTTCAGGCCAGTCTCTTCGAAGTGACTCAGAGGGAGGTTTTTGGCAACAGCAGAGGCCAGGTACAAATGTGGCCAGCCAGGGCCCACTACTGGAGGACGAGGAGGACGAGGATGAGGAGGAGGTGGAGGAGGATGAGGATGAAGCATGGTCACAGCGGGGTGGCACCCAACGCAGCTCGGGTCCATCACTGGTGCGTGGCTGGGGGGAAAGGCAGGACGATGACGATACGCCTCCCACAGAGGACAGCTTGTCCTTATCCCTGGGCAGCCTGGCACACATGAGCGACTACATGCTGCAGTGCCTGCGCAACGACAGCAGAGTTGCCCACATTTTAACCTGTGCGGACTACTGGGTTGCCACCCTGCTGGATCCACGCTACAAAGACAATGTGCCCACCTTACTTCCTGCACTGGAGCGTGATAGGAAGATGCGCGAGTACAAGCGCACGTTGGTAGACGCGCTACTGAGAGCATTCCCAAATGTCACAGGGGAACAAGTGGAAGCCCAAGGCCAAGGCAGAGGAGGAGCAAGAGGTCGCCAAGGCAGCTGTGTCACGGCCAGCTCCTCTGAGGGCAGGGTTAGCATGGCAGAGATGTGGAAAACTTTTGTCAACACGCCACAGCTAACTGCACCACCACCTGATACGCAACGTGTTAGCAGGAGGCAACATTTCACTAACATGGTGGAACAGTACGTGTGCACACCCCTCCACGTACTGACTGATGGTTCGGCCCCATTCAACTTCTGGGTCTCTAAATTGTCCACGTGGCCAGAGCTAGCCTTTTATGCCTTGGAGGTGCTGGCCTGCCCGGCAGCCAGCGTTTTGTCTGAACGTGTATTCAGCACGGCAGGGGGCGTCATTACAGACAAACGCAGCCGCCTGTCTACAGCCAATGTGGACAAGCTGACGTTCATAAAAATGAACCAGGCATGGATCCCACAGGACCTGTCCGTCCCTTGTCCAGATTAGACATTAACTACCTCCCCATAACCATATATTATTGGACTCCAGGGCACTTCCTCATTCAATCCTATTTTTATTTTCATTTTACCATTATATTGCGATGCTACCCAAAGTTGAATGAACCTCTCCTCTGCCTGTGTGCTAGGCCTAAATATATGCCAATGGACTGTTGCAGTGGTGGCTGACATGAAGCCTGATTCTCTGCTATGACATGCAGACTAATTCTCTGCTGACATGAAGCCAGATTGTCTGTTACGGGACCTCTCTCCTCTGCCTGGGTGCTGGGCCTAAATTTATGACAATGGACTGTTGCAGTGGTGGCTGACGTGAAGCCTCATTCTCTGCTATGACATGCAGACTGATTCTCTGCTGACATGAAGCCAGATTGTCTGTTACGGGACCTCTCTCCTCTGCCTGTGTGCTAGGCCTAAATATATGCCAATGGACTGTTGCAGTGGTGGCTGACGTGAAGCCTGATTCTCTGCTATGACATGCAGACTGATTCTCTGCTGACATGAAGCCAGATTGTCTGTTACGGGACCTTTCTCCTCTGCCTGGGTTCTGGGCCTAAATTTATGAAAATTGACTCTTACAGTGGTGGGTGACGTGAAGCCTGATTCTCTGCTATGATATGAAGACTGATTCTCTGCTGACATGAAGCCAGATTCTCTGTTACGGGACCTCTCTCCTCTGCCTGGGTGCTGGGCCTAAATTTATGACAATGGACTGTTGCAGTGGTGGCTGACGTGAAGCCTGATTCTCTGCTATGACATGCAGACTGATTCTCTGCTGACATGAAGCCAGATCCTCTGTTACGGGACCTCTCTCCTCTGCCTGTGTGTGTGCTGGGCCTAAATATATGCCAATGGACTGTTGCAGTGGTGGCTGACGTGAAGCCTCATTCTCTGCTATGACATGCAGACTAATTCTCTGCTGACATGAAGCCAGATTGTCTGTTACGGGACCTCTCTCCTCTGCCTGTGTGTGTGCTGGGCCTAAATATATGCCAATGGACTGTTGCAGTGGTGGCTGACGTGAAGCCTCATTCTCTGCTATGACATGCAGACTAATTCTCTGCTGACATGAAGACAGATTCTCTGTTACGGGACCTCTCTCCTCTGCCTGTGTGTGTGCTGGGCCTAAATATATGCCAATGGACTGTTGCAGTGGTGGCTGACGTGAAGCCTCATTCTCTGCTATGACATGCAGACTAATTCTCTGCTGACATGAAGACAGATTCTCTGTTACGGGACCTCCCTCCTCTGCCTGGGTGCTGGGCCTAAATATATGCCAATGGACTGTTGCAGTGGTGGGTGACGTGAAGCCTGATTCTCTGCTATGACATGCAGACTAATTCTCTGCTGACATGAAGACAGATTCTCTGTTACGGGACCTCTCTCCTCTGCCTGTGTGTGTGCTGGGCCTAAATATATGCCAATGGACTGTTGCAGTGGTGGCTGACGTGAAGCCTCATTCTCTGCTATGACATGCAGACTAATTCTCTGCTGACATGAAGACAGATTCTCTGTTACGGGACCTCCCTCCTCTGCCTGGGTGCTGGGCCTAAATATATGCCAATGGACTGTTGCAGTGGTGGCTGACGTGAAGCCTCATTCTCTGCTATGACATGCAGACTGATTCTCTGCTGACATGAAGCCAGATCGTCTGTTACGGGACCTCTCTGCTCTGCCTGTGTGCTAGGCCTAAATATATGCCAATGGACTGTTGCAGTGGTGGGTGACGTGAAGCCTCATTCTCTGCTATGACATGCAGACTGATTCTCTGCTGTCATGAAGCCAGATTGTCTGTTACGGGACCTCTCTGCTCTGCCTGTGTGCTAGGCCTAAATATATGCCAATGGACTGTTGCAGTGGTGGGTGACGTGAAGCCTCATTCTCTGCTATGACATGCAGACTGATTCTCTGCTGTCATGAAGCCAGATTGTCTGTTACGGGACCTCTCTGCTCTGCCTGTGTGCTAGGCCTAAATATATGCCAATGGACTGTTGCAGTGGTGGGTGACGTGAAGCCTCATTCTCTGCTATGACATGCAGACTGATTCTCTGCTGACATGAAGCCAGATTGTCTGTTACGGGACCTCTCTCCTCTGCCTGTGTGCTAGGCCTAAATATATGCCAATGGACTGTTGCAGTGGTGGCTGACGTGAAGCCTCATTCTCTGCTATGACATGCAGACTAATTCTCTGCTGACATGAAGCCAGATTGTCTGTTACGGGACCTCTCTCCTCTGCCTGGGTGCTGGGCCTAAATTTATGACAATGGACTGTTGCAGTGGTGGCTGACGTGAAGCCTGATTCTCTGCTATGACATGCAGACTGATTCTCTGCTGACATGAAGCCAGATCCTCTGTTACGGGACCTCTCTCCTCTGCCTGTGTGTGTGCTGGGCCTAAATATATGCCAATGGACTGTTGCAGTGGTGGCTGACGTGAAGCCTCATTCTCTGCTATGACATGCAGACTGATTCTCTGCTGACATGAAGCCAGATTCTCTGTTACGGGACCTCTCTCCTCTGCCTGTGTGTGTGCTGGGCCTAAATATATGCCAATGGACTGTTGCAGTGGTGGCTGACGTGAAGCCTCATTCTCTGCTATGACATGCAGACTAATTCTCTGCTGACATGAAGACAGATTCTCTGTTACGGGACCTCCCTCCTCTGCCTGGGTGCTGGGCCTAAATATATGCCAATGGACTGTTGCAGTGGTGGCTGACGTGAAGCCTCATTCTCTGCTATGACATGCAGACTAATTCTCTGCTGACATGAAGACAGATTCTCTGTTACGGGACCTCTCTCCTCTGCCTGGGTGCCGGGGCCTAAATATCTGAGAATGGACTGTTCCAGTGGTGGGTGACGGGAAGCCAGATTCTCTGCTATGGAACCTCTCTCCAATTGATTTTGGTTAATTTTTATTTATTTAATTTTTATTTTAATTCATTTCCCTATCCACATTTGTTTGCAGGGGATTTACCTACATGTTGCTGCCTTTTGCAGCCCTCTAGCTCTTTCCTGGGCTGTTTTACAGCCTTTTTAGTGCCGAAAAGTTCGGGTCCCCATTGACTTCAATGGGGTTCGGGTACGGGACGAAGTTCGGATCGGGTTCGGATCCCGAACCCGAACATTTCCGGGATGTTCGGCCGAACTTCTCGAACCCGAACATCCAGGTGTTCGCTCAACTCTACTCAGGAAGTCTCTATCTTCATTTTTCACATGAAACTGGTGGAACATCTTTTCAACGTCATACATGACCGCTACAGGAAACTTTCTGAATTTACAATGTACTCCAGGCAGAGTGTTTGTAAGATCTGGTCCTTTTAGTAGATGATCATTCAATCATACTTTGCTGAGCAATCGAATACTACTCTAATCTTATCTGGTATCTTTGAGCGGTAAACACCTTGATGTGGGATGTACCACACTTCTTCTTCTTTAGGTTGGTTATTAAATTTCTCTGCATGTCCTTCTTCGAGGATGCCTTTCATGAATTTCAAATAACCATTCTTGAGTTTGGGATCCCTTCCCATCCTTTTTGTCAAACATTTCAATCTTGCTAGGGCAAGATTTCTGTTATTTGGCAGACAAGGTCATTCTCTAAAGGGTAAGGGCATTTCAAGATGACCTTGTTGATTCTGCAGAATACTTTCTTCTAGAGTGTGTACGAACTTTGTCTTCTTGAGAGAAACTCATTTCAGAACATATGTCTGCAAAGTCAGATTCAAGGATCTTGATTACTTTTGCTGGACTTACAGTTGGTAACTCTTGGACAGATATTCGATGAAACAATCCTGTCACCTGTCTTAAGTTTGTGATCTACTGTTTCCTTCCAACAACACCCCATCCTGGATCAGGTTGAACAGCGTAGGGTTCACCCTTTCCTCCTAAGATTACCTTTCGTGGTACCAAGGCTTCGGGACAATCGTAACCTGCCAACAGTCGAACACAAACTCCTTCAGCTGGGACATTTCATGAGATATGACAGATCGGTGATCACATTTATTGGCTGTTTCACAGGTAGGTATGTGATCTCAATCTAGAGGTATATTGTCTTTTGTATAAGCTGGAGGTAGATCTAATGTGAAGTTTGAATGAAGTCCTTTAACTAACTCTCAGTCCTTTGATCCTTTGACTGTTCACTAATGTGTCTCTCCCGTCATTGTAATGAGTTTGAGCTTTTTTGGTTATGTAGCCACTTTTAATTTCTTGCAGATTTCTTGATCAATGAAGGTGACGGCACTCTGGGCATCCAGTAGCGCATTGATGTATACAGTCTTGTTCCTCCTTTTAGGATTTGAAATGCAAACTGGTACAACCATTGATGTGCCGCTGCTTACTCTTTCCCTCACTCTGCAAGAGAATACTGATACTTTTCTTCCTTCCTCAGTATATTTAGGTATTGAGGATTTATATTTCTTTGGACATTATTCATGTAGTGGTGTAGGATGGTGTACTTTGCAAACGCTGCATGTGGCCTTTTTCTTACACTCCTTAGTAACATGAAATGTGCTTTCATCAGACTATACACAAGTATCCTCAGTCTTAAATAACAAAAAGAATGAAAAAAAATACAAAGGAACTGACGTCATACCACTGACTCCTCCCCCTGACCAGATACAATAATAGACAGGGAAGCTCCATGTGTCTCCATTTGTTGCAATGAGAAAAGTCCCATAGTTAATTCCACTGAAAAGAAAAGAAGCAAAGGGATTTTAAATATCAGATCAGACTGCTTATATTGTATTCACGGTTCAAGCCTCTTGGCTCCATCGTTTTAAACGATGGATCCAATACGCTTCTTTTTGCGGCGAGGTAGTGGAACACCTTTAATCACCTGGTAATGTATTTGTGCTATTGTATGCTTTTTTTCATAAAAATGATATGGTACGGGGAGCAATAAATTACCCTTTCTGATGGTGGACTTGTGTTTGCTCAATATGTCCTTAATTCTCATAGAGGTTTCCCCCACGTATAATAGTCCACATAGACATTTAAAAAAATAAACAACAAATCTGCTGTCACACGTGAATACACCTCTTATGGGAATTCTCTCCCCAGAATGCGGGTGTGAGAAATGAGATCACGCTTGAGCAATTCATACAATTCAGACATGGGAATGTACCCTGTCTGGGAGAGGACAACACACTCTGTCTTAAATCTCGCTTATTACTGCCAATGTTGGCCCTGACTATTTTATCTTTAATATTATCGGCCCTTTTAAAACATAGCATGGGGGACTAATCAAAGACGATCAAGTGGGTTTCGTCCGTGGTAGGGAGGGCAGAGACAACACGGCTAAAGTCCTGAATGCAATATATTATGCTAAGAGGCTATGTCGTCCTCTGGTCCTCCTTAGCACGGACGCGGAAAAAGCATTTGATAGGGTTAGCTGGGAATATATGGAAGAAGTTCTTCAAGCCTTTAAATTTCCAGATCCATATATTAAAGCTATCTTCTCATTATACACCCATGCATCAGCTTCCATTATTATTAATAATACTCTATCCCAGCCCTTCAATATCCGTAACGGCACCAGACAGGGATGCCCCCTCTCACCACTAATTTTTGTCTTAGTTATGGAAACATTATTACAGTCAATTAGGAGAGAGAGAGGGATTGAGGGTATTAAAATTGGCCAACGGGAACATAAGGTAGCTGCATTCGCAGATGATCTCTTGATAATAAACACTAACCCGACTATAGCCTTGCCTCTGTTATATAAAACTCTAGAACAATTTAGTCTCTATTCTAATTTTAAGATTAATATGAGCAAGTCCCATATATTAAGTATAGACCTCCCCTCCCCAACTAAAAATATATTGAAAAATAATTCTCCCTTTAACTGGGATACCCCTTTTATTACGTATCTTGGAGTTAAGATTGGCCCAAATCCCACTTCATTATTTCATATGAATTACTCCCCTCTATTAAAATCAATTGCAGATCAGCTGTTACTACTAAAGAACCCCACACTCTCATGGTTCGGCAGAAAAAATATCGTCACTTCCCTAGTCTTACCCAGACTGACCTATTTACAACAGGTACTGCCTGTCCCAGTTCCTAAGACTTACTATACTAAACTTAAACGTGAAATTAGCTCATTTGTCTGGGAGGGGAAGAGGGCTCGACTCGCTTGCTCTGTTCTCTGCAGACCTAAGGCTAAAGGAGGAATAGGTTTACCGGACCCTGAGATATATGGGAAAGCTGTATTATTGTCAAGGGTAGTGGATTGGTTGAAGAGCCCTGCGAACAAGCCGTGGGTCTGCATGGAACAGAATGACATGGGCTCGTGCATCTCAGGTCTTTTAGTGGGACAAGTCAAATTTCCTGTCCTGAATAGACCCCTCAATCCTATAGTAAAGACGACATTGTCGGCATGGAACTGGCTCCAATCCTCGCAATACGCAATCCCACTTCCATCACCTCTGCTCCAGATAAAAGATATAATGGCACCTGCTTCTCCTATTCTAAGAGATTGTCTACCTCCCTCAGTTAAGAACTCAACAATTCAAATCCTCTCCTTATATGGAGATGAGGGCACATTATTAAGCAACGAGGAGATTCTCTATGTTCTCCCAGATTGTAAACCTTTTCCACACCTACTTACTTTTCTTCGCTCCTTTATCATTAAAAATATTCCTATGGAAGCACTACTACGCCCACTAACGTGGTTTGAAAGCCTATTGGTGGACCATTCTAGACACACCAAACTCATCTCTAGATTATACAAAAAACTGATTGCGCCGTTGAATATGGTTAAACCCGCCTTTATAGGCCATTGGGAGAGAGACTTGGGAGTGTCATTTTCTCAAGATGAGATCTCACGACTACTATTAATACCACACAGATCTTCCAGGTGTGTCCGAACCCAAGAAAACGGCTACAAAGTCTTGACTCGCTGGTATAGGACTCCAGACATCACTTGCCTATATAGCCTGAATGGATCAGACAAATGCTGGAGGTGCGGGGATCAAAGAGGTTCATTTTACCATATTTGGTGGTCATGCTCGGTGATACAGAAATGGTGGAATGAAATCTTTGATATAGCTAATAAAATTTGTAAAACAAAGATTTCAGTGTCACCCCAATTAGCACTGTTGAAATCTTATCCTTCCCGCCCTGGAGGGACCCCTACTCGCCTTTTTCACTGTATGCTTAGCGCAGCCCGCCTCCTTATTCCAAAACTTTGGCTATCATCAGATGTTCCATCCATATCTCAATGGACGGAGAAGTTAGATCAAATATACAGGTTTGAGGAGATCTCAGCTTGGGAGAATCGGAGGTTTAGCTCCTTTAGGTCTATTTGGAAAGCATGGTCCAATTTTAGGAATTTTACCTAATACCTTGATGTCCCTATATCAATAAATGTACCATATGCACTCAAAATGGGGTGCCGACCTACTCCGCACTGGATTGTGGTTTCATGGGGTCTGTAAGTCCTTCATAATATGAAGCTTACTATAACTTTGTATCCAAGAAATATAATGCTTTTCTCATGTATACCTCCTGTCATCCATTATGTATCTTTTACAAGATGTGTTGTTTTTATAACATGTACTTCATCTGTATGTTAAATAATTTTCAATAAAAAAAAAAAAAAAAACATAGCATGGGGGGTATTTGAAATTCCTCAATCTGAGGATATGATTTTGAAATTGTATGCCAATGTTTATTGACAATACCCCTTAGTTGTTGAGTGTGTGATATTTTACCATCAATGGGATGCGTGGTTGCTTCTCTGTCCTGATTTTTTCTGGAATATCTATCTTCTTCCTCTGTTCTTGTAAGAGTAGCCTAGGGTAACCTCTGGCTAAAAATTTATTTTCCATTTCCTGTAGCCTAGTTTCACGGACCTCCGTATTGCTAACAATTTCCCTAACCCGCTGAAATTGAGAAAAGGGAATGGATTTCTTTGTAGAGACCGGATGACTACTGGAAAATGCAAGTAAGCTATTGTGATCGGTCTTCTTTTGTGAATAAGTCAGTATATAATCTACCCTCTTCCCCCTTCAGAACCCATGTATCTGGAAAGGAAATTTTATCCATGTCATAGTGCATGACAAACTGTAGCTCCGCCCAGATTGACTTCAGGTGGATAGCAAATTCCGTAAGGGATCGAATGTCACCCCGCCATACAAAAAAAATGTCGTAGATGAAATGACGCCAAAAGATGCAATGCTGTGTCTATAGTGGGTCAGGATAAACAAAATGACTATCAAAATATGACATATAGCTATTTGCGTATGGCGGTGCGACATTCGATCCCATTCGCGGTCCCGCGGCGCTGTTGGTAAAAATAATCTTGGAATAGAAAATAGTTTTGTTCAAGTACTATACTCAAAAGTGATAGAAAAAAATATTTTTCTTTTGCTTCATATGTGCTGGCTTCTAACAGTTCTGCAACGGCTGCAAGTCCCTTCTCATGTGTTATGGAAATATAGAGACTGCATACGTCAAATGTGCCTAATATGCAGCCCCTATCTATTGTCAAAAGATGAATCTCAGATAAGAAATGACCTGTATCACGTATATATGATGATGATGTCTGGGTCAAAGGAGTCAACACCTTTTCTAATAAAGATTGCTGGGCGAGAGAGGATGGAGTCAGTCGATGCCACAATGGGATGCCCTGGGGGGGTGGTCGTACCTGCGAGCGTGTCTTCCTCGGAGCTTCTGCCTCGTGCATGGTGACGCCCAGCTCTCCTGGTGTTGGCTTTTTTGTTCCTTGTCGCTTGGCTAAAAAAGGCCCTTGAATTCCACTTGAAATATCGCTCCCAGAACCAGATGATCCTGAACCGGTCCTGTGCTCTCTTCTGTATGAGAACTGAACCGCTGCGCCTGAGGCATCCTGCCATCTGTAGACCCGGTGCATGTTGCAATCCTCCGTGTTCCTCAGGTATTTGGATCTCTTTGTTACTTCTATCTTGCTTCTGAGATCGTTGCATTGTTTATCCAATTGCTCCTGGAAGGATGTCAAATCTTTCGGCTTCAGACAGTCTCTCAGCTGTTCTTTTGCTGCCGCAATGTTCGCACTGCACTCCTTAATCGCTGTGGTGAGATATTCAATAGTGAGTACTATTATGTCAAGCGAACATTTATTTAAAATGTTTGCGAACCGCGTACAATATTCAATATTATCGCAGAAGAACGTTGGTCTAATGTTAACTCTCAGACCCCGCGGTATTTTCTGGGTAAGATGGTATTCAGCTAGAGTAGCTGCGTGTAGTTCTAATGACACAAGATGCTTTGCTTCTTTTGTTAAGCTCCTGCTCCGTAATTCACCTAAAGAGATCTTCAGGAAGTCAGATGAAGCAGTAATCTGTGCCACAATATCTCTTGCTTCATCGTCTGTATATGCAAAGGTATGCATTTTAGGATATAAATATTGAGCGTGCACGTGTCCAAAAAGCCAGATAACTGTATAGAATGAAATGGCCGGCACTGCTCTCTTTAGTTGTTCGGTGGTGCACGTGTCAGCGGGCAGGCATTCCAGAAGAACAGCTGTAAAGGAAGGATCGGACTCGCGCTTGATTCTTTTGATGCAGAATTTAATTTAAGTCACCTATTAATTCATAGTGACGCGTTTCAGCACTCAAATGTGCTTTCATCAGACTATACACAAGTATCCTCAGTAAAAAAATTGTTTAATGTCAACCGAAAATGTAAAAGAAAGATTAGTGAAATTTATTAAGCTGTCATCTAGGTAGAGCAGGGGTATATCACAGACAAAAATTGGTTAATTTCACCCGCAAATGTAACAGACAAATTCATAATTTTTTATTTATTTTTTACCTGTCTGCTAGGCATAGCAGTGGTATATCACACCCAAATATTGCTGAAGTTCACCCTAAAATTTAACAGACAAATTTGTGATTTTTTTTTTACCTGTCTACTAGGTATAGCAATGGCATATCACACCCAAAAATTGGTGAATTTGACCCAAAAATGTAACAGACACATTAGTGAATTTTTTTTAACCTGTCTACTAGGTATAGCAGTGGTATATCACACTCAAAAATTGCTGAATTTCACTGTAAAATGCAACAGACAAATTAGTGAAATGACATAAAATACGTACAAATAAAAAACAAAATACTTGATTTATGAGGTGGAGGTCCATATGAAGTAAGAGTTTGAGGAGGTGAACGTAGCGGTGTAGGTGGCAGCAGCGGTGGATGAGGACGAGATAGCCAACACTGGTTTTTGATTTTAATATATATATTTTTTTTAATTAGGGTACCCTCCAAAAGAGTGTGAAATATCCAAAATACAAGAATGAGCAATTGTGCGGCAGTATAACAATGGCTGGTTAAGGCCGGTATACATGTCTATTCTGCACAAGGTACGGACAAGTCCTGAGGGATCCATGCCCGGTTCATTTTAATGATCGTGAGCTTGTCCACATTGGCTGTGGACAGGCGGCTGCGCTTGTCTGTGATAACGCCCCCTGGCATGCTAAACACACATTCAGACAATACACTGGATGCAGGTCAGGCCAGCACCTCCAAGGCATAAAGGGCAAGCTCCGGCCATGTGCCCAATTTGGAGACCCAGAAGTTGAAGGGGGCAGACCCGTCATTCAGTACGTGTAGGCGTGTGCACACATACTGCTCCACCATGTTGGTGAAATGCTGCCTCCTGCTAAGACGTTCCATATCAGCTGGTGGTGCTGGTTGTTGTGGCGTCCTGACAAAGCTTTTCCACATTTCAGCCATGCTAACCCTGCTTTCTGAAGTGCTTGTGGAACCCCAACTGCGTTGGCGACCTCTTCCTCTGCTTTCGCCTTGTGCTTCCACTGTGCCCCCGCTGTCAGGTGGGAATGCCACCAGCAGCGTGTCTTCCATTGTGCGCTTGTACTCGCGCATCTTACGATCATGCTCCAGTGACAGAATTAAGGACAGTACGTTGTCCTTGTAACGGGGATCCAGCAGCGTGGCCACCCAGAAATCAGCACACGTTAAAATCAGCACTCGTCGGTCGTTGCGGAGACACTGTAGCATGTAATCGCTCATGTGTGCCAGGTTGCCCAGAGGCAACGAAAAGCTGTCCTCTGTGGGAGGTGTATCATCTGTGTCCTCTGTATCCCCCCAGCCACGCACCAGTGATGGCCATGAGCTGGTTTCTGTCCCACCCTGCTGTGAACACGGTTCCTCCTCCTCCTCCATCTTCTCCTCCTCATCCTCCACCTCGTCATCCTCCAGAACTGTGCCCTGGCTGGGCAATTGTGTACCTGGCGTTTGTGGGTGCAGGAACCCACCCTAAGAGCCACTTGTGAATGACTGGCCGGAAACCCTATGAAATAATCCCTCTTCCTTCTCCTCCTCCTGTGCCACATCCTCTTCCATCATCGCCAACAGTGTTTACTTAAGGAGGCATAGAAGTGGGATAGTAACACTGAGAACGGCGTTATCGGCACTGGTCATGTTGGTGGAGTACTCAAAACAGCACAACAAGGAACACAGAACTTTCATGGAGGCCCAGTCATTGGTTGTAAAGCAGTGTTGTTCCGTAGAGCGACTCACCCATGCATGCTGCAGCTGAAACTCCACTATCGCCTGCTGCTGCTCGCACAGTCTGGCCAGCATGTGCAAGGTGGAGTTCCACCTTGTGGGCACGTCGCATATTAGGTGGTGAGCGGGGAGGCCGAAGATACGCTGCAGTGCTGACAGACGAGCAGCAGTAGTGTGTGAACGCCGAAAGCGCGCACAGACAGCCTGCACTTTATGCAGCAGCTCTGACATATCGGGGTGATTTTTAAGAAACCTCTGCACCACCAATTTCAGCACATGCGCCAGGCAAGGGATGTGCATCAAACCGGCTAGTCCCAGAGCTGCTACGAGATTTCGTCCATTATCGCACACCACTAGGCTGGGCTTGCGGCTCTCTGGCACCAACCACTCATCCGTCTGTTGCCTAAGGCCCGTCCACAGCTCCTGCGTGGTGTGGGGCTTGTCCCCCAAACAGATAAGTTTTAAAACTGCCTGCTGTCGTTTAGCCCTGGCTGTGCTGAAGTTGGTGGTGAAGGTGTTACGCTTACCGGATGAGGAGGCGGTAGAGGATGAGGAAGTGGAGTAGGAAGAGGAAGCAACAGGAGGCACAGAGAAGCACCCTGCAATCCTCGTGGTGGAAGGACATGCGCCAAACTGCTATCCGCCTCAGGCCCAGCCCACTGCATTTACCCAGTGTGCTGTTATGGAGAGATAACGTCCCTGACCGTGCTTACTGGTCCACGTATCCGTAGTTAGGTGGGCTTTGCCACAGATGGCGTTGCGCAGTGCACACCTGATTATGTCCCCCACTTGGTTGTGCAGGGAAGGGATGGCACGCCTGTAAAAGTAGTGAGACAGCCACCGCCATAAGGCTTTCAAAACTCTCCGTCTCCACCAGAGGGAATGACAGCATTTCAAAGGCCATTAATTTGAATCGCGGGTGGGTAGGGGGGTACTTCCTCTTCCACTCCAGTGTTTGGGAGATGGAGAGCTGAACGCTTCTGTGGGACATTGTGGATATGCTTGGTGACCCAGCTGGTGGTGTTGCTGGCAGATCCTCTGTTTGCGGGGTGGCAGGTGCCATTGTCACTCCAGAGGTGGATGAAGAGGCCGAGACTGCAGCAGAAGAGGAAGCAAGAGGAGCCAGAGACCTTTCTTGGTTTTTGAAGTTTTCTTTGAATGGACCGCGTTGCACCCGGACAGAGCTGACAAATCCTCCCTTCCAGATCTCACAGGAATTTTTCTGGATATGGGTAAGCGGTTAAATCACTTGTGTTCACCTTTCCTCCAGGTAACCTTGTGAGAAATCAATGTGCCACCAATAGTGAAGTACAGTCATACGAGGTTGCAACTGCAAGGTTTTTATTATACTTACAAGATGGATAAAAATGACATGCAGTATAATAAAAACCTTGCATTTGGAACCTCGTGTGACTGTACTTCACTATTGGTGGCACCTTGATTTCTCACAAGGTTACCTGGAGGAAAGGTTAACACAAGTGATTTAACCGCTTACCCATATCCAGAAAAATTCCTGTAATATCTGGAAGGGAGGATTTGTCAGCTCTGTCCGGGTGCAGCACGGTCCATTCAAAGAAAACGTGTCTATAGATGTGAACTTTTCCCACTTCACTACTGGACTCGCGACGCACTAAAAGAAAGGCAACGTACCTAAGGCTTTTTTATAAATTTTATATATACTGTATTTTATTTGCATTGGTTTTTGAAGTGTCTACTCCATTGCAGCTCGTGCTTTGCACTTAGATGCCTGGTCATGCAGGTTGTGCTCAGGTGAAGAACGTTTATGCCTCGCTTCAGGCTCTGATTGCACAGCGTACAAGCCACTTGTGTCTTGTCGTCAGCACATTGTCTGAAGAACTGCCACGCCAGGGAACTCCTTGGAGCTGGCTTTGGTGTACTCGGTCCTTTGCTGCGGTAGGCAGTAGCAGGCATACTGTCTAGGGGATGGTGGCTCTGCTTTTGCACCCTGTGTTTCGTCAACATCCGAGACGTGCTGCGGTGGTACTCCCATGTACTCATCTTGAAACATAAGTGGTTGGGCATCGGTGCACTCAATCTCTTCCACTTCAGGGCCAAGGCTAGGTGGATGGCCCTGGGAAACCCTGCTAGCAGAGTCATCAAAAAGCAGAAGAGACTGCTGCATGACTTGGGGCTCAGACTGCTTGGCTGATTTGCAAGGAGGTGATGTGAAAGACTGATGGACATCGACTGCAGGTGCCAACTCTGATCTTTCAGCAGGAGACTGGGTGGGAGACAATGTAAAGGAACTGGAGGCACTGTCAGCACCCCAATGTACTAAAGCCTGTACTTGTTCAGGCCTCACCATTCGTAGAGCCGCATTAGGCCCGACCAAATACCGCTGCACATGAGGAAGGTGTTTTACTTGTGCGTGTAGTTGGCACAGATCGACCACGTCCTCTCCCTGCAACAGGAGCTCCACCAGCAGCACCACAACCTGGGCCATGTCCCTTATTTGATGCTCTCCTCATATTTCTCAAAATTAGGATCTTGCCCTAAATGGGTGTTTAATTAATGCAGTATAGAACGACAGTTTGTAACGGTTGTATGTCACACGTACAGATGCAGACTAGGCCGCAATTGAAGTTTTTTGCCCAAAACTGTTGTTTTTCAAATAACAGAATAGAACCACAGTATGTAAAGTGTGTATCTCACATGTACTGATCCAGACTAGGCCGCAATTTTAGTTTTTTGCCCAAAATGACTGTTTTCAATTAACAGAATAGAACCACAGTATCTAAAGTGTGTATCTCACACGTACAGATCCAGACTAGGCCGTAATTAAAGATTTTTGCCCCAAATTAGTGTTTTTCTAATAGCAGAATAGAACGACAGTATGTAAAGGGTGTATCTCACACGTACAGATCCAGACTAGGCTGCAATTAAATTTTTTTGACCAAAATTGTTGTTTTTCAAATAACAGAATAGAACCACAGTATGTAAAGTGTGTATCTCACACATACAGATCCAGACTAGGCCGCAATTTAAGTTTTTTGCCCAAAATTTTAGTTATTCAAATAACAGAATAGAACCACAGTATCTAAAGTATGTATCTCACACGTACAGATCAAGACTAGGCCGCAATTCAAGTTTTTGGCCCAAAATGGGTGTTTTGCTAATTGCAGAATAGAACGACAGTATCTAAAGGGTGTATCTCACAATGACATATGCAGAAAAGACTGAAGAATTACGTTTTTTTGCCCAAAATGGGTGTTTGTTTAATAACAGAATATGACAGCAGTATATAACTGTCAAGGATGGTGTTACAGAAAACTAGAAGTCACAAATGAAGAGCCGACTGACTTGATCCAAAACTAAGGAACAGGAGGGTAAGCCCTGTAAGAGCACTAGCTCTCTCCCTTACTGCTCAGCCTATGCAAAAATCTCAATGGTAGAAAATTGCATATCCTTGTTCCTCGACTGTATAACACCAGAACATCCTATAATAGTGAGGGGACACGACCACCTTCTCCCTACACTTAATACGGAGGGAGTCAGGGTCACCTAGGATCAAGCCCACAGGCAAATAGAAATAAAGAAAACAGACTTATCTTGTGGATGCAGTAGTAACAGCTTCTAGCATCAGCACACTCCAGGAAGTTGTATAAACCGCAAAGTGATGCAGTATGGGAAGGGATTTAAAGGGATGCAATCAGTGCAACTACATGACAGCTGAGAGAGGCTAACGAGATGAGAAAACAAAAGCAAAACAATAAAAACCTCAAGCAGGAGGTTCTGTAGAACGTCTGTCAGAGCTTCTCAGATGTCTGGTGGTGACAGTACCCCTCCTTCTACGAGTGGACTCCGGACACTCAGAGCCCACATTCTCAGGATGGGACCTATGGAAAGCCCTGATGAGACGAGTGGCCTTAATGTCCGTCACTGGGACCCACATCCTCTCCTCAGGACCATAACCCTCCCAATGAACGAGGTACTGGAGAGAACCGCGGACAACACGAGAATCCACAATCCTAGAGACCTGAAATTCAAGATTACCATCAACCACAATCGGAGGAGGAGGCAAAGACGAGGGTACAATGGGTTGGTACATAAGGTTTTAATAGGGACTTGTGAAAAACATTATGGATCTTCCAAGTCTGAGTAAGATCAAGACGGTAGGCAACGGGATTGATGACGGACAAGATTTTGTAAGGCCCAATAAACTTAGGACCCAACTTCCAGGAGGGAACCTTCAGATCACCAACATTCAGGTCTGGACCAGGCACACGTCTCTTATCAGCCACTTGCTTATATCTCTCACTCATGCTCTTTAGATTATCCTGAATCTTTTGCCAAATAGATGACCAATACGAGGAGAATCTCTCCTCATCAGGTAAACCAGAAGCCCCCTCTCCAGAGAATGTCCCAAACTGCGGATGAAACCCATATGCACCAAAAAATTTTGACTTATCAGAGAGGACTCCTGACGACGGTTATTTAAAGCAAACTCAGCAAGGGAGAGAAAAGAACACCAATCCTCCTGATTCTCCGCCACAAAACAACGCAGATATGTCTCCAGATTCTGATTGATGCGCTCTGTCTGGCCATTCGACTGCGGGTGGAAAGCAGAAGAGCATGACAACCGAACCCCCAAGCGAGAACAGAAAGCCTTCCAGAATCTGGAAACAAACTGCGTGCCCCTATCAGAGACTATGTCTTAAGGGATACCATGCAGTTTGACAATGTGATCAATAAATGCCTGCACCAGCGTTTTAGCATTGGGCAAACCAGGAAAACGAACAAAATGCACCATTTTGCTAAAACGGTCCACCACCTCCAGAATCACAGTCTTCCCTGAGGAACGAGGCAGGTCTGTAATGAAATCCATGGACAGATGTGTCCAAGGACGGGAAGCAATGGGTAACGGAAGGAGAGGACCTGATGGCCGTGAATGAGGGACTGTGGCACGAGCGCAGGTCTTGCAGGCTGCCACAAAGCCCTCAACCGACTTACGAAGAGCCGGCCACCAGAATCTCCGAGCAATGAGATCCACTGTGGCTCTACCCCCCGGTTGCCGAGCAAGGACAGTATCGTGGTGCTCCTTAAAAAACTTGTGTCGTAAAGTGAGAGGCACAAACAACCTCCCAGGAGGACAAAGATCAGGAGCCTCTGCCTGGGCTGCCTGAACCTCTGCCTCCAATTCAGGATAAAGAGCAGACACAACCACCCCTTCAGCCAAAATGGGACCCGAGTCTTCAAAGTTCCCCCCTCCCGGAAAACAACGTGACAGAGCATCCGCCTTCACATTCTTAACCCCAGGGCGGAACGTGACAACAAAATTAAACCTTGAAAAGAACAAAGACCATCTGGCCTGTCTCGGGTTCAGACGCTTGGCTGACTCCAAGTAGGCCAGATTCTTATGGTCGGTAAACACGGTAATAGGGTGTCTGGCTCCCTCTAGCCATTCCTCAAAAGCTAACTTGATGGCCAACAACTCCCTATCTCCCACATTGTAATTTCTTTCTGCGGAGAAGAGTTTCTTCGAGAAAAAGGCACACGGTCGCCATTTGGCAGGAGAGGGACCCTGAGACAAGACCGCACCCACACCCACCTAAGAAGAGTCCACCTCAACTATTAAGGGCAGAGAGATATCAGGTTGCACCAAGATGGGAGCGGAAGCAAAACTCTCCTTGATACTAGAAAAGGCCTTACGCGCCTCTACGGACCAGGAGGAAAAATCTACCCCATTTCTAGTCATATCAGTGAGTGGTTTAACAACAGAGGAATAATTCAAAACAAACTTCTTGTAATAATTGGCAAAACCCCAAAAACGCATCAGCGCTTTCTGATTCTCAGGAGGCTCCCACTCAAGCTCAGCGCGGACCTTCTCGGGGTTCATGCGAAAGCCAGAAGCGGAGAGAAGAAACCCCAGAAATTGAATTTCTGGAACTGCAAACACACATTTTTCCAGTTTAGGGTACAATTTATTCTCCCGCAGGATGAGTAAAACCTGACGTAGGTGGTCCTTATGAGTTTTGAAATCAGGAGAAAAAATCTAAATGTCGTCTAGATACACTAGTACAAATTTCCCCATTAAATGATAAAAAATGCTGTTCACAAAATGCTGAAAGACGGCTGGAGCATTCATCAAACCAAAAGGCATAACCAAATTCTCAAAATGGCCCTCAGGGGTATTGAAGGCCGTCTTCCATTCGTCTCCTTCTCTGACCCTGACCAGGTTGTATGCCCCTCTTAGATCCAACTTGGAAAAAACTTTAGCCCCAACAACCTGGTTAAACAGGTCCGGGATCAGAGGAAGCGGATAAGGGTCACGAATTGTGATACTGTTCAGCTCCCTGAAATCCAGACAAGGTCTTAAAGAACCATCTTTTTTCTTAACAAAGAAAAAAACAGTGGCAACAGGTGACTTCGAGGGTCGTATGTGTCCCTTTCTCAGACTCTCAGAGATATAAGAACGCATAGCGAGCCTTTCAGGTTGGGAGAGATTGTATAAACGAGATTTAGGCAGCTTGGCGCCTGGGATGAGATTAATAGGGCAATCGTACTCCCTGTGAGCGGGCAACTCCTGAACACCACTCTCAGAAAACACATTCGAAAATTCAGAGAGAAAAGATGGTACAGTCTTAGTAGAAACCTCTGAAACAGATGTCGTGAGGCAATTCTCTCTGCAAAAATCACTCCAACCATTTATTTGCCTCACTTGCCAATCAATGGTGGGGTTATGTTTAGTGAGCCAGGGTAGCCCCAACACTAGAGGAGTAGGCAACCCGCTTAGGACGAAACATGACACATTCTCAACATCACTCACAATCAAACGGATATTGCGAACTATGCCCTTTAACGATTTCTGAGAAAGTGGAGCGGAATCAATAGAAAAACAGGTATATCCTTTCTCAAAGTGCCTACCTGGAAACCATGTGTTATAACAAATTGATTACGGAAAACCTTCAATTTCCGCATTAACCTTGTCAATAGTAACAGAGAGAGGGACCCTGAGACAAGACCGCACCCACACCCACCTAAGAAGAGTCCACCTCAACTATTAAGGGCAGAGAGATATCAGGTTGCACCAAGATGGGAGCGGAAGCAAAACTCTCCTTGATACTAGAAAAGGCCTTACGCGCCTCTACGGACCAGGAGGAAAAATCTACCCCATTTCTAGTCATATCAGTGAGTGGTTTAACAACAGAGGAATAATTCAAAACAAACTTCTTGTAATAATTGGCAAAACCCCAAAATCGCATCGGCGCTTTCTGATTCTCAGGAGGCTCCCACTCAAGCTCAGCGCGGACCTTCTCGGGGTTCATGCGAAAGCCAGAAGCGGAGAGAAGAAACCCCAGAAATTGAATTTCTGGAACTGCAAACACACATTTTTCCAGTTTAGGGTACAATTTATTCTCCCGCAGGATGAGTAAAACCTGACGTAGGTGGTCCTTATGAGTTTTGAAATCAGGAGAAAAAATCTAAATGTCGTCTAGATACACTAGTACAAATTTCCCCATTAAATGATAAAAAATGCTGTTCACAAAATGCTGAAAGACGGCTGGAGCATTCATCAAACCAAAAGGCATAACCAAATTCTCAAAATGGCCCTCAGGGGTATTGAAGGCCGTCTTCCATTCGTCTCCTTCTCTGACCCTGACCAGGTTGTATGCCCCTCTTAGATCCAACTTGGAAAAAACTTTAGCCCCAACAACCTGGTTAAACAGGTCCGGGATCAGAGGAAGCGGATAAGGGTCACGAATTGTGATACTGTTCAGCTCCCTGAAATCCAGACAAGGTCTTAAAGAACCATCTTTTTTCTTAACAAAGAAAAAAACAGTGGCAACAGGTGACTTCGAGGGTCGTATGTGTCCCTTTCTCAGACTCTCAGAGATATAAGAACGCATAGCGAGCCTTTCAGGTTGGGAGAGATTGTTTAAACGAGATTTAGGCAGCTTGGCGCCTGGGATGAGATTAATAGGGCAATCGTACTCCCTGTGAGCGGGCAACTCCTGAACACCACTCTCAGAAAACACATTCGAAAATTCAGAGAGAAAAGATGGTACAGTCTTAGTAGAAACCTCTGAAACAGATGTCGTGAGGCAATTCTCTCTGCAAAAATCACTCCAACCATTTATTTGCCTCACTTGCCAATCAATGGTGGGGTTATGTTTAGTGAGCCAGGGTAGCCCCAACACTAGAGGAGTAGGCAACCCGCTTAGGACGAAACATGACACATTCTCAACATCACTCACAATCAAACGGATATTGCGAACTATGCCCTTTAACGATTTCTGAGAAAGTGGAGCGGAATCAATAGAAAAACAGGTATATCCTTTCTCAAAGTGCCTACCTGGAAACCATGTGTTATAACAAATTGATTACGGAAAACCTTCAATTTCCGCATTAACCTTGTCAATAGTAACAGATAGAAAATTTTTAGAGGATTTTTTCTTTTTGTTTCTTTATTACTCTCAAAAAACTGCCTAAATATCCTAGAGGGACAAACATTTGCCAAATGATTTATACCTCCACAACAGAAACAACCCCTCCTCTGAGAGCTGAGTCTTCTATTGTCAGAGGCAAGTAAACCCAGCTGCATGGGATCCTGCTCAGAGGGGATTGAGAGCGACTGAGACCCCTGTGCACTGAATGAGACCGCCGCACTGTCCTTGGACTGAGTATGACAGGAAGGAGTGATCTCTCCTCTCTCTCTAAGACGCCTGTCAATACGAACGGCCCGAGACATGGCAGAATCCAAGGAGGTAGGTCTCTCATGAAAGGCAAATGCATCTTTCAATCCCTCTGAAAGACCATGGCAAAATTGACTTCGGAGTGCATCATCATTCCAACCAGTATCAGCTGCCCATCTCCGAAATTCTGAACAGTATATCTCTGCGGACTGTTTACCCTGGCATAAAAGACGTAGTCTAGACTCAGCCAGAGCAATACGATCCGGATCATCATATATCTGACCATGGGCTAAAAAAAATTATCCTCTGAACAGAGGGGCCGTGCCCCCACCGGCAGCGAAAAGGCCCAAGACTGAGCGTTATCCCTGAGCAGCGAGATGATGATCCCCACCCTCCGCTCCTCATCACCAGAGGAATGGGGAAGTAGGCGAAAATGGAGTTTGCAAGCCTCTCTAAAACGAACAAAATTCTCACTACCCCCGGAGAACGTATCTGGAAGCGAGATTTTAGGCTCAGAACAAATTCCATGAACACAAGCAGAAACGGTCACCTCAAACTGAGAGACAGTTTTCCGGAGATCTGCTACCTCCAGTGAAAGACCCTGCATGCGGTCAATCAAGGTAGAAACCGGATTCATGCTAAAGACGGTTTTGGCGGTTTATAATGTCACGGATGGTGTTACAGAAAACTAGAAGACACAAATGAAGATCCGACTGACTTGATCCAAAACTAAGGAACAGGAGGGTAAGCCCTGTAAGAGCCCTAGCTCTCTCCCTTACTGCTCAGCCTATGCAAAAATCTCAATGGTAGAAAAATGCATATCCTCGTTCCTCCAGGAGGTTCTGTAGAACGTATGTCAGAGCTTCTCAGATGTCTGGTGGTGACAATAACCCTTGAATTTCACACGTGCAGATGCAGCAAGGGCTGTAAAATTGTGTATTTTGCCCAAAAAGGGTGTTTTATAACCGAATAGAACAACAGTATCTAAAGTGTGTATCTTGGGGGGCGGCGCTTGGCCGCAGAGCGAGATGCTCATGCTTGTGTGATCTCTGCTGCAGACATGGTGAAAGCGAGCTTAATCAGCACACTAAGAGCAGAGATAATGGGGAAAATCGGACGAGACATGTCCAGAGATACCCTCAGACCATGGAAATCAGCGAAGCAGAATCCCTTCACAATGGGGAAAATCTCCCGGTCTCCAGATCTTTTATAACAGAGGCTTTAGGAGTTGCATTAGCTCCTTTAAAACAGGACTTACAAGATATAAAGAGTGACCAGAAACAACTCAGAGAACGTGTGGAGGTGCTCGACGCCAGTCATTAGTAATCAATGGCTTTTAACACCGTGGCATCCCACAGCTTTGAACATGCACAGGCTCACATTATCCACCTGTCCAGCCTGGTCAAAGACCAAGATAACAGGGGACGGAGACACAACCTCCCTATTAGGGCATTCCAGAGACTGTATTGCCTGATTCTATCATGCAGGCATTGAAAGAGCTGTTCCAAAAGCTACTAGGCCCCGAGAACACAGACGACCTCACTATGGATTGAGCTCACAGGGTGCTTCGCCCACCTCCCAAACCACAAGAACCCCCACGAGACATAATCTGCAAACTAGTCATCTTTAGCGCCAAAGAAAAATTGCTTAAAGCGGCGAGAGAAAAACACCCACTTGCCTGCTTCGGTACCACTGTTTCATTATTCCAAGATTTATCACCAATGACATTACAGAAAAGAAGAGCGCTAAAACCTCTTCTGGGAGTATTGCAGCAGAAATCTATCATCTATCGTTGGCTCCATCCTTTTGGTTTATTGATTAATAACCCGGGGCGCAAGCTAGTGATCAGATCTCCATCTGACCTTCCCCAGGTATACAACACCCTGGAGATAGAGCCACTGGATATACCGGATTGGTATATCGCTAAAAACCTAACGAACTTACCATCTATACCCGTGTTGGAACCTTGGACCCTGAGTGCTTCCTCCAGATCCCAGCGCTTAAAGAGAAGGATGATGAAGAAAACCCCAAGAAGGATTTCCCTAGACCCGGATTGACTCTCCACAGGAAGATTACCCGATTCCGGCTCCTCTTTCACTTGAGGGAACCTCCATTCCTGGTCTACAAGTAGTCCTCCACCTGAAGTCTCCATAGGATTAAGGGACTATTCTACAGATTAAGAATCGTTCTTACTAGCTAAAGTCATAGTTGATACAAAGTCTATCCTTTTCTCAGTTACTGTGATCTCATTTTCTGAACTCTGAGCTTATTTCTTATCTCTATCTCCACTTCCCTGAATTCTCTTTCTCAAAATAGACCTATCCCCTAATCTACCCTCTCCCCCCTCCTCCTCCTTCCCCCCTCCATACCTTATCCTCCCTCCCCTCCCCCCATTCCTTCCCCCACCCCTTCCCTTTCCTTTCTCATATCTTATTACCTTCTCTTAGGCCTTCTTGATAAGAAAAAAATATATATAAAAAAACAAAAACAAACGGCTTTACACTTTTATCCCCACTATGACCAGCCTTACTTAGGTCCACTAGATTCCCTATAATGTGTCCCCCAGCTGGGGCTCATCTACAAACACAAGCTTACTACTCCCTCCTTCTATAGCTTTTATCTTCCTACTCGCTGGCATCGCCATGCT
Source organism: Bufo gargarizans (assembly GCF_014858855.1). Classification (NCBI taxonomy): domain Eukaryota; kingdom Metazoa; phylum Chordata; class Amphibia; order Anura; family Bufonidae; genus Bufo; species Bufo gargarizans. The sequence continues at coordinate 23,134,468 of NC_058080.1, read as the reverse complement.
GCCTATTGCTGTCCATTTATCCACCTCCCACTCTTCCACCCTGTTTGGGTGGTTCCCTTTATTTCTCTAATTCAGCATATCCTCAAAAAAATTGCTGTACTTAGAAATGGTTATTAACCTATGTACTAATGTTCCTATTGACTGTTCAATTTTTTTTCTTCACAATGACCTTCCCCTCCCCCTCCTAGTCCTACAGCAAATACGATTCACCGAGCAAGTCTGGAATCGCTTCATTGATAGATCACACATCTGCACCTCAACTAAATGGCCACCCTGAAGATCTGCTCTTTCAACATTAGAGGCCTTAACTCTCCGGCTAAACGAAGTCAGATAATAAATTTGCTACGCAAGCAACAGGTGAGTGTAGCCATGCTACAAGAAACTCACTTTAACCGTCCCAGGCAGAGTCACGCATCGGCGTGTCATCTCGCGAGATGACGCTCCAAGCCGACCCCCGCATGTGCATCGCGGGCCGGTAAAAGTTCGAGGGGGGTTACATCATCAACCTGCCAGCCAATGGTCATCGCTGGCAGGTTGATGATTTTAAAAAAAACGAATCAGAAGCCAGTTAACACTTTATATTTATAAATATAAGGTGTTAAATGGCTGCTCTGCTCCTCTGCTGGTCCTTTTTGTCGGTTGGTCTCAGCAGAGGAGCAGGCATCACAGTGAGTAGCCACCAAACACTTCACTTAGCCCCAGATCACCCCCCAGCACCCCAATTAACCCCTTGATCACCCCTTGATCGCCCCTGTCAATCACCTAGTGAAATGGAAAAAAATGATCAGTGTAAACTGTCACTTTTTTTTTTCACTGATATTGACTGTTAGGTTTTTGGATAGTTTAGGCCCCTTGGTTAGGTAGTTAGCGATCAGTAAGCGCCCAGCCCACCGCACCACAGTCACTGATTCGCTGATTAGCGTATCGCTAATCAACATTTGTACTTTTTCACAGTCAGATCTATAATAGTATTAGTGTCACATTAGCTCGCCCTCCACCCAAAACGCAGTGTTTGCCCGATCAGGCCTGATCGGTCGCCCACACTTGCGTTCACCCACGCCCCCCCCCCCCGCCGCAGTGACAGAAAAATGTCCCATTTTTTTATACAAAGTTGGCATTTGACCAACATATTTATCTCACCCAGCATGGGTATATGTAAAATGACAAACCAAAACACATTCCCCAACTTCTCCTGAGTACGGCAATACCATATGTGTGACACTTTTTTGCAGCCTAGGTGGCCAAAGGGGCCCACATTCCAAAGAGCACCTTTTGGATTTCACAGGCCATTTTTTTTTACAGATTTTGATTTTAAACTACTTTGCACGCATTTGGGCCCCTAAAATGCCAGGGAAGTATAACTACCCCACAAGTGACCCCATTTTGGAAAGAAGACACCCCAAGGTATTTCATGATGGGCATAGTGAGTTCATGGAACTTTTTATTTTTTGTCACAAGTTAATGGAATATGAGACTTTGTAAGGAAAGAGAAATTCATCATTTACCGCTAACTTGTGACAAAAAATAAAAAAAATTCTATAAACTCACTATGCCCATCAGCAAATACCTTAGGATGTCTACTTTCCAAAATGGGGTCATTTGTGGGGTTTTTCTACTGTCTGGGCATTGTAGAACCTCAGGAAACATGACAGGTGCTCAGAAAGTCAGAGCCGCTTCAAAAAGTGGAAATTCACATTTTTGTATCATAGTTTGTAAACGCTATAACTTTTAATGTCTATCCCTTGAGTGTTTTTGTGTTTCTTTTCATATATATGATGAAAATGAAAATAAAAATATTTATACCACAATTAGACTCCTCAACCAGTTTATCTTCCATGTCCAGAACAGTTTTAACGAAAGTCAGATCCATATTAGAATTGCTCGGGCTCATAGACGGCTGGAGAGCTTTGCACCCCAACACTAAAGATTACACTTTTTACTCAGTGGCCCATCGCTCGTATCAGCGCCTAGATTACCTGTTCTTACCCATTCAGTTACTATCCTCCTGCAAAAAAGCACAGATAGGTTCCCTACTGAAAGCAAAAGAGGTTCCAGCACTCACGATTTTTGGTAGCTAAAATCTTTGTCTTTTATTCAGGCAGTAGACAAAATAGACAGGACATCTACCCACAAGTGTGGCAAACTTTCGTGAGTGCTGGAACCTCTTTTGCTTTCATATCAAGGATATACAGGCTCACCAGCCTTTTCCGTGTACGCGGGTGTTTTGGATGATTGGGTGAGCAGGACTTTATTTGTGCATACTCAGGTTCCCTACTGCTTTCAGATCACGCACCAGTGTTTTTGGAGGTAATCCTCAGACAGCTCCCCAAACCCATGTCCAACTGGCAGCTGAACGAGTCTCTGCACGATTCTCCAGACCATAATATGAAAATAACCAAGCTGCTTGAGGAATACTTTAAGCTCATTGACACCCCTGACGTGAAATACGGATCTATTTGGGAAGTTCACAAAACGGTAGTTAGGGGTCACCTTATAGGACTTGGATCTTACATTAAAAAACAAAAGGAACAACAAATACTGGATCTGTCCAGACAAATCCAGAAACTTGAAAATATGCATAAGAAACATATATCTGATGAGACCCTAAGCCAACTCACATTGTTGAGATCTACCCTTAAGAACATCCTAAACGCCTGTACAGCTAAGCTATTTTTATCAGCTAAATATAAGTACTATGCACATGGCGACAAAGCCTCAAAGTTTATGCTAACACAGATTAAAAAACTGAAAACCAAATCCTATATCCACATGATCCGGTCACCCTCTTCACATCCTTTGAAAAAACACAGATGATATAGCCTCAGACAGAATATAACAGCAGAATATAACACTTGAATTTCACACGTGCAGATGCAGCAAAGGCTGTAAAATAGTGTATTTTGCCCAAAAGTGTGTTTTTAAAAACCCCAAAAAATTATAGTTGCATTTCTAGCTTAAATTGCACACTGACTAATCCTGCAAAGGCACCAGATGTTGGATATTCCCAAAAATGGGTGTTTTTTCAAAGCCAGAAAATTATTGAGGTTTTTAAAACTTGTTTTTAACAATCAGAGATGCAACAAGGGCTGCAATATTAAGTATTTTTCAAAAAAAGGGCGTTTTTGTTACTAACAGAATGTGAAAGCTGTATATAATGCTTGCATTTCACACGTGACTAATCCTGCAAAGGCACCAGATGTTGGATATTGCCAATAAAGGGTGTTTTTTTGAAAACAAGATTATTATTGCCATATTTCAAGCTTGGATTTGAATGTCACAAAAGCACAGATGCAGTGCTGGTGCACTGAGCTTACATAAAATGGCCGCTGCCGCCCACCTAACTAACAGACGGATAAAAGTTATTTTTCTCTGTCACTGGGCTCAGGGCAAAAAGATTGTGCACTGCACCCACACAACAAAATCTATGTAGATCGCTGAGTTCAATTGGAGTTCTGATCACAGATTCTGTTCTATTCTCTCCCTCACAGCAGCAGCATCCTCTCCCCACACTAAGCACAGCAGAGTGACATGCAGCGCTACATGACTCCAGCTTATATAGAGGCTGGGTCACATGCTGCACTGGCCAATCACAGCCATGCCATTAGTAGGCATGGTTGTGATGGCTTCTAAGCTCACACAGTTAAACACTTGTTGATTAGCTGCTCTGCAGCCTTTCAAATAGGTCTAAGAAATCGCTGCACACCGAACCCGAACCCGAACTTTTACTGAAAAGTTTGGGTTCGGGTCCGGGGTCCAAAAATCCTAAAGTTTGGTACGAACCTGAACTTTACAGTTCGGGTTCACTCAACCCTAATCAGGGGGCTTCAAATTGGACATGGTATCTAAAAACCAGTCCAACAAAAACTGCCTTCCATAATCCATATGGTGTCCCTTTCCTTCTGCGCCCTGCCGTGTGCCCGTACAGTAGTTTACAACCACATATGGGGTGTTTCTATAAACTACAGAATCAGGGCAATAAATATTGAGTTTAGTTTGGCTGTTAACCCTTGCTTTGTTACTGGAAAAAAATTTATTAAAATTGAAAAATTTGCCCAAAAATTTAAATTCTGAAATTTCATCTCCATTTGTTAAAAACTCTTGTGGAACACCTAAAGGGTTAACGATATTTGTAAAATCAGTTTTAAAACTTCTAAGCTTTGTAACGTCCCCAAAAAATAAAATGGCATTCCCAAAATGATCCAAACATGAAGTAGACATATGGGGAATGTATATTTATAACAATTTTTGGAGGTATTACTATGTATTATAGAAGTAGAGAAATTGAAACTTGGAAATTTGCAAATTTTTCAAAATTTTGGGCAGATTTTGTATTTATTTACAAATACAAATGATTCTTTTTTACTCTATTTTACCAGTGTCGTGAAGTACAATATGTGATGAAAAAACAAACTCAGAATGGCCTGGATAAGTAGAAGCGTTTTAAAGTTATTCACACATAAAGTGACACTGGTCAGATTTGCAAAAAATGGCCTGGTCCTTAAGGTGAAAATAAGCCTTGTCCTTAAGGGGTTAAAACCCAGGTAATTATTGCTGTATTTCCAGCTTAAATTGCACACTGACTAGTGCAACATAGGCCAAAGATAAAGGGTATTGCCAAAAATGGGTGTTTTTTAAAACCCAGAAAATTATTGAAGTATTTCAAGCTTGTATTTAACAATGACAGATGCAGCAAACGCCGCAAAATTAATAATTTACCCTAAACGGGTGTTTTTTTAATAACAGATAATGACAGCAGTATCTAACGCTTGTATTTCACACTGACAGATGCAACAAGGGCTTTTAAAATCAGTTTTGAATACCTTGAGGGGTGTAGTTTCCGAAATGGGGTCATTTTTGGGTGGTTTCTATTATGTAAGCCTCACAAAGTGACTTCAGACCTGAACTGGTCCTTAAAAAGTGGGTTTTGGAAAATTTCTGAAAAATTTCAAGATTTGCTTCTAAACTTCTAAGCTTTGTAACGTCCCCAAAAAATAAAATGGCATTCCCAAAATGATCCAAACATGAAGTAGACATATGGGGAATGTATAATTATAAAACAATTTGGAGGTATGGCTATGTATTATAGAAGTAGAGAAATTGAAACTTGGAAATTTGCAAATTTTTTATTTTTTATAAATAAAAATGATTTTGTTTTTACTCCATTTTACCATTGTCATGAAGTACAATATGTGACAAAAAAAACAATCTCAGACTGGCCTGGATAAGTAGAAGCGTTTTAAAGTTATTCACACATAAAGTGACACTGGTCGGATTTGCCAAAAATGGCCTGGTCCTTAAGGTGAAAATGAGCCCGGTCCTTAAGGGGTTAAAACCCAGATAATTATTGCTGTATTTCTAGCCTAAATTGCACAGAGGCCCAAGATTGAGGGTATTGCCAAAAATGGGTGTTTTTTTTAAAACCCAGAAATTTATTGAAGTATTTCAAGCTTGTTTTAAAAAATCACAGATGCTGCAAAGGCTGCAATATTAAGTACTTTGCCCAAAAAGGCTGTTTTTTAAATAACAGAATATGACAGCAGTATATTACGCTTGAATTTCACACGTACAGATGCAGCAAGGGCTGTAAAATTGAGTATTTTGCCACAAAAGGCTGTTTTTAAAAACCCAGAAAAATATTGCGGTTTTTCTAGCTTAAATTGCACACTGACTAATGCAGTAGAGGCCCCAGATGGAGGGTATTGCAAAAAATAGGTGTTTTTTAAAACCAAGAAAATTATTGAAGTATTTCAAGCTTGTTTTTAACAATCACAACAAAGGCTGCAATATTAAGTACTTTGCCCAAAATGGGTGTTTTTTTTTTACTAACAGAATATGACAGCAGTATATAATGCTTGATTCACACTGACAGAAGCAGCAAGGGCTGTAAAATTTAATAATTTGCCTAAACAGGGTGTTTTTTAACCTCTTGCAGACACATGACATACAGGTACGGCATATTGTCCCAGTACTTACATGACGTACCGGTTTGTCATGTGTAGTTTGGATCACCGCGCCCGGCGGGCGGTGACTAGAGTTGAGCGAACACCTGGATGTTCGGGTTCGAGAAGTTCGGCCGAACTTCCCGGAAATGTTCGGGTTCGGGATCCGTACCCGATCCGAACTTCGTCCCGAACCCGAACCCCATTGAAGTCAATGGGGACCCGAACTTTTCGGCACTAAAACGGCTGTAAAACAGCCCAGGAAAGGGCTAGAGGGCTGCAAAAGGCAGCAACATGTAGGTAAATCCCCTGCAAACAAATGTGGATAGGGAAATGAATTAAAATAAAAATTAAATAAATTAAAATTAACCAAAATCAATTGGAGAGAGGTCCCATAGCAGAGAATCTGGCTTCCCGTCACCCACCACTGGAACAGTCCATTCTCAGATATTTAGGCCCCGGCACCCAGGCAGAGGAGAGAGGTCCCGTAACAGAGAATCTGGCTTCATGTCAGCAGAGAATCAGTCTTCATATCATAGCAGAGAATCAGGCTTCACGTCACCCACCACTGCAACAGTCCATTTTCATAAATTTAGGCCCAGCACCCAGGCAGAGGAGAGAGGTCCCGTAACAGAGGATCTGGCTTCATGTCAGCAGAGAATCAGTCTGCATGTCATAGCAGAGAATCAGGCTTCACGTCACCCACCACTGCAACAGTTCATTGTCATAAATTTAGGCCCAGCACCCAGGCAGAGGAGAGAGGTCCCGTAACAGACAATCTGGCTTCATGTCAGCAGAGAATTAGTCTGCATGTCATAGCAGAGAATGAGGCTTCACGTCAGCCACCACTGCAACAGTCCATTGTCATAAATTTAGGCCCAGCACCCAGGCAGAGGAGAGAGGTCCCGTAACAGACAATCTGGCTTCATGTCAGCAGAGAATTAGTCTGCATGTCATAGCAGAGAATGAGGCTTCACGTCAGCCACCACTGCAACAGTCCATTGGCATATATTTAGGCCCAGCACCCAGGCAGAGGAGAGAGGTCCCGTAACAGACAATCTGGCTTCATGTCAGCAGAGAATCAGTCTTCATATCATAGCAGAGAATCAGGCTTCACGTCAGCCACCAGTGCAACAGTCCATTGGAATATATTTAGGCCCAGCACACAGGCAGAGGAGAGAGGTCCCGTAACAGAGGATCTGGCTTCATGTCAGCAGAGAATTAGTCTGCATGTCATAGCAGAGAATGAGGCTTCACGTCAGCCACCACTGCAACAGTCCATTGGCATATATTTAGGCCCAGCACCCAGGCAGAGGAGAGAGGTCCCGTAACAGACAATCTGGCTTCATGTCAGCAGAGAATCAGTCTGCATGTCATAGCAGAGAATCAGGCTTCACGTCACCCACCACTGCAACAGTCCATTGTCATAAATTTAGGCCCAGCACCCAGGCAGAGGAGAGAGGTCCCGTAACAGACAATCTGGCTTCATGTCAGCAGAGAATCAGTCTTCATATCATAGCAGAGAATCAGGTTTCACGTCAGCCACCAGTGCAACAGTCCATTGTCATATATTTAGGCCCAGCACACAGGCAGAGGAGAGAGGTCCCGTAACAGAGGATCTGGCTTCATGTCAGCAGAGAATTAGTCTGCATGTCATAGCAGAGAATGAGGCTTCACGTCAGCCACCACTGCAACAGTCCATTGGCATATATTTAGGCCCAGCACCCAGGCAGAGGAGAGAGGTCCCGTAACAGAGAATCTGGCTTCATGTCAGCAGAGAATCAGTCTGCATGTCATAGCAGAGAATCAGGCTTCACGTCACCCACCACTGCAACAGTCCATTGTCATAAATTTAGGCCCAGCACCCAGGCAGAGGAGAGAGGTCCTGTAACAGACAATCTGGCTTCATGTCAGCAGAGAATCAGTTTTCATATCATAGCAGAGAATCAGGCTTCACGTCAGCCACCAGTGCAACAGTCCATTGGCATATATTTAGGCCCAGGACACAGGCAGAGGAGAGAGGTCCCGTAACAGAGGATCTGGCTTCATGTCAGCAGAGAATCAGTCTTCATGTCATAGCAGAGAATCAGGCTTCACGTCACCCACCACTGCAACAGTCCATTGTCATAAATTTAGGCCCAGCACCCAGGCAGAGGAGAGAGGTCCCGTAACAGACAATCTGGCTTCATGTCAGCAGAGAATCAGTCTGCATGTCATAGCAGAGAATCAGGCTTCACGTCACCCACCACTGCAACAGTCCATTGGCATATATTTAGGCCCAGCATTCAGGCAGAGGAGAGAGGGACCGTAACAGACAATCTGGCTTCATGTCAGCAGAGAATCAGTCTTCATATCATAGCAGAGAATCAGGCTTCACGTCAGCCACCAGTGCAACAGTCCATTGGCATATATTTAGGCCCAGCACACAGGCAGAGGAGAGAGGTCCCGTAACAGAGGATCTGGCTTCATGTCAGCAGAGAATTAGTCTGCATGTCATAGCAGAGAATGAGGCTTCACGTCAGCCACCACTGCAACAGTCCATTGGCATATATTTAGGCCCAGCACCCAGGCAGAGGAGAGAGGTCCCGTAACAGAGAATCTGGCTTCATGTCAGCAGAGAATCAGTCTGCATGTCATAGCAGAGAATCAGGCTTCACGTCACCCACCACTGCAACAGTCCATTGTCATAAATTTAGGCCCAGCACCCAGGCAGAGGAGAGAGGTCCCGTAACAGACAATCTGGCTTCATGTCAGCAGAGAATCAGTCTTCATATCATAGCAGAGAATCAGGCTTCACGTCAGCCACCAGTGCAACAGTCCATTGGCATATATTTAGGCCCAGCACACAGGCAGAGGAGAGAGGTCCCGTAACAGAGGATCTGGCTTCATGTCAGCAGAGAATTAGTCTGCATGTCATAGCAGAAAATGAGGCTTCACGTCAGCCACCACTGCAACAGTCCATTGGCATATATTTAGGCCCAGCACCCAGGCAGAGGAGAGAGGTCCCGTAACAGACAATCTGGCTTCATGTCAGCAGAGAATCAGTCTTCATATCATAGCAGAGAATCAGGCTTCACGTCAGCCACCACTGCAACAGTCCATTGGCATATATTTAGGCCGAGCACACAGGCAGAGGAGAGAGGTCCCGTAACAGAGGATCTGGCTTCATGTCAGCAGAGAATTAGTCTGCATGTCATAGCAGAGAATGAGGCTTCACGTCAGCCACCACTGCAACAGTCCATTGGCATATATTTAGGCCCAGCACCCAGGCAGAGGAGAGAGGTCCCGTAACAGACAATCTGGCTTCATGTCAGCAGAGAATCAGTCTGCATGTCATAGCAGAGAATCAGGCTTCACGTCACCCACCACTGCAACAGTCCATTGGCATATATTTAGGCCAGCACCCAGGCAGAGGAGAGAGGTCCCGTAACAGACAATCTGGCTTCATGTCAGCAGAGAATCAGTCTTCATATCATAGCAGAGAATCAGGCTTCACGTCAGCCACCAGTGCAACAGTCCATTGGCATATATTTAGGCCCAGCACACAGGCAGAGGAGAGAGGTCCCGTAACAGAGGATCTGGCTTCATGTCAGCAGAGAATTAGTCTGCATGTCATAGCAGAGAATGAGGCTTCACGTCAGCCACCAATGCAACAGTCCATTGGCATATATTTAGGCCCAGCACCCAGTCAGAGGAGAGAGGTCCCGTAACAGAGGATCTGGCTTCATGTCAGCAGAGAATCAGTCTGCATGTCATAGCAGAGAATCAGGCTTCACGTCACCCACCACTGCAACAGTCCATTGTCATAAATTTAGGCCCAGCACCCAGGCAGAGGAGAGAGGTCCCGTAACAGACAATCTGGCTTCATGTCAGCAGAGAATCAGTCTGCATGTCATAGCAGAGAATGAGGCTTCACGTCAGCCACCACTGCAACAGTCCATTGGCATATATTTAGGCCCAGCACCCAGGCAGAGGAGAGAGGTCCCGTAACAGACAATCTGGCTTCATGTCAGCAGAGAATTAGTCTGCATGTCATAGCAGAGAATGAGGCTTCACGTCAGCCACCACTGCAACAGTCCATTGGCATATATTTAGGCCCAGCACCCAGGCAGAGGAGAGAGGTCCCGTAACAGACAATCTGGCTTCATGTCAGCAGAGAATAATTTTTTATATCATAGCAGAGAATCAGGCTTCACGTCAGCCACCAGTGCAACAGTCCATTGGCATATATTTAGGCCCAGCACCCAGGCAGAGGAGAGAGGTCCCGTAACAGACAATCTGGCTTCATGTCAGCAGAGAATTAGTCTGCATGTCATAGCAGAGAATGAGGCTTCACGTCAGCCACCACTGCAACAGTCCATTGGCATATATTTAGGCTCAGCACCCAGGCAGAGGAGAGAGGTCCCGTAACAGACAATCTGGCTTCATGTCAGCAGAGAATAATTTTTTATATCATAGCAGAGAATCAGGCTTCACGTCAGCCACCAGTGCAACAGTCCATTGGCATATATTTAGGCCCAGCACCCAGGCAGAGGAGAGAGGTCCCGTAACAGAGGATCTGGCTTCATGTCAGCAGAGAATTAGTCTGCATGTCATAGCAGAGAATGAGGCTTCACGTCAGCCACCAGTGCAACAGTCCATTGGCATATATTTAGGCCCAGCACACAGACAGAGGAGAGAGGTCCCGTAACAGAGGATCTGGCTTCATGTCAGCAGAGAATTAGTCTGCATGTCATAGCAGAGAATGAGGCTTCACGTCAGCCACCACTGCAACAGTCCATTGGCATATATTTAGGCCCAGCACCCAGGCAGAGGAGAGAGGTCCCGTAACAGACAATCTGGCTTCATGTCAGCAGAGAATAAGTCTTTATATCATAGCAGAGAATCAGGCTTCACGTCAGCCACCAGTGCAACAGTCCATTGGCATATATTTAGGCCCAGCACACAGGCAGAGGAGAGAGGTCCCGTAACAGAGGATCTGGCTTCATGCCAGCAGAGAATTAGTCTGCATGTCATAGCAGAGAATGAGGCTTCACGTCAGCCACCACTGCAACAGTCCATTGGCATATTTTTAGGCCCAGCACCCAGGCAGAGGAGAGAGGTCCCGTAACAGACAATCTGGCTTCATGTCAGCAGAGAATCAGTCTGCATGTCATAGCAGAGAATCAGGCTTCACGTCACCCACCACTGCAACAGTCCATTGGCATATATTTAGGCCCAGCACCCAGGCAGAGGAGAGAGGTCCCGTAACAGACAATCTGGCTTCATGTCAGCAGAGAATCAGTCTTCATATCATAGCAGAGAATCAGGCTTCACGTCAGCCACCAGTGCAACAGTCCATTGGCATATATTTAGGCCCAGCACACAGGCAGAGGAGAGAGGTCCCGTAACAGAGGATCTGTCTTCATGTCATAGCAGAAAATCAGGCTTCACGTCAGCCACCACTGCAACAGTCCATTGTCAGATATTTAGGCCCAGCACCCAGGCAGAGGAGAGAGGTCCCGTAACAGAGAATCTGTCTTCATGTCAGCAGAGAATTAGTCTGCATGTCATAGCAGAGAATCAACGTCACCCAACATTGGAACAGTCCATTGGCATATATTTAGGCCCCGGCACCCAGACAGAGGAGAGGTTCATTCAACTTTGGGTAGCCTCACAATATAATGGTAAAATGAAAATAAAAATAGGATTGAATGAGGAAGTGCCCTGGAGTCCAATAATATATGGTTAAGGGGAGGTAGTTAATGTCTAATCTGGACAAGGGACGGACAGGTCCTGTGGGATCCATGCCTGGTTCATTTTTATGAACGTCAGCTTGTCCACATTGGCTGTAGACAGGCGGCTGCGTTTGTCTGTAATGACGCCCCCTGCCGTGCTGAATACACGTTCAGACAAAACGCTGGCCGCCGGGCAGGCCAGCACCTCCAAGGCATAAAAGGCTAGCTCTGGCCACGTGGACAATTTAGAGACCCAGAAGTTGAATGGGGCCGAACCATCAGTCAGTACGTGGAGGGGTGTGCACACGTACTGTTCCACCATGTTAGTGAAATGTTGCCTCCTGCTAACACGTTGCGTATCAGGTGGTGGTACAGTTAGCTGTGGCGTGTTGACAAAAGTTTTCCACATCTCTGCCATGCTAACCCTGCCCTCAGAGGAGCTGGCCATGACACAGCTGCCTTGGCGACCTCTTGCTCCTCCTCTGCCTTCGCCTTGGGCTTCCACTTGTTCCCCTGTGACATTTGGGAATGCTCTCAGTAGAGCGTCTACCAACGTGCGCTTGTACTCGCGCATCTTCCTATCACGCTCCAGTGCAGGAAGTAAGGTGGGCACATTGTCTTTGTACCGTGGATCCAGCAGGGTGGCAACCCAGTAGTCCGCACAGGTTAAAATGTGGGCAACTCTGCTGTTGTTGCGCAGGCACTGCAGCATGTAGTCGCTCATGTGTGCCAGGCTGCCCAGGGGTAAGGACAAGCTGTCCTCTGTGGGAGGCGTATCGTCATTGTCCTGCCTTTCCCCCCAGCCACGCACCAGTGATGGACCCGAGCTGCGTTGGGTGCCACCCCGCTGTGACCATGCTTCATCCTCATCCTCCTCCACCTCCTCCTCATCCTCGTCCTCCAGTAGTGGGCCCTGGCTGGCCACATTTGTACCTGGCCTCTGCTGTTGCCAAAAACCTCCCTCTGAGTCACTTCGAAGAGACTGGCCTGAAAGTGCTAAAAATGACCCCTCTTCCTCCTCCTCCTCCTCCTCCTCCTCCTGGGCCACCTCCTCTTCCATCATCGCCCTAAGTGTTTTCTCAAGGAGACATAGAAGTGGTATTGTAACGCTGATAACGGCGTCATCGCCACTGGCCATGTTGGTGGAGTACTCGAAACAGCGCAACAGGGCACACAGGTCTCGCATGGAGGCCCAGTCATTGGTGGTGAAGTGGTGCTGTTCTGTAGTGCGACTGACCCGTGTGTGCTGCAGCTGAAACTCCACTATGGCCTGCTGCTGCTCGCACAGTCTGTCCAGCATGTGCAAGGTGGAGTTCCACCTGGTGGGCACGTCGCATATGAGGCGGTGAGCGGGAAGGCCGAAGTTACGCTGTAGCGCAGACAGGCGAGCAGCAGCAGGATGTGAACGCCGGAAGCGCGAACAGACGGCCCGCACTTTATGCAGCAGCTCTGACATGTCGGGGTAGTTGTGAATGAACTTCTGCACCACCAAATCCAGCACATGCACCAAGCAAGGGATGTGCGTCAAATTGGCTAGTCCCAGAGCTGCAACGAGATTTCGCCCATTATCACACACCACCAGGCCGGGCTTGAGGCTCACCGGCAGCAACCACTCGTCGGTCTGTTGTTATATACCCCGCCACAACTCCTGTGCGGTGTGGGGCCTGTCCCCCAAACATATGAGTTTCAGAATGGCCTGCTGACGTTTACCCCGGGCTGTGCTGAAGTTGGTGGTGAAGGTGTGTGGCTGACTGGATGAGCAGGTGGAAGAAGAGGAGGAGGAAGCCGAGAAGGAGGAGGTGGCAACAGGAGGCAAAGAATGTTGCCCTGCGATCCTTGGCGGCGGAAGGACGTGCGCTAAACAGCTCTCCGCCTGGCTGCCACTACATTTACCCAGTGTGCAGTTAGGGAGATATAGCGTCCCTGGCCGTGCTTACTGGTCCACGTATCTGTGGTTAGGTGGACCTTGCTACAGATGGCGTTGCGCAGTGCACACTTGATTTTATCGGATACTTGGTTGTGCAGGGAAGGCACGGCTCTCTTGGAGAAGTAGTGGCGGCTGGGAACAACATACTGTGGGACAGCAAGCGACATGAGCTGTTTGAAGCTGTCTGTCTCCACCAGCCTAAATGACAGCATTTCATAGGCCAGTAGTTTAGAAATGCTGGCATTCAGGGCCAGGGATCGAGGGTGGCTAGGTGGGAATTTACGCTTTCTCTCAAATGTTTGTGAGATGGAGAGCTGAACGCTGCCGTGTGACATGGTTGAGACGCTCGGTGACGGAGGTGGTGGTGGTGTTGGTGGTACATCCCCTGTTTGCTGGGCGGCAGGTGCCAACGTTCCTCCAGAGGCGGAGGAAGAGGCCGAGGCGGCAGCAGCAGAAGAGGTAGCAGGGGGAGCCTGAGTGACTTCCTTGGTTTTAAGGTGTTTACTCCACTGCAGTTCATGCTTTGCATGCAGGTGCCTGGTCATGCAGGTTGTGCTCAGGTTCAGAACGTTAATGCCTCGCTTCAGGCTCTGATGGCACAGCGTGCAAACCACTCGGGTCTTGTCGTCAGCACATTGTTTGAAGAAGTGCCATGCCAGGGAACTCCTTGAAGCTGCCTTTGGGGTGCTCGGTCCCAGATGGCGGCGGTCAGTAGCAGGCGGAGTCTCTTGGCGGCGGGTGTTCTGCTTTTGCCCACTGCTCCCTCTTTTGCTACGCTGTTGGCTCGGTCTCACCACTGCCTCTTCCTCCGAACTGTGAAAGTCAGTGGCACGACCTTCATTCCATGTGGGGTCTAGGACCTCATCGTCCCCTGCATCGTCTTCCACCCAGTCTTGATCCCTGACCTCCTGTTCAGTCTGCACACTGCAGAAAGACGCAGCAGTTGGCACCTGTGTTTCGTCATCAACAGAGACATGCTGAGGTGGTATTCCCATGTCCTCATCATCAGGAAACATAAGTGGTTGTGCGTCAGTGCATTCTATGTCTTTCACCGCTGGGGAAGGGCTAGGTGGATGCCCTTGGGAAACCCTGCCAGCGGAGTCTTCAAACAGCATAAGAGACTGCTGCATAACTTGAGGCTGAGACAGTTTCCCTGGTATGCATGGGGGTGATGTGACAGACTGATGGGGTTGGTTTTCAGGCGCCATCTGTGCGCTTTCTGCAGAAGACTGGGTGGGAGATAATGTGAACGTGCTGGATCCACTGTCGGCCACCCAATTGACTAATGCCTGTACCTGCTCAGGCCTTACCATCCTTAGAACGGCATTAGGCCCCACCATATATCGCTGTAAATTCTGGCGGCTACTGGGACCTGAGGTAGTTGGTACACTAGGACGTGTGGATGTGGCAGAACGGCCACGTCCTCTCCCAGCACCAGAGGGTCCACTAACATTACCACGACCATGTCCACGTCCGCGTCCCTTACTAGATGTTTTCCTCATTGTTATGGTTCACCACAACAACAAAAATATTATTTGGCCCAATGTATTGTATTCAAATTCAGCGGGATATAAATTTGAGGCCTAGTATTTAGGCGCTGGGTGACCGGTATGGATTTACTAACAGAATTGGACTTGGAAATGCACAGTAGCGTGTGTGTGAAGTTATTCTGAATGACCCTATGTGCACCTTGAATATTATATACCCTTTTAGGGATAGATTTCAAATAGCTCTGATATAGCAGAAACCACTAAATTATGAAATTGCTAAATTGGGAATTGTATTTCAACCCAGAACAAAAAATGTGCTTTGACGGACACTAAATAACTTTCCCAGCCACAACAGGACAGCGGTAACGAGAGATTTAGCGGGATATAAATTTGAGGCCTAGTATTTAGGCGCTGGGTGACCGGTATGGATTTACTAACAGAATTAGACTTTGAAATGCACAGTAGCATGTGTGTGAAGTTATTCTGAATGACCCTATGTGCACCTTGAATATTATATACCCTTTTAGGGATAGATTTCAAATACCTCTGATATAGCAGAAACCACTAAATTATGAAATTGCTAAATTGGGAATTGTATTTCAACCCAGAACAAAAAATGTGCTTTGACGGACACTAAATAACTTTCCCATCCACAACAGGACAGCGGTAACGACAGATTTAGCGGGATATAAATTTGAGGCCTAGTATTTAGGCGCTGGGTGACCGGTATGGATTTAGTGACAGAATTAGACTGGGATATGGCCAAAAAATAACCACACTATTGCTGATTAAATGCACTTGGTGTGACAGCTTGACCAACCACACTACTGAGGGTTAAATGCACTTGGTGACGGGCGCAGCTTGCCCCTGATGTAGTATATGGCCAAAAAATGAACAGACTATTGCTGGTTAAATGCACTTGGTGTGACAGCTTCACCCTGATGTAGGCTTTAGCCAAAAAACAACCACACCATTGAGGGCTAAATGCACTTGGTGACAGGCGCAGCTTGCCCCTGATTTAGTATATGGCCAAAAAATAAACAGACTATTGCTGGTTAAATGCACTTGGTGTGACAGCTTCACCCTGATGTAGGCTTTAGCCAAAAAACAACCACACCATTGAGGGTTAAATGCACTTGGTGACAGGCGCAGCTTGCCCCTGATTTAGTATATGGCCAAAAAATAAACAGACTATTGCTGGTTAAATGCACTTGGTGTGACAGCTTCACCCTGATGTAGGCTTTAGCCAAAAAACAACCACACCATTGAGGGTTAAATGCACTTGGTCGCAGCTTGGATGCACTTGGTCGCAGCACCGCACAAGACACAAAATGGCCGCCGATCACCCCAGAAAAAAGTGACTGACAAATGGTCTGGGCAGCCTAAAAACAGTGAGCAATTGAGTATCAGCAGCTCAATGATCCACAGCTGCAGATCGATCAATTAATCAAGTGCTTTGGAGGAGTTAATCAGCCTAATCTCGCCCTACTGTCGCAGCCGCAACCTCTCCCTACGCTAATCAGAGCAGAGTGACGAGCGGCGCTATGTGACTCCAGCTTAAATAGAGGCTGGGTCACATGGTGCTCTGGCCAATCACAGCCATGCCAATAGTAGGCATGGCTGTGACGGCCTCTTGGGGCAAGTAGTATGACGCTTGTTGATTGGCTGCTTTGCAGCCTTTCAAAAAGCGCCAAGAAAGCGTCACAAAAGCGCCAAGAAAGCGACGATCACCGAATCCGATCCCGGACTTTTACGAAAATGTCCGTGTTCGGGTCCGTGTCACGGACACCCCAAAATTCGGTACGAATCCGAACTATACAGTTCGAGTTTGCTCATCCCTAGCGGTGACCCCCCCCCCCCCCGTGTCGGCGATCACCGCAAACCGCAGGTCATTTCAGACTTGCGGTTTGCCGCTTTTACAGGTTGCTGTGGTGGGCGGGCAACGCTGCCATCGGGTCCCCGTGGGGCTCTAAGGGGGACCCAATGGCATGAAAGGCCATGCAATGCCTTCCTTATGCATTGGTGCTGCCTTCCGTGATGAGCCTGTGAGATCCAGCCCCCTGGATCTCACAGGCAGGAAGCTGTATGAGTAATACACACTGTATTACTCATACAGCCAATGCATTCCAATATAGAAGTATTGGAATTCATTGTAAAGGGGATTAGACCACCAAAAGTTGAAGTCCCAAAATGGGACAAAAAATAAAGTGAAAAAAAGTTGAAAAAATAAAGTCCCCCCCCCCCCAAATTAAAAGTTTCAAGGAAAAATAAACAAAAACTTAATTTTCCCCAATAAAGTAAAAAAAAAAAGGTAAAAATTAGGGGGGGGGGGAAAAGTTGACATATTAGGTATCGCCGCGTCTGTGTTGACCGGCTCTATAAACATATCACATGACCTAACACCTCAAATGAAAACCGTAAAAAATAAAAACTGTGCTAAATAAACCATTTTTTCTCACCTTACATCACAAAAAGTACAACAGCAAGCGATCAAAAAGGCGTATGCCCACCAAAATAGTACCAATCTAACCTCATCCCGCAAAAAAATTAGCCCCTACCCAAGACAATCGCACAAAAAATAAAACAAACTATGGCTCAGAATATGGAGACACTAAAACATCATTTTTTTTGTTTTAAAAAAGCTGTTATTGTGTAAAACTTAAGTAAATAAAAAAAAGTATACATATTACTTATCACCGCATCTGTAATAACCTGCTATATAAAAATATCACATGACCTAACCCCTCAGGTAAACACCGTAAAAATAAAAAATAAATATAAAAAAAGTCATTTTTTTGTCACCTTACATCACAAAAAGTGTAATAGCAAGCGATCAAAAAGTCACACGCACCCCAAAATAGTGCCAATCAAACCGTCATCTAATCCCGCAAATAATTAGACCCTACCTAAGATAATCGCCCAAAAACTGAAAAAACTATGGCTCTCAGAATATGGAGACACTAAAACATGATTTTTTTTTTGTTTCAAAAATGATATTATTGTGTAAAATTAGAGTTGAGCGGACCCGAACTTGTCCCGAACTTGACCCTGAACCCGAACACTATTGAAGTCAATGCGGACCCGAACTTTTGAGCACTAAAATGGCTGTAAAAATGTCATAGAAAGAGCTAGAGGGCTGCAAATGGCATCAAAATGTGGTTAAGAGCATGGCAAGTGCTCTGCAAACAAATGTGGATAGGGAAATGACTTTAAATAACATAAAATATTTAAAAATAAAAAATAATAATCTTGATCTAGGAGGACGAGGTCCATATGGAGTAGGAGGTTGAGGAGGCGGTGGATGTGGCGGTGGATGTGGATGTGGCGGTGGATGTGGAAGCGGCGGTGGAGGAGGTGGAGGTGGCCTACACTGCTTTTTGGTTTTAAATGTATTTTTATTTTTTTAAATTAGGGTGCACCCCAAAACATTGGGAAATATAACCTGTGATAACCCCCTCCAGTCATGCTAAACACACGTTCAGACAATACACTGGCTGCAGGGCAGGCCAGCACCTCCAAGGGGTAAAGGGCAAGCTCAGGCCATGTGCCCAATATTGAGACCCAGAAGTTGCTGCCAGTGGTTGACCCCTGTCAGTCAGTTCGTGTAGGCGTGGTCACACTTACTGCACCACCATGTTGCACGTCCCCGTGATGTTCACGATCCAATTTGATATCTGCTCTATCATAGAAACATAGAATGTGTCGGCAGATAGAACCATTTGGCCCATCTAGTCTGCCCAATATACTAAATACTATGGATAGCCCCTGGCCCTATCTTATATGAAGGATGGCCTTATGCCTATCCCATGCATGCTTAAACTCCTCCACTGTATTTGCAGCTACCACATCTGCAGGAAGGCTATTCCATGCATCCACTACTCTCTCAGTAAAGTAATACTTCCTGATATTACTTTTAAACCTTTGCTCCTCTAATTTAAAACTATGTCCTCTTGTAGCAGTTTTTCTTCTTTTAAATATTCTCTCCTCTTTTACCTTGTTGATTCCCTTTATGTATTTAAACGTTTCTATCATATCCCCTCTGTCTCGTCTTTCTTCCAAGCTATACATGTTAAGGTCCTTTAATCTTTCCTGGTAAGTTTTATTCTGCAATCCATGTACCAGTTTAGTAGCTCTTCTCTGAACTCTCTCCAAAGTATCAATATCCTACTGGAGATATGGTCTCCAGTACTGCGCACAATACTCAACTTTCAATGTTCTTTTATGCGCCTACCATGGTGATCACAGGTGGCGGGGAATCAGGGTTCCACGCCAAAGAGGGAGCCTGAGAAAGAGAGACCACATCCAAGGGAGGTTCAATGGATGAAATTAAATGTAATCGAGCGGAAATGTCCGACAAAGTATTGAAGCATAAGCTTCCAAGTTAACCGCCTCCGGACCGCCTAACGCAGTATCGCGGTCCGGAGGCGGCTGTCTCAGGCAGAGTCACGCGTCTACGCGTCATATCACGAGACTTCCTGTGAACGTGTGCACACAGGCGTGCGCGTTCACAGGATCGGAAGGTAAGAGAGTGGATCTACAGCCTTCCAGCGGCGATCGTTCGCTGGCAGGCTGTAGATGCAATTTTTTTAACCCCTAACAGGTATATTAGACGCTGCTTTGATAACAGGCAGCTCAGTAAAGTAGCACCAAGCACCACACTACACTACACCGTCACTTATTAACCCCTTTTAACCCCTGATTACCCCATATAGACTCCCTGATCACCCATCCTGTCATTGATCACACCCTGTCATTGATCACCCCCCTGTTAGGCTCCATTCAGACGTCCGTATGTGTTTTACAGATCCACAGATCCATGGATCCGGATCCGCTGAATGGAGCCTTACAGGGGGGTGATCAATGACAGGGGGGTGATCACCCCATATAGACTCCCTGATTACCCCCTGTCATTGATCACCCTCCTGTCATTGATCACCCCCCTGTAAGGCTCCATTCAGACGTCCGTATGTGTTTTACGGATCCAAGGATCGAATCCGCAAAACACATACAGACATCTGAATAGAGCCTTACAGGGGGTGATCAATGACAGGAGGGTGATCACCCCATATACACTCCCTGATCACCCCCCTGTAAGGCTCCATTCAGACGTCCGTATGTGTTTTGCGGATCCGATCCATGGATTGGATCCGCAAAACACATACGGATGTCTGAATGGAGCCTTACAGGGGGTGATCAGGGAGTCTATATAGGATGATCACCCCCCTGTAAGGCTCCATTCAGACGTCCATAAGTGTTTTACGGATCCATGGATCCATGGATCGGATCCGCAAAACACATACGGACGTCTGAATGGAGCCTTACAGGGGGGTGATCAATGACAGGGGGGTGATCACCCCATATACACTCCGTGATCACCCCCCTGTCATTGATCACCCCCCTGTAAGGGTCCATTTAGACATTATTTTGGCGCAAGTTAGCGGAAATTGTTTGTTTTTGTTTTTTTGTTTTTTCTTACAAAGTCTCATATTCCACTAACATGTGTCAAAAAATAAAATCTCACATGAACTCACCGTACCCCTCACGGAATCCAAATGCGTAAAAACTTTTAGACATTTATATTCCAGACTTCTTCTCACGCTTCAGGGCCCCTAAAATGCCAGGGCATTATAAATACCCCACATGTGACCCCATTTCGGAAAGAAGACACCCCAAGGTATTCGCTGAGGGGAATATTGAGTCCATGAAAGATTTAACTTTTTGTCCCAAGTTAGCGGAAAGGAATACCTTGGGGTGTCTTCTTTCCAAAATGTGGTCACATGTGGGGTATTTATACTGCCCTGGCATTCTAGGGGCCCTAAAGCGTGAGAAGAAGTCTGGAATCCAAATGTCTAAAAATGCCCTCCTAAAAGGAATTTTGGCCCCTTTGCGCATGTAGGCTGCAAAAAGGTGTCACACATGTGGTATCGCCATACTCAGGAGAAGTAGGGCAATGTGTTTTGGGGTGTCTTATTACATATACCCTTGCTGGGTGAGATAAATATCTTGGTCAAATGTCAACTTTGTATAAAAAATGGGAAAAGTTGTATTTTGCCGAGATATTTCTCTCACCCAGCATAGGTATATGTAAAATGACACCCCAGAACACATTGCCCAACTTCCCCTGAGTACGGCGATACCACATATGTGACACTTTTTTGCAGCCTAGATAATTTTTTTTTTTTTCTTACAAAGTCTCATATTCCACTAACTTGTGACAAAAAATAAAAGATTCTAGGAACTCACCATGCCCCTCACGGAATACCTTGGGGTGTCTTCTCTCCAAAATGGGGTCACTTGTGGGGTAGTTATACTGCCCTGGAATTTTAGGGGCCCTAATGTGTGAGAAGTAGTTTGAAATCAAAATGTGTAAAAAATGCCCTGTGAAATCCTAAAGGTTCTCTTTGGAATGTGGGCCCCTTTGCCCACCTTGGCTGCGAAAAAGTGTCACACATGTGGTATCGCCGTACTCAGGAGAAGTTGGGGAATGTGTTTTGGGGTGTCATTTTTACATATACCCATGCTGGGTGAGAGAAATATCTCGGCAAAAGACAACTTTTCCCATTCTTTTATACTAAGTTGGCATTTGACCAAGATATTTATCTCACCCAGCATGGGTATATGTAAAATGACACCCCAAAACACATTGCCCAACTTATCCTGAGTACGGCGATACCACATGTGTGACACTTATTTGCAGCCAAGGTGGGCAAAGGGGCCCACAGTCCAAAGAGCACCTTTAGGATTTCACAGGGCATTTTTTACACATTTTGATTTCAAACTACTTCTCACACATTAGGGCCCCTAAAAAGCCAGGGCAGTATAACTACCCCACAAGTGACCACATTTTGGAAAGAAGATACCCCAAGGTATTTTGTGATGGGCATAGTGAGTTTATGGAAGTTTTTATTTTTTGTCACAAGTTAGTGGAATATGAGACTTTGTAAGGAAAAAATAAATAAAATAATTATCATTTTCCGCTAACTTGTGACAAAAAATAAAAAGTTCTATGAACTCACTATGCCCATCAGCGAATACCTTAGGGTGTCTACTTTCCGAAATGGGGTCATTTGTGGGGTTTTTCTAC
The DNA here is from genome assembly GCF_014858855.1 of Bufo gargarizans. Classification (NCBI taxonomy): domain Eukaryota; kingdom Metazoa; phylum Chordata; class Amphibia; order Anura; family Bufonidae; genus Bufo; species Bufo gargarizans. Next base: position 23,112,311 of record NC_058080.1, on the reverse strand, counting down.
TGTATGGGTATTGTAGAACCTCAGGAAACATGACAGGTGCTCAGAAAGTCAGAGCTGCTTCAAAAAGCGGAAATTCACATTTTTGTACCATAGTTTGTAAACGCTAGAACTTTTACCCAAACATTTCTTTTTTATCAAAGACATGTATAACAATAAATTTAGAGAAAATTTTATATATAGATGTCGTTTTTAAAAAAAAATTACAACTGGAAGTGAAAAATTTCATTTTTTTGCAAAACTTTTGTTAAATTTCGATTAATAACAAAAAAAAAAAAAAAGTCAGCAGCAATAAAATACAGCCAAATGAAAGCTCTATTAGTGAGAAGAAAAGGAGGTAAAATTCATTTGGGTGGTAAGTTGCATGACCGAGCAATAAACGGTGAAAATAGTGTAGTGCAGAATTGTAAAAAGTAGTCTGGTCATTAAGGGTGTTTAAGCTAGGGGGGCTGAGGTGGTTAAGGAGGGGGTGCGCGGCAATTACCCACTACTGACTCGGCGAGGTAGTGACGATAAATAACAAAACAGGACTCTTAAGATGCCCTGTTATTGGAATGATTAATAAAAAATTATAGGGAATGTCGCTGTGGTATTTTTGATTTGTAAACATTACTCAGGAGAGGCCCTGCTGCCGCTTTGTTGACTCTAGCTAACTTCTGCCTGATCGCACATCCCTGTGACGTCCACCATCCATTTGGATATCTTCTGTATCAACTTTCGATGTTCTTTTCTGAGCCTACCATGTTGATCACAGTTATCGGCGAATCAGGGTTCCACGCCGGAGAGGGAGCGTGAGAAAGAGAGACCACATCCAAGGGAGATAAATGTATTAAATTTTTTGGGGATCGAGCAGAAATGTGGGAAAAGTTATTGAGGCTCAAATGTGGGACAAATTGCTGAAGCGCAAATGTGGGAAAAATTATTGAGGCGCAAATGTGGGACAATTTGTTAAAGTTTAAGCATTGAATGAAAGGTGGCGCGCATCAATTAAAGAAGAATTTTTGAAATTTTATTACCTGTCACTTATGCAGAGCAGGGGTCTATTCACATACCAAATTGTAAAATGTCAACCCAAGAATGTAACAGAAAAATTACAGAAATGTATTAGCCTGTCTACTTGGTAGAGCAGGGGTCTATGACAGAAAAAAACTGTTTATTTTCACACGAAAATGTAAAAGAAAAATGATTGAAATTTATTAAGCTGTCAACTAGGTAGAGGAGGGGTATATTACACCCAAAAATTTGTGAATTTCACCCGAAAATGTGACAGCCAATTTTTTTTTTTTTTACCTGTTTACTAGGTATAGCAGTGGTACATCACACCCAAAAATGTGTGAATTTCACCCGAAAATGTAACTGACATTTTTTTTTTACCTGTCTACTAGGTATAGCAGTGGTACATCACACCCCAAAACTCTTGAATTTCAACCGAAAATTTAACTGAAAAAGTAGTGAAATGACATAAAATAAAATACGCACAAATAATAATAAAAAAATATAGATTTATGTGGTGTAGTTCAATATGGAGTAGGAGTTTGAGGAGTCGGTGGACGTAGCGGTGTAGGTGGAAGCAGCGGTAAAGGAGGACGAGGTAGCCAACACTGGTTTTTGGTTTTATATATATATATTTTTTATTAGAGTACACTCCAAAAGAGTGTGAAATATCCAAAATACAAGAATGAGCAATTGCGCTGCAGTATGACAATGGCTGGTTAAGGCCGTTATACATGTCTATTCTGGACAAGGTATGAACAAGTCCTGAGGGATTCATGCCTGGTTCATTTTAATGAACGTGAGCTTGTCCAAATTGGCTGTGGACAGGCGGCTGCGCTTGTCTGTGATGACGCCCCCTGCTGTGCTAAACACACATTCAGATAATACACTGGCTGCAGTGCAGGCCAGCACCTCCAAGGCATAAAGGGCAAGCTCAGGCCATGTGCCCAATTTGGAGACCCAGAAGTTGAACGGGACAGACCCGTCATTCAGTACGTGTAGGCGTGTGCACACATACTGCTCCACCATGTTGGTGAAATGCTGCCTCCTGCTAAGACGTTCCATATCAGCTGGTTGTGCTGGTTGTTGTGGCATGCTCTCAAAGCTTTTCCACATTTAGACCATGCTAACCCTGCCTTCTGAGGTCTTGGTGGTGCACCAGCTGCGTTGGCGACCTCTCCCTCCTCCTCTGCCTTGGCCTTGTGCTTCCGCTGTGCCCCCGCTGTCAGGTGGGAATGCCACCAGCAGCGCGTCTACCAGCGTGTGCTTGTACTCGCGCATCTTACGATCATGCTTCAGTGAGGGAATTAACCACCTCAGCTTCCCTAGCTTAAACACCCTTAATGACCAGACCACTTTTTACAATTCTGGACTACACTACTTTCACGGTTTATTGCTTGGTCATACAACTTACCACCCTAACGAATTTTACCTTCTTTTCTTCTCACTAATAGAGCTTTCATTTGGTGGTATTTCATTGCTGCTGAAATTTTTTCTTTTTTGTTATTAATCGAAATGTATCGATTTTTTTTTTGCAAAAAAATGTCATTTTTCACTTTCAGTTGTAAAATTTTTCAAATAAAACTACATTTCTATATAAGTTTTAATCTAAATTTATTGTTCTACATGTCTTTCATAAAAAAAATGCAATAAGTGTATATTTATTGGTTTGCGCAAAAGTTATAGCGTTTGCAAACTATGGTACAAAAATGTGAATTTCCGCATTTTGAAGCAGCTCTGACTTTCTGAGCACCTGTCATGTTTCCTGAAGTTCTACAATGCCCTAACAGTAGAAACACCCCTCAGATGACCCCATTTCACAAAGTAGACGCCCTAAGGTATTCGCCGATGGGCATAGTGAGTTCATAGAAGTTTTTATTTTTTGTCACAAGTTAGCGGAAAATGATGATTTATTAATTTTTTCTTACAAAATCTCATATTCCACTAACTTGTGACAAAAAAATAAAAACTTCCATGAACTTTTTATGCCCATCACAAAATACCTTGGGGTGTCTTCTTTCCAAAATGGGGTCACTTGTGGGGTAGTTATACTGCCTTGGCATTTTAGGGTCCCTAATGCGTGAGAAGTCGTTTGAAATCCAAATGTGTAAAAAATGCCCTGTAAATCCTAAAAGTGGTCTTTAGAATTTGTGCCCCTTTGACCACCTAGGCTGCAAAAAAGTGTTACACGTGTAGTATCACCGTACTCAGAAGAAGTAGGGCAACATGTTTTGGGGTGTCTTTTTACATATACCCATGCAGGGTGAGAGAAATATCTCTCTAAAATGACAACTTTGTATAAAAAAAATTGAAAAGTTGACTTTTAGAGAGATATTTCTCTCACCCAGCATGGGTATATGTAAAAAGACACCCCAAAACACATTGCCCAACTTCTCCTGAGTATGGCGATACCACATGTGTGACACTTTTTTGCAGCCTAGGCGGGCAAAGGGGCACAAATTCAAAAGACCACCTTTAAGATTTCACAGGGCATTCTTTACACATTTGGATTTCAAACTACTTGTCACGCATTAGAGCCCCTAAAATTCCAAGGCAGTATAACTACCCCACAAGTGACCCCATTTTGGAAAGAAGACACCCTAAGGTATTCGCCGATGAGCATAGTGAGTTGATAGAAGTTTTTATTTTTTGTCACAAGTTAGCGGAAAATTATGATTTATTAATTTTTTCTTACAAAGTCTCATATTCCACTAACTTGTGACAAAAAATAAAAACTTCCATGAACTCACTATGCCCATCACGAAATACCTTGGGGTGTCTTCTTTCCAAAATGAGGTCACTTGTGGGGTAGTTATACTGCCCTGGTATTTTACGGGCCCTAATTCGTGAGAAGTAGTTTGAAATCCAAATGTGTAAAAAATGCCCTGTGGTTATTTTGTCAATTCCTACAGTACTAAGTAACTGGTCCTCCAGTACTAAGTAACTGGTTTTGAATTACTGATTTATTGTGGAATGCTTTGTCTTGATAGAAGCTCTTTTTGTGCCTGTTTTTGTTTTCAGTTGTGTAAATTGTTTATCTTCAGGGCCATTTTTTTAATTATTGATTAAAAGTTACATTTTATTCACAAGTAATAAACTAGAGATCACTTTTTGACCCTATTGCAGTTTCTGTATATATTGGTGAACCACTTTGAAATTATCCCCTTTTCAATTTGCTATGCATGTACTTATATATAAACAAAATACACCCCAAATCTGGTGGTATCAGACCGCACTTTCAATACAGAATCACGGATGGATGTACTAATAGATACAAAATTAACACCCTAAAACTTGTAGTATCAGACTGCAATTTCACCCCAATAGCAGGATGAAGGGTTACTGGAATTACTGATGTATCAAAGAATGACCAACCTAAACAACCTAAAATCAGTAGTGTTAGATCACTTTGTATTCCTAATTAGAGCAGCAAGGTGTAATAGAATGGCTCCTATTACCCAGGCTTTACACTCTCCTATTGGTCCCTGCTCTCTCCCTACAGTGTGGCTAATGCCTCCTTATCCTTCCCCTACACTATGAATACTCTTTCCCTGAACTGCTCAATAGTTACTTTTTGAGAATAAATTGTTTCCTAAACACTGTCCCTAGTGCCTGTCCCGTCTCTCCCTGAACTAAGTTTACTGTAAAATTGGGGAGACTGAGCAGGCTGAGACTTTTTGTAGGGCTGTGACATCACAGGGGCTGGCTAGCTGCTGATTGGCTGTCTGCATGCATGGCATTGTGGGTGTTCCCTCATTCCCGGGCTTCTTACTTCCTCGTTCTAACATCTGTAGCAGCCATTTTAGAAAACATCTGTTTTGTTACCTCAAAACGCGAGGAAATTCAACTTCGGGACAAATCACATATTTTAAATTAATTTCTGGTACAAACATGGTAGCATTTGATTTATATAACTTATTAGAAGGATCAGATCGTAATGCATAAAATAAATTTCATATTTTATTTTATTTTTACCGCTGAGTACAATTTCATTCATCTCGCAGTATCACACATTACCTCTGCCTTTAGGTTACACTTACCATCGGGTATCCATACATATACAAAAATTGTGCCTGTTGAAAAGTGTGTCCAATAAATCCAGCGACTTCTCCATGTTCCCTGCAGGAATAATTTGGAGCTTCGATCTCGTCTCCAGACAAAATCTGCAGAATATTTTGGAAGGATTTGATTTCATCTCCACATGTGTCATATATCTGATAACCCAGAGTAACATTGGGCAGAAGATATGGGTCCTGGTTAATTTCTATAATAGCAAAGATGAAAGTCTGAAGGCCGACATATTCCCTTGTAGATGGACTGTGGAAATACAACATATCTCATTAATATTGTATGATCATTATTTATCAAAGACAAATAATAATGGAAAAAAAACTAAAGCAATAAAATATTTCTAGGTAAGTTAATGATGAGAAGACTTATGAGTAGACTTGTGTACCCTGGAACCATTAGAGGCTGATCATCTTTCTTAGCCTTAGTTTTTGTATCAGATTTTTATAGGCCATGTACAACCTCCCAAAAAATGGTTTTCTATATCTCAAAACATATACAAATAGAAATGAGTATGTCTTTATTCATTTTGTTCCCACAGCATTTTTGCAGGGCATACGTCTCCATGGTAACAGGCTGTAAACAACATGAGTAGTCCTCATCTAGACATGGTTACGGACCCCAAAGTTTTGGTTTATAGAAATTGACAGTTTCCAGTATATACTGCTGGAATGGTGACTAAGGGTGTCAACAAAGAGAAGGGCTCCATTTGTAAACTGATTAGCGAGCCCCCCCAGCTGCAATCAATGGAGTCCTGATGTGATATGTGACATGCAGCTACTGTGGCGTGACAAAAACAGTGTCAAATTTTTAGTTGCACTTCAAGTGAGTGAGACTTTGCCATCGTAGACAGTAGACAAGTTCCATATGACTTGTCATGCCCGTAGAACACAAATATTTTTGGTCACTCAAATTTCTGAGGTTTGCTGGAGTGTGACACATTTCATGGGTAGTCTCAAGCTTAGGACCTATCTCTCTCTCTCTGACCCAACCTCAAAGTACAGTAGACGCGTGGTCAGGCAGGCACTCACAGCATGATAAGTCATTATGATGCTGTGAGTTCAGGTTAGAAGAGCGGAGTTGGCTCCTGGAAATGTGTCCGTCACAATAAGCATGATTACTGGACTGGACGCTCTTGTGTGAAAAAGGCCTAAGCCCTGCATGTTATGTCCTTAACTGAAACTAGCTGAGTCTTTTATAGGGTAACTATACATTACCAATTAACATCTTTGTGTTTCTGGGTCATTGGGTCCCAGATCTTTGTTAGAGACATTAGTTGCTTCTACCCCAGTGAGATACTATATCAGATCCCTAATAATTCTGCAAGTAACAAAGATCTACAGTATATATATATATATATATATATATATATATATATAAGCAGAAAGGAAAGATTTCAATAACAGATAGACTTGCAGTGCACAGATGAGCCTTCTGTGTAACAGATGGTAAAAAGGCTTCCACCGAATAGCTTCATTCACAGTAAACAGGCCCCCGATGATGACGTCTCCTTCCTGATAATATTTGTAATTAAATGAAGCATCAATGGCAAACAGTTTACACCGTGGAGAAGAACTCAATGTCTGATCTCCAGAAAATGAATCAAATAGAACAGTAAACCACATGATAACTGTGAACATGAATGAGACAGGAGGCTCCGGGAACCAAGATATAACGTATGACAGCTCGGCAGATCCACAGTTCTCAGCAGCAAGGTGTGAGATCAGGAGAGAGCCGCAGCTTATATTCATGTTTCCTGATAAATTTAGAAGAACAGCTAGAATATGAAATCACCAAGATAATACCAAGATCCTGAAATATCTAATGTTTTATAAAATGCTGCTCGATTTTGCTCTTATTAATATAAGGATCAAAACTTTAATATTTCAGACACCTGAGCCCAATTGCAATTCTTTATTTTATTAAAAAGATTTGTATGCTTATCATAGAGAAGGTTTTATGGAGACAGTGTGACTAAATGTGAATGGGAAACTATAACTTCTTATGTGTTTTTTTCTTTTAGAAAATAATAACTATATGAACTGCAATGCAATATCCGAACTTTATGTCACTAACGCAGCAGACGTTTCAAGTCAGACATGAATCACGATTTTTATATATTTTTTTTTATTAGGCCAACGATACTCAACACGATAAACCATTGGCTTAGATCCTACTACATAGGTTTCTGCTCCCCTACACACTCTACCTATTCCTTTCCCCTATCCTACCCTTCTCCACCTAAGTTTCACCCTGTTTAATATCAACTTTCATACCTTTGCCACCGATTATAGCATCAATATGCTTTAAAAACCACCACAGTGGCATCTTGCTTCTTTCACGGTCCTGAGGCCCTTTACGGAGGCACCTTGTATGATGGTGAAGGAATATTAACCACTACCCAACCGCCTAACGCAGGATTGCGTCCTGCGGGTGGCCGGGTTATTCCTCCTTGACGCACCGGCGCGTCATCTCGCGAGACGCGCATTCACAGGATCTGAAGGTAAACTAGTTGATCTACAGCCTGCCAGCGGTGATCATTCGCTGGCAGGCTGTAGATTAAATTTTTTGTAACCATTAAAAGGTATATTAGACACTGTTTTGTTAACAGCGTCTGATATACCTGCTACCTGGTGGTCCCTTTTGCTTGGATCAACCACCAGAGGGCACAGGCAGCTCTGTAATAAGTAGCACCAAGCACCACACTACACTACACCCCCCCATATTAACCCCTGATCACGCCCCTGTCATTGATCACCCCCCTGTAAGACTCCATTCAGACATCCGTATGTGTTTTGCAGATCTGCAAAACACGGACACCGGCAATGTGCTTTCCGCATTTTGCGGATCCGCACATTGCCAGAACTATATAGAAAATGCCTTTTCTTGTCCGCAATTGCGGACAAGAATAGGACATGTTCTATAGGCTATACAAAAAACGCAGTGTTCGCCCAATCAAGCCTGATCTTGTGCGCACACTTGCGCACAGTCCACCCCACCGCAGTGAAAGAATTTATTTTTTCTGATCACTGCAAAAACACCGTAAAATTGCTCCGGCGCTATAAAGATCACTTTTGAGGGGCATGGCGAGTTCATAGAAGATTTATTTTTTTGGGCACAAAATAATTGCGGAAATAATTTTTAGTTTTTTTGTTTTTTCTTACAAAGTCTCATATTCCACTAACTTGTGACAAAAAATAAAATCTCACATGAACTCACCATACCCCTCACAGAATCCAAATGCATAAATTGTTTTTGACATTTATATTCCAGACTTCTCACGCTTTAGGGCCACTAAAATGCCAGGGCAGTATAAAAACCCCATAAGTGACCCCATTTTAGAAAGAAGACACCCCAAGGTACTCCGTGAAGGCATGGTGAGTTCCTAGAATATTTATTTTTTTACAAGTTAGCGGAAAATGTTTTTTTATTTTTTATTATTTTTATTTTCTCTTACAAAATCATTTTCTGCTAACTTGTGCCAACAAAAATATATTCTAGGTACTCACTATGCCCCTCACGGAATACCTTGGGGCGTCTTCTTTCCAAAATGGGGTCACATGTGGGGTATTTATACTGCCCTGGCATTTTAGGGGCCCTAAAACGTGAGAAGAAGTCTGGAATCCAAATGCCTAAAAATGCCCTCCTAAAAGGTACTCATTGGAATTTGGGCCCCTTTGTGCTCCTTTGCTGCAAAAAAGTGTCACACATGTGGTATCGCTGTACTCAGGAGAAGTAGGGCAATGTGTTTTGGGGTGTATTTTTACATATACCCATGCTGGGTGAGATAAATATCTCTGTAAAAGACAACTTCTCCCATTTTTTTTATACAAAGTTGTCATTTTACAGAGATATTTTTCTCACCCAGCATGGGTATATGTAAAAATACACCCCAAAACACATTGCCCTACTTCTTCTGAGTACGGCGATACCACATGTGTGACACTTTTTTGCAGCCTAGGTGTGCAAAGGGGCCCAAATTCTAAAGAGCATCTTTAGGATTTCACAGGGCATTTTTTACGCATTTGGATTCCAAACTACTTCTTACGCTTTAGGTCCCCTAAAATGCCAGGGCAGTATAAATACCCCACAAGTGACCCCATTTTGGAAAGAAGACACCCCAAGGTATTCCATGAGGGGTATGGTGAGTTCATGTAAAATTTTATTTTTTGTCACAAGTTAGTGGAATATGAGACTTTGTAAAAAAGAAAAAAAAAAAAACATTTTCCGCTAACTTGTGACAAAAAATAAAAACTCACTATGCCAATCAGTAAATACATTAGGGTGTCTAATTTCCGAAATGGGGGCATTTGTGGGGTGTTCTACTGTCTGGGCATTGTAGAACTTCAGGAAACATGACAGGTGCTCAGAAAGTCAAAGTGTGTAAATTCACATTTTTGCAACTTTTATTCAAACCAATAAATATACACTTATTGCCTTTTTTTATCAAAGACATGTAGAACAATAAAATTAGAGAAAAATTTATATAGAAATGTAGTTTTAATTAAAAAATTTGATAACAGAAAGTTTTAAAAAAATCTTTTTTGCAAAAATTTCGTTCAATTTTGATTAATATCAAAAAATGAAAAAATGTCAGCAATAATGAAATACCAACAAATGAAAGTTTTTTTAGTGAGAAGAAAAGGAGGTAAAATTCATTTGGGTGGTAAGTTGCATGACCGAGCAATAAACCGTGAAATTAGTGTAGTGCAGAATTGTAAAAAGTGGTCTGGTCATTAAGAGGGTTTAAGCTAGGGGAGCTGATCTGGTTAATTAATTATGTATACTGCCTGCTAATCGTTTTTTGCATATCAGACTTTGTATTACTGGGGAAACTCAGTTTCCATTCTATTGTCCTTGTATCACCCTTTTGTTAAAATAATAAAAAGATTTTAAAAAGAAAAGAAAATAATAAATAATACAAAATTAAAAACCTAAAAGAATTCAAACATTTTTTTTTTCAATTAATTATTATGTCAGATTTCTGAAGCTGAGCATACATTTATTTTCTATCCCTTCCATCTACACTAGAGATGAGCGAAGGATTGGAAAATTTAATTTGCCTGCTTCGCTAAATTTTACAAAAGATTTGCTTTGTGATGAGTTACTTTGTCATGAAACGCATTCCTTTCCCCGTCACCCTCATACCTCCCAACTTTTATTACGGTTAAAGAGGGACACTTATGGTTTATTGTGTGGAAGATCCACTTTTTCTGCTTATTTATACACTGAGCAAAAATATAAACACAACACTTTCGGTTTTGCTCCCATTTTGCATGAGCTGAACTCAAAGATCTGAAACATTTTCTACATACACAAAAGACCCATTACTCTCAAATATTGTTCACAAATCTGTCTAAATCTGTGTTAGTGATCACTTCTCCTTAGCCGAGATAATCCATCCCACCTCACAGGTGTGGCATAACAAGGTGCTGATTAGACAGCATGAATATTGCACAGATGTGCCTTAGACTGCCCACAGTAAAAGTCCACTCTGAAATGTGCTCAGTATTTCTGTGCATTCAAAATGCCATCAATAAAATGCACCTGTGTTCGTTGTCCATAACATACGCCTGCCCATACCATAACCCCACCGCCACCATGGGCCACTCGATCCACAACGTTGACGTCAGCAGACCGCACACCCACACGACGCCACACACGCTGTCTGCCATCTGCCCTGAACAGTGAAAACCGGGACTCATCCGTGAACAGAACGCCTCTCCAACGAGCCAGATGCCATCGAAAGTGAGCATTTGCCCACTCAAGTCGGTTACAACGACGAACTGCAGTCAGGTCCAGACCCCAATGAGAACGACGAGTAGATGAGCTTCCCTGAGACGGTCTCTGACAGTTTGTGCAGAAATTCTTTGGTTATGCAAACCGATTGTTGCTGCAGCTGTGCGGGTTGCTTTCTTAGACGATCATAGAGGTGAACATGCTGGATGTGGAGCTCCTGGTCTGGTGTGGTTACACGTGGTCTGCGGTTGTGAGGCCAGTTGGATGTAATGCCAAATTCTCTGAAACGACTTTGGAGACGGCTTATGGTAGAGAAATGAACATTCATTGCATGGGCAACAGCTCTGATAGACATCCCTGAAGTCAGCATGCCAATTGCACGCTCCCTCAAACGTTGCAACATCTGTGGCATTGTGCTGTGTGATCAAACTGCACATTTCAGAGTGGTCTTTTATTGTGGGCAGTATAAGGCACACCTGTGCAATATTCATACTGTCTAATCAGCACCTTGATATGCCACACTTGTGAGGTGTGATGGATTATCTTGGCAAAGGAGAAGTGATCACTAACACAGATTTAGACAGATTTGTGAACAGTATTTGAGAGTAATGGGTCTTTTGTGTATGTAGAAAATGTTTCAGATCTTTGAGTTCAGCTCATGCAAAATGGGAGCAAAACCGAAAGTGTTGTGTTTATATTTTCGTTCAGTTTATAATTTGATTGATTTTTTTTTTATACAATAGCGCAAAAATGTATCTGAATGTAACATATTTTTTAATCCAAATTGCCTTAAATAAGGAAATAATATGCAAGGTGGGCTTTAATATATAGATAGGAACCAGGGAAACACATTCTGGATCAATATTGTAAATATAATAATGCAAATCTATACCTCACAACTAAAAGAGGGACATTTAAGGAGCAATGATGGACAGAGGTACTTGGTTCAAAAAGAGGGACTGTCCCTCCAAAAGAGGGACACTTGGTAGGTATGATCACCCCTCAGATGCCACATTCATAGCTGATCATGGCATCTGACATTAATATTACAGTGTAAAATAAAATAAAAATTATGAAATCATACTTACCATCATCCATTTGATCTCGAAGAGACGACCACCAGTGTTGCCTCTCAGATGCACGACTGCGCGTCTCCCACAGTGCCCCTGCTCAGGGCTTCTTCAGGCCCACTTACTCCTGCAGCCACATTCTGGACTTCATCAAACAGGCTGTTCTGAATTTTAGGAAAGCTTACCCCAGCAATGCAGACAATTTTCGCTGCATGCGCTGCTGGGGTGGGCGGCCCCAGGACTCAGAACAGGGTAGATTGTGTGGTATTTCCTAGTGGGCTAAAGGACCTTTCTGATGTCATCCGCCCATGTGACCAGTGGGGGAGCAGCCAGAGGAGCAGAGAGCAGTGTTCCTATGCTTATGTAACATCCCAGAGAATGTTACTAAACTCTGTTTCCCTGCTACAACATGTCAGGTGTATATGTATTAGCATCTGGTGTAATCTAACATTGTATTTTCCATTATATGTATTTTCTATGCCTCTTTCATATAATTGCTGTAATTTCCATGTACACCAGCAGGTGGCAGCAATGTGCTTAGTTCCGTTTAGCATATCTAGACTGGAATAGTACATTCCAATCTAGCTCCCCCCCTCTTTGAGGAGGTGTGGAATGTTCCCACTTCCTGCTTCATGGGGAGGAAAGAAATTTCTAGTTAGTGTACCAGCCACCCCTGCCAGGGGTAGGTTGTGTTAGTAGGAGCTCCCAGTTACAGGGATCCCGACCTAGGATCCAGCCTCGGCTGAGGCCAAGGATCACATCCTCCCAGTCTGAGCCCTCCAGCCTCAACTGTGGACAACCAAGCAACACCTCCAGATCTACAGATCTCCAGGAAGAAATCATTCCCTGCGAGCAGTCCTGTGAGTACTTATCAAGAGTCCAGGAGAAGCCAAATTCCTCCTCAGCTAGTCAGGCCCATACTAAGACAGACAGAGCAGAATATAGATACCTGCCAGATTCTCTAGGCATATGATAAGAAGCAGAATATATATATATATATATATATATATATATATTCCTGCCCATATTGCCAATAACTGCTGGGACCTAAAGACTATTGCTGTACTCGTATGGATTTATGTTGCCATCCATCCAGTAATGACAAGTTGCATTATACTTCAAGTCTGGATCTCATTACTTCCTCAATTACTCCTATTAACAACACTCAATTTATTGCAAGTGAGACAGGATCCAGGAGTCCAGCCGTACCAAGGTAGGAGACACTGTTGACACTACATAGAGACATTATCCCACTCTGGCATTCCTCACCTGGTACATGAGCTATAACATCTTAAAGGGTCCTGAGACTATAACCTGCGCACATTGCAATTGGTGTCACAAACTAAAAACCATTAATTTTGCGCCAGTGTGCATTAGTCCCAATCCGGCTTACTGCACTTACTAAAGAGAAGCCTGGCTGGATTATGGTGAGGCCTAACTGTGTGTGTGTCCTAGTGTGTGTGTATACCTGTCCTTGTGTGTCTGTCCCTGTGTGTGTCTGTCCCTGTGTATCTGTATCCGTGTTTCGGCCCCAGGAAACACCTGGCTGTATGGTCTGGTTCTTGCTCGAGTGAACCAGGGGATCAAGAAAAAGCACCAAGAAACTGCCAAGAACTGTAAGTGCGGTTTTGCCACGTCACATCGCACCACATGCTACTAGTAACATTTTGGATATACCAGAAAGCTACAAGAGTCATATTCCGCTTTCCTTTGAATTACAAATAGTATTGCGCAATACTCAGGCTGCTTTAAAGAGGACCTTTCACCAGAATTAAACTTCTAAAGTAACTATACAGGCATGTAGAACGGCGCCTAGGGACCCCCCTGCACTTACTGTTATACCTGGGCGCCTCTCCGTTCTCCCGTAATTGCCTCCGGTATCTTTACAGTTAGGCTCCACCCAGGGGAACCTGCCGTCGGCTCATTCTGCTTTAAGGACTTTGAGGGACATTTTTGCAATTAGAGATGGCCTTGCGGTTCGCCCGGCGGTTGTTTCGCGGTGAACTTTGCTCTTTCATGGTTCGCCGAACAGCGAACATATGGCGATGTCCGCAGGCGCCATATCAATTTGTGTTGACCCATGACACATCTATCAGGTGGGACAGGACAGCCAGTTGAGACTTTTCAGCACATGGACACACCCCCACCCTACAAATAAACCTGATCTGGCCGCCATTTTACATTCAGTCTTTTGCCAGTGTAGGGAGAGGTTGCTGTGTGGAGCAGGGACAGACTGTTAGTGAAACCAAACGGTAGCTAATAGGGCCACAAAAGTCCTTTAAAGGAGTGGTATAGGTGTTCTATCGATAGGTGTGACATACTGAGGGGTGTAATATACTTATAATATTCTTTCTAACATAGAAAGTATATTATAGTGCATTTGTATTGTGCAGCAGTTGTGTGCGGTTCTGCTGCGATACTGCAGCTATACAGAGGGACAAACGCTACTGGAACAACTAATTTCAACTGGTGTGATATACCAGTTGCCCCCCCAAAAAAATGATTGAGGTAGGGTTGTGATATACCTAAAATATCATTTCTACAGCCAGGTCCATAAATATTGGGACATCGACACAATCCTAACATGTTTGGCTCTATACACCACCACAATGGATTTGAAATGAAACAAATAAGATGTGCTTTACCTGCAGACTGTCAGCTTTAATTTGAGGGTATTTACATCCAAATCAGGTGAACGGTGCAGGAATTACAACAGTTTTCATATGTGCCTCCCACTTGTTAAGGGACCAAAAGTAATGGGACAATTGGGTTCTCAGCTGTTCCATGGCCAGGTGTGTGTTATTCCCTCGTTATCCCAATTACAATGAGCAGATAAAAGGTCCAGAGTTCATTTCAAGTGTGCTATTCACATTTGGAATCTGTTGCTGTCAACTCTCAAGATGAGATCCAAAGAGCTGTCACTATCAGTGATCATGACTAAGAACACTACTGTTCGAAACGCGTAGATCTTGGGAACAAGTGGGCACCAGTGTTACTGTTTGCTGTACCTACCTGAATTTTGGCGACAAATAAAGATTGGGATTTTTCACAACGTCCATTTTTGGTGCCGGAGCCTTTCTTCTATTTCGTGAATTACTGCTGAGGACTGGCTTGAGTCTGCTCCATGCACCGCAGTGCAGGACATGAAGGTGAGCTGGCTGTAACCTCTTCTATATTATAGGGTTGTGATATACCTATAATATCTTTTCTATATATTGGGACTTTGTCACAGAGTCATTTTGAAAATTACAGCCAGAGGAAGAGGCAGGCATCGGGTCGGGCAGGTGTACCAGGCCGGAGCCTTAGTGGGAAGTTGGAGAAGGTGCGTGTGATTACGTCAAAGGATGCACCAGAGTTGGTTGAGTGGCTTACTCAGCCATCCGCTTCTGCACCCTCCTCATCCTTTGTATCAGCACCCTCCTCACTCTCTGCTGTGTGCACTCTTAAAGACACCACCATAGCCCCTTCACTCGAGTCCGAGAATTTTTTTTCCCAGCGATTTCCAGACCTTACCGATGCACAGCCATTCTTGGCATCGGATGAGGAAGAGGAGGTATCAATGGCCACCACCCAGCGGTCTGTCGACAGTACCCAGATCAGCCCAAAAAGGGTGGTCCTCACTGTTGCTGCCTACTCTAATGTCAATGTTGGTGAACGTGACAATGATGACATGTCGATGGACGTCACATGGGTGCTCACAAGAGAGGAAGAGGAGGGGCGTTCAGAGGGAGAGAAGGAGCAACAGATAGGGAGGAGAAGCAGGCAGAACTCGTAGTGTACAGGAGGCAAAAAGCAGACTGAAAATGTATCTGAAGCGAGCCATCCACCATGCACGGTCACATCTGGCACTCCCAGGACTCCGGCACATTGCTCCGCAGTGTTGGCTTTTTTTAACGTGTCAGCTGCTGACAATACTGTTGCCATCTGCAGCAACTTCTATCAACGCATAAGTCGCAGTAAGCCCAACACTCACCTAGGGACGACCACCTTAAGAAGGCACCTGGCCTCCCATCATAAAGCCCAGTGGGAGCAACACCATCAGAACCCACAAAGCCAAACTCCCGGCGCTCCACGCGCTGCCTCTTCTCCTTCTCCTCTCTCCTCCCATTTGTCCTCCACTTCACCTTCCACCGTGCCGTCGTCGTGTTCATCTGGCATAAAGCAGGCTTCCATGGCCAAAATGTTTCAACGTAAAAAGTTGATGTCGCCGAAAAACCCTCTTGCCCAACGACTGACCGCTGGCTTGTCATAACTGCTAGCCCACAAACTACTGCCATATAAGCTGGGGGATTCGGAGGCCTTTAGAAATTTTGTTGTCATTAGCACACCGCAATGGAAGGTTCCCGGAAGGAAATATTTCTTCCAGAAGGGCATCCCAGAGAAATATGTCCATGTTCAGCGGCAAGTGAATGTATCTCTGGCACACAATGTCGGTGCCAAGATACATCTGACCACAGACACGTGGTCTAGCAAACACGAGCAGGGAAGGTACATAACTTTTACTGCCTACTGGGTGAACCTTCCGACAGCTGTCAAGCATGCAACCTGTGGCTCCTGTGTGAATTTGGTGTTACCACCACGGATTGCATGCAGGCCTGCCTCTTCTCTTCCTCCACCTACTCCATCCTCCGTCTCCTCCTCGGCTGACTCTTCCTTTTCCACTGCTACCGTCTCTTCCGCTGCATCCCCCCAGCTCCCCAGAACCTATTTGACAGGCCAGGTGACACTATGCCATGCTGTGCTGCGGCTGTTGTACCTGGAAGAGCTACACCGTTCCTACACTGATTTCAGCTCTGCGGTCACAGTGGCTAACCCCGCTCAATTTGACAGTTGGTAAAGTGGTGTGCGACAACGGTGCCAATCTGCTGAGCACGCTGAAACAGGATAAAATGTCACACGTGCCATGCTTGGCACACGTCCTGAACTTAGTCGTGCAGCGATTCGTTGCCAAATACCCCAGGGTACATGACATCTTGCGGCAGGCCAGGAAAATCTCTGCCCATTTTAGAAGATCTTACACGGCCATGGCTCGCCTTGCTAGCGTTCAGCGGCGACACCACCTGCCGGTCAGATGTCTGATTTGTGACAGCCCGGCACGCTGGAACTCCAGCTTGAGGAAGTCCCAGCTTGAGGTAGTCCCAATTCTGAATGAATTCCCAGGGGGGGCTAATCAATCTGAGACAAGTCAGCAGGAGTCTGAAGAGGAGTCAGAGGACGGTGGTTGCTTTAAACTTTCCGGGGATCGCTGGTGTTGTCAGTGGCTGGGGGTAGGAGACCGAGGACGACATTCCAATTTAGTGCAAATGGGGGCCTTCATGCTCCAGTGTTTGAAGAGGGACCCTCGAATAAAAAGCATAAAGGGCAAGGACCAGTACTGGGTGGCAACGTACTTAGACCCCCGGTACAAAAACAAAATGGTGGACATGTTACCACCATCACAGAGGGCTGTCAGAATGCAGCATTTCCAGGCCTTGCTGCGAGAGATGCTGTATTCTGCTGTTGCTGGCAGAGGAATTTTCACACACAGCGAAATAGGAGCGGGTACAAATCCTACCGCGCTTGCAAGAAGAGGGCGGTTTGAAGATGTGTTGGTCACTTCGGATATGAGATCATTCTTGCAGCCAACCCATCGACAGCCATCCTCCGGATCCAGCCTCAGGGAACGCCTAGACCGACAGGTGTCCGACTACATGGAGTTAATGGCAGATGTGGACGATCTGAGAAGCGAGAAACCCCTGGATTACTGGGTGTGCATGCTTGACCTGTGGCCAGAGCTGGCACAATTTGCCATGTAACTGTTGGCTTGCCCCATGTCCAGTGTCCTGTCCGAAAGGACGTTCAGAGCAGTAGGTGGGATTGTGACCAATAAGCACACTCACCTAGCTCACGACAGTGTGGACTACCTTACATTTCTAAAAATGAATGAGTCATGGATCTCAGAGGAATTCAACACCTATGACAACCATGTTTAATTGAATTTCCCCATGCTATCCCACACATATCTGCCACCACCTGTCACGGCTGAGGATGGGAGAAACCCCCAGCCATGCGATGCTCAGAAATGTCTGGTCGCTGCTGGGTCAGAGCAACAAAATTAGGGAGCAGGTCACCTCCTATTGCATCCCTAACACTGACCCTGTCTCCTGTCCGTATGAGCCGACCTTGGTGGTAGGAGGGCTCATACCCCGGAACCTAATAGTCCCTACAAGCCCTCAGGATGGCCCTGAACTAAGGAGCAGGGTAAGACAACCTACTCCTCCTAGGCACGGAGGAGCAAGAGTCTCACTGGCCAAGCAGCATGAAAGAAGGGGAACATGAACAGATCTATGAATATGACAGGTGAACCCAAACTGTTCCAAACTAACCTGCCACAGCCTTGCTGACTGGAACCCGTGCTCAGAAAACGTTGTCCACACAAACATAAGACAAACAGCACACACATCAGGACACACAGGAACCAGGACATCCATAGCTGCAATAAAAACCAAAGGCAAAAGACATGAACTAAACATCAGGGATATGGATTTTATGACCGGAAGGGTGGCCCTTGCTGGAAGGATGGTAACAGGATACCAGGAGGACGACTCCAGCAACATGCCTGGAGTACTCCCCAAGCTTCTGCCATCCAGCAGGAAGCTAAATAACCCAAGCGGCCACACCCACACTCAGACACACAAGGAGAGGGAATTAACCCTTCCAAGACTAACCAGGGAAGTGAAACCACTTAAAGGGGAAGTGTCCAAACGAACAACACACAAATGAACCCCGTGCACACCAACCAAGGAAAGTGCACACATACAAACCAAGTTGCCAAGTACAACCGCATGCACTTACAGCAAGCTGCCTAACAACAGCTCAGGCTGCTATACTGCAACAGTACAACATAACTTGTGAGGCAGCACACTAGCGGCCCTCACCTGTGGTTGAACACCTACATACAAACCGCAGGCAACAGCCTGCGGTTCAAGAGTCACGACCATGGCCATGACACCACCCAGAACAAAGAATGGTCCCTGTATTATGTAAATACAGTGGCATAAAATGCCTTTTCTGTCCGGTGAATGCCTAATTTCACCTATTATCATTTGGGGTTTATTCAAGAGTTGTTTTTTTTTGCTAGACATGTTTTTAATCCAATTTTATATTTTTTGTTCTTTTAAATATATGGATTTGACATGTAATTGTACAGGACTACAGTAAAATCATTATCCAATGACCGTCTAATATAACTCCAGCCACATAATCACTTGATCTTTTCTGTATGGTTAATGCATAATTTTTGGGGCTTGTAATCTAACTGGCCAACAGTAAAATTGTTATACGGTGACCGCCTAATGTACCTCCAGCCACATAATCACTTGTTCTTTTCTGTATGGTGAATACCTAATGTTTGGGGCCTGTGCTTCAATGGCCTGCAGTAAAATTGTTATCCACTGACAGTCTAATATACCTCCAGCCACATAAACACTTGATCTTTTCTGTCCGGTGAATGCCTATTGTTTGGGGCCTGTAACCTAACTGGCCAACATTAAAATTGTTATACGGTGACCGCCTAATGTACCTCCAGCCACATAACCACTTGTTCTTTTCTGCACTGTGAATGCCTAATGTTTGGGGCCTGTACTCCACTCATCTGCAGTAAAATTGTGATCCAATGACCGTCTAATAAACCTCCAGCCACATAATCACTTGATCTTTTCTGTACTGTGAATGCATATTTTTGGGGGCCTGTAATCTAACTGGCCAACAGTAAAATTGCTATACTGTGACCACCTAATGTACCTCCAGCCCCATAATTTACTTGTTCCTTTCTGTACGGTGAATGCCTAATATTTGCGGCCTGTACTCCAGTGGGCTATAGTAAATGTTGTATCCATTGACTGCATAATGTACCTTGAGACACATAATCGCTTGTTCTTTTATGCCAGGTGAATTCCTAATTTTTAGGGCCTGTACTCCCGTGGCCTAAAATTAATTTTTTTGAGAATTTCCCTTTAAGACGCAAAAAAATTGCCCCTGATTAAAATACATAGTTTTTATGGGAATATTTGTCATTGATCCTCTAGTATGTCACTGTCCATGTTGTGGGACTATTTGTGCACTTTTAGTAAGTATTTGGTGGCTGCAAATATGACCTGAAGGTATTCCAGGTTCGCCTGCCATTAAAGTGAATGGGGCCCGTGGCAAACTTTCGGTTTGCGAACATTTGTTGGCGTTCGCGAACCGTCCCGGCCGATGTTCGTCCATCACTACTCAACAGACAGGATCAGTTTTTTGGGGGGTTATTGTTCTGACAGATCAGAGGAAGGGCAAAATAATCAGTGACGTCAACACAAACTTACTGCTGACACCCTCTCCACTCTGTTGGGGGCTCTACATGCATAAGCGTTTAATAGAACAGGTTCTGTAGACATCTATGTGGAATCAGCTGACAGTGTAAAAGGAGTGCGCTCTTTCACACTATAGTAGGATCTTGGGCCTCTGCACAGTTCTTTATACCTGGCGCTAACATCGATCTATAAGGCTGAGTTCACACTTGAGTTAGTTGGTCAGTTTTGGCCCCATGACTGCCCAAATAAGTAAAGTGTGCAGTGATTCTAAGGCCGCTTTCACACGGGCGAGTTTTCCGTGCGGGTGCAATCCGTGCGGCGAACGTATAGCACCCGCACTAAATCCTGACCCATTCAATTCTATGGGGCTGTGCACATGAGCGTTTTTTGTCACGCATCACTTGTACGTTCAGTGGAAATCGCAGCATGCTCTATATTGTCCGATTTTGACGTGACGCAGGCCCCATAGAAGTGAATGGGAAGCGTGAAAATCGCATAGCATCCGCAAGCAAGTACGGATGCGGTGCGATTTTCACGCACTGGTTGCTAGGAGACGATCGGGATGGAGACCCGATCATTATTATTTTCCCTTATAACATGGTTATAAGGGAAAATAATAGCATTCTGAATACAGAATGCATAGTAAAATAGCGCTAGAGGGGTTAAAAAAATAATAATAATTTAACTCACCTTAGTCCACTTGATCGCGAAGCCGGCATCTCCTTGTGTCTCCTCTGCGCTGAACAGGACCTGGGGTGAGCTGCTCTATTAAATACCGGTTAAGGACCTTCGATGACGTCACTCCGGTCATCACATGGTCTTTTACCATGGTGAATCACCATGGTAAAAGATCATGTGACGTACCATGTGATGACCGGAGTGACGTCATCGAAGGTCCTTAACCGGTATTTAATGGAGCAGCTCACCCCAGGTACTGTTCAGCGCAGAGGAGACACAAGGAGATGCCGGGCTTCGCGATCAAGTGGACTAAGGTGAGTTAAATTATTATTATTTTTTTTAACCCCTCCCGCACTATTATACTATGCACTCTGTATTCAGAATGCTATTATTTTCCCTTATAACCATGTTATAAGGGAAAATAATACAATCTTCAGAATATCAATCCCAAGCCCGAACTTCTGTGAAGAAGTTCGGGTTTGGGTACCAAACATGCGCGATTTTGCAACGCGTGACAATGTTTTGCACTTGCGTGGGAAAATCGCGCATTTTCCCGCAACGCACCCGGCTCTTATCCGGGCAAAAAAACTGATGCCCGTGTGAAAGAGGCCTAAAAGTGACGCCTGTCATGTGCGTTTAATACTGACTCACAGTATTGTTTCGCTACCACAGCAGGCTCCCTATGGGTGTTACTGCAAGGCACAGTGTTCTACACCACTATACAGGCTCTCTGCAGCCAGGAAATAGCAGTTTTTTTTTTTATGCAATTCACCGCAAATAAATTCAGTTAGAATCAAATCTTTCGGAAAATTCGGTGAAGCAGCCGAATAGAATATTTGAGAAATTCACTCATCTCTAGTTACGCACTTGCCGAAATGTAATCAGCCAGACGGACCTACAGCTTTTCAGTTTCGCTTCAGACGAAACCAGTAAAATGGTGTGCAACGTCATTTTACTGCACATCAGTGGGAAAAAGCATGAGGGAGGAAGAAGAAGCATGCTCATATGACCCTGAGAGGAAGTGGGGGGCTTGCCCTGATAGGCTCATAGGCCAACAGACAGACAGCCATGATGAGATAAACCGTGCTGCCGCAGGCAGAGAATTGCGCTTGCAGAACGAGTAGAACTGCCATAACACAGCTGCAGCTGCTGCAGAACCTCAAAAGCAGCTACCTACAAAGATGTTTCTTTTTTCCCCCATATTTTTTTTTGTAAATTCTTTATTTCTAAAGAATTTTCAATAAGTAACAAAACATGGAGAGACTAGTACAGTAAAATAAGGCACATAAGACACATAATATGCCATAAGCGAGTAAAGACATCTGAAAACTACTCGGTTGACATACATATTTCCAGGTACAGTATGAAAATGGAGATAATGCATGCAAGAAAATGATTGGACAATTTTCTCAGAGACCCGTTCCTGCAAGGCAAGGTGTGAGTCGGTATGCCATTCCATGGCTTGAGCATATTGGGCACATCACGTGACTTGGCTTACAGTAAATGACTGCACATTCAATCTCAGAACAGAACAAAGAATAAATGGTAAACATAACCAATGGGTAGTTTCAATCTAGGGATTTATTGCGTGGGAGCAATCTTGCACCAAATATATAAAGTAAGTGACAGAATCAGTCAACCTAGGACACATTAGGGTGCAATTATTGAAGCTTGTATGGTCAAGGATGTGACACTAAACGTAAGGCCTTGAAGTGGTAAAAAAGTGTTCCATTACATATGAATTCTTGTAGGTCTAGACTATGAATCAGTAAATGGGTGTAAGTTGATGTTCTCTATCAAAGAGTGGGAATGTTTGAACTAGCTATAAGTCTTGTAAAAATCCAACCACGGTTGCCACGTGCTCAGAAAGGTTTTCCTGTTTCCTCTTTCCCAACCAACCATTTCTTCCATGAGGCAAATCTGATGTATTTTCTCCAACCATTCTCTAATGGTGGGTGGTTCAGTGTTTTTCCATTTGGTGGGGACAACAAATTTTGCTGCTGCTATCATATGCGTGATCAGGTTATTGAGGGAAGGTTTGAAACCACCATGTGGCAGCCACAGTAGTATGAGGGCTGGCGCTAAAGAGATACGGGAACTACAGACTCTGTTAATAATTTGTTCCACTTCTGTCCAGAAGTTGGAAATAGCTTTACAGGACCACCAGATGTGTGATATGGATCCACATTCTTCTTGACAGCGCCAACACCTATCTGAGGGTGACAAGTGGGCTCTGTATAGGAAATCTGGGGTTTTGTACCACCTAGATAACATTTTCAAGAAATTCTCCTAAATGCGAATACACCTTGAGAATCCATGGGAGTGCTTTAGAATTGCATTGACCTCTTCATCTGAGAGATCTGCAGTTCCCGTTCCCAAGCTCTTAAGTAGGTGGGTTTCTCACTTGAGGAGTCTAATACAAGTTGGGAGTATAGTTTGGAGAGGGTTTTTGTGGGGGGGGGGGGGGGAGTATAGTGTAGTTTTCGAGCCAAGTGGGGTCGTCATGAGGTTTCGCATACATTTCCCTATACTTTGTGCAACTAAGTTCTAGGTCTAATTCAACTAGCCTGGAACGTAGAGACTCAGGTATATAAACATGAGCCTTTTTTTAGAAATTCCGGGAGATTTGTGGCTTTGACCAGGTCAGAAATTTGGAGATCTGAGAGATATGACCAGGCTTTATGAAAGTCACTTCCACCTTTATTGAGGTAGTACGGGAGGACAGACAATGGGGCTACGGGGGATAATTTGTTAGCAGACATTGACAGGGCCTCTGGTCTATTACAAAATTGGAACATGCAGCGCGTTAAGGCACTGAGAGAGCTTTTTCCAATGCCACATGAAGTGAACAGTTAAGGAGTCTAGCCAATTCAATCCACCTTTCCAACTGTATAGCATGGAGGTAAGTTTTAATATCAGGTAAGGATAACCCTCCTCTATTAGTCTTTCTAATAAGTAGAGGGTAGGCTAGGTGTGGTTTTTTGTTGGACCAGAGAAAATTACTGAAAAGAACCTGGAAATTAGAGAAGAACTTGTTTGCCAACGGGATAGGTAAACATCTCAGAGTATAAAGGATCTGTGGAAGGACATGAGTAGCAAGTAGATTTTTCCTACCTAACCATGAAAGGAAAGGAAGCTTGATAGAGGCCAGGAAGGTTTTGATTTTACTAAATAAAGGGACATAATTAAGTCTAAACAGATGTAAGGGGTTTGCCGGAATCATAATTCCCAAATGTTTAATAGCTTCTTTCGGCCATTGGAAGGAAGTATGCTTTTTGACTTCCAACATATGATTATCTGGGGCTGAGATATTGAGTATTTCAGATTTGTCATAATTGACCTTAAAATTGGAGATTTCTCCAAAGTCCGTAAAGATTTTGATCACTTCTGGGATTACAACTACCGGGTTTGTAATGAAGAGAAGCAGGTCGTCCACAAAGGCTGCCAAGGAATGGGTTTTCCCTTTCACTTGGAGGCCTTTAATAACCTCAGAGGTTCTTTATTTGCATAGGAGTAACTCAAGAGTCAAGATGAACAGAGCTGGAGAGAGAGGGCAGCCCTGTCTCGTCCCGTTGGATATACGGAAGGGCGGAGATAGGGTACCATTGACAAGAACTTTAGCTGAGGGTTGTGAGTAAAGCGAGAAAACGGCAGAAATAAACAGAGGTGGAAAACCAAAATGGCGCAAGGCACTATCAATGAAAATCCAATTGACGGGGGGCCGAGCTAGCGCCGGACTGAGATGGTCGCATAGTCCGCTGCTCTCCTAGGAGATTCAAATATAACACCAGCCTACAGTAGCACACTCGGACGAGAATGGTGAAAATTGGCAACCAGAAGCAAGTAGACCACCCCGCTAACTCCAAGGGACAGATTCCTCCCGGCGATATGGAGAAATTCCTTAAAAAAGCGTCAGCAACGGTCGCAGCAAGGGAACCTAAGATGGCGCCGGCAACACATCCTAAGGCGCCGAAGCGGGCCCCTACCCTCTCAGACGACGAGAGCGAAACGGAGGACTCACAGGTCAGCTCCGATCTACCTCTAACGAGGAAATACCTGGATCGTGCCCTGAATAGGGTTATGGAGCCCATCCTTTCCGAGCTCTCAGCTTTCAGACAAGAGGTGCGGCAAATAGGTGACAGGGTAGAGACCCTAGAGCTACATCAGGCAGCGTCCCTGAACCACCACACAGCAGTGTCGGACGCCCTTCGCCGCTGCTCAAACTATCTCAACGAGATGCATAGCACTATCGAAGATCAAGACAACAGAGGGCGCCGAAACAATCTAAGGTTTCGTGGGATCCCAGAAGCGGTTTTGCCCGGGGATATTCCGGCGGCTGTTCTTGCTATCTGCAGCTCGCTACTAGGCCCCGATTTCCCGCAAGACGTGGTCATAGAACGGGCCCATAGAGCCCTCCGCCCTAAACCCAAGCCCTCCGACCCGCCCAGGGACGTTATTTGCAAGTTCTTACACTTCCCGACAAAATCCGCCATTTTAGAAGCTGCCCGCAACAAAGCCGACCTGTCCTACGGAGACTCTAGATTAGAGATCTACCAAGATTTGGCGCCTTCTACTTTGAAAAAACGCAGAGCGCTCAAACCCCTGACTGACTGGCTCCGATCCAATAAAATACCATATCGTTGGTCCTACCCTTTTGGACTTGCGTTTTCTGCTGCAGGGAACAAGTTCTTCATCAAGTCCTTCACAGATCTTCAAGCCACCTACGACCTGCTGAAAGTGGACCCCTTGCCGATCGAGAATTGGGAACTTTTCCAGGACCTGCGTGACCTTCCGGATCTCCCCAAGATGGTTCCATTTGAAGTCCTCCGTACCCCGAAGTCCTCCAGATCCAAGAAAAGAAGCATGCAACTTACTCCTAGAAGCCTCTCTCAGGAACATTAAGTAAACCACAGGAATCTCACCCTTTCATTGTCATAAATGTTTGAACTCCCTAACTTGAGCAAGATCGCTAATTTCATGCGATTACTATGACATAACGCTGGATTGACATCAGTGTTTATATGTCTGCTTCACAGTTCAGGCAGATCCATTCTCCCCAATAGTTCATTGGCCTCACTGGAGGTGTTATTCAACCTCCTCATTGGTCTCCAGACCATCCTTTTCCCCCCACATGTGTGCGGCATGCTCACTAATGCTGATTTATTGTTTGTTTGTACCTTTATGTTCTGTTCTACGTTCTTACCCTGTTCTTCCTTCAAGGTATATCGTATCCAAACTGGCTACAAGAGACCCCAGCACCATCCCGATTCAGATTGTGCACCTGGAGATTAGTCCATACATCGCCTACTTTCTCTCTTGGAGGAGGCACTTCCAGCACAGAGGTAACCCCACTCACACCTCACCAAATGGCTGATTTACACATTGCTTCTTATAATGTTAAGGGCTTTCACTCCCCATCAAAAAGGAGCTAAGTCTTTACCATTCTGAGAAAAGCCAAAGTAGAGGTTGTGCTCCTCCAAGAGACACACTACCGCTTTAACCACTACCCCAATATGCAGTTCTCCTACTACTCAGATTGGTTCCACTGCGGAGGCAATTCGTCTGCATCATGTGGGGTTAGTATAGGGTTCCATAAAAAAGTTCCATTCAAACTCATTGACCAAAAACTCGATCCAGACGGAAGGTTTATCTTCATTAAAGGCTCCATTGGCCAACAAATATACACCTTTGCAAATTTATACGCCCCTAACTCCAACCAATCCCAGTGGTTGTCCAGCATAATCCCAATTATCACTCCTTTTAAAGAGGGCATAGTGATATTAGGAGGAGACCTAAATGCTGCACTTTTCCCACAGTTAGACGTTTCATCCCACAAATCATCCCTGTCTGGCAGAGCCCTTAAATCCATCAGAAATAATATTTGGAGCCTAAACCTGGTTGATCCCTGGCATTCCCAACATCCCGATACTCTTGACTATACATTCTACTCCTCCACCCATGCCACCTACCATAGGCTAGATTACTTATTTATTTCTAAGGATCACCTTCACCTGTGTAGTACATCCACGATAGGCTCTATTCACCTATCAGATCATTCCCCTATTTTCATCCAGATGTTAGCCCCCACAAAAAGCTCCTCTTGTTTTAGTTGGCGCCTAAATGAGTCTTTATTAGGTTCCCAAGATTCAATAGATCAGATCTCCAAACACTTAACAGACTACTTCTCTCTAAATAAAGGATCAGAAATTTCCACTAACACTCTCTGGGACGCTCATAAACCGGTCGTCAGAGGCCATTTCATAAGTATTGGCTCCTACAAAAAGAAACTCCAAGAAAAAGCCATAGATGAAACCCTTTAAAAAATCCAGAACCTGGAAACTCGCCATAAATCCTCACGCTCAGACCTCCATTTCAAAGAATTATCAGAAAATAGGGCCAAATACTACATGAGCACTAGGCAAAAGTTTTTTGCTCATGGTGACAAGGCTACCAAATTTCTGATGAGCAGGATTAAGGGGAGAAGATCTTCCAACTATATCCATCAACTAGCTGCACCTGATGGTAAACCAATTTTCTCCCTATCCCAGATCACTGAGCAGTTTCGGACCTTTTACAACAACCTTTACAATCTCCCCCCCCCCCCCCCTGAGACACCCGAGAAGAGAACATTTGCTATAGGAGACTTCTTGGACTCATCCAAAATACCCCATCTTTCCCCCGATCAAAAACTGAAACTGGAAGCCCCCTTTACCATAACAGAACTTAAAAATGCCTTGTCACAAACTCCATCAGGAAAGAGCCCAGGCCCAGACGGCCTTCCCCTTTCATATTACAAAACCTTCTGGGAGATACTCCTCCCCTATCTCCTGGATGTCTGCAACCAGTCACTGTTGGGCCATCCCCTTTCCAGAGACATGACCACGGCACATATCTCTCTCATACCAAAAGAAGGGAAGGATCCCGCACAATGCTCCAACTATAGACCCATATCCCTCCTAAACACAGACCTCAAGCTCCTGGCCAAAATGTTAGCTAATAGATTAGCTCTTCTTCTCCCCTCCCTCATTCACGGGGACCAGGTTGGCTTCATCCGCACTAGAGAGGGGAAAGATAACACGGCCAGGGTGATTAACATCATATGCCACGCTAAAAGAACTGCCTCCCCATTGCTTCTCCTTAGTACAGATGCGGAGAAAGCATTCGATAGGGTCAATTGGCAATACCTAAAACACACTCTGGTGGGTTTTGGCCTTCCTGGTCCCTTTGTACAAGCTACTTTTACCATGTACGAACAGGCGTCAGCAAGGGTGCAAGTCAATGGAAATCTGTCTGCCCCATTCCCAATAAGCAATGGGACTAGACAAGGTTGTCCCCTTTCACCCCTCCTTTTCATTCTAGCACTCAAACCACTTCTTGCTAACATACGACTGGACGGGGAGATTTCAGGTCTGTGTTTGGGAGGCAGGGAACAAAAAGTGGCAGCATTCGCCGACGATGTCCTAATGATGACGACTAATCCCAAAATTTCCTTACCTCGGATTCAAAGCTACCTCAACTGTTTTAGCTTAGCTTCCGATTTTAAAATAAATGCTGGCAAATCTCTGGTACTATGTATGGGAGTTCCCGATCTCACTAAAAATCTCCTTATGACGGATTCACCATTTAACTGGTCCTCGACAACAATCACTTATCTAGGAGTCAAATTGAGTCCAAACATACATGACCTCTTCTCTCTCAACTATATCCCTCTCAGGAAATCCATTTTCGAGGCTATTGATAATCTAGCTAGATCCAATCCAACTCTCTCCTGGTTTGGACGCAAAAATCTACTTACCTCCCTCATCCTCCCTCGCCTTACCTACCTCCAGCAGGTACTACCTATCCCAGTTCCCAAACATTACAACGACCAAGTCTTTAAAAAATTCAGGTCATTTATCTGGAACAGTAAGAGAGCGAGACTCCCATTCTCTTTACTCACCAAACCTAGACATGCGGGGGGGATCGGACTACCTAACCCTGAAATCTATGGCAGGGCTATCCTCCTGACTCGAGCAGTGGCCTGGCTGAGAACCTCAACGCCCTCCCTCCTAGTAGACATGGAGCTAGATATCTTGAAGAAGTCTCCTAAAGCACTGTTGCTGGGTAACCAGACAGTTTTCCCAGGGCAATCCTCTCACTATCCAATAATTAAAGCTACACTAGAAGCTTGGAAATGGTTCTCCTCTTCACACTGCGCCATACCATACCCTTCTCCCCTCCTGACGGTAAGGGATATAGTTGATACAGCCCCCTTACCATTAAAATCCGCAACCACCCAGGCTCTTAAGTCTTCACCCATACACATAAACACCCTGGCTCTCCCATCGGGAGACTGGATAGACCTCCAAGCTTTCAACTCTATCTTAAATCCGCATCCATGCGATATCTTTACCATAGCATATTTAAGAGCTTACTTGAAACAACACATCAATATAGGAGATTTAACACGACCCATTGTCTGGTTCGAATCAATTATCTCACAAAAATCTGCGCCTAAGAAATTAATTTCACTTATTTATAGTAAGCTAGGTCTACCACCTTTACTTGCCAAACCCTCATTCGTGAGCAGCTGGGAGAAAGACCTCAACATAGTCTTCCCGTTTGATAGTTTACATGGTCTCCTTGGCTACCCCCACAGTGCCTCACGCTGCGTTCGAATCCAGGAAAATTGTTATAAAATTCTCACCAGATGGTATAACACACCCGATAAAACATCACTCTACTCTGAATCCTCTTCGGACGCGTGCTGGAGGCACTGTGGGGAAAAAGGCACTTTCCTACACATTTGGTGGACTTGTCCCAACATACACAGATGGTGGATGGAGATTTTTGCATCAGCTAATAAGATCTGTGGGTCAGCTGTCCCACCCTCTCCACAGCTTGCTCTCTTATCCCTTCATGATGCAGACCAGAAGGTAAAACCATCATACATCTTTATGCAAATGTTAATGGCTGCCCGCCTATTGCTTCCCACTTACTGGCTCCAAGTCCAAGTTCCTACCTTGGAGAATTGGATCCAAAAAATGGATCAACTTCACAGGTTTGAAGAACTTTCCTCCTGGGAGAAGCGATCCCATAAGGAATTTCTCAGAAAATGGTCACCCTGGTCAAACTTCAGAAACCCAGACTAGAGAGATGTAAGCATGACCTTCTGCTCTCTTGGCCCCTAAGTTACAGACCTGTTTGTCCAGTAGAACCCACTCTTCCTGTAACGCTTTAATTGTTTCTATAACATTGTCCTTCTCCTCTCTGTGTCGTCTAGATGATGTGACAAAATGTTCTAAATGTACTTTTTTGGATCCTCGCTGTATCAACCATACATTCGCATTATAGCTGTCTCTTTACTGTCCAGATCTGTAAAGGCTTGCACGCCTATGCCTTGATACCTTGATTCTTGTAACTCCCTGTTTCATGTTGGAAAATAAAAAAAAAATTAAATCAAAAAAAAAAAAATATCCAATTGACCCTGTCAAATGCTTTTTCAGCATCAGTTCCTAACAAGGTCAATGGGATTTTGTGTTGTTTCGCTTAGTATATGGCGTGCAAAACTCTGCTGACATTATGTTTGCCCTCACGTCCCTTCACAAAACCCACTTGTTCCTCGCCAATCAGCTTGGGTAGTAACTTTGCTATTCTATGACTTAAAAGTTTGGCCCATAATTTAACATCTACGTTAAGTAGGGAAATCGGTCTGTAGCTGCTACATTTAGCGGGGTCTTTCCCCTCTTTAGGGATAACTGTTATGTGGGCGATTAGTGATTGTGGTGGGAGGGATGTCCCTTTTAATAGGGAGTTGCATAAGTCTTCTAGTTGCGGAGCAAGGATTTTCTTAAACTTTTTGTAGTACATTATAGGCAGCCCATCTGGACCTGGGCATTTCCCTGTGGGAATACTTGCTAGGACCTCTAATACCTCCTCTACTGTTACCGGGGATAATAACATATCTTTTTCAATAGAATCTAAAGTCGGGACTTTAATTGTCTCTAAAAAGGTCTTAATTTTGGCCAATGTATGTTCTGGTCTGTTGGATTCTAAATTGTAAAGGGAGGAGTAAAATTTGGCAAATTCTTCTGCTATCGCAGGGGTATTGGTGAGCTGGTGTCCCTTTTCTGACTTAATTCCTAGTATAAAAGTTTTCTCTCTTTGTCCTTTAATCATTTGTGAAAGTAGCTTATAGCCTCTATCACCATGCATATAGACCTTGTATTTAGCAGACCTAAGGGCTTTGGCTGATTTTATGTTTAATAAATCCTTCAACTGACTTCTTAGCTTAATAAGTTCCTTATAATAAGCATCTGAGGGATCCCTCTTAGAAATGTTTTCCAAGACAGAGATTTGGGCCAGAATAGAGTCCACTTGAAGCGTCCTTTGTTTACGTACCCATGTGCCTAAGGATATACGCTCACCCCTCATGTCCTCCCATACGCTCACCTCCCATATCATAGCCTTATCCATAAGAGGGGTACAATTCAGTTCAAATAAAGCTTCAAGTTTTCCCTCTAGCTTAAGTCTGTCTCTGTCATTTTCCAGGAGGGTCTCATTGAGTCTCCACGACCATGCTTTAGGAGGGAGGCCTTTCAACTGGAACACCAGAGAGACAGGGGCATGATCAGATACAGTAATCTGCCCAATAGATGAGGACTTAATCCTTTCTAAGACATGATTAGAGAGAAAAAGGTAGTCAAGGCGCTGAAAAGACCTATGGACAGCTGAGAAAAATGTAAAATCTCTGTCACTAGGGTGAGCCAATCTCCAGGTGTCTGTAATTTGATGGTCAGAAAGTGTCTTCCGAAATTTACGAAGTTGTGCAGTAGAGTATTTGGGGGCACCCAAAGTAGAGTCCATGGGGTGATCTAAAGCTAAGTTCAAATCTCCTCCAAGGATTAATATTACCTCTCTAAAGTCTTTAAGTGAATTTAATACCCTAATCAACCAGGGTATTTGCTTGGCGTTAGGAGCATATATATTGACTAAGGTCAGTTTATTACCAAAGAGCGTACCCTTCAGGAATAAATATCTGCTCTCAGGGTCTATGTATTGCGCCTGGATTTGAAAAGGGATATTGGCTCCAATGCCAATAAACCCCCCCCTGGAGGCAGAAGAGTGGGAGCTATGAAACCATTTTGTGTATTGTTTAGAGAAAAGGGTTGGGATATGGTTATGACTAAAATGCGTCTCCTGCAGGAACAGAAGGTCTGCCCTCTCTCTCCTTAGCATCTGGAAGACCTGACTTCTCTTCTGGGGAACATTAAGTCCATTTACGTTTAGTGAAGTTACCTTCAGGGAATCCATAAGGTGTGGAAGGTTGTGTAACCGTACAAGAAGTTGCATCCCAGAGGGTCAAAAATTTCTGAAAACAGTACCTATCTTGAAAAACTATAAACAAAACACATAAAAACTAAATTGAGCATGTTAATACTCAGTTAGAACACCCAATTGGTAACCTCCTTCAAGGGAGGATATATAAAGGAGGAGAAGAGCAGGAAGGGGGGGGGGGGGTTATTAGAGTAAGAAAAAGTGACAAGGGAAAAGTATGCGGTGTAAAGAAAAAGATAAGATGAGGAAAGAGGTGGGTAAAGGAGATAGGGGGGAGAAAACTGTGAGTTACACAAAGCCTGTGTGGGCTTCTCACAGCACAAGCATGTCATCAAGGAAGTGGGATCCCACAATAATAATAGGTGGGGCGACCCATCCTGAACATGGATCTCCCAGGTAATTCCATGCAATGGGGTGTGGGCACAAATAAACATTCCTCAAACAAGTGAAGCACTAGAACATAGTGGTATACCAGTATATTATACTAGGGCCCTAGGAAGAGCAAGAATATATGTTGCACCATTGCCCCTTTACTTGGATTGAGATGAGCTTTAGAATGTATGCATATTCTAGGATCTAAAGGTATTGGCATCTCCTGCTCCTAGGTACAAAGTGGATATAGGGTGAAATACACCAATCTCTAGCTTTAAAACTTGTAAGATGGTACACTACCATAAGAGGTAGATAGTGGGTAAGGAGGCGATGGTGGTGATGAGGACCACGGTATAGTAGCTTGGAAAAAAGACAATATGTTAAAGTCTATTAAACGCCCATTGGGGCTCATGTAGATACCAGGGTAACATCGGGATGCCTCATAAGGGAGGGTAAGTAATACAAAACAGGTATTAAAGAATATTCAAGTGTCTTGGATTT
Organism: Bufo gargarizans; assembly: GCF_014858855.1. NCBI lineage: Eukaryota > Metazoa > Chordata > Amphibia > Anura > Bufonidae > Bufo > Bufo gargarizans. The sequence continues at coordinate 23,079,247 of NC_058080.1, read as the reverse complement.
CCGCCTGTCATTTCTTCACTTGCGACGACTTGAATTTCTTGGCGACTTTTCAATCTTCAATTGCAGGTAGCAATGGCATCCTCAAGTCTCCTGCCAAAGGTAACCAGGAGGGGATATCTAAAGGTTTGATCTGTAAAGCGTCCCACATCTTGGCAAGGTCCTCTGGGTGTCGGACGGTAATCTGCTTTCCGTTGATGGTAGCGCAGAGGCCAAATGGAAATAGCCAGCGCAGAGGGTGTCTTCTCTCCCTAAGGAGGTCGGTAAGAGGCTTGAATTGCCTTCGCCTCGCCAGGGTGCTTGCTGCAAGGTCCTGGTACAATTGTATTTTGGCGTTTTCAAATAATAATTCGCCTTTGTGTCTAGCGGCAGATAAGATGGCGGCCGTGTCGACAAAGCTAAGCAAGCCACAGATAATGTCCCGTGGCGGTGTGTCTGGCGGTGGCTTGGGTCTGAGGGCCCTGTGGGCTCTCTCTATGACTATTTACTCTGCCCTTTCCTGGCCCAGTAAGGAGGAGAAGATTTGACTGACCGTGTCTAAGATGTCATCTCTTTGCACGCTTTCAGGAACTCCTCTGATGCGAACGTTCTTTCTTCGGCTCCTGTTCTCCTGATCTTCCAGGTGCAGGTAAGCTGTATTCATGTGTTTGCGGATCTCCTCCACTTTAGATTGCAACGTACAGCTGTGTTTAGTTATGGCGAGCTGGGAGTCTTCTAGAGCTGCTACTCTGTGCCCCGTCTGTTTAAACTCCGTTTTGATGGCGGATAATTCTTTCAGGACTGGCTCAAAAGTGAGGGCCAAGGACTCCTTGAGGAAGGCTCTGGTGATGGGTATCGAGCCTCGCTCACTGTGTGTCTCAGACATTGCGCAGGAGCGCTCATCATCGGAGTCTTCAGTGTAAGTTGCGGCGGTGGCAGCTTCCTGCGCCATCTTGGTTTTTACTGCCGGCGAAGATAACTTCTTTTTAAGGAATTTATCCAAATCAGATTGCCCTCTGGCATGTTTAGGCGTCATCTGGGTCTCTTTGGGCTTGTCTTTGTTAGGTTTCCCCATACTAAAGCAGGGTGGGAACCCGCCAAATAGCTGTAATCAGTGTGCTGCTGTGAGGAGCTCTCAGTTCAGGCGGCCATTTCCTGACGCTGGCTAGCTCCGCCCCCTTACTAGTCCAAAATGGGTGTCAGGGCATTTTCAGATATTTATTTATTTATTTCTTACAATACAGAGGGTTGGGGTTATTTAAATCTCTGAGCAAAAATGTGAAATACAGTACAAGTGGCAAGCGCCCGACTGTATAGGGAGGGTGCTTAGGGACTGATGGTCCTCCCCATTACACTTTTTTCCCCCTAGGGCATTTAGGGAGCCTGGCCCCGTCATGTTAATGGTTAAGTAGGTGGCAGATTAGGGGCCATTAAGGGTTAATTCACTGGGGATCCTCCTTAAACATGATGGGGGCAGTGCAGGAATCCTGAAGGTTACATATACCCCTCCCCTGTTCCGGTCACTTCCTCTTGAAAGTGGAAGCAAATTGGTGAGGTATGTGTGTCCCCCTGCTTTGCTCTGTCGACTCCAAGTTTCTGTGGGAGACTCGGCCTCAAGGCTCCTCCTGGTGAGTTTTCATGTGGAGGTTGAGGGTTAGCTGGCTTATTTATGAGCAGTATCGGCTCTCCCCTGGCACCCTTTCCACCTGCTCCTATTCATTGACCAGGCCAGGAGCTACCGCACCATGCGAGTAGCCCTAGCACTTAAGCAAGGGGCCGGCAGTCCGCGCGGCTCTTCCGCCCCCGCCCATCTCGGTCACAGCCCTAGTGTTACCTGCATCCCTCTCTTGAACGGCCTGCGGGGACTCGCAGTGCTGCGCCGTGGCCCTGCCCCTTCCTATTGTAGCCTCCACCCGCCTGCCTTCTCCAATCCCGGCCTGTATTGTCCCAGATAGTGGGATCCATCCATGTGAGGGCTTTTTATGCTGTCCCTGTTTTTCCTCCCAATGCCTTCTGGTGCTCTAGGAGCCAGCTGGGCGTAATTTGGGGGCCACTCCAGCACTCTCCATGCCAGACAACATGACGGAGTCTCAGCTGCCCCCTACTGTTCCACATATATAATATTGCCTTTAAAGGGGATTACTGGTGCCCCCGTTTATTAATCCGTGCCCTTCTAATACCATGAGGCAATATAGGTCTCAGTTGATGCCTGTTAGGGAACCGCCCCCCCTCTAAACACGCAGGAACAGGGGCTCTTTGTTTTTTCCTCCTTCTCGCAGGTGGCCAGGAGGCATGGCTGAAGTGGGTCCCGCAAGCGCCAGTTTCCGGTAGAAGTAGACACTCCAGTTCCTTCAGGCGGCTCTAACCGCCGTCTTTGGATGGAATGTCGGGCGCGTCTGAGGAGTCTGGTCGGACGTTGCAATCAAAAACTGTAAGGGGTAGTCTCCTACCATCCATCCAGGGTTCTCAGCATGGTCACTGTAGCGGCCCTTCAGGATGAGGTTCCTGTACCTGCTACTTCGGTGGTGCCATCCCTGACTACGCTACGCCTGGTGAGTACCAATGCACTGGGGCATTGGGAGTGGGAGGTTCTTGTATAGAGAAGGAGTTATTACTATGGCACTCCTGGATGCTGGGCACCCCCCTCCCGAATCATTCTTATAACTCAGTGCTAAAGTAATTTCATGTGCAGCGTTCTTGGTTTACAACTCCTATAATCTCATTTTAGCATGCTGCTTTATAGCAGTTTGGATAAGGTCATTGCCTCTAATGGACAGAGTTGTGAGTTCATATCCCTGCAGAAACTTTAGTACTATATCTGATCATAGATCTAGTACGCTATATGCTCCTTCTATAGATGGCACGCTATAGGTTTTATGTTTGTGATATACACTCACCTAAAGAATTATTAGGAACACCTGTTCTATTTCTCATTAATGTGATGATCTAGTCAACCAATCACATGGCAGTTGATTCAATGCATGTAGGGTTGTGGTCCTGGTCAAGACAATCTCCTGAAATCCAAACTGAATGTCAGAATGGGAAAGAAAGGTGGGCTACAACAGCAGAAGACCCCACCGGGTACCACTCATCTCCACTACACATAGGAAAAAGAGGATACAATTTGCACAAGCTCACCAAAATTGGACTGTTGAAGACTGGAAAAATGTTGACTGGTCTGATGAGTCTCGATTTCTGTTGAGACATTCAAATGGTAGAGTCCGAATTTGGCGTAAACAGAATGAGAACTTGTATCCATCATGCCTTGTTACCACTGTGCAGGCTGGTGGTGGTGGTGTAATGGTGTGGGGGATGTTTTCTGGGCACACTTTAGGCCCCTTAGTGCCAATTGGCCATCGTTTAAATGCAACGGGCTACCTGAGCATTGTTTCTGACCATGTCCATCCCTTCATGATCACCATGTACCCATACTCTGATGGCTACTTCCAGCAGGATAATGCACCATGTCACAAAGCTTAAATCATTTCAAATTGGTTTCTTGAACATGACAATGAGTTCACTGTACTAAAATGGCCCCACAGTCACCAGATCTCAACCCAATTGAGCATCTTTGGGATGTGGTGGAACGGGAGCTTAGTGCCCTGGATGTGCATCCCTCAAATCTCCATCAACTGCAAGATGCTATCCTATCAATATGGGCCAACATTTCTAAAGAATGCTATCAGAACCTTGTTGAATCAATGCCACATAGAATTAAGGCAGTTCTGAAGGCAAAAGGGGGTCAGCAAAAAAGTAAAAAAAAAAACATATACAAAGTTATTCTATACCGTAGTGGGTAAGGCTTATACTGGTGGTCTGGGGTTCAATTCCGAGTATTGTTAATCCACACGATCAGAAGAGTTTTTTTTTTTTGCAGGAGTTTGGCGAGGTACAGCTATAACCATTGGTATAGTGACCTTCCTTGAGGCTAGACACCCCTGGTTCAAACCCAGGAAAGAGGTATATGTTTACATAAAAAAATATAATAATAATAAATAAAAATGAAATGTGACATGAGATGATGTGGTCATTTCACATATTGACGGAGGAAGGGTGTAGTAGTGGTTAAGCTCAGTCCCTCTGGGTGTCCTGTGGTTAAAGAATTAAAAAATAAATAAATACATAAATAAATTAATAAATGAAATAAAATAAAATAAGTATAATAAACATAGGAGAGTATAGGTCAGTGGTATATTCGGGTGCTTTCCTGTGTTAAGTAGTACTGCCTGTTATGCTCCTACCTGCGGGCACTAGGCCGTGTGTATGCAATACGAAAAAAAATGAAATTTGTTCTATTTGAGCTTTCAATAATGGCATATGACAGGGTTTTTTCATATTTACGGGGGCTGGGCGCAGTAGTAGTAATCCCTATAGCATTCAGCTCTATAGCCCATGGTTATGACTTTCCTTTAATGTAGATGCTTATGAGTTCATATCATTGCAGCCACATTTACGGTGTTTCTACTGCTGAAGACTATGGTACGGGTCCACCGGACCGAGGTTGATAACTTGTATGGTTGATAACTGGGCATTTCTGCTGAACTTCTCACATTTCTATGCAGGCTGGCAGCTTGGTGGTGATGCACTTGCCTCATGTCCAGTGTTACAGGAGTTACAGTTCGGTGGGATTCAGTAGGGCCGAATTCAAGGGAGATGTACACGATGTAAGCGGTACAAGAGACTTTTTTCTAGTCCAGCTGGGTTGGTTGCCAGGAGGGCGGTATTGGGACGTAGCAGTCGCAAGGTTTGTACGAAGCTGGGCTGCCCCTAGTTGGGTGGATATTGCGGGATCAGTAGTCGCAGGTATTCTCAGATGGTAAGCCAGAAGCGGATAACCAGGTCCGTTTGTAGACGTCGCTCAGGGTAGAGCCTTGATACAAACACAATTCATGGAATTACACAGTAAAACTGCAGCCTTTAATTCCCCGTTCAGATCTAGGTTTTGAGGCGGGTCAGACACACTGACTGGTCCTCTTGAGGGGCCTTCACAGGCTGACCCTCCAAGCATCATTTTGCATGTATCGTTCCATGTACGGTAGGCGATACGGGTGTAGTTAGGGAGTATTTACTTTGGAAAGCCATGTCCCGTCTCCTTCAGCCTTCTGTTCTAGCTGATTGATATTTCCTCCTGGGTGTTTGTATCTTCCCTCCGCCCGGTTTCGGTCCGGTCTGGCGGTTAGTTGTGTATTCGATTATGACTTACGTATGGTGGAGCTCCAATTCCTTTTCCCATCAGCGTGGTTTCCCCTCTGTGGTTTTACAATTTTCCTTGGTCTTAAAAAAAAAAAAAATCTAATTTTGGATGAAATATAGGTACTTTGTGGCTAGTAATATGATCCTCTATGTGGTTGCTGCTCTGGCTAATTGTTTTTCTTTCAGGTTCGTGGCGTTCAGGACCACGGGCCCGTGGGCATTTTTTTGGTGGAAGTCTTGTGGAAAGGGATCCAGTAATTCAGGTGTTCATAACTTATTCCATAGGTGGTTGGTATTGAGTTGCACCAAGAGCGCAGTGATGCTGGTGACCCACGCTGTGGTAATGCCCCTTGTCTATTCCGGAACTCAGGACCTATGATTCCTGTATTTTTCAGGAAGTTGGTGGTAGGGTGGTTGGTGGTAATCTCCCAGGTGGGTGGTTCTGGGCCATATATGAGAAGGCGTTAGGAATACAATACAAAGGTATAGATCAAGGGGCGGTAGTTCTTCACCGTTATCGGACGTTACAGCTATATAGTGTAGTGGTTACAGTCCTCTGGATCAACGACCTCTCTCTGGTAGCTATAGCCTGTAATATTGTTACACTTCAGAAATACATCCAGGCCCCTCTTGAACTTTTTGGTGAACTCATCATCACCTCCTCCTCAGGCAGAGAGTTCCATAGTCTCACTGCTCTTACTGTAAAGAATACTCTTCTATGTTTGTGTACAAACCTTCTTTCCTCCAGATGCCAAGGATGTCCTCTTGTCACAGACCTGGGGGTAGATTGATGATGGGAGAGATCTCGATAGTGACCCCTGATATTTATACATAGTAATTAGATCCCCCCCCCCCTCAGTCGTCTATTTTCTAAAGTGCATAATCCTACTTTTTATAATCTTTCAGGGAATTGTAGTTCCCTCATTCCAGTCATTACTTTAGTTGCCCTCTTCTGAACCCTCTCCAGCTCTGCTATGTCTGCTTGTTCACAGGAGACAAGAACTGTACACAGTACTCCAATGTGGTCTGACTAGTATTTTTAAATGGGGTTTGATTATGTTTAGGGATGAGCGAACTCGAACTGTATAGTTCGGGTTCGTACCGAATTTTGGGGTGTCCGTGACACGGACCCGAACCCGGACATTTTCGTAAAAGTCCGGGTTCGGGTTCGGTGTTCGTCGCTTTCTTGGCGCTTTTGTGACGCTTTCTTGGCGCTTTTTGAAAGGCTGCAAAGCAGCCAATCAACAAGCGTCATACTACTTGCCCCAAGAGGCCGTCACAGCCATGCCTACTATTGGCATGGCTGTGATTGGCCAGAGCACCATGTGACCCAGCCTCTATTTAAGCTGGAGTCACATAGCGCCGCCCGTCACTCTGCTCTGATTAGCGTAGGGAGAGGTTGCGGCTGCGACAGTAGGGCGAGATTAGGCAGATTAACTCCTCCAAAGGACTTGATTAATCGATCGATCTGCAGCTGTGCATCATTGAGCTGCTGAAATTCAAATGCTCACTGTTTTTAGGCTGCCCAGACCGTTTGTCAGTCACTTTTTTCTGGGGTGATCGGCGGCCATTTTGTGTCTTGTGCGGTGCTGCGACCAAGTGCATCCAAGCTGCGACCAAGTGCATTTAACCCTCAATGGTGTGGTTGTTTTTTGGCTAAAGCCTACATCAGGGTGAAGCTGTCACACCAAGTGCATTTAACCAGCAATAGTCTGTTCATTTTTTGGCCATATACTACATCAGGGGCAAGCTGCGCCCGTCACCAAGTGCATTTAACCCTCAGTAGTGTGGTTGGTCAAGCTATCACACCAAGTGCATTTAACCAGCAATAGTCTGTTAATTTTTTGGCCATATACTAAATCAGGGGCAAGCTGCGCCCGTCACCAAGTGCATTTAACCAGCAATAGTCTGTTCATTTTTTGGCCATATACTACATCAGGAGCAAGCTGCGCCCGTCACCAAGTGCATTTAACCCTCAGTAGTGTGGTTGGTCAAGCTGTCACACCAAGTGCATTTAACCAGCAATAGTCTGTTCATTTTTTGGCCATATACTACATCAGGGGCAAGCTGCGCCCGTCACCAAGTGCATTTAACCCTCAGTAGTGTGGTTGGTCAAGCTGTCACACCAAGTGCATTTAACCAGCAATAGTGTGGTTATTTTTTGGCCATATCCCAGTCTAATTCTGTCACTAAATCCATACCGGTCACCCAGCGCCTAAATACTAGGCCTCAAATTTATATCCCGCTAAATCTCTCGTTACCGCTGTCCTGTTGTGGCTGGGAAAGTTATTTAGTGTCCGCCAAAGCACATTTTTTGTTCTGGGTTGAAATACAATTCCCAATTTAGCAATTTCATAATTTAGTGGTTTCTGCTATATCAGAGCTATTTGAAATCTATCCCTAAAAGGGTATATAATATTCAAGGTGCACATAGGGTCATTCAGAATAACTTCACACACACGCTACTGTGCATTTCCAAGTCTAATTCTGTTAGTAAATCCATACCGGTAACCCAGCTCCTAAATACTAGGCCTCAAATTTATATCCCGCTAAATCTGTCGTTACCGCTGTCCTGTTGTGGATGGGCAAGTTATTTAGTGTCCGTCAAAGCACATTTATTGTCCTGGGTTGAAATACAATTCCCAATTTAGCAATTTCATAATTTAGTGGTTTCTGCTATATCAGAGCTATTTGAAATCTATCCCTAAAAGGGTATATAATATTCAAGGTGCACATAGGGTCATTCAGAATAACTTCACACACACGCTACTGTGCATTTCCAAGTCTAATTCTGTCACTAAATCCATACCGGTCACCCAGCGCCTAAATACTAGGCCTCAAATTTATATCCCGCTGAATTTGAATACAATACATTGGGCCAAATAATATTTTTGTTGTTGTGGTGAACCATAACAATGAGGAAAACATCTAGTAAGGGACGCGGACGTGGACATGGTCGTGGTGGTGTTAGTGGACCCTCTGGTGCTGGGAGAGGACGTGGCCGTTCTGCCACATCCACACGTCCTAGTGTACCAACTACCTCAGGTCCCAGTAGCCGCCAGAATTTACAGCGATATATGGTGGGGCCCAATGCCGTTCTAAGGATGGTAAGGCCTGAGCAGGTACAGGCATTAGTCAATTGGGTGGCCGACAGTGGATCCAGCACGTTCACATTATCTCCCACCCAGTCTTCTGCAGAAAGCCCACAGATGGCGCCTGAAAACCAACCCCATCAGTCTGTCACATCACCCCCATGCATACCAGGGAAACTGTCTCAGCCTCAAGTTATGCAGCAGTCTCTTATGCTGTTTGAAGACTCCGCTGGCAGGGTTTCCCAAGGGCATCCACCTAGCCCTTCCCCAGCGGTGAAAGACATAGAATGCACTGACGCACAACCACTTATGTTTCCTGATGATGAGGACATGGGAATACCACCTCAGCATGTCTCTGATGACGAAACACAGGTGCCAACTGCTGTGTCTTTCTGCAGTGTGCAGACTGAACAGGAGGTCAGGGATCAAGACTGGGTGGAAGACGATGCAGGGGACGATGAGGTCCTAGACCCCACATGGAATGAAGGTCGTGCCACTGACTTTCACAGTTCGGAGGAAGAGGCAGTGGTGAGACCGAGCCAACAGCGTAGCAAAAGAGGGAGCAGTGGGCAAAAGCAGAACACCCGCCGCCAAGAGACTCCGCCTGCTACTGCCCGCCGCCATCTGGGACCGAGCACCCCAAAGGCAGCTTCAAGGAGTTCCCTGGCATGGCACTTCTTCAAACAATGTGCTGACGACAAGACCCGAGTGGTTTGCACGCTGTGCCATCAGAGCCTGAAGCGAGGCATTAACGTTCTGAACCTGAGCACAACCTGCATGACCAGGCACCTGCATGCAAAGCATGAACTGCAGTGGAGTAAACACCTTAAAACCAAGGAAGTCACTCAGGCTCCCCCTGCTACCTCTTCTGCTGCTGCCGCCTCGGCCTCTTCCTCTGCCTCTGGAGGAACGTTGGCACCTGCCGCCCAGCAAACAGGGGATGTACCACCAACACCACCACCACCTCCGTCACCAAGCGTCTCAACCATGTCACACGGCAGCGTTCAGCTCTCCATCTCACAAACATTTGAGAGAAAGCGTAAATTCCCACCTAGCCACCCTCGATCCCTGGCCCTGAATGCCAGCATTTCTAAACTACTGGCCTATGAAATGCTGTCATTTAGGCTGGTGGACACAGACAGCTTCAAACAGCTCATGTCGCTTGCTGTCCCACAGTATGTTGTTCCCAGCCGCCACTACTTCTCCAAGAGAGCCGTGCCTTACCTGCACAACCAAGGTTCCGATAAAATCAAGTGTGCACTGCGCAACGCCATCTGTAGCAAGGTCCACCTAACCACAGATACGTGGACCAGTAAGCACGGCCAGGGACGCTATATCTCCCTAACTGCACACTGGGTAAATGTAGTGGCAGCTGGGCCCCAGGCGGAGAGCTGTTTAGCGCACGTCCTTCCGCCGCCAAGGATCGCAGGGCAACATTCTTTGCCTCCTGTTGCCACCTCCTCCTTCTCGGCTTCCTCCTCCTCTTCTTCCACCTGCTCATCCAGTCAGCCACACACCTTCACCACCAACTTCAGCACAGCCCGGGGTAAACGTCAGCAGGCCATTCTGAAACTCATATGTTTGGGGGACAGGCCCCACACCGCACAGGAGTTGTGGCGGGGTATAGAACAACAGACCGACGAGTGGTTGCTGCCGGTGAGCCTCAAGCCCGGCCTGGTGGTGTGTGATAATGGGCGAAATCTCGTTGCAGCTCTGGGACTAGCCAATTTGACGCACATCCCTTGCTTGGCGCATGTGCTGAATTTGGTGGTGCAGAAGTTCATTCACAACTACCCCGACATGTCAGAGCTGCTGCATAAAGTGCGGGCCGTCTGTTCGCGCTTCCGGCTTTCACATCCTGCTGCTGCTCGCCTGTCTGCGCTACAGCGTAACTTCGGCCTTCCCGCTCACCGCCTCATATGCGACGTGCCCACCAGGTGGAACTCCACCTTGCACATGCTGGACAGACTGTGCGAGCAGCAGCAGGCCATAGTGGAGTTTCAGCTGCAGCACGCACGGGTCAGTCGCACTACAGAACAGCACCACTTCACCACCAATGACTGGGCCTCCATGCGAGACCTGTGTGCCCTGTTGCGCTGTTTCGAGTACTCCACCAACATGGCCAGTGGCGATGACGCCGTTATCAGCGTTACAATACCACTTCTATGTCTCCTTGAGAAAACACTTAGGGCGATGATGCAAGAGGAGGTGGCCCAGGAGGAGGAGGAGGAGGAGGAGGAAAAGGGGTCATTTTTAGCACTTTCAGGCCAGTTTCTTCGAAGTGACTCAGAGGGAGGTTTTTTGCAACAGCAGAGGCCAGGTACAAATGTGGCCAGACAGGGCCCACTACTGGAGGACGAGGAGGACAAGGAGGAGGTGGAGGAGGATGAGGATGAAGCATGGTCACAGCGGGGTGGCACCCAACGCAGCTCGGGTCCATCACTGGTGCGTGGCTGGGGGGAAAGGCAGGACGATGAGGATACGTCTCCCACAGAGGACAGCTTGTCCTTACCCCTGGGCAGCCTGGCACACATGAGCGACTACATGCTGCAGTGCCTGCGCAACGACAGCAGAGTTGCCCACATTTTAACCTGTGCGGACTACTGGGTTGCCACCCTGCTGGATCCACGCTACAAAGACAATGTGCCCACCTTACTTCCTGCACTGGAGCGTGATAGGAAGATGCGCGAGTACAAGCGCACGTTGGTAGACGCGCTACTGAGAGCATTCCCAAATGTCACAGGGGAACAAGTGGAAGCCCAAGGCCAAGACAGAGGAGGAGCAAGAGGTCGCCAAGGCAGCTGTGTCACGGCCAGCTCCTCTGAGGGCAGGGTTAGCATGGCAGAGATGTGGAAAACTTTTGTCAACACGCCACAGCTAACTGCACCACCACCTGATACGCAACGTGTTAGCAGGAGGCAACATTTCACTAACATGGTGGAACAGTACGTGTGCACACCCCTCCACGTACTGACTGATGGTTCGGCCCCATTCAACTTCTGGGTCTCTAAATTGTCCACGTGGCCAGAGCTAGCCTTTTATGCCTTGGAGGTGCTGGCCTGCCCGGCGGCCAGCGTTTTGTCTGAACGTGTATTCAGCACGGCAGGGGGCGTCATTACAGACAAACGCAGCCGCCTGTCTACAGCCAATGTGGACAAGCTGACGTTCATAAAAATGAACCAGGCATGGATCCCACAGGACCTGTCCGTCCCTTGTCCAGATTAGACATTAACTACCTCCCCTTAACCATATATTATTGGACTCCAGGGCACTTCCTCATTCAATCCTATTTTTATTTTCATTTTACCATTATATTGCGAGGCTACCCAAAGTTGAATGAACCTCTCCTCTGTCTGGGTGCCGGGGCCTAAATATATGCCAATGGACTGTTCCAATGTTGGGTGACGTGAAGCCTGATTCTCTGCTATGACATGCAGACTAATTCTCTGCTGACATGAAGACAGATCCTCTGTTACGGGACCTCTCTCCTCTGCCTGGGTGCTGGGCCTAAATATATGCCAATGGACTGTTCCAATGTTGGGTGACGTGAAGCCTGATTCTCTGCTATGACATGCAGACTAATTCTCTGCTGACATGAAGACAGATCCTCTGTTACGGGACCTCTCTCCTCTGCCTGGGTGCTGGGCCTAAATATATGCCAATGGACTGTTGCAGTGGTGGCTGACGTGAAGCCTCATTCTCTGCTATGACATGCAGACTAATTCTCTGCTGACATGAAGCCAGATTGTCTGTTACGGGACCTCTCTCCTCTGCCTGGGTGCTGGGCCTAAATTTATGAAAATGGACTCTTACAGTGGTGGCTGACGTGAAGCCTGATTTTCTGCTATGACATGCAGACTGATTCTCTGCTGACATGAAGCCAGATCCTCTGTTACGGGACCTCTCTCCTCTGCCTGTGTGCTGGGCCTAAATATATGCCAATGGACTGTTGCAGTGGTGGCTGATGTGAAGCCTCATTCTCTGCTATGACATGCAGACTAATTCTCTGCTGACATGAAGCCAGATTGTCTGTTACGGGACCTCTCTCCTCTGCCTGGGTGCTGGGCCTAAATTTATGAAAATGGACTGTTGCAGTGGTGGGTGACGTGAAGCCTGATTCTCTGCTATGATATGAAGACTGATTCTCTGCTGACATGAAGCCAGATCCTCTGTTACGGGACCTCTCTCCTCTGCCTGGGTGCTGGGCCTAAATATCTGACAATGGACTGTTGCATTGGTGGCTGACGTGAAGCCTCATTCTCTGCTATGACATGCAGACTAATTCTCTGCTGACATGAAGCCAGATTGTCTGTTACGGGACCTCTCTCCTCTGCCTGGGTGCTGGGCCTAAATTTATGAAAATGGACTCTTACAGTGGTGGCTGACGTGATGCCTGATTTTCTGCTATGACATGCAGACTGATTCTCTGCTGACATGAAGCCAGATCCTCTTTCACGGGACCTCTCTCCTCTGCCTGGGTGCTGGGCCTAAATATATGCCAATGGACTGTTGCAGTGGTGGCTGACGTGAAGCCTCATTCTCTGCTATGACATGCAGACTAATTCTCTGCTGACATGAAGCCAGATTGTCTGTTACGAGACCTCTCTCCTCTGCCTGGGTGCCGGGCCTAAATTTATGAAAATGGACTCTTACAGTGGTGGCTGACGTGAAGCCTGATTTTCTGCTATGACATGCAGACTGATTCTCTGCTGACATGAAGCCAGATCCTCTGTTACGGGACCTCTCTCCTCTGCCTGTGTGCTGGGCCTAAATATATGCCAATGGACTGTTGCAGTGGTGGCTGATGTGAAGCCTCATTCTCTGCTATGACATGCAGACTAATTCTCTGCTGACATGAAGCCAGATTGTCTGTTACGGGACCTCTCTCCTCTGCCTGGGTGCTGGGCCTAAATTTATGAAAATGGACTCTTACAGTGCTGGGTGACGTGAAGCCTGATTCTCTGCTATGACATGAAGACTGATTCTCTGCTGACATGAAGCCAGATTGTCTGTTACGGGACCTCTCTCCTCTGCCTGGGTGCCGGGGCCTAAATATCTGAGAATGGACTGTTCCAGTGGTGGGTGCCGGGAAGCCAGATTCTCTGCTATGGGTCCTTTCTCCAATTGATTTTGGTTAATTTTTATTTATTTATTTTTTATTTTAATGAATTTCCCTATCCACATTTGTTTGCAGGGGATTTACCTACATGTTGCTGCCTTTTGCAGCCCTCTAGCCCTTTCCTGGGCTGTTTTACAGCCGTTTTAGTGCCGAAAAGTTCGGGTCCCTATTGACTTCAATGGGGTTCGGGACGAAGTTCGGATCGGGTTCGGATCCCGAACCCGAACATTTTCGGGAAGTTCGGCCGAACTTCTCGAACCCGAACATCCAGGTGTTCGCTCAACTCTACTTTTTACCCTTCTTATCCTTCCCTCTGCTACCACCTGCCCCACACAGAACCTGGGCACTGGTGGTCACTACCCCCACCTTTCCTGCACTTGATTCATCGCTGGGGGCAGAGGCAGAAGCGGAGGGAATGACACCAGTGGCCACATAGGCGGCCATGGAGGAGGGGGAGACACATCCCCTCCTCCTAACAGTTGTTCTTCTTGAAAAGCGCCGTGCCGTGGCACCACTGTGCTCAGCAAGCCGATGCCTTTCACTCCTAAATTGTCCTTTAGGAGCGCTCTTAATCTCATCCAGGGACACACCGACAGACATGTCCCCCGGCCCGCCCACCACCCCCGCAGCACCGCTCTCCGCCACCAACACTGCGGCGTAGGAGGGCGGAGCAACGGGCACTACCGGAGCAGCGGGACCGGAGGAAAAAACAGGGAAACCTGGAGCCTTCTTTATGGGAGAGAGGGGAGGAGCGCCGGCCACGGCAGTCGCCCCCACCACGTCACTCCGCCGCAGGTCCACCACACACCCATTCAGTGTGTTTAGGACCGCGGCGGGGACGGGCGGGGTTAGCCGCGTCATCGGAAAGCCCCCCCCACCCTCCGAACTCGCCGCCCTCAATGCCTGCGTGTTGGACTTTTCAGTCCCTCCTTCTCTCGGGCCGCCCCCACTACTGCAAGTGAGGACGGCGTCCTCCGCCATCTTGGACACCTCGTGTTTTTTCTCCCCACTCCCGTCGCCCGATCCCACAGCAGAGACCGGGGCTGGGAGGATGGTGGGGGTTGCAATCGAAGCAGCCTTTTCAGCCTGCCCGGATTGCTGGGGGTGAGAAACATACACATATCTCACCTCCACTCTGCTTTTTTCTTTCTTCTATTTTCCCTTCTTTTTTTTCTTTTCAATATCTTCATCCTCATCTGGAAGTTCTTCTCCAAACAAAAAACTGCCTTCATGGAGCCGGGGTGACTCCAAGCGTTTAATCTCAGCCATGAGCCCTCCCCCGACTCCACTACTTCCACTTTCAAATTCATCTTCTGAGCTTGTGAGAGGCAGGCACACCTGTTCAGCTGTGATCCCAGTGTCCATGGCCTGCTCCTCTTTCTCTGTCTTTCTCTCTGCCTTTTTCTCTGCCTCTGGTTCTTCCTCATCGTCTAGGGGGTCAGCCATTTGCAGACTTCCCTGGGCCATGACGAAAAATCTTTCCTCGTTCTTTAGTTTTTCTTGGAAGGGACCAATACTTTCCAGTATAATTGCCCTCCTTGCTTCCATTTCTTTTATCTTTTCTTTTAGGACCTTTATCCTTTCTGATATCTCAGGTCTTTTATTTTTTGAAGCCTTGTCCACCTTTACTCTTTCCAGCTTAATGTCACTTCTGAGCTTTTTTAAGGCTTTGCCAGCATCTTCATATTCCCTGAGGTAGGCCGCAATACGGGAGCTGTACATGGAGACCGATTCCTGGGGCCTTTTGATGCTCCAGTCAGTCTCCATCCTCACTGGCCCACCCCAAGGAACACTCTGCTCACCTGCAGGGTTACCATCCACCCTCCCGGACTTGCTGGTGGTCTTCACAGCTCCGCTCCCAGGGGCTGCAGGGGACACCACAGCATGACCCCTGCTCGATCTTCTGACCGCTGAGATGGATAATGGTGCAGAGGCCGGTAACTCGCCTCCCCTACCTCCCGCCGGCCTACCCCGGGAAGCAGGATCCTGGGTCCCAACTGGAGACATAGCTCCAGGCCTCCACCAACTCCCTAAGGAGAGGCAGGGCCTGGGCTGGGGAGAGGTGTTGAAAACTCCCCGCAAGCCTGGAGCTCCTCCTGGGAAGCAGATGTTAGAAAACTCCCCAGAGAGGCCCACACTGGAAGTTCCAGGAGCTCAGTGGAAACACCTCCTCACTCTGTAGCTGCAGGAACCAGACACGCCCCAGTCTGATTCTCTGCTATGGGACCTCTCTCCTCTGTCTTGGTGCCGGGTAGAGTTGAGCGAACACCTGGATGTTCGGGTTCGAGAAGTTCGGCCGAACATCCCGGAAATGTTCGGGTTCGGGATCCGAACCCGATCCGAACTTCGTCCCGAACCCGAACCCCATTGAAGTCAATGGGGACCCGAACTTTTCGGCACTAAAAAGGCTGTAAAACAGCCCAGGAAAGAGCTAGAGGGCTGCAAAAGGCAGCAACATGTAGGTAAATCCCCTGCAAACAAATGTGGATAGGGAAATGAATTAAAATAAAAATTAAATAAATAAAAATTAACCAAAATCAATTGGAGAGAGGTTCCATAGCAGAGAATCTGGCTTCCCGTCACCCACCACTGGAACAGTCCATTCTCAGATATTTAGGCCCCGGCACCCAGGCAGAGGAGAGAGGTCCCGTAACAGAGAATCTGTCTTCATGTCAGCAGAGAATTAGTCTGCATGTCATAGCAGAGAATGAGGCTTCACGTCAGCCACCACTGCAACAGTCCATTGGCATATATTTAGGCCCAGCACACACACAGGCAGAGGAGAGAGGTCCCGTAACAGAGAATCTGGCTTCATGTCAGCAGAGAATCAGTCTGCATGTCATAGCAGAGAATCAGGCTTCACGTCAGCCACCACTGCAACAGTCCATTGTCATAAATTTAGGCCCAGCACCCAGGCAGAGGAGAGAGGTCCCGTAACAGAGAATCTGGCTTCATGTCAGCAGAGAATCAGTCTTCATATCATAGCAGAGAATCAGGCTTCACGTCACCCACCACTGTAAGAGTCAATTTTCATAAATTTAGGCCCAGAACCCAGGCAGAGGAGAAAGGTCCCGTAACAGACAATCTGGCTTCATGTCAGCAGAGAATCAGTCTTCATATCATAGCAGAGAATCAGGCTTCACGTCACCCACCACTGTAAGAGTCAATTTTCATAAATTTAGGCCCAGAACCCAGGCAGAGGAGAAAGGTCCCGTAACAGACAATCTGGCTTCATGTCAGCAGAGAATCAGTCTTCATATCATAGCAGAGAATCAGGCTTCACGTCACCCACCACTGTAAGAGTCAATTTTCATAAATTTAGGCCCAGAACCCAGGCAGAGGAGAAAGGTCCCGTAACAGACAATCTGGCTTCATGTCAGCAGAGAATCAGTCTTCATATCATAGCAGAGAATCAGGCTTCACGTCACCCACCACTGTAAGAGTCAATTTTCATAAATTTAGGCCCAGAACCCAGGCAGAGGAGAAAGGTCCCGTAACAGACAATCTGGCTTCATGTCAGCAGAGAATCAGTCTTCATATCATAGCAGAGAATCAGGCTTCACGTCACCCACCACTGTAAGAGTCAATTTTCATAAATTTAGGCCCAGAACCCAGGCAGAGGAGAAAGGTCCCGTAACAGACAATCTGGCTTCATGTCAGCAGAGAATCAGTCTTCATATCATAGCAGAGAATCAGGCTTCACGTCACCCACCACTGTAAGAGTCAATTTTCATAAATTTAGGCCCAGAACCCAGGCAGAGGAGAAAGGTCCCGTAACAGACAATCTGGCTTCATGTCAGCAGAGAATCAGTCTTCATATCATAGCAGAGAATCAGGCTTCACGTCACCCACCACTGTAAGAGTCAATTTTCATAAATTTAGGCCCAGAACCCAGGCAGAGGAGAAAGGTCCCGTAACAGACAATCTGGCTTCATGTCAGCAGAGAATCAGTCTTCATATCATAGCAGAGAATCAGGCTTCACGTCACCCACCACTGTAAGAGTCAATTTTCATAAATTTAGGCCCAGAACCCAGGCAGAGGAGAAAGGTCCCGTAACAGACAATCTGGCTTCATGTCAGCAGAGAATCAGTCTTCATATCATAGCAGAGAATCAGGCTTCACGTCACCCACCACTGTAAGAGTCAATTTTCATAAATTTAGGCCCAGAACCCAGGTAGAGGAGAAAGGTCCCGTAACAGACAATCTGGCTTCATGACAGCAGAGAATCAGTCTGCATGTCATAGCAGAGAATCAGGCTTCACGTCAGCCACCACTGCAACAGTCCATTGTCATAAATTTAGGCCCAGCACCCAGGCAGAGGAGAGAGGTCCCGTAAAAGAGGATCTGGCTTCATGTCAGCAGAGAATCAGTCTGCATGTCATAGCAGAGAATCAGGCTTCACGTCAGCCACCACTGCAACAGTCCATTGTCATAAATTTAGGCCCAGCACCCAGGCAGAGGAGAGAGGTCCCGTAAAAGAGGATCTGGCTTCATGTCAGCAGAGAATCAGTCTGCATGTCATAGCAGAGAATCAGGCTTCACGTCAGCCACCACTGCAACAGTCCATTGTCATAAATTTAGGCCCAGCACCCAGGCAGAGGAGAGAGGTCCCGTAACAGAGGATCTGGCTTCATGTCAGCAGAGAATCAGTCTGCATGTCATAGCAGAGAATCAGGCTTCACGTCAGCCACCACTGCAACAGTCCATTGTCATAAATTTAGGCCCAGCACCCAGGCAGAGGAGAGAGGTCCCGTAACAGACAATCTGGCTTCATGTCAGCAGAGAATTAGTCTGCATGTCATAGCAGAGAATCAGGCTTCATGTCAGCCACCACTGCAACAGTCCATTGGCATATATTTAGGCCTAGCACACAGGCAGAGGAGAGGTTCATTCAACTTTGGGTAGCATCGCAATATAATTGTAAAATGAAAATAAAAATAGGATTGAATGAGGAAGTGCCCTGGAGTCCAATAATATATGGTTATGGGGAGGTAGTTAATGTCTAATCTGGACAAGGGACGGACAGGTCCTGTGGGATCCATGCCTGGTTCATTTTTATGAACGTCAGCTTGTCCACATTGGCTGTAGACAGGCGGCTGCGTTTGTCTGTAATGACGCCCCCTGCCGTGCTGAATACACGTTCAGACAAAACGCTGGCTGCCGGGCAGGCCAGCACCTCCAAGGCATAAAAGGCTAGCTCTGGCCACGTGGACAATTTAGAGACCCAGAAGTTGAATGGGGCCGAACCATCAGTCAGTACGTGGAGGGGTGTGCACACGTACTGTTCCACCATGTTAGTGAAATGTTGCCTCCTGCTAACACGTTGCGTATCAGGTGGTGGTGCAGTTAGCTGTGGCGTGTTGACAAAAGTTTTCCACATCTCTGCCATGCTAACCCTGCCCTCAGAGGAGCTGGCCGTGACACAGCTGCCTTGGCGACCTCTTGCTCCTCCTCTGCCTTGGCCTTGGGCTTCCACTTGTTCCCCTGTGACATTTGGGAATGCTCTCAGTAGCGCGTCTACCAACGTGCGCTTGTACTCGCGCATCTTCCTATCACGCTCCAGTGCAGGAAGTAAGGTGGGCACATTGTCTTTGTAGCGTGGATCCAGCAGGGTGGCAACCCAGTAGTCCGCACAGGTTAAAATGTGGGCAACTCTGCTGTCGTTGCGCAGGCACTGCAGCATGTAGTCGCTCATGTGTGCCAGGCTGCCCAGGGGTAAGGACAAGCTGTCCTCTGTGGGAGGCGTATCGTCATCGTCCTGCCTTTCCCCCCAGCCACGCACCAGTGATGGACCCGAGCTGCGTTGGGTGCCACCCCGCTGTGACCATGCTTCATCCTCATCCTCCTCCACCTCCTCCTCATCCTCGTCCTCCTCGTCCTCCAGTAGTGGGCCCTGGCTGGCCACATTTGTACCTGGCCTCTGCTGTTGCAAAAAACCTCCCTCTGAGTCACTTCGAAGAGACTGGCCTGAAAGTGCTAAAAATGACCCCTCTTCCTCATCCTCCTCCTCCTCCTCCTGGGCCACCTCCTGTTCCATCATCGCCCTAAGTGTTTTCTCAAGGAGACATAGAAGTGGTATTGTAACGCTGATAACGGTGTCATCGCCACTGGCCATGTTGGTGGAGTACTCGAAACAGCGCAACAGGGCACACAGGTCTCGCATGGAGGCCCAGTCATTGGTGGTGAAGTGGTGCTGTTCTGTAGTGCGACTGACCCGTGCGTGCTGCAGCTGAAACTCCACTATGGCCTGCTGCTGCTCGCACAGTCTGTCCAGCATGTGCAAGGTGGAGTTCCACCTGGTGGGCACGTCGCATATGAGGCGGTGAGCGGGAAGGCCGAAGTTACGCTGTAGCGCAGACAGGCGAGCAGCGGCAGGATGTGAACGCCGGAAGCGCGAACAGACGGCCCGCACTTTATGCAGCAGCTCTGACATGTCGGGGTAGTTGTGAATGAACTTCTGCACCACCAAATTCAGCACATGCGCCAAGCAAGGGATGTGCGTCAAATTGGCTAGTCCCAGAGCTGCAACGAGATTTCGCCCATTATCACACACCACCAGGCCGGGCTTGAGGCTCACCGGCAGCAACCACTCGTCGGTCTGTTGTTCAATACCCCGCCACAACTCCTGTGCGGTGTGGGGCCTGTCCCCCAAACATATGAGTTTCAGAATGGCCTGCTGACGTTTACCCCGGGCTGTGCTGAAGTTGGTGGTGAAGGTGTGTGGCTGACTGGATGAGCAGGTGGAAGAAGAGGAGGAGGAAGCCGAGAAGGAGGAGGTGGCAACAGGAGGCAAAGAATGTTGCCCTGCGATCCTTGGCGGCGGCAGGACGTGCGCCAAACAGCTCTCCGCCTGGGGCCCAGCTGCCACTACATTTACCCAGTGTGCAGTTAGGGAGATATAGCGTCCCTGGCCGTGCTTACTGGTCCACGTATCTGTGGTTAGGTGGACCTTGCCACAGATAGCGTTGCGCAGTGCACACTTGATTTTATCGGATACTTGGTTGTGCAGGGAAGGCACGGCTCTCTTGGAGAAGTAGTGCCGGCTGGGAACAACATACTGTGGGACAGCAAGCGACATGAGCTGTTTGAAGCTGTCTGTGTCCACCAGCCTAAATGACAGCATTTCATAGGCCAGTAGTTTAGAAATGCTGGCATTCAGGGCCAGGGATCGAGGGTGGCTAGGTGGGAATTTACGCTTTCTATCAAATGTTTGTGAGATGGAGAGCTGAACGCTGGCGTGTGACATGGTTGAGACGCTTGGTGACGGAGGTGGTGGTGGTGGTGTTGGTGGTACATCCCCTGTTTGCTGGGCGGCAGGTGCCAACGTTCCTCCAGAGGCGGAGGAAGAGGCCGAGGCGGCAGCAGCAGAATAGGCCGAGGCGGCAGCAGCAGAAGAGGTAGCAGGGGGAGCCTGAGTGACTTCCTTGGTTTTAAGGTGTTTACTCCACTGCAGTTCATGCTTTGCATGCAGGTGCCTGGTCATGCAGGTTGTGCTCAGGTTCAGAACGTTAATGCCTCGCTTCAGGCTCTGATGGCACAGCGTGCAAACCACTCGGGTCTTGTCGTCAGCACATTGTTTGAAGAAGTGCCATGCCAGGGAACTCCTTGAAGCTGCCTTTGGGGTGCTCGGTCCCAGATGGCGGCGGTCAGTAGCAGGCGGAGTCTCTTGGCGGCGGGTGTTCTGCTTTTGCCCACTGCTCCCTCTTTTGCTACGCTGTTGGCTCGGTCTCACCACTGCCTCTTCCTCCGAACTGTGAAAGTCAGTGGCACGACCTTCATTCCATGTGGGGTCTAGGACCTCATCGTCCCCTGCATCGTCTTCCACCCAGTCTTGATCCCTGACCTCCTGTTCAGTCTGCACACTGCAGAAAGACGCAGCAGTTGGCACCTGTGTTTCGTCATCATCAGAGACATACTGAGGTGGTATTCCCATGTCCTCATCATCAGGAAACATAAGTGGTTGTGCGTCAGTGCATTCTATGTCTTTCACCGCTGGGGAAGGGCTAGGTGGATGCCCTTGGGAAACCCTGCCAGCGGAGTCTTCAAACAGCATAAGAGACTGCTGCATAACTTGAGGCTGAGACAGTTTCCCTGGTATGCATGGGGGTGATGTGACAGACTGATGGGGTTGGTTTTCAGGCGCCATCTGTGCGCTTTCTGCAGAAGACTGGGTGGGAGATAATGTGAACGTGCTGGATCCACTGTCGGCCACCCAATTGACTAATGCCTGTACCTGCTCAGGCCTTACCATCCTTAGAACGGCATTGGGCCCCACCATATATCGCTGTAAATTCTGGCGGCTACTGGGACCTGAGGTAGTTGGTACACTAGGACGTGTGGATGTGGCAGAACGGCCACGTCCTCTCCCAGCACCAGAGGGTCCACTAACACCACCACGACCATGTCCACGTCCGCGTCCCTTACTAGATGTTTTTCTCATTGTTATGGTTCACCACAACAACAAATATATTATTTGGCCCAATGTATTGTATTCAAATTCAGCGGGATATAAATTTGAGGCCTAGTATTTAGGCGCTGGGTGACCGGTATGGATTTAGTGACAGAATTAGACTTGGAAATGCACAGAAGCGTGTGTGTGAAGTTATTCTGAATGACCCTATGTGCACCTTCAATATTATATACCCTTTTAGGGATAGATTTCAAATAGCTCTGATATAGCAGAAACCACTAAATTATGAAATTGCTAAATTGGGAATTGTACTTCAACCCAGAACAAAAAATGTGCTTTGACGGACACTAAATATCTTGCCCAGCAACAACAGTACAGCGGTGGGTAACGAGAGATTTAGAGGGATTTAAATTTGAGGCCTAGTATTTAGGCGCTGGGTCACCGGTATGGATTTAGTGACAGAATTAGACTTGGAAATGCACAGAAGCGTGTGTGTGAAGTTATTCTGAATGACCCTATGTGCACCTTCAATATTATATACCCTTTTAGGGATAGATTTCAAATAGCTCTGATATAGCAGAAACCACTAAATTATGAAATTGCTAAATTGGGAATTGTACTTCAACCCAGAACAAAAAATGTGCTTTGACGGACACTAAATATCTTGCCCAGCAACAACAGTACAGCGGTGGGTAACGAGAGATTTAGAGGGATTTAAATTTGAGGCCTAGTATTTAGGCGCTGGGTGACCGGTATGGATTTAGTGACAGAATTAGACTTGGAAATGCACAGAAGCGTGTGTGTGAAGTTATTCTGAATGACCCTATGTGCACCTTCAATATTATATACCCTTTTAGGGATAGATTTCAAATAGCTCTGATATAGCAGAAACCACTAAATTATGAAATTGCTAAATTGGGAATTGTACTTCAACCCAGAACAAAAAATGTGCTTTGACGGACACTAAATATCTTGCCCAGCAACAACAGTACAGCGGTGGGTAACGAGAGATTTAGAGGGATTTAAATTTGAGGCCTAGTATTTAGGCGCTGGGTCACCGGTATGGATTTAGTGACAGAATTAGACTTGGAAATGCACAGAAGCGTGTGTGTGAAGTTATTCTGAATGACCCTATGTGCACCTTCAATATTATATACCCTTTTAGGGATAGATTTCAAATAGCTCTGATATAGCAGAAACCACTAAATTATGAAATTGCTAAATTGGGAATTGTACTTCAACCCAGAACAAAAAATGTGCTTTGACGGACACTAAATATCTTGCCCAGCAACAACAGTACAGCGGTGGGTAACGAGAGATTTAGAGGGATTTAAATTTGAGGCCTAGTATTTAGGCGCTGGGTCACCGGTATGGATTTAGTGACAGAATTAGACTTGGAAATGCACAGAAGCGTGTGTGTGAAGTTATTCTGAATGACCCTATGTGCACCTTCAATATTATATACCCTTTTAGGGATAGATTTCAAATAGCTCTGATATAGCAGAAACCACTAAATTATGAAATTGCTAAATTGGGAATTGTACTTCAACCCAGAACAAAAAATGTGCTTTGACGGACACTAAATATCTTGCCCAGCAACAACAGTACAGCGGTGGGTAACGAGAGATTTAGAGGGATTTAAATTTGAGGCCTAGTATTTAGGCGCTGGGTCACCGGTATGGATTTAGTGACAGAATTAGACTTGGAAATGCACAGAAGCGTGTGTGTGAAGTTATTCTGAATGACCCTATGTGCACCTTCAATATTATATACCCTTTTAGGGATAGATTTCAAATAGCTCTGATATAGCAGAAACCACTAAATTATGAAATTGCTAAATTGGGAATTGTACTTCAACCCAGAACAAAAAATGTGCTTTGACGGACACTAAATATCTTGCCCAGCAACAACAGTACAGCGGTGGGTAACGAGAGATTTAGAGGGATTTAAATTTGAGGCCTAGTATTTAGGCGCTGGGTCACCGGTATGGATTTAGTGACAGAATTAGACTTGGAAATGCACAGAAGCGTGTGTGTGAAGTTATTCTGAATGACCCTATGTGCACCTTCAATATTATATACCCTTTTAGGGATAGATTTCAAATAGCTCTGATATAGCAGAAACCACTAAATTATGAAATTGCTAAATTGGGAATTGTACTTCAACCCAGAACAAAAAATGTGCTTTGACGGACACTAAATATCTTGCCCAGCAACAACAGTACAGCGGTAACGAGAGATTTAGAGGGATTTAAATTTGAGGCCTAGTATTTAGGCGCTGGGTGACAGGTATGGGTTTAGTGACAGAATTAGACTTGGAAATACACAGTAGCGTGTGTGTGAAGTTATTCTGAATGACCCTATGTGCACCTTCAATATTATATACCCTTTTTGGGATAGATTTCAAATAGCTCTGATATAGCAGGAACCACTAAATTATGAAATTGCTAAATTGGGAATTGTATTTCAACCCAGAACAAGAAATGTGCTTGAACGGACACTAAATAACTCGCCCAGCTACAGCACTAGGGACAGATTTAGCTGGATATAAATTTGAGGCCTAGTATTTAGGCGCTGGGTGACCTGTATGGATTTAGTGACAGAATTAGACTGGGATATGGCCAAAAAATAAACAGACTATTGCTGGTTAAATGCACTTGGTGTGACAGCTTCACCCTGATGTAGGCTTTAGCCAAAAAACAACCACACCATTGAGGGTTAAATGCACTTGGTGACAGGCGCAGCTTGCCCCTGATTTTGTATATGGCCAAAAAATGAACAGACTATTGCTGGTTAAATGCACTTGGTGTGACAGCTTCACCCTGATGTAGGCTTTAGCCAAAAAACAACCACACCATTGAGGGTTAAATGCACTTGGTGACAGGCGCAGCTTGCCCCTGATTTTGTATATGGCCAAAAAATGAACAGACTATTGCTGGTTAAATGCACTTGGTGTCACAGCTTCACCCTGATGTAGGCTTTAGCCAAAAAACAACCACACCATTGAGGGTTAAATGCACTTGGTGACAGGCGCAGCTTGCCCCTGATTTTGTATATGGCCAAAAAATGAACAGACTATTGCTGGTTAAATGCACTTGGTGTGACAGCTTCACCCTGATGTAGGCTTTAGCCAAAAAACAACCACACCATTGAGGGTTAAATGCACTTGGTCGCAGCTTGTGCTGGCGCACCACAAGACACAAAATGGCCGCCGATCACCCCAGAAAAATGAGACTGACAAACGGTCTGTGCAGCCTAAAAACAGTGAGCAATTGAGGATCAGCAGCTCAATGATCCACAGCTGCAGATCGATCAGTTAATCAAGTCCTTTGGAGGAGTTAATCTGCCTAATCTCGCCCTACTGTCGCAGCCGCAACCTCTCCCTACGCTAATCAGAGCAGAGTGACGGGCGGCGCTATGTGACTCCAGCTTAAATAGAGGCTGGGTCACATGGTGCTCTGGCCAATCACAGCCATGCCAATAGTAGGCATGGCTGTGATGGCCTCTTGGGGCAAGTAGTATGACGCTTGTTGATTGGCTGCTTTGCAGCCTTTCAAAAAGCGCCAAGAAAGCGTCACAAAAGCGCCAAGAAAGCGACGAACACCGAACCCGAACCCGGACTTTTACGAAAATGTCCGGGTTCGGGTCCGTGTCACGGACACCCCAAAATTCGGTACGAACCCGAACTATACAGTTCGAGTTCGCTCATCCCTAGTGCCGGGGCCTAAATATCTGAAAATGGACTGTTCCAGTTTTGGCTGACGTGAAGCCTGATTCTCTGCTATGACATGAAGCCTGATTCTCTGCTGACATGAAGCCTGAATCTCTGCTATAGGACATCTCTCCTCTGTCTTGGTGCCAGGGCCTAAACATCTGACATTGGACTGTTCCAGTTTTGGCTGACGTGAAGCCTGATTCTCTGCTATGACATGAAGCCTGATTCTCTGCTGACATGAAGCCTGAATCTCTGCTATGGGACATCTCTCCTCTGTGTGGTTGATGGAGCCTAAATATCTGACAATGGACTGTTTCAGTTTTGGGTGAAGTGAAGCCTGATTCTCTGCTATGACATGATGCCTGATTCTCTGCTATGGGATCTCTCTCCTCTGTCTGGGTGCCGGGGCCTAGATATCTGACAATGGTCTGTTCCAGTTTTGGGTGACGTGAAGCCTGATTCTCTGCTATGACATGAAGCTTGATTCTCTGCTATGGGACCTCTCTACTCTGTCTGGGTGTCGGACCTAAATATTTGACAATGGACTGTTCCAGTTTTGGCTGACGTGAAGCCTGATTCTCTGCTATGACATGAAGCCTGATTCTCTGCTATGGGTCCTCTCTACTCTGTCTGGGTGCCGGGGCCTAAATATCTGACAATGGACTGTTCCAGTTTTGGGTGACGTGAAGCCTGATTCTCTGCTATGACATGAAGCCTGATTCTCTGCTATGGGACCTCTCTACTCTGTCTGGGTGCCGGGCCTAAATATTTACGAATGGACTGTTCCAGTTTTGGCTGACGTGAAGCATGATTCTCTGCTATGGGACCTCTCTCCTCTGTCTGGGTGTCGGGGCCTAAATATCTTACAATAGACTGTTCCAGTTTTGACTGACATGAAGCCTGATTCTCTGCTATGACATGAAGCCTGAATCTCTGCTATGGGACCTCTCTCCTCTGTCTGGGTGCCGGGGTCTAAATATATCACAATGGCCTGTTCCAGTGGTGGGTGACGTAAAGCCTGATTCTCTGCTATGACATGAAGCCTAAATCTCTGCTATGACATGAAGCCTGATTCTCTGCTATGGGACCTCTCTCCAATTGATATTGGTTAATTTTTATTTATTTTATTTTTATTCATTTCCCTATCCACATTTGTTTGCAGGGGGTTTAACTACATTTTGCTGCCTTTTGCAGCCCTCTAGCCCTTTCCTGGACTGTTTTACAGCCTTTTTAGTGCCGAAAAGTTCGGGTCCCCATTTACTTCAATGGGGTTCGGGTTCGGGACGAAGTTCGGGTCAGGTTCGGATCCCGAACCCGAACATTTCCGGGAAGTTCGGCCAAACTTCTCGAACCCGAACATCCAGGTGTTCGCTTAACTCTAATTATAATCTAACTAATTATTTACAATCATTAACTACTAAAAAGTACCTTAGATGTATTCACTTACTGGGGAGACAGATGTTCCCTCATAATATACACACAAAGATGCCGCATGCCAAATGCTAATGAGCTGATTCGAGTCCATCGTGATGTGATTGAGTCCAGAGTATATTTAATTCAGAGCTATAGCCACAAACTGTCATTCAGCAGCAGGTGGGCCCGGAGAGTCAGGAGCTCATGAATATTTATGACTCTTTATTATCAGCTGGAGCTTTTCAATACAAGATGTTGGCAGATTGACTGGGTCAATTAAAGAAAGTGACCCAGCATTTTGCTAAGCGAATCAGTCACTTATTTATGTTGCCCTTAGTTAGGACACCATACAACTGGTGACAGGTTCCCTTTAAATGTATTAACATAATAAATTACAAAGTTTTGTACATATACCTAGTAACATAACAAATAGTCCAATAATTGATCAAAACATTATTACCACGACAATCCTACATTAATCCAACATCAAAAACAATATGTAACTTTTGAATATTAAGGGATCCTAGAAGGCAATCCAAGTAACCAGATTCACCCCTCGTGAACCTCCTCACATGATCCAGGTTTAATCCAACCTTACCCTCGGCCACACTCTCCGACCCAAGGGCACCAACTCTTGGAATTAAACCCCTGCCAGGCTATTAGCCCAAACAGGATCCCCCAGCTTGCCATTCACCACAACATCCTAGATGCACGCCGCAAAAGATATAGCAATGCACCTATTCCAAGTTTTGCCTCCCAGGATCCCTCTTTTAACCTGACGACAAGAGCGGTTTATCCATCCTTTCTAAACTAAATTTACAGGGCAGGTGGGTGGGATATGTTTCCTCTTAGATCCAACTGACCTAAAAACTCCTTCCCTAAGGCCATATAACCATTGTCGTGAATCTGCTGCTCCACCCCCATCACAACTCCACCCCATCACAACTCCACCCCTGTGACCTAACTGTCCTAATGTTAACCCTATGTGCCACAACCTTCCACCATGGTCAAGCCACATTTCGCTATGGCTGCGCCCCGCACCATTGCTTTTCGGAGAGGATCTAAAACAGAGATGACACATGAATGAAATATTTGCATGTCTTCTGTGTTTTGTACCCACTCCTGCTTTTGGCTACCAAATCATAAGCCAATTCTGACAGGACCATACAGGCCTTACAGCTGCTACACAGACAAGGATCCGTTGTGCGTCTCATTATTCCTTACTTCTGACAGATAAGAAGAAACATCAAATAAATCATGATGTGAGCCAGGCCGAAAGGCAAAATAGTGGCCCAGTCATGAAGTGGGGAGGGTGGGAACAGCATGAGAAGTCCACAGAGTGGACCTATGACATAGTGGTGAGGTGGAAGCAGCATAAGGAGACTATAGAGTGGCCCAATGACAGAGTCTGGAGGTGGCGGCAGCATCGGGAGGACACAGAGTGGCACGACGACGAAAGATTGTGGAGGTGGCAGCAGCATAAGCAGGCCACAGAGTGGCACAGTGAATGAGTCTGGAGTTGGCAGCAGTATGAGGAGGCCACAGAGTGGTACAATGACCAAGTCTGGAGTTGGCATCAGTATGAGGAGGTTACAGAGTGGCACAATGACAGAGTGTGGAGGTGGCGGCAGTATGAGGAGGCCACAGAGTGGCACAATGACCGAGTCTGGAGTTGGCAGCAGTATGAGGAGGTCACAGAGTGGTACAATGACCAAGTCTGGAGTTGGCAGCATCAGGAGGATACCACAGAGTGGCAAGGTGACATAGTGTGGAGATGGCAGTAGCAGCAGCAGCAGGATACCACATATGGTGACACTGCATATGTTGACACAGGGCTGTGGTGCCAAAATTGGCACCCTGGCGAGCGCTCACCTTCTGCCCACATATTCTACATATTGCCATGGTAACCTCCTCCGGCAGCTTAACAGAAAACTGCCACACCTCTGAGTAGGTGATTTTTCCCCCAACAGTCCGCACTGACTGAATGCTACCGCTACTGCTCCCATGAACCCCTGCACCACTACTTCCCAGGCAGGTATGCTGCTATGAAACAGGTGGTCTACCGTGGGCACGTTTGGCTTCCGACCTCCCACTGCTGCCACCCTGCTGACTCCCAGTCATGCTTTCAACACATTTAACCGCCGACGTGAACTGAGAATATATTTTTCCTTTTGTACTGAAATAGGCCACTAAATACTTTTAACACATATAACCACCGACGTGAACTGAGAATATATTTTTCTTTTTGTACTGAAATAGGCCACTAAACGCTTTTGCCACAAATAACTTAAACAGTGAAGTGCGCATATTTTTTCTTTATGTACTTAAATTGGCATCTAAATGCTTTTGCCAGAAATAAATGCAACAGTGAAGTGCATATATATATTTTTTTTGCTTTTTGTACTGAAAATAGGACACTGAATGCTTTGAACACATATAACTGCAGAAGTGAAATGCGTATATATTTTTCTTTCTGTTCTGAAATAGGCCGCTAAAGTCTTTCACCACAAATAAATGCAACTGTGAAGTGCGTATATATATTTTTTTCCTTTTGGTAATTAAATAGGACACTGAACGCTTTCACCACATATAACTGCAGTAGTGAAATGAGTATATATTTTTCATTTTGTACTGAAATAGGCCACTAAAGTCTATCACCACAAATAAATGCAACAGTCAGGGTCTTAGCCAGAACTGACTGGGCCTCACAGCAACATTTTGTATGGGGCCCTCACCTCCAGGACTATCCTTGCATCATATGTGTGCATATGTAAGGGATCGTTCACATCACATTTTTGCCTAGCGTTTGATGTATACGTTGGAAAAAAGGGATGCAAAAGAGCAGCACACTTTGCTTTTGTATTCTGACAAGTCTGTTAAAATAAAATGTATACGTTAATGTGTAATTTTTTTATATTTTTTTACAATGGGACTTTATGGTGACGGATAGAGATGGCCTTGCGGTTCTCCCCGCGGTCGTTTCGTGTCGAACTTTGCTGAATTGAGATGCGCCGAACATGAGAACATATGGCGATATTCACACGCGCCATATTTTTTTGCTTAGCGCAAAACTTTGACCCATGATACATCCATCAGGTGGGACAGGACAGCCAATTGAGACGTATCAGCACATGGACACACCCCCAACCCTATAACAGAACCCGATCTTGCAGCCACATTATGTGTTTTGCCAGTGTAAGGAGAGGTTTCATTTTGGAGCAAGGGCAGTTAGGGACACCAAACGCTAGCTAATAGGGCCACATAGGTGTGATATAAAGGGATGTGATATACTTATAATATACTTCCTAACATAGAAATTATATTATAGTGTATTTGTATTGTGCAGCAGTTGTGTGCGGTTCTGTCGATACCACAGCTAGATAGAGGGACAAACGCTATTGGAGCAACTAATTGCAACGGGTGTGATATACCTGTTTTCGCCCCCAAAAAACTGCTTGAGAGCTGCAATATACCTTCTTCCACAAAATCCTGATTGATGAGTGCTATATACCTGTTTCCACTAAATACTGATTGAGGGGTACTATATACCAGTTCCCGCCAAATACTGATTGAGGGATGCCATATACTTTCTTCCACAAAATACTGATTGAGGGGTGCTATTGCTATATATCTTCTTCCACCAAATACTAATTGAGGGCTGCGATACACCTGCTATATATCTTCTTCCACCAAATACTAATTAAGGGCTGCGATACACCTGCTATATATCTTCTTCCACCAAATACTAATTAAGGGCTGCGATACATAGCCTGCTCTTTGCAATCAAATGGATGATGGTAAGTATGATTTCATAATTTTTATTTTATTTTACACTGTAATATTAATGTCAGACGCAGTGATCAGCTATGAACGTATATAATAAAGCCCACCTTGCATATTTCCTTATTTAAGGCAATTTGTATTTTTTTATATTAAGACATTTTTGCACTATTGTGTAAAAAAAAATATAATAATAATATTTGATAACTATGCAGGAAAAGTGGATCTCTTACACAATAAATTATAAGTGTCCCTATTTGACAGTCCTAACGTTTCCATTCTTTTAGGTTTTTTATGATTTATTATTTTCTAAAAGAAAAAAAAACACATACAAAGTTACAGTTTCCCATTCACATTAGGTCACACTGTCTCCATAAAACCTTCTCTATGATAAGCATACACATATTTTTAATAAAATAAAGAATTGTAATTGGGCTCAGGTGTCTGAAATATTAAAGTTTTGATCCTTATATTAATAAAGAGTAAGATCGAGCAGCAATTTATAAAACATAAGGGGCCAGATTTATCATCAGCTCAAGTCAGAATAATGGAGTGAAAACGTCACAAATTTTTGCACAATCGCTTAGACTGCGCATAAATTTGCGACTTTTATTGGCTCTGCGCTATGCTCGCCGGTTTTCTGAAAGTGGGCGTTTTTTCTTATGTAAATTAATCTCTAGACAGATTTACTATTGGGACAATTTAAAAAGTCACAAAAAAATTTGCAAAATCACTCCAGTGCGGACCATGCTTATCTTATGCGACTTTTTAAAAGAACATGCGACTTTTTCGTAAAGACGTGCGACTTTTGTAAAGCCGCTTACAGACGGATAAACTGCTATCATCAAACCACATAGATCATAAATCTAACTTGGCTAAAACTGACTTTAGCCATATGTGAAAGTGGAGTGAGCTGTCAGAGTCATGATAAATCTGGCCAAGATATTTCAGGATCTTGGTATTATCTTGGTGATTTCATATTCTAGCTGTTCTTCTAAATTTATCAGGAAACATGAATATAAGCTGCGGCTCTCTCCTGATCTCACACCTTGCTGCTGAGAACTGTGGATCTGCCGAGCTGTCATGTATTATGTCTTTGGTGCCTCCTGTCTCATTCATGTTCACAGTCATCATGTGGTTTATTGTTCTATTTGATTTATTTTCTGGAGATAAGACATTGAGTTCTTCTCCACGGTGTAAACTTTTTGCCATTGATGCTTCATTTAATTACAAATATTATCAGGAAGGAGACGTCATCATCGGGGGCCTGTTTACTGTGAATGAAGCTATTCGGTGGAAGCCTTTTTACCATGTGTTACACAAAAGGACTCGTCTGTGCACTGCAAGTCTATCTGTTATTGAAATCTTTCCTTTCTGCTTATATATACTGTAGATCTTTGTTACTTGCAGAATTATTAGGGATCTGATATAGTATCTCACTGGGGTAGAAGCAACTAATGTCTCCAACAAAGATCTGGGACCCACTGACCCAGAAACACAACGATGTTAATGAAAAATGTATAGTTACCCTATAAAAGGCTAGTTTCAGTTAAGAACATAAAATATAGAGCGTAGGCCTTTTTCACACAAGAGCGGTCAGTCCAGTAATCATGCTTATTGTGAAGGACACATTTCCAGGAGCCAACTCTGCTCTTCTAACCTGAACTCACAGCATCATAATGACTTATCATGCTGTGAGTGCCTGCCTGACCACGGGTCTACTGTACTTTGAGGTTGGGTCAGAGAGAGAGAGATAGGTCTTAAGCTTGAGCCTACCCATGAAATTTGTCACACCCCAGCAAATCTCAGAAATTTGAGTGACCAAAAATATTTGTGTTCTACGGGCATGACAAGTCATATGGAACTTGTCTACTGTCTACGATGGCAAAGTCTCACTAAAAATTTGACACTGTTTTTGTCACGCCACAGTAGCTGCATGTCACATATCACATCAGGACTCCATTAACAATCAATAGAGGCCGTGTCACATCTCAGTCTTTGTGTTACATGTGTAGCCCCAGCCTAATAGGCACTTTTGATTGCAGCTGGGGGAAAGAGTCGCTAATGAGTTTACAAATGGAGCCCTTCTCTTTGTTGACACCCTTAGTCACCATTCCAGCAGTATATACTGGAAACTGTCAATTTCTCTAAACCAGAACTTTGCGGTCCGTACCATGTCTAGATGAGGACTATAAATGGTGTTTGCAGCCTGTTACCATGGAGACGCATGGCCTGCAAAGAAGCTGTGGGAACAGAATTCATGAAGACATACTGCAAAGCTTCTTCATTTCTAATTGTATATGTTTTGAAATATAGAAAACCATTTTTTGGGAGGTTGTACGTAGCCTATAAAAATCTGATACAAAAACTTAGGCTAGGAAAGATGATCAGCCTCTAATGGTTCCAGGCTACACAAGTCTACTCATAAGTCTTCTCATCATTAACTTACCTAGAAATATTTTATTATTATTTGTCTTTGATAAATAATGATCATACAATATTAATGAGATATGTTGTATTTCCACAGTCCATCTACAAGGGAATATGTCGGCCTTCTGACTTTCATCTTTGCTATTAAAGAAATTAACCAGGACCCATATCTTCTGCCCAATGTTACTCTGGGTTATCAGATATATGACACATGTGGAGATGAAATCAAATCCTTCCAAAATATTCTGCAGATTTTGTCTGGAGATGAGATCGAAGCTCCAAATTATTCCTGCAGGGAACATGGAGAAGTCGCTGGATTTATTGGACACACTTTTCAACAGGCACAATTTTTGTATATGTATGGATACCCGATGGTAAGTGTAACCTAAAGGCAGAGGTAATGTGTGATACTGCGAGATGAATGAAATTGTACTCAGCGGTAAAAATAAAATAAAATATGGGAATTATTTTATGCATCCCGATCTGATCCTTCTAATAGGTTATATAAATCAAGTGCTACCATGTTTGTACCAGAAATTAATTAAATTAAATTTAGCTCAAAATTTGAACTAGTGATAGACAAACAAGTACAAATATATATATATAATACATATAGAGATGAGCGAATTGAAGTTGACAATGTAGAATTCGTTCCAAATCTCAGGAAAATTCAATTTGCCCCGAAGTTACATTTCCTCGTGCTTCGTGGTAATGAATCACATTTTTTTCTAAAATGGCTGCTACACATGTTAGAACGAGGAAGTAAGAAGCCGGGGAATGAGGGATCACCCACAGTGCCATGCATGCAGACAGCCAATCAGCAGCTAGCCAGCCCCTGTGATGTCACAGCCCTACAAAAAGTCTCAGCCTGCTCAGTCTCCCCCATTTTACAGTGAACTTAGTTCAGGGAGAGACGGGACAGGCACTAGGGACAGTGTTTAGGAAACAATTTATTCTCAAAAAGTAACTATTGAGCAGTTCAGTGAAAGAGTATTCATAGTGTAGGGGAAGGATAGGGAGGCATTAGCCACACTGTAGGGAGAGAGCAGGGACCAATAGGAGAGTGTAAAGCCTGGGTAATAGGAGCTATTACACCTATCTATTACACCTTGCTGCACTAATTAGGAATACAAAGTGATCTAACACTACTGATTTTAGGTTGTTTAGGTTGGTCATTCTTTGATGCATCAGTAATTCCAGTAATCCTCCATCCTGTTATTGGGGTGAAATTGCAGTCTGATACTACAAGTTTTAGGGTGAGTTCACACTTCAGTTCTTTGGTCAGTTATTTCCACCATTGAGTGAAGCCTACTCAGAGATAAGGTATAATGGAAAGATCTGCATCTGTTCTGTGTTTTTGACCCAACTCTGGTTTGATAATACAAATTTTAGGGTGTTCAAATTCTTTTACACTTAATTCGATGCGTCAATCAGTAGTTGCTGAGTTGGTGCGAAATTGTGGCCTGACACTATTGCTCTTTTACCCTTGCAGTTTTACCCTGTTGCTGCGGCTGCTGCTACCACCTCCCTTCTTATGCTGCTACTTCTGCCAGCTCAAAAAAAAAAACATTTTTACCACCGCCCATTCCTTTGGATGGCCCTAGCAGCTGTCTGTTGGACATAATGTACTGTAACACTAACTGTATATGTAAAATAAGTTATTCAATGTCAGTGTGGACACTCCACTAACAGAAGAACTAGACAGGTTAGTCCCCAATTACAGAATCAAGGCATAATAGAATTGCTTATGTAATAAACAAGGTGGACACTTCTCTAACAGTAGAACACAACAGCTTATTTACCCTAATTTCAGAATCAAGGCCTAATAGAATTGTTTTTTTTTTCCTAAAATGATAGCTACACAAGTTACAAAGTTAGAGTAAGAAGCCAGAGAGCGCAAGATCACCCATAATGCCATGCAGACAGCCAATCAGCAGCTAGCTAGCTCATGTTATGGCGCAGTCCTTTAACCTGCTCAGGACCGCCGTACGCAGGAATGCGTCTTTGCGGCGGTCCTGTTTCTCTGGGCGGACGCAAAATTTAAAAGACAAGTTCGTCATCAACCTGCCAGCCAATGATCGTGGCTGGCAGGTTGATGATTTTCAAAAAAATGAATCAGGAGCCAGATAACAAATCATATTTAGTAAATATGATGTGTTAAATGGCTGCTGTGCTCCTCTGCTCCTTCTCTTGGTCGGTTGGTTCCAGCAGAGGAGCAGAGGAGCACACATCACTGTGAGTACCCACCAACACCACACTTAGCCCCCAGATCACCCTCCATCACCCAAATTAACACCTTGATCACCCCTTCTTGCTCCTGTCAATCACTAGTGAAAAGGAAAAAAGTGATCAGTGTAAACTGTATTGACTGTTAGGTTTTAGGTATAGTTTAGGCCCCTTTGGTTAGGTAGTTTAGCGATCGCTTAGCGCCCAGCCCACCGCACCGCAGTCACTGATTCGCTGATTAGAGTATCGCTAATCAGCAATTGTACTTTTATAGTATCTGTAACTGATCAAAACTGATCACAGTCAGATCTATAATAGTATTAGTGTCACCTTAGTTCGCCCTCCACCCAAAACGCAGTGTTTGCCCGATCAGGCCTGATCGGTCGCCCAGACGTGCGTTCGCCCACACCCGCCCCGCCACAGTGACAAAAAAAATAATTTTTTTTGATCACTGCACATTCACTTTACAAGCGCTGCGGCGATAAAAAAATCAGTTTTGATATTTTTTATCAACCGCAGCGGCCTCCGGTACTTCGCTAGCCTCCCCTTTGTAAGACAGGCTTGCTTTTTTTCTTGGGTAGTCTCAGGGAATACCCCTAAATTTAGTTGCCCAAATGTCAAACAGGGGGTATTCTTCTGAAGAGCCCTACAGGCTTCTGACCCAGTCGGATGAGGAATGGGAACCCTCATCTGTTGAATCTAGCAGGTCAGAATATGAACCTGTAGAAAGCAGTGGCAGTCTGACCCAAAGTTCGGACGAGGAGGTTGAGGTCCCTGATAGCACCAGGCGTACCCGGCCCCGTGTCGCTAGACCACAGGTTGCACAGGATCCGTTTCAAGGGCAGCAGAGTGGGGCTGGCGCTGTCGGATTAAGTGGTGAGGCATACACCAGCAGCGCAGCCCATCCTGGACCTAGTACCAGCACTGCCGTACAACCTGGTGAAGTGGCGAGCACCAGAAGGGCAGTTGAAGCTGGTACGGTGGCACGTGCATTAGTTACCTCGTCGCAGCCACCGCACAGACGGGCCTGTAGAGCCCCTAGAATCCCAGAGGTGCTGGCAAATCCTGATTGGCAGTCCCCAACTTCAGCTGCACCTGTAGTTCCCCCTTTCACCGCCCAGTCTGGAGTTCGGGTTGAGACAGCTCAGATCTGTTCGGCCCTGGGATTTTTTGAGCTGGTCTTGACTGCGGAGCTCTTGGACTGGCAGAAACAAATCGGTATGCCACTCAATTTATATCCGCCAACCCGGGAAACTCTTATGCCCAGTCTGCCCAGTCCAAGTTTCCGAATTTAAAATTTTTCTGGGCCTTCTCCTGAACATGAGTCTAACCAAAAAGCATGAATTGCGGTCATATTGGTCCACGAACCAAATTCATCACATGCCCATGTTCTCTGCTGCTATGTCCAGGACACGATTTGAGACCATCCTGCGTTTCCTGCACTTTAGCGACAATAGCACCTCTCGTCCCAGAGGCCACCCAGCTTTTGACCGGCTCCACAAAATTCGGCCCCTCATAGACCACTTCAACCAGAAATTTGCAGATTTGTATACCCCTGAGCAAAACATCTGCGTAGACGAGTCCCTTATACATTTTACCGGGTGCCTTGGCTTCAAACAATACATCCAAAGCAAGCGCGCCCGGTATGGGGTCAAATTGTATAAGCTCTGTGAAAGGGCCACAGGCTATACCCACAAGTTTCGGATCTATGAGGGAAAAGATCAGACCCTGGAGCTGGTCGGTTGCCCTGACTACCTGGGGAGCAGTGGGAAGACAGTCTTGGACTTGGTGTCACTCTTATTTGGCAAGGGGTACCATCTTTATGTGGACAATTTCTACACAAGGCATTTGTTTCTAGAACAGATTGGCTGCTGTGGCACCGCGTGAACTAGTCGCGCGGGCTTCCCCCAACGGCTCGTTACCACCCGTCTTGCAAGGGGGGAGAGGGCTGCCTTGTGTAACGAAGAACTGCTCGCGGTGAAATGGAGAGACAAGCGTGACGTTTACATGCTCTCCTCCATTCACGCAGACACGACAATCCAAATTGAATGGGCAACCCGTGTCATTGAAAAGCCCCTCAGTCCACGACTATAACCTTCACATGGGAGGGGTGGACTTCAATGACCAGATGTTGGCTCCATATTTAGTGTCCCGCCCAGGGCCGGCTCCAGGTTCATGTGGGCCCTTGGGCGATAAATCCCAGTGGGCCCCCGTGAGGCATTTTTTTACATTGACATGTCCCCCTGTGGCTCCCACACGGTATAATGACCCCCAGTGACCCCTATACAGTATAATGACTACTAGTGGCCCTTCACACAGTATAATGACTACTAGTGGCCCTTCACACAGTATAATGACTACTAGTGGCCCTTCACACAGTATAATGACTACTAGTGGCCCTTCACACAGTATAATGAACCCCCAATTCCCCCCCCCCTGTATTATGACCACCTGTGGCCCTGCATTCAGAATAATAACCCCCAGTCGCCCCCATTCAGAATAATGACCCCCAGTAGCCCCCACACTGGGGGAATACTGTATGGAGGGGGCTCTGGGGGTCATTATACTAAATGGGGGACACTGAGGGTCATTATACTATGTAAAGGGCCCTCACAGTATAATGACCCCACAGCGACACTCCATGCAGAATAATGACCCCCAGTCGCCACCACACTGGGGGTTATACTGTATGGAGGGGCACGAGGGGTTATTATATTTAATGGGGGCTCTGGTGGTCATTATGCTAAATGGAGGGTCAATGGGGATCGTTATACTAAATGGGGGGCACTGGGAGTCATTATACTGTGTAAGGGGCCCTCACAGTATGATGAATGACCCCCCAGTGGCCCCCTCACATACCTATCATTGCAGGGGAGCTGGTCGTCCTGTCCATCACTAACCGCAGCTCCCTGCGCTCCTTCTCTCCGGCGGCCGCTGCAGCAGTGAGCCAGGCCTGGAGCAGAGAAGGAGATGTGCAGTGATGTAGCTGGAACTGACTGGGCCCCACAGCAAATTTTAGTACGCCCCCCTCCCCCCCAATGTGTGTTCACATCACGTTTTTCCTATCTGTTTGATGTATACAAATGTGCAGCGCTCCACGTTTTTGTATCCTGCAGAGTCAAGTAAAAAATGCATACGTTAACGTATATGGTTTTTTACAATGGAACTGTATGGTGACCGGACGCCACTGTACGGCATCAGTCTGAGGCATCTGGTAACGCATACATTTTTGGTATACATTAAATGGATGGCACAAATGGGATGTGAACCCAGCCCCAGTGTCAGAATAAGCCCCAGTACACAGCGGAGCAGCGTGGTGGAGAGGGGAGGCCGCCATGTACTGACAGAGCGCTACCTGGTCCTGGTGGTCAGGGATGAGGACTGTGCTTCCCAAGGATCATTTTCTACTGGGAAATACAGGGCACAGTATAATACACTAGAATCTATATACTATAAAGATATTAGCCCTACCCCCGAATAATAATACAATTAGGGGGTCATTTATTATATAGAAATACGTCTATGTTAGGCTACTTTCACACTTGCGTTCGGGGCTCCGCTTGTGAGTTCCGTTTGAAGGCTCTCACAAGCGGCCCCGAACGGATCCGTACGGCCCCAATGCATTCTGAGTGGATGCGGATCCGCTCAGAATGCATCAGTCTGGCAGCGTTTGTCCTCCGCTCCGCTCAGCAGGCGGACACCTGAACGCTGCTTGCAGCGTTCGGGTGTCCGCCTGGCCGTGCGGAGGCGCGCGGATCCATCCAGACTTACAATGTAAGTCAATGGGGACGGATCCGTTTGAAGTTGACACAATATGGCTCAATTTTCAAACGGATCCGTCCCCCATTGACTTTCAATGTAAAGTCTAAACGGATCTGTTTGCATTATCATGCAAACGTATACGTTCTGAACGGATGTAAGCGTTTGCATTATAGGTGCGGATCCGTCTGTGCACATACCAGACGGATCCGCACCTAAACGCAGGTGTGAAAGTAGCCTTAGGCGTATTTCTGACACAGATTGTGGCACAAAGGTCCTTAGCACCGCAATCTGTATCTTTTCCCGCACATGCCAGGTCTAAAAAAGGATGGCGTGGGCAGGGAAAGGGATACAGTTATGGCCATGCAGTTATTGGATACCACCGCCATATAGTGATAACACCGCCATACAATGATAAAACCACCATACAGTGACCGGATAAAAGGGTATAAGAGGGCACAGTACAGGGAATGACTATGGGCACTGCACAGGGTGTGGTAAGAGGGCACAATGCAGGGTATAAGTGGGCACAGTACGGGGTGGGGGGCACAGTCACATGACCCTGTGACGTTAGAAGGTCCTTATGGTGAATGCGGTTCAGATGCCACCATAATGAGAGGCAGAGGAGTGAGACAGGGGCCCGGGGCCCTGGGTGGACAGGAGGGGTGGACACAGCAAGTAGGGGGAAGGGGCTCTGAGGGGGATTCATACAAGTAGTGGCAGGAGGTCTGTGCAGGGCAGCAACAGGAGATAGGAGGGTGAAACAGGAGCTCTGGATACATGAGGGAGGAAAGGAGACAGCAGGGGCCCCATGAGGATGAGATAGGACAGGATATGGGGGGAGGGGGGCACGTGTCATGGGGGCAAACTGCTTAATAGAACAGTAACACAACTAAATAGAATGAAGCAGCAGCCGATCGAAGAGACCCCCCCTTCTGTCCCACAGACAAGAGACAGTCACAGTGCAGACTCACTCACAGACTGTCTTCAGCTCCAGCTCCAGCCCTCGGTCTCTCTCCTCAGGCAGCGTGTGTCCTGTGTAGAGGGGGTGTGGTCTGAGTCTCTGCAGCTCAGGGGGCCCACCAGGAGGGTACTGCGTAAGTGAAATGACAGCAGTGAGAGCTCCCATCTGTATTGATGGAAGTGCTCATAGCAGCTCAGTGGGCCCCCCCAGGAGCATTGGGCCCCGGCACTTGCCCGGGGATGCCGGGTTATGACGCCGGCCCTGGTCCCGCCGCACCAGATGCTGGTATAAGAAGGTGTCTGTATACCTAATTCCTTTGGCTCTGTATAATAGTTTTGTTCTCTACAGTAAGGCTGGGAGAACTGGATCCTTCCTCAAATTTCAGGAAGAGATCATCGCGAACCTCCTGTACCCAGGAGGTTCCGTGGCCCCATCCACCAGTGTAGTTAGCCGTCTACACGAGCGACATTTCCCCAGTGTCGTTGCTGGTACCTCAAACCGACCGCCACCCCGAAAAAAATGTGTCTGTAGCAGGAGTGGAATAAGGCGTGACACCCGCTATTTCTGTCCTGACTGCCCTGACCACCCTGCCCTATACTTTGGAAAGTGTTTCCGGAAGTACCACACACAGGTACACTTAGCATAGGGATTGCATCTCACAGGACAGGCACACAGGGCTATTAGGGCCCATTCACTCACAGCTGCTGCAAACGTCTCCTTTCACATGGGATAAAGTGCATAATGTACTTCGCCACATCTTTGGGCGCTTTGCGCTTTGCACATTGTCCCATGGGGAAGGAGAGGTTTGTCCTATAAACGTAAAAAAAAAAAAAACACACCAGTAAGCAAAAAAGTTAAAGTTCAGTTTAAAAAGTTAAATAACGTTTATATGTTCTGTTCTAAAGTTATTATAAAGTTAATAAAATTTATTGCGTTGCAGCCTGCTTTTTTTTTTTTTTTTTTACCTTCCAGGTGGACCAACCGATCGACTAGCTGCAGCACTGATGTGCATTCTGACAGAAGCATTGCGCTGCTGTCAGATTACACACAAGTCGGTGTATGCGGCGCTGCAAGACGAGATTTGTCCTCTACAGTAAAAGATATGTTTGCCGAGGCATATGAGCTGAGGAGGTGGCGGTGTTCCTATGCTTTGGCAAACACTTTGCATATAAAAAAATAAAAAATCCCGGCAATGATTTATTCATCCACATCGATTGATGTGACTGGAGAAATCGGGTTTGCCAGGGCATACGAGCTAAGTGGGTATGGATGTTGGGCGGAGCTCCTATGTCCTGGCAGATGCCTTTCCCCTCCTTTTTTTTCGGGGGCAGAGATTTTTTCATCCACATTGATCGATGCGAATGAAGAAATCTGTGCCGTTAATTTTTTCTTTCAGCCCAGAGACTGAATGGAAAAAAAATATCTCATTACCTGTATGCTCAATATAAGGAGAATAGCAGAAACTCCTAATGCTGGCCATACATGTAATGACTGCGGAGACCCTCAAATGCCAGGACAGTACAAACACCTCACAAATGACCCCATTTTGGAAATAAGACACCCCAAGGTATTCGCTGAGGGGCATATTGAGTCCATGAAAGATTTAAATTTTTGTCCCAAGTTAGCGGAATTTGAGACTTTGTGAGAAAAAAATAAAAATAAAAAAATTTCCGCTAACTTATGCCCAAAAAAAAAATTCTATGAACTCGACAGGCCCCTCATTGAATACCTTGGGGTGTCTTCTTTCCAAAATGGGGTCACATGTGGGGTATTTATACTGCCCTGGCTTTTTAGGGGCCCTAAAGCGTGAGAAGAAGTCTGGGATCCAAATGTCTAAAAATGCCCTCCTAAAAGGAATTTGGGCCCCTTTGCGCATCTAGGCTGCAAAAAACTGTCACACATGTGATATCACCATACTCAGGAGAAGTTGAGGAATGTGTTTTGGGGTGTAATTTTACATATACCCATGCTGGGTGAGATAAATATCTTGGTCAAATGCCAACTTTGTATAAAAAAAAGGAAAAGTTGACTTTTGCCGAGATATTTATTTCACCCAGCATGGGTATATGTAAAATGACACCCCAAAACACATTCCCCAACTTCTCCTGAGTACGGCGATACCACAATTGTGACACTTTTTTGCAGCCTAGGTGGGCAAAGGGGCACACATTCCAAAGAGCACCTTTCGGATTTCACCGGTCATTTTTTACAGATTTTGATTGCAAACTACTTCTCACACATATGGGCCCCTAAAATGCCAGGGCAGTATAACTACCCCACAAGTGACCCCATTTTGGAAAGAAGACACCCCAAGGTATTCCGTGAGTGGCATGGCGAGTTCCTAGAATTTTTTATTTTTTGTCACAAGTTAGTGGAAAATGATGATTATTTTTTTTTTCCTTACAAAGTCTCATATTCCACTAACTTGTGACAAAAAATAAAAACTTCCATGAACTCACTATGCCCATCATGAAATACCTAGGGGTGTATTCTTTCCAAAATGGGGTCACTTGTGGGGTAGTTATACGCCCTGGCATTTCAGGGGCCCATATGCGTGAGAAGTAGTTTGCAATCAAAATGTGTAAAAAATGGCCTGTGAAATCCGAAAGGTGCTCTTTGGAATGTGTGCCCCTTTGCCTACCTTGGCTGCAAAAAAGTGTCACACATGTGGTATCGCCGTACTCAGGAGAAGTTGGAGAATGTTTTTTGGGGTGTTATTTTACATATACCCATGTTGGGTGAGATAAATATCTTGGTCAAATGCCAACTTTGTATAAAAAAATGTGAAATGTTGTCTTTTGCCAAGATATTTCTCTCACCCAGCATGGGTATATGTAAAATGATACCCCAAAACACATTCCCCAACTTGTCCTGAGTACAGCAATACCAGATGTGTGACACTTTTTTGCAGCCTAGGTGGGCAAAGGGGCACACATTCCAAAGAGCACCTTTCAGATTTCACCGGTCATTTTTTACAGATTTTGATTTCAAACTTCTTCTCACGCATCTAGGCCCCTAAAATGCCAGGGCAGTATAACTACCCCACAAGTGACCTAAATTTGGAAAGAAGACACCCCAAGGTATTTTGTGATGGGCATAGTGAGTTCATGGAAGTTTTTATTTTTTGTCACAAGTTAGTGGAATATGAGACTTTGTAAGAAAAAAAAAATATAATAAATCATCATTTTCCGCTAACTTGTGACAAAAAATAAAAAGTTCTATGAACTCACTATGCCCATCAGCGAATACCTTAGGGTGTCTACTTTCCGAAATTGGGTCATTTGTGGGGTTTTTCTACTGTCTGGGCATTGTAGAACCTCAGGAAACATGACAGGTGCTCAGAAAGTCATAGCTGCTTCAAAAAGCGGAAATTCAAATTTTTGTACCATAGATTGTAAATGCTATAACTTTTACCCAAACCATTTTTTTTTGCTCAAACATTTTTTTTTATCAAAGACATGTAGAACAAAAAATTTTGTGAAAAAATTATATATGGATGTCGTTTTTTTTTGCAAAATTGTACAACTGAAAGTGAAAATGTCATTTATTTGCAAAAAAATCGTTAAATTTCGATTAATAACAAAAAATGTAAAAATGTCAGCAGCAATGAAATACCACCAAATGAAAGCTCTATTAGTGAGAAGAAAAGGAGGTAAAATTCATTTGGGTGGTAAGTTGCATGACCGAGCAATAAACGGTGAAAGTAGTGTAGTGCAGAAGTGTAAAAAGTGGCCTGGTCATTAAGGGGGTTTTAGCTAGGGGGGTTGAAGTGGTTAAA
Source organism: Bufo gargarizans (assembly GCF_014858855.1). Classification (NCBI taxonomy): domain Eukaryota; kingdom Metazoa; phylum Chordata; class Amphibia; order Anura; family Bufonidae; genus Bufo; species Bufo gargarizans. The sequence goes on along the minus strand of NC_058080.1, from coordinate 23,035,392 downwards.
AGCCTCATCTCCTGCGGTTTTCACCATTTCACCGTGAGCTGAGCATAAGGAGAGTTGTGACAAGAGCTAGGGACAATGTTGTTAAAAGCTTTTAATTGTGGAATATTAGATAGAGTGAGTGCATAGATAGTGCAGGGACACTGTAGTGACACTGTAGGGAGAGGTTTTACACACTGTAGGGTGAGCATAGGGAGACTGCAGGGACATTGCAGGCTCTGTAATGTAAACCTGAAGGGATCCATAGGAGACAGCCCACTTTGCATCAATCCCTGTGTAGGGCTCTGAGCTCTCTAATTAAACAATGTCCACCTCATTTAATAGATAAGCAATTCCATTGGGCCTTGATTTTTTTTAATTTTGGTGAATAAGCTGTGTAATTTGACTGTTATTGGGGTGGCCACCTTTTTCATAGGTCAATAATTTGGCATGGAGAAGTGCTGTTTTTGCCTCAGGCAGTAGAAAGGCTATGTGTTAGAACATGCGCCAAACCACTGCCACTACATTTACCCAGTGGGCAGTTAGAGAAATATAACATCCCTGCCCGTACTTACTGGTCCACGTGTCGGTGGTTATGTGGACCTTGTCACTGATGGCATTGCACAGTGCACAATGATTTTATTCTGCCACTTGTTCATGCCGGGCAGGGATATCCCATCTGGAAATATAGTGGCAGCTGGAAATCATGTACCGTGGGACAGTCGCTATTATGAAATTTTTAAAACTGTCAGTCTGCACCAAACGTAATGGCAGAACTTCAAAGGCCAGCAATTTTAAAATGCTGGCATTCAGGGCCAGGGCTTGTGGGTGGGTAGGGGGGTACTTCCTCTTTCTCTCCAGTGTTTGGTGGATGGAAAGCTGAACACTTCCATGGGACAGTGTGGAGATGCTCGGTGACGTTGGTGGTGGTGTTGCTGCCATATCCTCTGTTTGCGGGGTGGCAGGTGGCACTGTCACTCCAGAGGGGGAGGAAGATGCCAAGACTGCAGCAGAAGAGGGACCAGGAGGAGTCTCTGATCTTTCATGGTTCTTGAAGTGTCTACTCCACTGCAGCTCGTGCTTTGCGGTTAGATGCCAGATCATGCAGGTGGTACTTAGGTTTAGAACATTTATGCCTCGCTTCAGGCTCTGACTGCACAGTGTGCAAACCACCTGTGCCCTGACGTCAGCACACTGCCTAAAGAACTGCCATGCTAGGGAACTCTTTTGCTCTGGTTTTGGTGTGCTATGTCCCTTGGAGCGTTTGGCAGCAGCAGGCATACTGACTGGGCGACGGCCACTCTGCTTTTGCACCCTGCTCCCTCTTTTGCTGTGCAGCTGGCGCTGAGTGCTCCCCTCCTCTTCCTCCGAACTACACACATCACTGGAATGACCTGAATGCCATGTGAGGTCTAGGACCTCATCATCCTCCACATCATCCTCTGACCCAATCAACCAGCTGATTAACAATAAAATATCCCTGTAACGGCGGCAAGTACAGTTTTTTTTAAACACAAAAAAAAGGTAAATACAGTGTTTTTTCACCCAAAAAATAGGTAGGCATCACCGACCCAATTAACCGGCTGATTAACTATTGTATTCCCCTGTGGCAGTGGCTAGTAAAGGCTTTTTTATCCCAAAAAATATATATTTATATATATTTTTCCCTGTCACTGGTGGAGAGCAGCAGGATTGCATCAAAAAAAAATGCCGACAGGTCACCCTAAGACTGAACAATTAAATGGGTTGTCCAGGTTCAGAGCTGAACCTGGACAGCCCTCCATTTTCACCCCGGCAGCCCCCCTGACCTGAGCATCGGAGCAGTTCATGCTCCGATGCTCTCCTTTGCCCTGCGCTAAATTGCACAGGGCAAAGGCATTTTTCAGAGTTCCGGTGACGTACCGGGGCTCTCTATGGGGCTGACAGGAACCCCGGTGACGTCACCGGCACTGATGGGCGGGATTTGGCTCTGCCATAGCCAGTAAAACGGCTAGGGCAGAGCTAAAGCCCGCCCCTCAGAGCCGGTGACGTCACCGAACACACTGGCGGGCGGAAGTTACCGCCCGGCAGTGTGTTATTGAAAACAAAAGAGCCCGTGCCCTGCGCGATTTATCGCAGGGCACTGGAGCGCATCGGAGCACAGGGGGGCTCAGGGGGGCTGCCGGGGTGAAAAAAGGGTATGTCCGGGTTCAGCTCTGAACCCGGACAACCCCTTTAAGTAGGGCATTTTCATTTCACTGGTGCAAAGTAGCTGTATTGCACCCATGAATAATGCCTACAGATCACCAGGACAGTTTTTAAAAATAATAAAGTCCTAACACTCTCCCTGTCTGCAGTCCTGTCCCTACACTAGTTAGAGCAGAATGGCGGCGCACCATGAAATCCAGCAGTTATGCATGCATGGTCACATGGTGCACCGGCCAATCACTGCTATGCCAATACTAGGCATGACTGTGATGGCTTCCAAGTGTCTACAGCTTAAAAGCTTGTTGATGGCTGCAGAATATCAAAAAGCTTTATTTAAAGTACAAACAAAAAACCTGGACACGGACTTTGGCGCCCAAAATTTATTTTACGGTCCCAAACGTGGCAATCCGGGTTTGCTCATCACTAATTATAGTCTCAGTTGTATACAAATGCATATAATACTGGAAAAACAGACATCTGCGTATGTATAAACAGCGGCAGGCATCTACAGTACCTCCTGTAAGGCATCATTTTTGGACATTTCCTCAGAAAATGCCACTGTTTCTTCCAACGCTACCATGTGTGTGTATAAATACAGACAGGCATATATCTCTTTTAAGGAATAATTTTTGGACTGCTTGTTCACAACAGACCAGTGTTTTCTTTCCTCCTGATAATATGTGGTTTGTTTAGGGCTGCACCACCAATTAGGCGAGATGAGGCGATCGTCTCAGGTGGTATGGCCGTGGTGACAAGTGGGGATGGCAGGGCAGCGGGAGATCAGAGCTAACATTGTGGAAGTGCTCATCTCCCTACATTCATCTGTATTTCAGTCCTCAGGACAGCGATACAGATAGAGGCTGTGGCGGGCTAGGGGAGAGACGTCTCCCTTCCCAGTTACTATGAAAGGCTACAGGCACCAGGCCTGCATCTCATCACTGAAAGCTGCATGGAGGTAAGTATGTGTGTTTTTTTTTTTTTTTTTTATATGGCAGAATGCAGGAGAGGAGCACTATGGGGGTATCTAGGGGCACTTCTTACTGCCACATTATTAGTGGGCACTATGAGGGCATCTACTGAGGGCACAAAGAAGTGGTATTTTATATGAGGGGAACTATGGGGAAGGCGGAGAGGAACACTATGGGGGCTTCTACTTAGGGCACAAAGAAGGGGTATTTTATATAGGGGACACTTTGAGGGCATCTATTCATGGGCTCTATATAGGGGCATTTTTTACTGGGACACATTATAAGGGGTACTATTGGGAAGGGGGAAAGAGGAGCAATATTGGGGCATCTACTGGGGGCACTAAGAAGGTGTATTTTACACTGGCAAGTTATGGGGGCACACTGAGGGCATCTACTGGTGCACTATATAGGGGCATTTTAAACTGGTACATTATAGGGGGCACTAGAAGGAATGGGGGAGAGAAGCACTATAGGGGCATTTACTGGGAGCACTATATAGAGGTATTTTATACTGACACATTATGGAGGGACTATGGGGAAGGGGGACAGGAACACAATAAGGGCTTTGACTTGGGGCATTATATAGGGGTATTTTAACTGGCACACATTATGGGGGCACTATGGGGACATTACCCCAACAGGGGGTATATTTATATGGGGGCATTTTTGTACTTGTGCTCTTTTTAAGGGGGCATTTCTTTGCTGTCACATTATAAAGAGAATTATTACAACTGGGGACATTTTGGTGGGCTTTATTACTACCGGGGGACTATGGGGAACAATTCAGGGGCAGACACAGTCAGTAGAGGGCCCCTGTGCAAAGAATGTGCCTGGGTCCCCACACACCAAATTCTAACATTACTTACAGCAATAGAAAAACATGCAAAACGTACAGGGTAAGACAACTTTAACACCTGCGGCACTATGATCTGGTCACATGACCTGGCAGAGAATGCAAGGAATCGGCAGGACAAAAACCGCAGCATGCAGAAGTTGGTGTCCCACTGATTCTTGGCATTTTTGCCAGATTGTGGCCAGATCTCTGCCGGACCCCATTATGGTTAATGCGGCTGGCACGGATTCCCTCTGCACCCAGCAGTGCCGGAGCAGGTGACTTCCGGCAGGCTGTTCTCTGCTGGAACAAACTGCCAGAATCACTAAGACAGATGTGAAAGTAGCCTAATACCGTGCCACATACATCTTACATCCAGTGATGTCTCCTTTGATGTAGATGTTCTCTGCCTCATCTTCTCCTTTTAGACCAGACCACCATGATGATTTATTTCAGTCATCTCTTCTATCTGCAGTGTTTGACAAACAGACATCTTAGTTTCTTAGTTTTCCATCATCCTCCCACCTTGTGAACATCCCATCTTACCACCCCTAATACTGTGTCCGCTGTGCTCCCCAATTCTTTACTGCACTAGTAACACACAGATAGTACTGCCTTCAGTAATTATTGGCATACACTGCCCTAAAAAATAACTTCACCCAGGAAATAGCGTCCCTGACACTAGTAGTGTAAACATAATGGTCCTCAAAAATAATTGTGCTAAGCTGATACTGTGCCAGGGCGCCCCACAGTAATAGTGCTCCCCGAAGTCCCACCAATAGAATTTATCTGCCAGACTGCCCCCAACATGTCCCTACTGCGCCAGCATAAAATATTCCTATATAGTTCCCTCATAGTGCTCCTCCCCTCGTCCCCACATAACGTGCCAGTGTAAAATGCCCCCATAATTTATGGCAGTATAATTCCCCTATATAATGACCCCCAGTGGTGGCGGCAAGAAGCACACGGCGTCATAGCGAGTTAGCAACCAATGACGCTGTGCGCTCGTCCACTCTGCAGAACAGCAGCCCAGGTTTTTACGGTCCGTAGTTGTGAAAAAACACGCGCGTGTGCATGCAGCCTTACTGTTACGGTTAGAAGATGGGATTGTATTACGACTGTATGTGGGTGGGGTCTGAGCTATCAGATACTGTCCAGCTAAGCAGAGATGTACCTGTCTAGTGAAGTGACGGTACGGTATGGGGTGTACAGCTGGTTCGCCTCCCCGTGGTGAGCCCTGGGTAACTCTAAATGAACCATCAAATACTGGCGGTAAGACAAAGAAAGCTTCTCCTGAGTCCTGACCGATAGGACACAAACTATAATCTATAGACTCTGTGTATGTGTGCGGTATATAGTGTGTTTCTGTGTGTGTGATATATAGTGTGTGTGCGGTATATAGTGTGTGTGTGTGTGCGGTATATAGTGTGTGTGTGTGTGTGCGGTATATAGTGTGTGTGTGTGCGGTATATAGTGTGTGTGTGTGTGTGTGTGCGGTATATAGTGTGTGTGTGTGTGTGTGGTATATAGTGTGTGTGCGGTATATAGTGTGTGTGCGGTATATAGTGTGTGTGTGCGGTATATAGTGTGTGTGCAGTATATAGTGTGTGTGTGCGGTATATAGTGTGTGTGCAGTATATAGTGTGTGTGTGTGGTATATAGTGTGCGTGCGGTATATAGTGTGTGCGTGCGGTATATAGTGTGTGTGCGGTATATAGTGTGTGTGCGGTATATAGTGTGTGTGGAATATAGTGTGTGTGCAGTATATAGTGTGTGTGTGCAGTATATAGTGTGTGTGTGGTATATAGTGTGTGTGCGGTATATAGTGTGTGTGCGGTATATAGTGTGTGTGTGCGGTATATAGTGTGTGTGCAGTATATAGTGTGTGTGTGCGGTATATAGTGTGTGTGCAGTATATAGTGTGTGTGTGTGGTATATAGTGTGCGTGCGGTATATAGTGTGTGCGTGCGGTATATAGTGTGTGTGCGGTATATAGTGTGTGTGCGGTATATAGTGTGTGTGGAATATAGTGTGTGTGCAGTATATAGTGTGTGTGTGCAGTATATAATGTGTGTGCGGTATATAGTGTGTGTGCGGTATATAGTGTGTGTGGAATATAGTGTGTGTGCAGTATATAGTGTGTGTGTGCAGTATATAGTGTGAGTGTGCGGTATATAGTGTGTGTGTGCAGTATATAGTGTGTGTGTGCAGTATATAGTGTGTGTGTGCAGTATATAATGTGTGTGCATTATATAGTGTGTGTGTGCAGTATATAATGTGTGTGCAGTATATAGTGTGTGTGTGCAGTATATACAGACGTGGACAAAATTGTTGGTACCCTTTGGTCAATGAAAGAAAAAGTCACAATGGTCACAGAAATAACTTTAATCTGACAAAAGTAATAATAAATTAAAATTCTATAAATGTTAACCAATGAAAGTCAGACATTGTTTTTCAACCATGCTTCAACAGAATTATGTAAAAAAATAAACTCATGAAACAGGCATGGACAAAAATGATGGTACCCCTAGAAAACACAGAACATAATGTGACCAAAGGGACATGTTAATTCAAGGTGTGTCCACTAATTAGCATCACAGGTGTCTACAACCTTGTAATCAGCCATTGGGCCTATATATATGGCTCCAGGTAATCACTGTGTTGTTTGGTGATATGGTGTGTACCACACTCGACATGGACCAGAGGAAGCAAAGGAAAGAGCTGTCTCAAGAGATCAGAAAGAAAATTATAGACAAGCATGTTAAAGGTAAAGGCTATAAGACCATCTCCAAGCAACTAGATGTTCCTGTGAGTACAGTTGCACATATTATTCATAAGTTTAAGATCCATGGGACTGTAGCCAACCTCCCTGGACGTGGCCGCAGGAGGAAAATTGATGACAAATCTAAGAGACGGATAATCCGAATGGTAACAAAAGAGCCTAGAAAGACTTCTAAAGAGATTCAAGGTGAACTTCATGCTCAAGGAACATCAGTGTCAGATCGCACCATCCGTCGTTGTTTGAGCCAAAGTGGACTACATGGGAGACGACCAAGGAGGACACCATTGTTGAAAACGAATCATAAAAAAGCAAGACTGGAATATGCCAAACTACATGTTGACAAGCCACAAAGCTTCTGGGAGAATGTCCTGTGGACAGATGAGACAAAAATCGAAGTTTTTGCCAAGGCACATCAGCTGTATGTTCACAGACGAAAAAATGAAGCATATCAAGAAAAGAACACTGTCCCTACTGTGAAACATGGAGGAGGCTCTGTTATGTTCTGGGGCTGCTTTGCTGCGTCTGGCACAGGGTGTCTTGAATCTGTGCAGGGTACAATGAAATCTCAAGACTATCAAGGAATTCTAGAGAGAAATGTACTAGCCAGTGTCAGAAAGCTTGGTCTCAGTCGCAGGTCATGGGTCTTGCAACAGGACAATGACCCAAAACACACCGCTAAAAACACCCAAGAATGGCTAAGAGGAAAAAATTGGACTATTCTAAAGTGGCCTTCTATGAGCCCTGACCTCAATCCTATTGAGCATCTTTGGAAGGAGCTGAAACATGCAGTCTGGAAAAGGCACCCTTCAAACCGGACACAACTGGAGCAGTTTGCTCATGAGGAGTGGGCCAAAATACCTGCTGAGAGGTGCAGATGTCTCATTGACAGTTACAGGAAGCGTTTGATTGCAGTGATTGCCTCAAAAGGTTGCGCAACAAAATATTAAGTTAGGGGTACCATCATTTTTGTCCATGCCTGTTTCATGAGTTTATTTTTTTACATAATTCTGTTGAAGCATGGTTGAAAAACAATGTCTGACTTTCATTGGTTAACATTTATAGAATTTTAATTTATTATTACTTTTGTCAGATTAAAGTTATTTCTGTGACCATTGTGACTTTTTCTTTCATTGACCAAAGGGTACCAACAATTTTGTCCACGTCTGTAATGTGTGTGCAGTATATAGTGTGTGTGTGCAATATATAATGTGTGTGCGGTATATAGTGTGTGTGTGTGTGTGCGGTATATAGTGTGTGTGTGTGCGGTATATAGTGTGTGTGTGTGTGTGTGCGGTATATAGTGTGTGCGGTATATAGTGTGTGTGTGTGTGTGTGGTATATAGTGTGTGTGCGGTATATAGTGTGTGTGCGGTATATAGTGTGTGTGTGCGGTATATAGTGTGTGTGCAGTATATAGTGTGTGTGTGTGGTAAATAGTGTGCGTGCGGTATATAGTGTGTGCGTGCGGTATATAGTGTGTGTGCGGTATATAGTGTGTGTGCGGTATATAGTGTGTGTGCGGTATATAGTGTGTGTGGAATATAGTGTGTGTGCAGTATATAGTGTGTGTGTGCAGTATATAATGTGCGTGCGGTATATAGTGTGTGTGTGCAGTATATAATGTGTGTGCGGTATATAATGTGTGTGCAGTATATATAGTGTGTGTGCGGTATATAGTGTGTGTGGAATATAGTGTGTGTGCAGTATATAGTGTGTGTGTGCAGTATATAGTGTGTGTGTGCAGTATATAATGTGTGTGCAGTATATAGTGTGTGTGTGCAGTATATAATGTGTGTGCGGTATATAGTGTGTGTGTGCGGTATATAGTGTGTGTGTGCGGTATATAATGTGTGTGCAGTATATAGTGTGTGTGTGCAGTATATAATGTGTGTGCAGTATATAGTGTGTGTGTGTGGTATATAGTGTGCGTGCGGTATATAGTGTGTGCGTGCGGTATATAGTGTGTGTGTGGTATATAGTGTGTGTGGAATATAGTGTGTGTGCAGTATATAGTGTGTGTGTGCAGTATATAGTGTGTGTGCAGTATATAGTGTGTGTGCAGTATATAGTGTGTGCAGTATATAGTGTGTGTGTGCAGTATATAGTGTGTGTGTGCAGTATATAGTGTGTGTGTGTGTGTGCGGTATATAGTGTGTGTGTGTGTGCGGTATATAGTGTGTGTGTGTGCGGTATATAGTGTGTGTGTGTGTGTGTGTGCGGTATATAGTGTGTGTGCGGTATATAGTGTGTGTGTGTGTGTGTGGTATATAGTGTGTGTGCGGTATATAGTGTGTGTGCGGTATATAGTGTGTGTGTGCGGTATATAGTGTGTGTGCAGTATATAGTGTGTGTGTGCGGTATATAGTGTGTGTACAGTATATAGTGTGTGTGTGTGGTATATAGTGTGCGTGCGGTATATAGTGTGTGCGTGCGGTATATAGTGTGTGTGCGGTATATAGTGTGTGTGCGGTATATAGTGTGTGTGCGGTATATAGTGTGTGTGCGGTATATAGTGTGTGTGCAGTATATAGTGTGTGTGTGCAGTATATAATGTGTGTGCGGTATATAGTGTGTGTGCGGTATATAGTGTGTGTGGAATATAGTGTATGTGCAGTATATAGTGTGTGTGTGCAGTATATAGTGTGTGTGTGCAGTATATAATGTGTGTGCAGTATATAGTGTGTGTGTGCAGTATATAATGTGTGTGCGGTATATAGTGTGTGTGTGCGGTATATAGTGTGTGTGTGCAGTATATAATGTGTGTGCAGTATATAGTGTGTGTGTGCAGTATATAATGTGTGTGCAGTATATAGTGTGTGTGTGCAGTATATAATGTGTGTGCAGTATATAGTGTGTGTGTGCAGTATATAATGTGTGTGCGGTATATAGTGTGTGTGTGTGTGTGCGGTATATAGTGTGTGTGTGTGCGGTATATAGTGTGTGTGTGTGTGTGTGTGCGGTATATAGTGTGTGTGCGGTATATAGTGTGTGTGTGTGTGTGGTATATAGTGTGTGTGCGGTATATAGTGTGTGTGCGGTATATAGTGTGTGTGTGCGGTATATAGTGTGTGTGCAGTATATAGTGTGTGTGTGTGGTATATAGTGTGCGTGCGGTATATAGTGTGTGCGTGCGGTATATAGTGTGTGTGGAATATAGTGTGTGTGCGGTATATAGTGTGTGTGTGCGGTATAGTGTGTGTGCGGTATATAGTGTGTGTGGAATATAGTGTGTGTGCAGTATATAGTGTGTGTGTGCAGTATATAATGTGTGTGCGGTATATAGTGTGTGTGCGGTATATAGTGTGTGTGTGCGGTATATAGTGTGTGTGGAATATAGTGTGTGTGCAGTATATAGTGTGTGTGTGCAGTATATAGTGTGTGTGCAGTATATAGTGTGTGTGCAGTATATATAGTGTGTGTGCGGTATATAGTGTGTGTGGAATATAGTGTGTGTGTGCAGTATATAATGTGTGTGCAGTATATAATGTGTGTGCGGTATATAGTGTGTGTTGTGCGGTATATAGTGTGTGTGTGCGGTATATAGTGTGTGTGTGCGGTATATAGTGTGTGTGTGCGGTATATAGTGTGTGTGTGCGGTATATAGTGTGTGTGTGCGGTATATAGTGTGTGTGTGCAGTATATAGTGTGTGCAGTATATAATGTGTGTGCGGTATATAGTGTGTGTGCGGTATATAGTGTGTGTGTGCGGTATATAGTGTGTGTGTGCGGTATATAGTGTGTGTGCAGTATATAGTGTGTGTGTGCAGTATATAGTGTGTGTGTGCAGTATATAGTGTGTGCGGTATATAGTGTGTGTGCGGTATATAGTGTGTGCAGTATATAGTGTGTGCGGTATATAGTGTGTGCAGTATATAGTGTGTTCGGTATATAGTTTGTGTCTGTGTGTTTGCGGTATATAGTGTGTGTTTGTGTGTGTGTGCGGTATATAGTGTGTGTGTGCAGCATGACAATGGATGTGCAATGTGCATGTGAAATCTATTTCTCTGCTTTCCATACAATCTGCCAGTAACCTGGTGGGTGCGATGTCACAGGAAAACTTACTGCAACAGTCACTAATATCTAGTGAGACCTTATAAAATGTGAGGTTTTGTGCACTTAAGAAACATTAGACTCGCAGAAGGTCGCACTGGGGATTTTTATGCATATAAAGCGATTGCTCAGACATGAAGGTGAAATGTAATCAGATACACGACTTTAATGTAAGATTACTTACAGTCACCAGATCTTCCTCTTCATCGCTGAACTTGGTTCCAACCATCGCATTCATATAATTGCTAGTCGGTGCAAGGCAGTTGCTGTAGGCCGCGCCTTCCTAGCGCATGCGCTCTTGCGATTAATACGTTGCCGATATTTTGCAGATAAAAAAATAATGCTTGTCGATCGCAGATTCGCTTAATACTTCTGGTCTGTCAGTGTCCATGTTGTGGGACTGTGTGTTCACATCTAGTAAGTATTTTGTGGCTGCAAATATGACCTGGAGGTTTTTCCTGTTCGTCTGCCATTAAAATGAAAGCCGTTCGCGATCATTTGAGCGAGTTCGAGCGATCGCGTTCGCGAACCGTCCCATCAGATGTCTGTCCATCAGTACTTAGCAGAACCGCACACAACTGCTGCACAATGCAAATGCACTATAATATACTTTCTATGTTATAAGAAGTATATTATAAGTATATCGCACCCCTCAGTAAGTCACACCTATCCATAGCACAACGTTACCGGTCCTTAAAAGGACTTTTGTGGCCCTATTAGCTAGCGTTTGGTGTCTCTAACATTCTGTCCCTGCTCCACACAGCAACCTCTCCCTACACTGGCAAAAGGCTGAATGTAAAATGGCGACCAGATCAGGTTTATTTATAGGGTATGGGGTGTGTCCATGTGCTGAAACGTCTCAATTGGATGTCCTGTCCCACCTGATGGATGTGTCATGGGTCAAAGTTCAGCGCTATGAAAAAAATTATGGCGCGTGCGAATATCGCCTTATGTTTGCATGTTCGGTGAACTGCGAACGAGCAAAGTTAGCCGCAAAACGACCGTCGGGCGAACTGCAAGGCCATCTCTACCAGCCAACATAGCAGAGCTGAGAAAGCTACAGTATAGCAGAGCTGAGATTGTTGCAGAAGTTTTTGCCTGCCAGAAGTTAAGCCAATACCTGCTAATGACCAAGATCAAGTTGGAAGATTGTTCCTTGATAAAGTGTATGCCAAGTAAAGCTGTTTTCAATGTTACTACAAGTCTGGACATTATTCCTTCATCACCCAAGTTATTCATCCCTTTTTGCACTGCTTCGTCCGACCACGTCTGGGATCCAAGGATATCCAGGTAGAAGCACCGTGACATGTGCATACAACATCTTCAGAGAGATTGTAGGTAGGGATGAGCGAACTCGAACTGTATAGTTCGGGTTCGTACCGAATTTTGGGGTGTCCGTGACACGGACCCGAACCCGGACATTTTCGTAAAAGTCCGGGTTCGGTGTTCGTCGCTTTCTTGGCGCTTTTGTGACGCTTTCTTGGCGCTTTTTGAAAGGCTGCAAAGCAGCCAATCAACAAGCGTCATACTACTTGCCCCAAGAGGCCGTCACAGCCATGCCTACTATTGGCATGGCTGTGATTGGCCAGAGCACCATGTGACCCAGCCTCTATTTAAGCTGGAGTCACATAGCGCCGCCCGTCACTCTGCTCTGATTAGCGTAGGGAGAGGTTGCGGCTGCGACAGTAGGGCGAGATTAGGCAGATTAACTCCTCCAAAGGACTTCACTTGATTAATCGATCGATCTGCAGCTGTGCATCATTGAGCTGCTGAAATTCAAATGCTCACTCACTGTTTTTAGGCTGCCCAGACCGTTTGTCAGTCACTTTTTTCTGGGGTGATCGGCGGCCATTTTGTGTCTTGTGCGGTGCTGCGACCAAGTGCATCCAAGCTGCGACCAAGTGCATTTAACCCTCAATGGTGTGGTTGTTTTTTGGCTAAAGCCTACATCAGGGTGAAGCTGTCACACCAAGTACATTTAACCAGCAATAGTCTGTTTATTTTTTGGCCATATACTACATCAGGGGCAAGCTGCGCCCGTCACCAAGTGCATTTAACCCTCAGTAGTGTGGTTGTTTTTGGGCTAAAGCCTACATCAGGGTGAAGCTGTCACACCAAGTGCATTTAACCAGCAATAGTCTGTTTATTTTTTGGCCATATACTACATCAGGGGCAAGCTGCGCCCGTCACCAAGTGCATTTAACCCTCAATGGTGTGGTTGTTTTTTGGCTAAAGCCTACATCAGGGTGAAGCTGTCACACCAAGTGCATTTAACCAGCAATAGTCTGTTCATTTTTTGGCCATATACTACATCAGGGGCAAGCTGCGCCCGTCACCAAGTGCATTTAACCCTCAGTAGCAGAGGCGTACATAGGAATCACTGGGCCCCATAGCAAAAATCTGAATTGGGCCCCTTAACCCCGCCCACTACCCACCATGGCCCCTCCCACTTCCTGACTTTGCTCCTCCCATGCCACACCCCCATTAAATAAATTTATACATGACCTACAGAAACTGTTAGGGGTTTCCTGGGGGTGACCTGTCACATGGGATATCTGCTGCAGCCTGCAGGTCTCCTTATTTGGGGTGCCATGTTAGGCTACTTTCACACTTGCGTTCGGGTCTCCGCTTGTGAGTTCCGTTTGAAGGCTCTCACAAGCGGCACCGAACGGATCCGTCCAGCCCTAATGCATTCTGAGTGGATGCGGATCCGCTCAGAATGCATCAGTATGGCTCCGTCTGTCCTCCGCTCAGCAGGCGGACACTTGAACGCTGCTTGCAGCGTTCGGGTGTCCGCCTGGCCGTGCGGAGGCAAACGGATCCGTCCAGACTTACAATGTAAGTCAATGGGGACGGATCCGTTTGAAGTTGACACAATATGGCTCAATTTTCAAACGGATCCGTCCCCCATTGACTTTCAATGTAAAGTCAAAACGGATCCGTTTGCACTATCATGAACAAAAAAAAAATATGTTTGTTTTTTTTTGTTCATGTTAATGCAAACGGATCCGTTCTGAACGGATCTAAGCGTTTGCATTATAGGTGCGGATCCGTCTGTGCAGACACCAGACGGATCCGCTCTGAACGCAAGTGTGAAAGTAGCCTTAAAGGGAATCTGTCACTAGCAATTTACCCCCAATTTTTTTTTTATGAATCCATGTTTAACAGAGTACCTGTTTTCCATCTGTCTTGTTCTTTTGATTGTGAGTCTTGTCATTTCTTCAAAAAATCGATTCTTATGATATGTAAATGAAGCTGTAAGGAGCCCAGAGGGGCGTTATTCTTTCTCCACGGTGCCCAGGAACTCCCCTCTGAAGTGCCGTGCCCGCCTAAGTTTGAAAACTAATAACGCCTCCAAGTTCATCTAAATCGCCTCCCAGAGGCACGGCTAAGTGCTCAACACCCCCCTCCTCAGTGCCGCGCTCTGCGGCAAGCACCCCGATCCTCCTCTCGCCGGCATCCCAAATCCCGCGCAGGCGCAGTGCCGTCAGTCATCTTATCATAGCGCAGGCAATCGCCGGCACTGCGCCTGCGCGGGATTTGGGATGCCAGCGAGAGGAGGATCGGATTTGGGAGGCGATTTAGATGAACTTGGAGGCGTTATTAGTTTTCAAATTTAGCCGGGCACGGCACTTCACAGGGGCGTTCCTGGGCACCGTGGAGAAAGAATAGCGCCCCTCTGGGCTCCTTACAGCGTCATTTACATATCATAAGAATCGATTTTTTGAAGAAATGACAAGACTCACAATCAAAAGAACAAGACAGATGGAAAAAAGGTACTCATGGATCCATGTTTAATAAAGTACCTTTTTTCCATCTGTGTTCTTCTTTTCCATGTCAGTCTTGTCCTTTCTTCTAAAAATCGATTCTTGCTGTAAGGACTGGAGCCCAGAGGGGCGTTTTTCTTTCTCCACGGTGCCCAGGAACGGTCCCCTCTGATTAGTGCCGTGCCCGCCTAAATATGAAAGCTACTAACGCCTCCATCATTTAGCTGAATCACCTCCCAGAGGCGCGGCTAAGTCCTCAACACCCGCCCCCCTCCTCAGCGCCGCGCTCTGCAAACACCCGATCCTCCTCTCGTCGGCGTCCCAAATCCCGCGCAGGCGCAGTGCCGGCGATTGCCTGCGCCTGCGCTCTGATAATACGGCTGAGGGCAACAGCTTCAACATCGTCACTGGGCTCGGCGCATGCCCAGTGACGATGTTGAAGCTGTTGCCCTCAGCCGTATTATCAGAGCGCAGGCGCAGGCAATCGCCGGCACTGCGCCTGCGCGGGATTTGGGACGCCGACGAGAGGAGGATCGGGTGTTTGCAGAGCGCGGCGCTGAGGAGGGGGGCGGGTGTTGAGGACTTAGCCGCGCCTCTGGGAGGCGATTCAGCTAAACATGGGGGGGGGGCCCTGGGGAGAAAAGCAGCCGCATAGCCGGCTGCAGGTCATCAGTGGGCGGGGCCTTATCTGCGCTACGGGCCCCCCAGTGCCGCGGGCCCCATAGCAGTGGCGTGGTCTGCCTCTATGGGCGGTACGCCACTGCTCAGTAGTGTGGTTCGTCAAGCTGTGACATCAAGTGCATTTAACCAGCAATAGTCTGTTCATTTTTTGGCCATATACTACATCAGGGGCAAGCTGCGCCCGTCACCAAGTGCATTTAACCCTCAGTAGTGTGGTTGGTGAAGCTGTCACACCAAGTGCATTTAACCAGCAATAGTCTGTTCATTTTTTGGCCATATACTACATCAGGGGCAAGCTGCGCCTGTCACCAGGTGCATTTAACCAGCAATAGTGTGGTTATTTTTTGGCCATATCCCAGTCTAATTCTGTCACTAAATCCATACCGGTCACCCAGCGCCTAAATACTAGGCCTCAAATTTATATCCCGCTGAATTTGAATACAATACATTGGGCCAAATAATATTTTTGTTGTTGTGGTGAACCATAACAATGAGAAAAACATCTAGTAAGGGACGCGGACGTGGACATGGTCGTGGTGGTGTTAGTGGACCCTCTGGTGCTGGGAGAGGACGTGGCCGTTCTGCCACATCCACACGTCCTAGTGAACCAACTACCTCAGGTCCCAGTAGCCGCCAGAATTTACAGCGATATATGGTGGGGCCCAATGCCATTCTAAGGATGGTAAGGCCTGAGCAGGTACAGGCATTAGTCAATTGGGTGGCCGACAGTGGATCCAGCACGTTCACATTATCTCCCACCCAGTCTTCTGCAGAAAGCGCACAGATGGCGCCTGAAAACCAACCCCATCAGTCTGTCACATCACCCCCATGCATACCAGGGAAACTGTCTCAGCCTCAAGTTATGCAGCAGTCTCTTATGCTGTTTGAAGACTCCGCTGGCAGGGTTTCCCAAGGGCATCCACCTAGCCCTTCCCCAGCGGTGAAAGATATAGAATGCACTGACGCACAACCACTTATGTTTCCTGATGATGAGGACATGGGAATACCACCTCAGCATGTCTCTGATGATGACGAAACACAGGTGCCAACTGCTGCGTCTTTCTGCAGTGTGCAGACTGAACAGGAGGTCAGGGATCAAGACTGGGTGGAAGACGATGCAGGGGGCGATGAGGTCCTAGACCCCACATGGAATGAAGGTCGTGCCACTGACTTTCACAGTTCGGAGGAAGAGGCAGTGGTGAGACCGAGCCAACAGCGTAGCAAAAGAGGGAGCAGTGGGCAAAAGCAGAACACCCGCCGCCAAGAGACTCCGCCTGCTACTGCCCGCCGCCATCTGGGACCGAGCACCCCAAAGGCAGCTTCAAGGAGTTCCCTGGCATGGCACTTCTTCAAACAATGTGCTGACGACAAGACCCGAGTGGTTTGCACGCTGTGCCATCAGAGCCTTAAGCGAGGCATTAACGTTCTGAACCTGAGCACAACCTGCATGACCAGGCACCTGCATGCAAAGCATGAACTGCCGTGGAGTAAACACCTTAAAACCAAGGAAGTCACTCAGGCTCCCCCTGCTACCTCTTCTGCTGCTGCCGCCTCGGCCTCTTCTGCTGCTGCCGCCTCGGCCTCTTCCTCCGCCTCTGGAGGAACGTTGGCACCTGCCGCCCAGCAAACAGGGGATGTACCACCAACACCACCACCACCACCGTCACCAAGCGTCTCAACCATGTCACACGGCAGCGTTCAGCTCTCCATCTCACAAACATTTGAGAGAAAGCGTAAATTCCCACCTAGCCACCCTCGATCCCTGGCCCTGAATGCCAGTATTTCTAAACTACTGGCCTATGAAATGCTGTCATTTAGGCTGGTGGACACAGACAGCTTCAAACAGCTCATGTCGCTTGCTGTCCCACAGTATGTTGTTCCCAGCCGCCACTACTTCTCCAAGAGAGCCGTGCCTTCCCTGCACAACCAAGTATCCGATAAAATCAAGTGTGCACTGCGCAACGCCATCTGTAGCAAGGTCCACCTAACCACAGATACGTGGACCAGTAAGCACGGCCAGGGACGCTATATCTCCCTAACTGCACACTGGGTAAATGTAGTGGCAGCTGGGCCCCAGGCGGAGAGCTGTTTGGCGCACGTCCTTCCGCCGCCAAGGATCGCAGGGCAACATTCTTTGCCTCCTGTTGCCACCTCCTCCTTCTCGGCTTCCTCCTCCTCTTCTTCCACCTGCTCATCCAGTCAGCCACACACCTTCACCACCAACTTCAGCAAAGCCCAGGGTAAACGTCAGCAGGCCATTCTGAAACTCATATGTTTGGGGGACAGGCCCCACACCGCACAGGAGTTGTGGCGGGGTATAGAACAACAGACCGACGAGTGGTTGCTGCCGGTGAGCCTCAAGCCCGGCCTGGTGGTGTGCGATAATGGGCGAAATCTCGTTGCAGCTCTGGGACTAGCCAATTTGACGCACATCCCTTGCTTGGCGCATGTGCTGAATTTGGTGGTGCAGAAGTTCATTCACAACTACCCCGACATGTCAGAGCTGCTGCATAAAGTGCGGGCCGTCTGTTCGCGCTTCCGGCGTTCACATCCTGCTGCTGCTCGCCTGTCTGCGCTACAGCGTAACTTCGGCCTTCCCGCTCACCGCCTCATATGCGACGTGCCCACCAGGTGGAACTCCACCTTGCACATGCTGGACAGACTGTGCGAGCAGCAGCAGGCCATAGTGGAGTTTCAGCTGCAGCACGCACGGGTCAGTCGCACTACGGAACAGCACCACTTCACCACCAATGACTGGGCCTCCATGCGAGACCTGTGTGCCCTGTTGCGCTGTTTCGAGTACTCCACCAACATGGCCAGTGGCGATGACGCCGTTATCAGCGTTACAATACCACTTCTATGTCTCCTTGAGAAAACACTTAGGGCGATGATGCAAGAGAAGGTGGCCCAGGAGGAGGAGGAGGAGGAGGAGGAAGAGGGGTCATTTTTAGCACTTTCAGGCCAGTCTCTTCGAAGTGACTCAGAGGGAGGTTTTTGGCAACAGCAGAGGCCAGGTACAAATGTGGCCAGACAGGGCCCACTACTGGAGGACGAGGAGGACGAGGATGAGGAGGAGGTGGAGGAGGATGAGGATGAAGCATGGTCACAGCGGGGTGGCACCCAACGCAGCTCGGGTCCATCACTGGTGCGTGGCTGGGGGGAAAGGCAGGACGATGACGATACGCCTCCCACAGAGGACAGCTTGTCCTTACCCCTGGGCAGCCTGGCACACATGAGCGACTACATGCTGCAGTGCCTGCGCAACGACAGCAGAGTTGCCCACATTTTAACCTGTGCGGACTACTGGGTTGCCACCCTGCTGGATCCACGCTACAAAGACAATGTGCCCACCTTACTTCCTGCACTGGAGCGTGATAGGAAGATGCGCGAGTACAAGCGCACGTTGGTAGACGCGCTACTGAGAGCATTCCCAAATGTCACAGGAGAACAAGTGGAAGCTCAAGGCCAAGGCAGA
Organism: Bufo gargarizans; assembly: GCF_014858855.1. Lineage (NCBI taxonomy): Eukaryota > Metazoa > Chordata > Amphibia > Anura > Bufonidae > Bufo > Bufo gargarizans. The sequence goes on along the minus strand of NC_058080.1, from coordinate 23,016,674 downwards.
GGAGGAGCAAGAGGTCGCCAAGGCAGCTGTGTCAATGCCAGCTCCTTTGAGGGCAGGGTTAGCATGGCAGAGATGTGGAAAACTTTTGTCAACACGCCACAGCTAACTGCACCACCACCTGATACGCAACGTGTTAGCAGGAGGCAACATTTCACTAACATGGTGGAACAGTACGTGTGCACACCCCTCCACGTACTGACTGATGGTTCGGCCCCATTCAACTTCTGGGTCTCTAAATTGTCCACGTGGCCAGAGCTAGCCTTTTATGCCTTGGAGGTGCTGGCCTGCCCGGCGGCCAGCGTTTTGTCTGAACGTGTATTCAGCACGGCAGGGGGCGTCATTACAGACAAACGCAGCCGCCTGTCTACAGCCAATGTGGACAAGCTGACGTTCATAAAAATGAACCAGGCATGGATCCCACAGGATCTGTCCGTCCCTTGTCCAGATTAGACATTAACTACCTCCCCTTAACCATATATTATTGGACTCCAGGGCACTTCCTCATTCAATCCTATTTTTATTTTCATTTTACCATTATATTGCGAGGCTACCCAAAGTTGAATGAACCTCTCCTGTGTCTGGGTGCCGGGGCCTAAATATATGCCAATGGACTGTTCCAATGTTGGGTGACGTGAAGCCTGATTCTCTGCTATGACATGCAGAATGATTCTCTGCTGACATGAAGACAGATTCTCTGTTACGGGACCTCCCTCCTCTGCCTGGGTGCTGGGCCTAAATATATGCCAATGGACTGTTGCAGTGGTGGCTGACGTGAAGCCTCATTCTCTGCTATGACATGCAGACTGATTCTCTGCTGACATGAAGACAGATTCTCTGTTACGGGACCTCCCTCCTCTGCCTGGGTGCTGGGCCTAAATATATGCCAATGGACTGTTACAGTGGTGGCTGACGTGAAGCCTCATTCTCTGCTATGACATGCAGACTAATTCTCTGCTGACATGAAGCCAGATTCTCTGTCACGGGACCTCTCTCCTCTGCCTGGGTGCTGGGCCTAAATTTATGAAAATGGACTCTTACAGTGGTGGGTGACGTGAAGCCAGATTCTCTGCTATGGGACCTCTCTCCAATTGATTTTGGTTAATTTTTATTTATTTAATTTTTATTTTAATTAATTTCCCTATCCACATTTGTTTGCAGGGGATTTACCTACATGTTGCTGCCTTTTGCAGCCCTCTAGCTCTTTCCTGGGCTGTTTTACAGCCTTTTTAGTGCCGAAAAGTTCGGGTCCCCATTGACTTCAATGGGGTTCGGGTTCGGGACGAAGTTCGGATCGGGTTCGGATCCCGAACCCGAACATTTCCGGGATGTTCGGCCGAACTTCTCGAACCCGAACATCCAGGTGTTCGCTCAACTCTAATTGTAGGGCATTCTACACCACTCTGGCAATCCTACACCTGGGTACCAACACCACTATACTTAAAGGTCTTCACTGCAACTGGCGTCACAACAACTTGCTCTTACAGAGGGACATATATCATAAAAACCTCTTAAAGGGAAAGAGATACCCCAGACTCCGGTATAAGGGCGTTGCAAGTTGACACCTGTGTTTCGTCATCGTCATCAGAGACATGCTGCCGTGGTCCCCCCATGTCCTCATACTCAAACGTAAGTGGTTGGGCATCAGTGCACTCAATCCCTTCCACTTCGGGGGCAGGGCTAGGTGGATGGCCCACAGAAAACCAACAGAGTCATCACAAAGCATTAGCGACTGCTGCATGACTTGGGGCTCAGACTACTTGGGTGATCAGCAAGGGGTTGAGGTGGAAGATGGATTCCCATGGGCCGCCGGTGCCATCTCTGCGCTTTCAGCAGGGGCCCGGATGAGAGACAATGTGAAGGAACTGGAGACACTGTCAGCCATCTAGTCTGCTACCACCTCTACTTGTTCTGGCCTCACCATTCTTAAAGGGTTATTCGGGTCTACAAAATGACGCTGAACATCCTGTCGCCTAAGTGCACCAGAGGAAGATGTTTCGTTTGGGCGTATAGCTGGCACAGATCGACAATGTCCTCTCCCTACAGCAGGAGCTCCTCCACCACCAACACCAGCAGCACCACGACCACGTCCGCTATTTGATGTTCTAAATTTTTTCCGTCATCCACCAAATTGGCCGACAGAAGAGCAATTGTATTTCTGTGTTCTGGGTACAAATTAAGTGTTTTTCACCCCAAAAATGGCTATAGGTCACCGACAGAATCAAAAGGAAGATTAACTATTGTATTTCCGTGTCACAGATGCAGATGAGGTGTATCTCCCTCCCAAAAAAGGTGTTTTTCCCCGCCACAATTCACAGACTGATTAAATCTCCTATGACAGCTACACGGATGAAAATGCAGTGTTCTCAACCCCAAAAATTGCTTTATATCACCAGCAAAATTAACAGACTGATTAAATCTCCTTTAACAGTAAGATGGATGAGAGTATGGAGTTTTGAACCCTCAAAATGGCTTTAGGTCTCCCACAGAATTAACAGCTTGATTAAGGGCTCTTTCACACTTGCGTCGTCCGGATCCGTCGTGTACTCCATTTGCCGGAATTACACGCCGGATCCGGAAAAACGCAAGTGAATTGAAAGCATATGAAGACGGATCCTTCTTCAAAATGCGTTCAGTGTTACTATGGCAGCCAGGACGCTATTAAAGTCCTGGTTGCCATAGTAGGAGCGGGGGAGCGGTATACTTACCATCCGGTCGGCTCCCGGGGCGCTCCAGAATGACGTCAGAGCGCCCCATGCGCATGGATGACGTGCCATGCGATCACGTCATCCATGCGCGTGGGGCGCCCTGACGTCACTCTGGAGCGCCCCGGGAGCCGCGCGGACGGTAAGTATGCTGCTCCCTCGCTCCCCACTACACTTTACCATGGCAAACAAGACTTTAGCGTCCCGGCAGCCATGGTAACCATTCAGAAAAAGCTAAACGTTGTATCCGGCAATGCGCCGAAACGACGTTTAGCTTAAAGCAGGATCCGGATTAATGCCTTTCAATGGGCATTCATTCCGGATCCGGCCTTGCGGCAAGTGTTCGGGATTTTTGGCCGGAGCAAAAAGCGCAGCATGCTGCGGTATTTTCTCCGGCCAAAAAACGTTCCGGTCTGGAACTGAAGACATCCTGATGCATCCTGAACAGATTTCACTCCATTCAGAATGCATTAGGATAAAACTGATCAGGATTCTTCCGGCATAGAGCCCCGACGACGGAACTCTATGCCGGAAGAAAAGAACGCAAGTGTGAAAGAGCCCTAAGTATTGTATTTCTGTGTCACTGGCGCCAAAGTGTTGCATTGCACTTACATAAATTTATAAGTTAAAAGTAAATGGTTGCCGAGAACCAATGAAATGCTGCTCTCCTGCCCACCTTCTACCTGGTTTTCTCCCTTTCTGTTTAGGAGAGAACTGCCAATCATCAGCAGAAGGGTAGGGGACCAGGAGATTAGGAATAACCAGGACTCTTCTCAGGTAAATTTAACTCTTTTCCAGGCCTGGCCTGTAATGATTATGATGCTGGTTCTCGGCAACCACTTACTATTAGCTCATAAATGACACACCGCCCTCAGTGAGGTCAGTATTAAGTTGATGACAGGTTCCCTTTAAAAACAATAAAACCTTAACACTGTCCCTCACTGCAGCAGCGTCCTGTCCCTACACTAGTTAGAGCAGAATGGTGGTGCACCACGTGATCCGGCATTCATGCATGCAGTGTCACATGGTGTGCTGACCAATCACAGCCATGCCAATGCTATGCATGACTGTGATGGCTTCCAAGTGCCCCCAGCATAAAAGCTTATTGATTGGCTGTGCAGCAGTTTTTCAACAAGCTTTATTTAAAATCCAAACAACGAACAGGGACTTTCGCGCCAATGTCCAGGCTCCCGGACACCATAATGTTCGGTATGAACCCGAACCTTATGGTCCAGGTTCGCTCATCCCTACTCACGAGTCTTTGGTAAAAACTCATTTCACGTCGTCGGAGCCCATACATTTTAATTCTGTACTGAGATGGATCTCCGTACAGTATTGAGCCAAAATGTTGACAGAATCGATTTTGGATCTAGGATCAAAAGCTCGATTCGCTCAACACTAGTGAAATCTACCAGATTTCGAGAGGCCCAAGGACTGGCCCAATTTCTTTTCAACGTACATGTGCAGGGCTGGTACAGCTTTTTTTAAAAAGTTGTCGGCTTGGGACTCTCCACCTTGGCTGGGCACAAGCCATCAAATTTTTCCAAGTTGAAGAGCTAACTACATGGAAAGGGAGCTGTTATAGTACCAGTAATTTGGCCAGGTGCATGTTCAGCTTCTGTACCATTGGATGAGTGCACACATACTGTTGTCTTTGTGCAATTGCCTCAGTGATCGATTGCTGTTGAAACAAGTGACAAGTAGAAGGAGGAGCATGAGGAACAATAAACAATAAGTTGATAGGAAGGAACGACAGCTTCCTTCTGCTGACACTGACAAGCCCTGACTACTGGAGAGGAGTTGTGGGCTGGTGGGAGATGTAGCACACATCCTACATGCCACCACTCTAACATCCCCCTTTGACTTGGTAAAAAATGCCCACACCGCCAAGTTTGACATTTTCCCTCCACCACTGCATGATGCCTGCCTGCCGCTGCTTTTATGGACCTGTGCACTGCTAGTGTGTTCCTCACAGGTAGTCTCCTGAGTAGCAAATGGTATACCCCACCCATGTTTGGCTGAAGATATCCCACTGCTTCCAATCTGCTGGCTTACAGGCACACTTCCAACCAGCCTTCTCACAGGCACATTGCCACCCTCTCCCCCTGATGATGATGATTTCCCTTCTTCACTCGGCTCCCATGTGCTATTGGCTACATCATCATCTACAAATGTTTGCAAGTGACTTGTGTCACCCTCACCTGTCTCTTGCACACATACCTGACCTCTCTCAACTTGTGCTTCCACCCTACTGTAATCACAGGTAATTGCATGCCCAAAGGAGTCTGCAGCAGACTTCTCCTCCAAGTCTGGGTTGGCCTGTAACTACTGACCGTCCTCACAAATCTCATCCTTGCTAGCAGAGTTGGCAGCTACCATTTCTTGGCTAGCAGAAAGAACAGCAAAAGCAAGAGAAAGGTTCAAGACAGGTAAGGGCATAAAGGCAGTTCCTGGGCCATACCAGCTAAGTATGGTATCAGATGAGCCCACCGATTCCTGGCTGTGTGTGTCTGTTGTCACTTTAGCTGATGTTGAAGAGTGAGTCAACCATTCCTGTACAGCTTGATTGTCGGACTGTTGCTGCGACTGCTACCACCCTCTTCTTCTACTGCTACTTGTGCTGGCTACAGCAACATTTTTGCCACTGCCTGTTCCTTTGGGAAGCCCAGGCAACTGTCTGTTGGCCATAGTGTACAGTAACTATAACCAAAATAACGGAATACCTCTGAATGTTGGTGCACACGCCCTGTATATATATATATAACATCTACCTTTAATACTGAGGAAAACTAACTGTATCGCTAAATTAATGGATTCACTTTGAAGGTTAGAACTCCAGAACATGATGCACATGGCGATACACTCTCCCTGCGTTCTCTCCAATATTCTTTTTAAAAACACTTTGCAGCAACACGGTCCCTAGCCCATGAACGCTTTCCATATCTCTCCCTTTGCTCAGCTTACAGGACAATGGTGGAAACAGTGTAGGATGAGGGTTTTACAGAGCTGTGGCATCACTGGGGATGGCTACCTGTGGATTGGCTGGCTGCACAGCATTATGGCTGTTCTTGTGTTTCCAGGCTTCTTACTTTCACTCTGTAACACGTGCAGCCGCCATTTTAGGTAAAACTGATTCGTTACCATGAAGCGCGAGGAAATTCTGATTCGTTGCAAATCAAAGTTTTCCTAAACTTCGGACTGAATTCCACTTCAAATGTTTTATTTTACTAAATACTAATATATATATATATATATATACACTACGTGCAGAATTATTAGGCAAATGAGTATTTTGACCACATCATCCTCTTTATGCATGTTGTCTTACTCCAAGCTGTATAGGCTCGAAAGCCTACTACCAATTAAGCATATTAGGTGATGTGCATCTCTGTAATGAGAAGGGGTGTGGTCTAATGACATCAACACCCTATATCAGGTGTGCATAATTATTAGGCAACTTCCTTTCCTTTGGCAAAATGGGTCAAAAGAAGGACTTGACAGGCTCAGAAAAGTCAAAAATAGTGAGATATCTTGCAGAGGGATGCAGCACTCTTAAAATTGCAAAGCTTCTGAAGCGTGATCATCGAACAATCAAGCGTTTCATTCAAAATAGTCAACAGGGTCGCAAGAAGCGTGTGGAAAGACCAAGGCGCAAAATAACTGCCCATGAACTGAGAAAAGTCAAGCGTGCAGCTGCCAAGATGCCACTTGCCACCAGTTTGGCCATATTTCAGAGCTGCAACATCACTGGAGTGCCCAAAAGCACAAGGTGTGCAATAATCAGAGACATGGCCAAGGTAAGAAAGGCTGAAAGACGACCACCACTGAACAAGACACACAAGCTGAAACGTCAAGACTGGGCCAAGAAATATCTCAAGACTGATTTTTCTAAGGTTTTATGGACTGATGAAATGAGAGTGAGTCTTGATGGGCCAGATGGCTGGATTGGTAAAGGGCAGAGAGCTCCAGTCCGACTCAGACGCCAGCAAGGTGGAGGTGGAGTACTGGTTTGGGCTGGTATCATCAAAGATGAGCTTGTGGGGCCTTTTTGGGTTGAGGATGGAGTCAAGCTCAACTCCCAGTCCTACTGCCAGTTTCTGGAAGACACCTTCTTCAAGCAGTGGTACAGGAAGAAGTCTGCAAGGTAAGAAAAACATGATTTTCATGCAGGACAATGCTCCATCACACGCGTCCAAGTACTCCACAACGTGGCTGGCAAGAAAGGGTATAAAAGAAGAAAATCTAATGACATGGCCTCCTTGTTCACCTGATCTGAACCCCATTGAGAACCTGTGGTCCATCATCAAATGTGAGATTTACAAGGAGGGAAAACAGTACACCTTTCTGAACAGTGCCTGGGAGGCTGTGGTTGCTGCTGCACGCAATGTTGATGGTGAACAGATCAAAACACTGACAGAATCCATGGATGGCAGGCGTTTGAGTGTCCTTGCAAAGAAAGGTGGCTATATTGGTCACTGATTTGTTTTTGTTTTGTTTTTGAATGTCAGAAATGTATATTTGTGAATGTTGAGATGTTATATTGGTTTCACTGGTAAAAATAAATAATTGAAATGGGTATATATTTGTTTTTTGTTAAGTTGCCTAATAATTATGTACAGTAATAGTCACCTGAACACCCAGATATCCCCCTAAAATAGCTAAAACTAAAAACAAACTAAAAACTACTTCCAAAAATATTCAGCTTTGATATTAATGAGTTTTTTGGGTTCATTGAGAACATGGTTGTTGTTCAATAATAAAATTAATCCTCAAAAATACAACTTGCCTAATAATTCTGCACTCCCTGTATACAGTATATATATATATATATATATATATATAATAATTTTTGGACTTTATTTTTAAATTATTTATATTATTTAATCATTAGAATGGGCCTGAAAACGAGCATCCAGAAATGTACTCATCTCTAATGATTTCTTACCAAATGTTAGAAATTGATTGCTTTTTGAGTCTTTCTAGTTCATAGCTGCACTTTATTTCAGATCAGCCATATGGTTACTGTTCCACCACCAATGGAAATTAAGTTCATAAGATTATTGTACACAGCTCTGAGAGATAATATGCCTATCATAAAGGCTTCAATCTTGTACTTGAAACATTTTGGATGGAACTGGGTTGGTCTGATTACATCAACAGATCTCTATGGAGAAACGGAACTGATGGAAATGGTGGAATATTTTAAAAAGGAAGGAATCTGCTTTGAGTATATTATTACAGTCCCTGATATTCATGGTCACACCATTCAGGAAAATGTGAGAATTATAGAAAAATCCACCTCTAGGGTTATAATTGTTGCCAGTCAAATTTCGAGCGAGCCTGTAAATATATTGACCTCGGAATTCATCCGGCGATACATAACACTAATTATGTTCAGTACATGGCGTCTTCATACCTATATGCCACCACTGTTTGTACAAGCGATTAATAGTAGTATAAGTTTTTCATATCTAGGTAACATTATCCCCGGACTGAGTAAATTTATAAGTACAGTAAACCCAAAGACTCACCCAACAGATCCATTACTGGAGGACATCTGGTATTATGCTAAACAGTGCAATATCTCAAATGAGTATAGACTGAAGATACTACAATACATTAATACATTTCATATACAGAACTGCACAGGACTAAATCTTCAGATCCCAGCTCAACTTGTAGATGATACATATGCTGCCAATAACTACTATGTGTACAGTGCAGTATACAGCCTGGCTCATGCTCTTCATGAGATGTATTTGTTTGGAAGAAGATATGATAAGGGATCCAGATCTCATCCAGATACACATAAGGTAATAAATAAAGATGAGTGAACCAGTCAAGATTCATTTAAAGTCCAGTTTGCCAAATCTTTAAAAAAAAAGTTTGGTTCAGACCCAAATCGTTTCTTTAACCTCCTAGGATTTGTTTTCTCTTTTTGTTAATTTTTGGGCATTTTTTTCACACCGTGCTAGCACATGCTCTCATGCTTTTTCACATTCCAAAGATTCAAAGTATTGTCCCTGATCAAGGGTAGATGATGTTTGAATGTTTCAAGTTCAACCATGGGATAGCTGGGGACGCGAATCCCAGAAGGAAGTGAGACTCAGATTTCTAAACGTTTTCATAAGCATTAATGTAATTTACTTTTAAGAATTCATCTAAACCCTTTTTAACCCCTTTAGGACACAGCCTTATTTCACCTTAAGGACCAGGCCATTTTTTGCAAATCTGACCAGTGTCACTTTAAGTGGTAATAACTTTAAAACACTTTGACTTATTCAGGCCATTCTGAGATTTTTTCCCCATCACATATTGTACTTCATGACACTGGTAAAATGGAGTTAAAAAAAAATACCAAATTTGCCAAAAATGTGGAAAAATTAGCAAATTTCCAAGTTTCAATTTCTCTACTTCTATAATACATAGTAATACCTACAAAAATAGTTATTACTTTTCCCCATATGTCTACTTCATGTTAGGATCATTTTGGGAATGACATTTTATTTTTGGGGGATGTTACAAGGCTTAGAAGTTTAGAAGTAAATCTTGAAATTTCTCAGAAATTTTCAAAAAGCAACTTTTTAAGGACCAGTTCAGGTCTGAAGTCACTTTGTGAGGCTTACATAATAGAAACCACCCAAAAATGACCCTATTCTAGATACTACACCCCTCAAGGTATTCACTGATTTTACAAACGTTGTCAACCCTTTAGGTGTTCCACAAGAAATAATGGAAAATAGAGATACAATTTCAAAATGTAACTTTTTGGGCAGATTTTCCATTTTAATATTTTTTTCCCAGTGGGCCCACTGGAAAAAAAAAATATTAAAATGGAAAATCTAGAATGCCATATGGATTGCAGAAAATCTGGAATGCAGAAGGAAAGGAATGCCATACGGTTTTTGGAAGGCTGATTTTGCTGGACAGTTTTTTTTTTTTTTACACCATCTCCTATTTGAAGCCCCCCTGATGCACCCCTAAAGTAGAAACTCCATAAAAGTGACCCCATCTAAGAAACTACACCCCTTAAGGTATTCAAAATTGATTTTACAAACGTTAATCCTTTAGGTGTTCCACAAGAGTTATTGGCAAATAGAGATGAAATTTCAGAATTTCAATTTTTTGGCACAATTTTCATTTTGATCCATTTTTTCCAGTTACAAAGCAAGGGTTAACAGGCAAACAAAACTCAATATTTATGGCCCTGATTCTGTAGTTTACAGGAACACCCCATATGTGGTCATAAACTGCTGTACGGGCACACGGCAGGGCGCAGAAGGAAAGGAATGCCATACGGTTTTTGGAAGGCAGATTTTGCTGGACTGGTTTTTTGACACCATGTCCCATTTGAAGCCCCCCTGATGCACCGCTAGAGTAGAAACTCAAAAAAAGGGACCCCATTTTAGAAACTACGGAATAGGGTGGAAGTTTTGTTGGTACTAGTTTAGGGTACATATGATTTTTGGTTGCTCTATATTACACTTTTTGTGAGGCAAGGTAACAAGAAATAGCTGTTTTAGCACCGTTTTTTTTTTGTTATTTACAACATTCATCTGACAGGTTAGATCATGTGGTATTTTTATACACCAGGTTGTCACGGACGCGGCGATACCTTATATGTATACTTTTTATTTTATTTATGTAAGATTTACACAATGATTTCATTTTTTAAAAACATAAAAAATCATGTTTTAGTGTCTCTATAGTCTGAGAGCCATAGTTTTTTCAGTTTTTGGGCGATTATCTTTGGTAGGGTATGATTTTTGCGGGACGAGATGATGGTTTGATTGGCACTATTTTTTGGCACTATTTTGGGGTGCGTTTGACTTTTTGATCGCTTGCTATTACACTTTTTGTGATGGAAGGTGACAAAAAATAACTTTTTGTACATCGTTTTTATTTTAATTTTTTTACGGTATTCACCTGAGGGGTTAGGTCATGTGATATTTTTATAGAGCCGGTCGATATGGATGCGGCGATACCTAATATGTATACATTTCTTTTATTTATGCAAGTTTTAACAAAAAAATCATGTTTTAGTGTCTCTATATTCTGAGAGCCATATTTTTTTCAGTTTTTGGGCGATTATCTTAGGTAGGTTCTCATTTTTTGTGGGATGAGATGACGGTTTGATTGGCACTATTTTGGTGTGCATATGACTTATTGATCGCTTGCTATTACACTTTTTATGATGTAAGGTGACAATTTTTATTTGAATTTTTTTACGGTGTTAGGTAATGTGATATTTTTATAGAGCCGGTCGATACGGACGCGGCAATACCTAATATGTATACTTATTTTTTATTTATGTAAGTTTTACACAATAACAGCTTTTTTAAAACAAAAAAAATTATGTTTTAGTGTCTCCGTATTCTGAGCCATAGTTTTTTTTTACTTTTTGGGCGATTGTCTCAGGTAGGGGTTTATTTTTTGCGGAATGAGGTGATGGTTAGATTGGTACTATTTTGGTGGGAATACGCCTTTTTGATCGCTTGCTGTTGTACTTTTTGTGATGTAAGGTGACAAAAAAGTGGTTTATTTAGCACAGTTTATATATTTTTTTTTTTACGGTGTTTATCTGAGGGGTTAGATCATGTGATATGTTTATAGAGCCAGTCGATACGGACGCGGTGATACCTAATATGTATTTTTTTTCCCCCCTATTGTTTACCAATTTTATTTTACTTTATTTGGGGAAAATTATGTTTTTGTTTATTTTTACATGAAACTTTTAATTTTTGGGGGGGAAACTTTATTTTTTCAACTTTTTTTGTCACTTTATTTTTTGTTCCACTTTGGGACTTCAACTTTTGGGGGTCTAATCTTTTACAATGCATTCCAATACTTCTGTATTGAAATGCATTGGCTGTATGAGTAATACAGTGTTTATTATTCATACAGCTTCCGGACTGTGAGATCCAGGGGGCTGTATCTCACAGGCTTGTTCCCGGAAGGCAGCGCAATGCCTTCCTTAGGCATCGCGATGCCTTCCATGCCATCGGGTCCCCCCTACAGCCGCATGGGGAGCCGATGGCATCGCCGTCGCAACATAAAAAGCCGCAAACTGCAGGACTGAATTGACCTGCAGTTTGCGTAGACACGGGGGGGGGGGGGGGGGGGTGGTCACAGGACCCCCCTGGGCATTGAGTCAAAGTGCCTGCTTGTTCCGATCACCGCCCGTCGGGCGGCGGTGATCGGAAATACACATGATGTACCGGTACGTCATGTGTCCTTAAGTACCGGGACAACATGCCGTACCGGTACGTCATGTGTCCTGAAGAGGTTAAAACTGTCCACTGTTCCAGCTGTGACCATGTCCTGAGGAAGTCTATTCCACAGCTTCATCGTTCTTACAGTAAAGAAGCTTTGACGCTTCCGGAAACGGAACTTTTTTCTCTCTAATCGGAGACAGTGCCCCTTTGTCTTTTGAGCGCATTTTACATGGACGTTTTTCACCTTTGTCACACAGACTCTATAGCACCAACGGCAAGTACCTTGCTATTCTGTTTACCGTATATTATTAGCACTTGAGTATTGAAGCACACTTGTAATAGTCAGTGCGGGTCTAGTGCATCACTTTTCAGTATCTTTGTACCAATTCAGGGGTTTGGGCAATTGGCCCCTTCTAGACCGGCAGCGACGCATTTTGCAAAGTGTCATTTAATGTAACTGCTCTCTTTCTTTATACAATGGCAGCGCCGGCATCATTGAATCCTTATACAAGTACAGAAAAATGTCTTCAGTGCTAGTGTTTGCAGTGGTGGGGGGGTTGGGGTCGGTTGGTTGACTTAGAGAATTGGTCAATATGCATTGGGGCTTGGGCCCCGGATCTTTTGAGACCCTAGCAACGCCCCTGCTGTGCCCTCTCCATAGTAATAAAGCCCTATGTTCCCCCTCCATAGTAATAAAGCCCTCTGTGCCCCCTCCATAGTAATAAAGCCCTCTGTGCCCCCTCCATAGTAATAAAGCCCTCTGTGCCCCCTCTATAGTAATATAGTCCTATGTGCACCCTCCATAGTAATAAAGCCCCCTGTGCCCCCTCCATAGTAATAAAGCCTTCTGTGCCCCCTCCATAGTAATAAAGCCTTCTGTGCCCCCTCCATAGTAATAAAGCCCTCTGTGCCCCCTCCATAGTAATAAAGCCCTCTGTGCCCCCTCTATAGTAATATAGTCCTATGTGCACCCTCCATAGTAATAAAGCCCCCTGTGCCCCCTCCATAGTAATAAAGCCTTCTGTGCCCCCTCCATAGTAATAAAGCCTTCTGTGCCCCCTCCATAGTAATAAAGCCCTCTGTGCCCCCTCCATAGTAATAAAGCCCTCTGTGCCCCCTCCATAGTAATAAAGCCCTCTGTGCCCCCTCCATAGTAATAAAGTCCTCTGTGCCCCATCCATAGTAATAAAGTCCTCTGTGCCCCCTCCATAGTAATAAAGCCCTCTGTGCCCCCTCCATAGTAATAAAGCCCTCTGTGCCCCCTCCATAGTAATAAAGCCCTCTGTGCCCCCTCCATAGTAATATAGCCCTCTGTGACTCCTCCATAGTAATATAGCCCTCTGTGCCCCCTCCATAGTAATAAAGCCCTATGCGCCTCCTCCATAGTAATATAGCCCTCTGTGCCCCTCCATAGCAATAAAGCCCTCTGTGCCCCCTCCATAGTAATAAAGCCCTCTGTGCCCCCTCCATAGTAATATAGCCCTCTGTGCCCCCTCCATAGTAATATAGCCCTCTGTGCCCCCTCCATAGTAATATAGCCCTCTGTGCTTCCTCCATAGTAATATAGCCCTCTGTGCCCCCTCCATAGTAATATAGCCCTCTGTGCCCCCTCCATAGTAATAAAGCCCTCTGTGCCCCCTCTATAGTAATAAAGCCCTCTTTGCCCCCTCCATAGTAATATAGCCCTCTGTGCCCCCTCCATAGTAATTAAGCCCTATGCGCCCCGTCCATAGTAATAAAGCCCTCTGTGCCCCGTCCATAGTAATATAGCCCTCTGTGCCCCCTCCATAGTAATAAATCCCTCTGTGCCCCCTCCATAGTAATATAGTCCTCTGTGCCCCCCTCCATAGTAATATAGCCCTCTGTGCCCCCTCCATAGTAATATAGCCCTCTGTGCCCCCTCCATAGTAATATAGCCCTCTGTGCCCCCTCCATAGTAATATAGCCCTCTGTGCCCCCTCCATAGTAATATAGCCCTCTGTGCCCCCTCCAGATTTCTGGTCTGCAGGCTCCACCCACACAGGCTGGCAGTGCGTTCCTGCAGGCTGAATTGTGGAGCAGAGAGAAGTCTTCCTGCTTCACCATTCAGAGCGCCGCCGGCCTGAAGGAGGGGAGGAGCGCTGGGAGCTGAGCGGTGAGTGACAGGACCGCAGCTCCCAGCGCTCCAGCAATGAGCGCTTCCATCTGTATTGATGGAAGCGCTCATTGCTTCTGGCACCCCCTTGAGAGCCAGCATCGGGGGCAGACCCCCTTAGTACGCCACTGATGCTGATAGTAATATAGTCCTCTGTGCCCCCTCCATAGTAATAAAGCCCTCTGTGCCCCCTCCATAGTAATAAAGCCCTCTGTGCCCCCTCCATAGTAATATAGACCTCTGTGCCCCCTCCATAGTAATATAGCCCTCTGTGCCGCCTCCATAGTAATAAAGCCCTCTGTGCCCCCTCCATAGTAATAAAGCCCTCTGTGCCCCTCCATAGTAATAAAGCCCTCTGTGCCCTCTCCATAGTAATAAAGCCCTCTGTGCCCCTCCATAGTAATAAAGCCCTCTGTGCCCTCTCCATAGTAATAAAGCCCTATGTGCCCCCTCCATAGTAATAAAGCCCTATGTGCCCCCTCCATAGTAATAAAGCCCTCTGTGCCCCGTCCATAGTAATAAAGCCCTCTGTGCCCCGTCCATAGTAATATAGCCCTCTGTGCCCCCTCCATAGTAATAAATCCCTCTGTGCCCCCTCCATAGTAATATAGTCCTCTGTGCCCCCCTCCATAGTAATATAGCCCTCTGTGCCCCCTCCATAGTAATATAGCCCTCTGTGCCCCCTCCATAGTAATATAGCCCTCTGTGCCCCCTCCATAGTAATATAGCCCTCTGTGCCCCCTCCAGATTTCTGGTCTGCAGGCTCCGCCCACACAGGCTGGCAGTGCGTTCCTGCAGGCTGAATTGTGGAGCAGAGAGAAGTCTTCCTGCTTCACCATTCAGAGCACCGCCGGCCTGAAGGAGGGGAGGAGCGCTGGGAGCTGAGCGGTGAGTGACAGGACCGCAGCTCCCAGCGCTCCAGCAATGAGCGCTTCCATCTGTATTGATGGAAGCGCTCATTGCTTCTGGCACCCCCTTGAGAGCCAGCATCGGGGGCAGACCCCCTTAGTACGCCACTGATGCTCCCTTCCTCTGCTGCTGTGTATACCGGCTTGTAAGCCGTAATAAGACTAGAAAGTGAGGGGGTGCAGCCATGCAGTCCCGCCGGGCCCCCAAACTTCACGGGTCCCAAAGCAATTGCATGGTCTGCCGCAATTGGCGATACTCCACTGTCCCTGAGCATGTAAAATTGCAACGGGCGCCTCCCCCTAGGGCCCTCACTGACATACTGCAGATGTTCTTGGTGGGCTTCTCCTGAATAACATGGGAGCCAAGTTGTCCCAAAATAAAAGGGCAAAGTAAGATGCATGATGAATTTGGCTGCAGCTGCTGGTGGATCACTGCGGTCCCGGTGAGTGTTATCCTCACTGGCAGACATGGTACTTGATATCCTGTACCAGACTAGAGGGGTCCATGCAAGCTAGATTGCAATTTAAGTGTGTGTTGCTATGGGCAACGGCAGCAGAAATGGTGTGTGGCTCCTTTAAGAGTTGCTGCAAATGCTCAACTTTGGGGAATATGATGCTCTGGCAGGCAGATAATGACCCAAAACAGTCTCTAGCACGGTTATTTTCCCCAGCAGTACTCACTCAGACCTCTGGACGTTGCTTCTCAGGGTCCAGGGAAGAAAGAACTGTATTTTCCCCATTTCCAAGATGGCCACCACTTCTACTTTCTGTAGGTGGTACAGTTGGTTCTCTGACCTCCTGTGAACTTATACTGAGCACTTTAGTTCCTTCTGCTGTAAGAATGGTTCCTCCGCTGTTTGGTTCCCTCCCCTCTGCTGGGTGGATGTCTTCCTCCTAACACACGATGCCCAAATCCAAGATGGCCGATTAACCCCTGTTTTGTCACAGTGCTGCAACTGATGCAGATCCACACTCTCCAGCAGTAAGTAGATGCTATAAAGTCTCTTGTAGGGGGTTTTACAGATAGAGGGGGCCTTCAAGGTGGAAAAATGTATCCTGTTTGTGACACCAAAATTGCAACTGGCGCCTCCCCCTAGGGCCCTCTATATATCGCGCATCCCAGGTGTAGGAAATGCCGAGTGGTATGTTGCGGACTAAAATGTCTCTTTATGTGTGTCACGGTGCTCCTACTTGGATACAGCTGGACCCCAGGCTTTGGCTCTGAAGCAATAAATCCAGACCTTAAGATGAAGTTCAATGGCAGCTTTACTTTGCATAAACGTTCTCCAAAATGGTTTACAGGCTTTGTCTTGGTTCAAACAGGGTTTAGCGTGAAACTGGCAGGCAAACTCCACTCTGCTACATCTGTTTCTCTCTAAATCTGCTGTACTGACAGGCTGGCTATATAACTCAGCTTCTTCTGTATGCTGCACTTCACTTTGTATTCTGACTCTAGGTTATGCCAGAAAACTTTCCTCAGAATAGTGGCTGAAGCAGGTGGCTAGAAGAAATGGGTCTTTTTTTCACAAAGTTTTGGTGTGGCACCCAGAATTATCTAGTCTGACACATCAGGCACTGAAGTGTGGAAATCTTTGCTGATCCATGCCTGATTCATCTTTATAAAGGTCAGTCTCTCAACATTTTGGGTGAAAAGGCGAGTTCTCCTTGGGCTAACTATGCCCACAGTACCAAACACCCGTTCTGATGCCACAATTCTGGCCGGGCAGGAAACCTTGTCCAGGGCAAACTCAGCCAGTTGCGGCCACAAATCAAGTTTGGCTATCCAGTAGTCTAGGTGATCTTGCATGTGGGGTGGCAGGGTGCAGTCCAAGTATGCGACCACATGCTGGTTCAGATTCTACTCTATGTCTTGCTGCTGCTGGTGGGTGGTTTCTTCAGTAGGCTGGTGAAGAAAAGCGCTCATTAGAGACTCCAGACATAAGTTGCTGCTAATGAAGCTGCTGCTGCTCCTGCCTCCCATCCCCCTCCAGCGGCCAGGGCAGCGGAACGTGAATGAGGAGGGCCCCCCCTGGTCAGACCTTCATGAGGATGGGCGATGGCGCACATAGGCAGTGGCCAACTGACTACATAGGATGTCTCGATAGTAGTTGAGTTTATCCTACCTCTCAGTGGGTGGAAAAAAGGCCCACATTTTGAAGGGGTAGCGAGGGTCTAACATTGTGGAGAGCCAGTAGTCATCCCTCTGCCAAATGGTGATAATACGGCTGTCACTATGCAAGCAACTCAGCATGCATCTGGCCATTTGCATTTGGGCAAGGGACTCCATCTCCACTGCATACTGCCACGGTGTGTCTGGGTCCTTTGCCTGGTATTCCCCATGTCCTCTAGCTCCTCCTTCTTCTCTCCTGTCACTTGTGCAGAAAATACACCCATTTCTGCATACATTGCTTATGCGTGAATGTCCTCCTCCTCCAGTTCAGACCCCAAAGGGCTCAAATGGCCGTTAGACGTAGGCACCATGTCTCCTGTCCCCTGGCCAGACAGATTTAACAGCATCTGCTCCAGGATGTAAAGGAGTGGAATGACGTTGTTTATCCCTTAGTCCTGGCAACTGACAAATAAAGTGGCCTCCTCAAAGGACCTGAGCAAACGGCAGGTGTCACGCATGAGCTGCCACTGGCTAACATCAAAGTCACAAAGGGGGTACTCCTGTCCGCTTGCATCATCAAGAAAATGTTTATGGCCTTTCTCTGGTCATATAGTCAGTACAACATGTGAAGGGTGGAGTTCCAAAGGGTGAAAACTTGGCTTATCAGGAGATGTGGGGGAATGCTTTTCTGCCTTTGCAGCTCAAGGTGGGTGTGCTTTGAAGTATAAGAGTGGCTGAAGTGCAGGTACAGTTTTTGGCCATTTTCAGGATGTCTTGCAGTTGGGTAGAAGACTTCAGGAACCACTTTACAACCAAATTAAAGACGTGTGCCATGCAGGGCACATGGATCAGCCCTCTTTGATGAAGCACAGACATGATGTTCATCCCATTGTCGTTGACCATGGTTCCGATTTTCAGTTGGCCAGGAGAGAGCCAGAATTTGATTTCCTCTTGAAAGACTCAGTGCAGTTCCTCCCCTGTGTGACTTCAATCGCCCAAGCAAACTAGGTGCAGAACAGCGTGACACTTCCGTGCTCTGCATAGGTGGTATGCTGGAGGACAACTCAGAACTGTTCCTACAGTGGAAGCTGAGGACAAGGTGGAGGATGAGGAGCCAGAGGAACTCACTGGTGCTGGAATCACAGCATGAGAATGCAGAGGTGGCATTTCCATCATCTGGCCAAGTTGCTGGTGTGCCTGGACTGGAAAATCATTTACCACTGCCATGTACTGTACCAGACACTAACAGGCTCAAGGACTGGTCCACCTTCTGCTCTATATATGCAGGGCCAATACCCAGACCGCACTGTTTGCGTTCGTACCGAACACTACAGTGTCCGGGTTCCCGAACCTGAACACAGACATTGGTGCCAAAGTCTGTGTTTGTTGTTCGGATTTAAATAAAGCTTATTGAAAGGCTGCAGTGCAGCCAATCAACAAGCTTTTAAGTTGTGAAAACTTGGAAGCCATCACAGTCATGCCTAGTATTGGCATGGCTGTGATTGGCTGGTGCACCATGTGACCCTGCATGCATAAATGCCGGATCAATTACATAGTGAGCCGCCATTCTGCTCTGACTAGTGTAGGGACAGGACGCTGCTGCAGTGAGGGACAGTGTTAGGGTTTTATATTTTTTTTAAAGTCTGTTGGTGACCTGTAGGCATTTATGTGGGTGCAATACAACACTTTTGCACCAGTGACACAGAAATACAATAATTAATCAGGCTGTTAATTCTGTGGTTGACCGAAAGTCATTATTGGGGTTCAAAACTTTGCAGTTTCATCTGTTATAAGACAGTTAATCATTCTGTTAATTGTGTCGTGACATAAAGCAATTTTTTTGTTTAATTATACCGCATTTTCATGTGTTCTGTCTGTGACCTATAGCCTTTTTTTCAGGGTGCAAAACTGTTCATTTGCACCCATGACACAGAAATACAAATGTTTGTCTGTCAGCCAATTTGGTGGGTGACCATAAAAAAAATGAGAGGAGCATCAACTATGGGACATGGCCATGATCGTGTTGCTGCTGGTCTTAGTGGTGGAGCTCCTGCTGTAGGGAGAGGAAGTTGTCAATCAGTGCCAGCTACACACCAAAATGAAACACCTTCTTCTGGTGCATGCAGGTGACAGGAGGATCTGCGTCACTTTGTGGTCAGTACAAGAAGAGGCGGTAGAAGATTGGATGGCTCACAGTGCATCCAGGTCCTTTACATTGTCTCCCACCCAATCCCTACTGAAAGTGCAGAGTTGGAACCGGCGGCCCAAGGGCATAACCTCAACTCCGTGCACATCAGCCAAGCAGACTGAGCCCTAAGTTATGCAGCAGTCACTTATGTTTTTTATGACTCTGCTAGCCGGGTTTACGTAGGCCATCCACCTACCCTAGCTCTGCCCCAGAAGTGGAAGAGATTTAGTGCACTTATGCCCAACCACTTATGTTTGGGGATGAGGATGTGGGAGGACCACCGCAGCACCTCTTTCATGATGATGATGAAACACAGGTGTCAACTGCTGCAGCTTTCTGCACTGTGCAGACCGCCAAGGACGGCAGAGTAAGGAGTGGGTGGAAGATGATGTGGAGGATGATGAGGTCTTAGACCTCACATGGCATCCAGGTCATCCGAGTGACATGTGAAGTTTGGAGGAAGAGCACCAGCCACACAGCAAAACAGGGAGCAGGGTGCAAAAACAGAGTGGCCGGCACCTAGCTAGTACGCCTGCTACTGCCCAACTCTCCGAGGTACAGAACACACCAAAGTCAAAGGAGTTCCCTGGCATGGTAGTTCTTTAGGTAATGTGCTGACGACAAGACACAGGTGGTTTGCACGCTTTGCAGTCAGAGCCTGAAGCTAAGCATAAATGTTCTAAACCTGAGCACTTCCTGCATGACCAGGCATTTAACTGCAAAGCACGAGATGCAGTGGAGTAGACACCTGAAAAACCATAAAAGATCTGAGGCTCCTCCTGCTCCCTCTTTTTCTGCAGTCTCGGCCTCTTTCTCCACCTCTGGAGTGACAGGGCCACTTGGAACCCTTTAAAGTGAGGATGTGACAGCAACGCCACCACCCACTCCACCACCTGTGTCACTGAGCATCTCCACACTGTCCAATGAAAGCGTTCAGCTGTCCATCCCCCAAACACTGGAGAGAAAGAGGAAGTACCCCTCTACCCACCTGCAAGCCCTGGCCCTGAGTGCCAGCATTTCCAAATTCCTGTCCTTTGAAATGCTGGCATTCTGTCTGGTGGAGACAGACAGTTTTAGAAACGTAATGACCGTAAAAAAAAAGGTGGCACAATGTCCAAATAACCAGCGATATGTGGACCAGTAAGCACAGGCAGGGGCATTATATCTCCCTAACTGCCCAATGGCGGTTGGGTCCAAGGCAGAAAGTGGTTTGGCGCAAGACTGGTGGAAGTTTCTTGGTGCCTATTGTTGCCTCCTCCTCCTCTGCTTCCTCCTCCTTTTGGTTCCCTACCACTTCCTCATCACGTCAGCCCAACACCTGCACCACCAACTTTAGCACAGCCAGGGGGACACGAAAGCAGGCTGATCTGAAACTCGTATGTTTTGGGGAAAAAAACCACACCGCGCAGGAACTGTGGATGGGCATCAAAGAACAGACTAAAGCCCGGCCTGGTGGTGTGCGACAATGGGCGAAATATCATAGCATCTCCGGGCCTAGCCGATTTGACACACATCCTTGCCTGGCGCATGTGCTGAATTTGATGGGGCAGAGATTCTTGAAGAATTACCCTGAGATTTCATAGATGATAGAAAAACAAGTTTGTGGATGCTACAGGTGCCGTGACTGTGTAACCTGTAGGTTTTCGATGACAGGCAAAAAAAGTATTGGTCGGAGTACAGGAAGGAAGTATAAAATTCTAGATTTTATAAACTGCAAATGTAAAGGAGTAGTATGTAAAATCACATGCAGTTCAAGTGAACAGAGCTTAGCCATGCCCAGGCAAGTTGATACTAGTCGTGACGTCACTGGGCCACCGGTAAACAGTGAGAAAGCCACGGCGCTACTATAGAACCGCTGCCTTCTCAAACAGCTGATCAGATGCTGATGATACATCCAAAGGATAGATCATCAGTTTAAACTAAGTGCAGAACCCCTTTAAACAAAGAACAATGGCCCCAAACACACTCTCAACGAGCAACTTAATTTCAGTTTTTTAATTTAAAAACAGACAATATAGGGTCCTACAGTGCCTTCTAGCCAGGGCACCGTTTTGGAGATGGAGGAGGAGGACAAGGAGGAAGTCGCCAACACAGCAGGGGCACCGCTAGCACCTCAGAAGGGAGGATTAGCATGGCCGCAATGTGGAAAAACTTTGTCAGCACGCCACAATATACAGAACCCCCATCTGATACGGACTGTCTTAGCAGGAGTCAATACATGTGCACATGTCTGCAAGTACTAACTTATGGGACTGCCCCATTTATGGCCTGAGCTTGCCCTTTACACCTTGGAGGTGCTGGCATGCATTTCAGTAAGTGTATTTTCCGAATGTGTGTTTGGCATGGCAGGGGAGGGTTGATCATGGACAGGTGCATCCGCCTGTCCGCAGTCAACGTGGACAAACTCACGTTCATTAAAATGAACCAGGCATGGATCCCACAGGACTTGTCCGTATCTTGGTCAGAGTAGAGAAATATTATGGTCTCATACAGCCATTGTTATACTCCACCATACTTTTTGCGTTCTCTTTGCTATTTCAAAATATTGTGGGGCCTCCACAAACCAAAAAGAAAAAAAAATGTACATGTAATGCACCGCCATGTCCACCTCCTCCACTCGGACCTCCACCTCCTGTCTCAAGATTATTATGTCTTATATTGGCAGAGTACAGAATTATACCGACCACACCGCAAAGAAAGGCTATAGGTCACACACAGAATTAACAGAGAAATAAAAAAAGAACTTCTTCCCCCACAAAAACAGTGTTGGCTTCTGCCTCTTCCACCTACACTCCCACGTCTACAGCATCCTCAACTTCCCACTCTATTTGGACCTCAGCCTCCTGGTTCAAGATTATTATTTTTAATTTTTACTTATTTTATTTTTTATTGTATCTTTTTTGGATCCTAGCCCTTTCTATGACTTTTTTCCAGCCATTTTCCAGCCCCAAAGTTCGGGTCCCCATTGACTTCAATGGGGGTCAGAGTTTGGGTCCAAGTTCAGAACCCGAACCGAACTTTGAAACAAAGTTCTGCCGAACCCATTGGACCCGAACATCCACCGGTTCGCTCATCACTAGTAGTGACGCTTTGGACTCTTCAACTTGGCTCGACAAAAACCATCAGTTCTCTGAAATGTGCAAAGTCAACCACATGCAAAGGAAGGGACTATACTACCAACAACTCGCTGTACTGGGCTTGCTGCACTAAGTGGGCTTCTGAATAAGTGAAGTTTAAGTAAAGAACCAGAGTTTAAGAAAAGGAGATAGAAACTAAGGTTTGATGGATTTTCCTTGTGTGTTGTTGGTTTGATTCTAGCAAGTTTTCCAACTACAGCAGACAGTGTCTAAATCTAAACTCATATTTAATTTTTTCCTTCTATACTGTTCATCTCCATTTAAACATATGCTCTATTGACAACGCTACTAAGTGTATGTCCTGTGCAATGTATGCGTGCCTTGAAGAGCCATTCGAGGGTAAATACATTTGCACTAGATGTAAGCATGTTTTATATTTGGAAGCTCAGATCTTGGATCTAAATAGGCAGCTTGAAATACTTAGGGACATTGCAAGCCTGGAGAGAGGCTTGGACCTCACTGTGCAGGCACTGACTGGGATGGGAGGAGGAGGGAAAGATCAGGACTATCAGGTCAGCAGTTGGGTTAATGTAGGAAGAAGGGGTAGAGGGAAAAGTGCCAGGGAGGCTAGTCCTGAGCTGAAACTCCCTAGTAAATATGGCTGTATGGCTGATATTAGGGATGAAAGCCCAGGGCCAGCAACACTGCAGCAGGGGGTTTCTCCTAGCAACCAGGAGGATGCCCCCTACAGGAAGGATGGGAAAATGAGTGCAGAAAAGGTTAGACAGATGCTGGTGGTAGGGGACTCTATTATTAGGAGGTCAGACAGGGTCATCTGTCGCCGAGACCGTGAATGCCAAACAGTGTGTTGTCTTCCAGGTGCTCGGGTTCAGCACATTGCGGATCGGATTGACAGATTGCTGGGTGGGGCTGAGGAAGACCCGGCGGTCATGGTACACATTGGCACCAATGACAAAGTCAGGGGGAGATGGAAGGTCCTTTAGGGAACTAGGAGAGAAGCTCAAGTTCAGGACCTCCAAGGTAGTGTTTTGAGAAATACTTCCAGTGCCACAAGCATCACCAAAGAGAGCTTAGGGGGTTAAATAAGTGGATCAGAAGCTGATGCAGGATGGAAGGGTTTGGGTTCGTGGAGAACTGTGCAGACTTCTCTGTAGGTTACAGGATCTACAGTACGGAGGGTGCAACTGCTCTGGGAAAAAAATGGTTAGATGGTTGGAGGAGCTTTTAAACTAGGATCTGGGGGAGGGGGAGGGGTCATACTAATAAGGGGGTAGATAGTGTATATAGAGAGTGGCATATAGGAGGGGACAGTGGGGATTTAGTGGGGGCTGGGGTTAGTGAGGAAAGTAGGGAGAAGACTAGGCAGAACTGTACACCAATGCAAAATAGAACTGCTGGCAAGAAGAACCTGTTACATATTAACATCAACCAAGGTAACCAAAAACTCCTGGATATTCACTTTATTGGTAATAGTAATTTAAAATGTATTTTCACAAATGCCAGAAGTCTAGCAAGAAAAATGGGGGAGCTGGAGGCTATGGTACTATAAGAACACATAGATGTAGTTGGTGTGGCTGAGACATGGATGGACTCTTTGCATGACTGGGCTATTAATATTGAGGGTTTTACATTATTTAGGAAAAACAGGGTCAATAGAAAAAGCGGTGACATGTGCCTGTACGTGAGGAGTGATCTGAAGACAAGTGTGAAAGAGGCAAATGTGGGTGCGGATGATGAGGACCTTATGGGTGAAATTTAAAAGGGATATAAACACTGAAAAAATAATAATTGGTGTAATCTATAGACCCCATAACATCACAGAGGAGATAGAAGCACAACTATATAACCAAATAGAGCGGGCGGCACAGGCTGGTACAGTGGTCATAATGGGAGATTTTAACTTCCAAGGCATTGATTGGGGTCATGGTTCTGCCTCAACCGCAAAGGTGAGAAGATTCCTCAACTTGCTGCAGGACCACTTTATGGGTTAGTTTGTAGAAACTCCCACTAGGGGCGATGCTCTGTTGGATCTGGTCATTTCTAATGACGCAGAGCTTGTTGGAAATGTTACTGTTCAAGAAACACTAGGTAATAGTGACCACAATATCATTATATTCCCCCTAAACTATAACAAGCAAACTCTGTCAGGCAGAGCAAAAACACAGAATTTTAAAAAGGCCAATTTCCCTGGGTGGAGGGCAGCATTTCAGGGCATAGACTGGGAGCAGCTACTGTCACGTAATAATACTGAGGATAAATGGGAGAGCTTTAAATCCACATTCAGTAAATGTACTAAACAAATTATTCCTTTAGGTAACAATATAAACGATTAAAATTAAACCCCCCACGGCTTATAGATACTGTAGAAAGAGCAATTAATGACAAAAAAAGGGAATTTAAAAAATACAAATTTGCGCGGTCATCAGGTGGCAAAAGAGAGCAAAACAAATCCCAAAATATTATTTAAGTATATAAATGATAAAAAAAACAATGTCTGAGCAGGTAGGACCTCTAAATAATAGAAAAGGGGAGTTAGTCACTGAAGATAAGTAAAAGGCAGCATTACTAAGTGTTTTTTTTTTTAGCTCTGTATATACAAAATAAAAGATAGGAGCTGATATCTGTAGTGCTGGGGCTGTTAGTACATCCAGTAATATACTCAATTGGTTAACTGTAGCTATAGTCCGAGCAAAGTTAAATAAGGTAATTGTAAACAAGGCTCTGGGTCCAGATGTATTACACCCAATAGTTCATAAAGAGCTCAGTTCAGTCTTTGCTGTGCCCCTGTTTATAATTTTTAAAGATTCTCTAGGTACTGGTACAGTAGAAAATGTGGGGCCCATATTCAAAAAAGGATCTAGGTCCTCCACAGGTAATCATATACCAGTTAGTTTAACTTCTGTTAAGGGAAGAATGTTTGAAGGACTCTTATTTGACTATATACAGGAGTATGTGACTGTAAATAATATTATAAGTGATAGCCAGCATGGGTTTACCAAGGGCAGAAGTTGTAAGACTAAACTGATTTGTTTTAATGAGGTGGTGAGTAGAAGCCTGGACAGAGGGGCGGCTCTGGATGTAGTGTTTCTGGATTTTGTAAAGGCTTTTGATACTGTCCCTCATAGATGTTTAACCTCTTTAGGACACATGACGTACCGGTACGTCAAGATGTCCTGGTACTTAAGGACACATGACGTACCGGTACGTCATGTGGTGTTCCGATCACTGCCGCCTGGCCGGCGATGATCGGAACAAGGTGCCTGCTCAAATCATTGAGCAGGCACCTCGGCTAAATGCGCGGGGGGGGTCCCGTGACCCCCCCCATGTCAGTGATCGCAACAAACCGCAGGTCAATTCAGACCTGCGGTTTGCTGCACTTTATGCAGTTTCTGATCCCCGTGGTCCCTGACCGCGGGGATCAGAAACTTTAGTATGCCTAAAATATATATGTTTCCCCCTCCCGCACCACTGAATGATTTTATATCGGCGGGGTGCAGGGGGGGCGGGTTGTGGGCGGTGCAGGCGTTGCGGGAGCCAGGCGGTGCGGCTCCCCCGGCCGATCGCGATCCCCCGCCCGCCTCCATTGAATAATCGTTGGTGGCCAGTGGGTATACTAGGGTGTCAGCACATTGCTGACACCCTGGTATAAATGGCTGACATCTGTTATGCGATGTCAGCCGCTTAACCCTTTCCATACTGCGGTCCGTACAGACCGCGGTATGGAAAAGGTTAACATTAAGAGGGGGCTCCCTCCCTCTCCCATCGGGGGGCTGCTGTGCCTTTGCAGCCCCCGGACAGGATGCGGTGACAGAGGGAGGGAGCCCCCCTCCTTACCCTTTCCAGTCTGCGCAGTTGTGGCCACAACTGAGCAGACGGGGAAGGTTCCCATGGCAACAGGACGCCTTCTCAGGCATCCTGCTGTCCATGGTCCTGAACAGATCTGTGCTAAAGGCATAGATCTGTTCAGACAAAGTGTAAGTAAAATACAGTACAAAACACTATATAGTGTACTGTACTTTATTATACAGACATCAGACCCACTGGATCTTAAAGAACCAAGTGGGTCTGGGTCAAAAAATAAGTGAAAAAAGGTAGAAATCAAAAAACACATTTATCACTGATTAAAAATAAAATCCCTACACATGTTTGGTATTGCCGCGTCCGTAACAAACTAATCTATAAAACGGTCATGTTACTTTAACCGAATGGTGAACGCCATAAAAATTAAAAATTAAAAACTATGATGAAATTGAAATTTTGCCCACCTTACTTCCCAAAAAAGGTAATAAAAGTCATAAGAAAAGTTGCATGTATGCCAAAATTGTAAAAATCAAACCGTAATCTCATCCCGCAAAAATCATACCCTACCCAAGATAATCGCCCAAAAACTGAAAAAACTATGGCTCTTAGACTATGGAAACACTAAAACATGATTTTTTTTGTTTCAAAAATGAAATCATTGTGTAAAACTTACATAAATAAAAAAAAAGTATACATATTAGGTATTTCCGTGTCCGTATAGACCGGCTCTATAAAAATACCCCTCAGGTGACCACCGTAAAAAAATAAAAATAAAAACGGTGTAAAAAAAGCTTGTTTTTTGTCATCTTACGTCACAAAAAGTGTAATAGTAAGCGATCAAAAAATCATATGCACCCCAAAGTAGTGCCAATCAAACCGACATCTCATCCCGCCAAAAATGAGACCCTACTTAAGATAATCGCCCAAAAACTGGAAAAACTATGGCTCTTAGACTATGGAGACACTAAAACATTTTATTTTATTTTTTTATGAAATCATTGTGTAAAACTTAAAAAAACATAAATAAAAATATTTTTATACAAATTAGGTATCACCGCGTCCGTGACAAACTGCTATATAAAATTTCACCATGATCTAACCTGTCAGATGAATGTTGTAAATAAAAAATAAAATAAACGGTGCCAAAAAAGCTATTTCTTGTTACCTTGCCGCACAAAAAGTGTAATACAGAGCAACAAAAAAATCATATGTACCCTAACCTAGTACCAGCAAAACTGCCACCCTATCCCGTAGTTTCTAAAATGGGGTCACTTTTTTTGAGTTTCTACTCTAGGGGTGCATCAGGGGGGCTTCAAATGGGACATGGTGTAAAAAAAAACAGTCCAGCAAAATCTGCCTTCCAAAAACCGTATGGCATTCCTTTCCTTCTGCGCCCTGCCGTGTGCCCGTACAGCAGTTTACGACCACATATGGGGTGTTTCTGTAAACTACAGAATCAGGGCCATAAATAATGAGTTTTGTTTGGCTGTTAACCCTTGCTTTGTAACTGAAAAATAAAATTAAAAATGGAAAATCTGCCCAAAAAGTGAAATTTTGAAATTGTATCTCTATTTTCCATTAAATCTTGTGCAACACCTAAAGGATTAACAAAGTTAGTAAAATCAGTTTTGAATACCTTGAGGGGTGTAGTTTCTTAGATGGGGTCACTTTTATGGAGTTTCTACTCTAGGGGTGCATCAGGGGGCTTCAAATGGGACATGGTGTAAATAAACCAGTCTAGCAAAATCTGCCTTCCAAAAACAAAACGGCGCACCTTTCACTCTACGCCCCGCTGTGTTGCCGTACAGTAGTTAACGGCCACATATGGGGTGTTTCTGTAAACGGCAGAATCAAGACAATAAAGATACAGTCTTGTTTGGCTGTTAAACCTTGCTTTGTTAGTGGAAAAAATGGGTTAAAATGGAAAATTAGGCAAAAAAATTGAAATTCTCAAATTTCATCCCCATTTGCCAATAACTCTTGTGCAACACCTAAAGGGTTAACAAAGTTTGTAAAATCTGTTTTGAATACCTTGAGGGGTGTAGGTTCTAGAATGGGGTCATTTTTGGGTGGTTTCTATTATGTAAGCCTCGCAAAGTGACTTCAGACCTGTAGTGGTTTCTATTATGTAAGCCTCGCAAAGTGACTTCAGACCTGTAGTGGTCCCTAAAAATTGGGTTTATGTAAATTTCTGAAAAATTTCAAGATTTGCTTCTAATCTTCTAAGCCTTGTAACATCCCCAAAAAATAAAATATCATTCCCAAAATAATTCAAACATGAAGTAGACATATGGGGAATGTAAAGTCATCACAATTTTTGGGGGTATTACTATGTATTACAGAAGTAGAGAAACTGAAACTTTGAAATTTGCAAATCTTTCCAAATTTTTGGTAAATTAGGTATTTTTTAATGCAAAAAAAAATAATTTTTTGACTTTATTTTACCAGTGTCATGAAGTACAATATGTGACGAAAAAACTATCTCAGAATGGCCTGGATATGTCAAAGCGTTTTAAAGTTATCAGCACTTAAAGTGACACTGGTCAGATTTGCAAAAAATGGCCTGGTCCTTAATGTGAAATAAGGCTGTGTCCCTAAGGGGTTAATAGATAAAGTAAAGTCTATGGGTTTGGAAAGTAGTATATGTAATAATATACTATATACTATGTAAAGTTATGCATCTTGGTAGTAATAATCTCTGTGTATCATATGTCCTAGGGGATGTAACATTGGGAGAGTCACTTATAGAGAAGGATTTGGAGGTTCCTGTAGATCGTAGATTAAATAACAGCATTAAATATCAATCAGGTGCTTCTAAAGCTACCAGGATATTGTCATGCATTAAATAAAGCATGGACTTGTGGGGAAGGAATGTAATATTACCACTTTCCAAAGCATTGGCGCAACCAATCCATAGAAAGGACACTCTGCAGCTGGAAAAAGTACAAAGGAGAGCGACTAAACTGATAAGGGGCATGGAGGGTCTAAGTTATGAAGAAAGATTAAAAGAATTACATTTATTTAGTCTTGAGAAGAGACGTCTAAGGGGGGACATGATTGACCTATACAAATATATAAATGGGCCATACAAAAAATACGGTGAAAAACTGTTCCATATAAAATGCCCTCAAAAGACAAGGGAGCACTGTCTCCGACTGGAGAAGAAAAAAATCAATCTCCGGAAGCGTCAAAGCTTTTTTACTGTAAATCTGTGGAATAGACTTCCTCAGAATGTGGTCACAGCAGGAACAGTGGGCGGTTTTAAAAAGAGTTAAGATGAATTCTTAAAAGTAAATGACATTAATGCTTATGAAAACGTGGTTTCTTCCTTCTGGGATTCGTGTAACCGTAACCACCTATCACTTGGTTGAAGTTGATGGTCTTTTTTCAACAGTATTAACTATGTAACTATGTAACTTGGCCAGGAGCACGTTCAGCTTCTGCACTGTTGAATAATTGCATGCATACTGTTGTCTTTTTGCACTCGTCTTGGTGATCGATTGCTGTCAAAAAACGCATGACGAGGATTAGGGGGAGCATCAGAACCAGTAGACGATGGCTCCAGATATCATAAGGTGGCCACCCTACTGGCTAACTGCCATGCTTGCACCCTGCTGGATCAGCAGCTCACTACCACCCTGCCACTGTCTCATGGGTAAGCTGTCACCCTCACCCCTTCATGAAGATTATGAAGCCCCCTCATCACCTGATCAGTTACATCTGCAACGCCCAAGGTACTACCAGGGATCCCTTAAAGTGCAAGAGGAGCTTGTGACGCCCCTTGATGCAATGGACTTAATAGTATTACCAGCGTCTGGGGTATCCTTACCCTTTAGGAGGTTTATACGATATATGTCGTGACGCCAGTTGCTTTTTAACAATGAGAACATATAGTCCACTTTAAGTATAGTGGTGTTGATACCCAGGTGTAGGATTGCCAGAGTAGTTTAGAATGACCTACGATCTCTCTGAAGGTGCTGTATGCTCGTGTCACGGTGCTCCTACCTGAATATCCTTGGATCCCAGATGTGGTCGGACGAAGCAGTGCAAAACGGGTAAATAGTTGAGGGATTTGTACAAACCGGATTCCAAAAAAGTTGGGACACTATACAAATCGTGAAAAAAAACTGAATGCAATGATGTGGAGGTGCCAACTTCTAATATTTTATTCAGAATAGAACATAAATCACGGAACAAAAGTTTAAACTGAGAAAATGTACCATTTTAAGGGAAAAATATGTTGAATCAGAATTTCATGGTGTCAACAAATCCCCAAAAAGTTGGGACAAGGCCATTTTCACCACTGTGTGGCATCTCCCCTTCTTCTTACAACACTCAACAGACGTCTGGGGACCGAGGAGACCAGTTTCTCAAGTTTAGAAATAGGAATGCTCTCCCATTCTTGTCTAATACAGGCCTCTAACTGTTCAATCGTCTTGGGCCTTCTTTGTTACACCTTCCTCTTTATGATGCGCCAAATGTTCTCTATAGGTGAAAGATCTGGACTGCAGACTGGCCATTTCAGTACCCTGATCCTTCTCCTACGCAGCCATGATGTTGTGATTGATGCAGAATGTGGTCTGGCATTATCTTGTTGAAAAATGCAGGGTCTTCCCTGAAAGAGATGACGTCTGGATGGGAGCATATGTTGTTCTAGAACCTGAATATATTTTTCTGCATTGATGGTGCCTTTCCAGACATGCAAGCTGCCCATGCCACACGCACTCATGCAACCCCATACCATCAGAGATGCAGGCTTCTGAACTGAGCATTGATAACAACTTGGGTTGTCCTTGTCCTCTTTGGTCCGGATGACATGGCGTCCCAGATTTCCAAAAAGAACTTCGAATCGTGACTCGTCTGACCACAGAACAGTCTTCCATTTTGCCACACTCCATTTTAAATGATCCCTGGCCCAGTGAAAACGCCTGAGCTTGTGGATCTTGCTTAGAAATGGCTTCTTCTTTGCACTGTAGAGTTTCAGCTGGCAACGGCAGATGGCACGGTGGATTGTGTTCACTGACAATGGTTTCTGGAAGTATTCCTGAGCCCATTCTGTGATTTCCTTTACAGTAGCATTCCTGTTTGTGGTGCAGTGCCGTTTAAGGGCCCGGAGATCACGGGCATCCAGTATGGTTTTACGGCCTTGACCCTTACGCACAGAGATTGTTCCAGATTCTCTGAATCTTCGGATGATGCTATGCACAGTTGATGATGATAGATGCAAAGTCTTTGCAATTTTTCGCTGGGTAACACCTTTCTGATATTGCTCCACTATCTTTCTGTGCAACATTGTGGGAATTGGTGATCCTCTACCCATCTTGGCTTCTGAGAGACACTGCCACTCTGAGAAGCTCTTTTTATATCCAATCATGTTGCCAATTGACCTAATTAGTGTTAATTTGTCTTCCAGCTCTTCGTTATGCTCAAATTTACTTTTTCCAGCCTCTTATTGCTACTTGTCCCAACTTTTTGGGGATTTGTTGACACCGTGACATGTATTTTTCCTTTAAAATGATACATTTACTCGGATTAAACGTTTGATCTGTCATCTACGTTCTATTACAAATAAAATATTGACATTTGCTATCTCCACATCATTGCATTCAGTTTTTATTCACAATTTGTTTAGTGTCCCAACTTTTTTGGAATCCGGTTTGTACAATAAATTGAGTCGAGACTTGTATTAACATTAAACACAGCTTTACTTGGCATAAACTTTCATCAAGGAACAATCTTCCAACTTTATCTTGGTTATCAGCAGGCTTTGACATAAAGTTCTGGCAGGCAAACACTCTCGGCTCTGCTATATATGTACTCTTTCAGCTCTGCTATGCTGGCTTGATTAAATAGGAACCTTTTCCTCTTCTGCTGTAACTATAACTTAGCTGTCTGTAGTCTGTCTCCTACTGTAATCCTAAAAACTTATTCCTGGCTTCAAGCTTCCTGTAAACGTTTCTACATAGGTAAAACGATTCACCCCATATTTGAACGCATCAGGGAACACCTCGGTTCTATGCGGTCGGGCAGAAGTAGCCCACGTCTCATTGACCACATCCGCACCGCCCACGATGCCTATCCGCGCTGTCTATCCTTTGCGGGGGTCGAGCATGTCCATCTCATCCCCAGGGGGGGTGACCGGCATCGCCTTCTCCTGCCGAGGGAGGCAAGGTGGATTATGCGAACTGGATAAGAAAGACATGTCAGTGTTTTTGCAAATGGGATGCGTTCATCTTAGTGGGGTGAGCAGTTTGCAATATGGCCTCTTGTACTTGCACTTTGCAGTAACCTTAGCTCGAATGTGACCTGTATGTAGATTATCGCATGAATAACTGCATTCGAATTTGTATCGCTATACCCAACCTCTCCTGTCATTTGGGCATAACTATGCAGCCATATGCCTAATAGCATGGATATACTGCATAACTTGTACGTTATTATATTCTATAGTGTGTCCTCTAGTATTTGCATTTGTACTTGTCCACGCTGGTCATGTTTGTAACTCACGTCATAGATCCACGGGCGCACAGCTGTAGCTGATGGTGCCGGCTGCTTTGAGTCAGCCCTCATAAAGCGCAGGTCAGCGCGATGACGTGCACAGCGGCCAGAGGAAGCGCGATCCCATGAGCGAAACGGCCGTCGCCGTATGCTACAGTGTGTCCGCCCCAGGATCCTCTATGCACAATCTTCCAAGGAAGTGTTCCAATAAAGCAGCAACATTATTCTTACTCTGGTGAATGCTGCGATCTCCTTTAGTCTCTCTCTCCAAATCGTGTATTTTTACATATACCTATGCTGAGTGAGAGAAATATCTCTGTAAATTGACAACTTTGTATACATTTTTTTTTTAAAGTTGTCATTTACAGAGATATTTCTCACACACAGTATGGGTATATGTAAAAAGACACCCCAAAACACATTTCCCTACTTCTCCTGAGTACGGCGATTCCACATGTGTGACACTTTTTTGCAGCCTAGTTGCACAAAGGGGCCCAAATTCCAATGAGTACTTTTAGGATTTCACAGGGCATTTTTACACATTTGGATTCCAAACTACTTCTCACGCTTTAGGGCCCCTAAAATGCAAGGGCAGTATAAATAACCCACAAGTGACCCCATTTTGGAAAGAAGACACCCCAAGGTATTCGATGAGTGGTATGGTGAGTTCATGTAAAATTTTATTTTTTTGTCACAAGTTAGTGGAATATGAGACTTTGTAAGAAAAAAAATTGTGACAAAAAATAAAAACTTCCATGAACTCACTATGCCCATCAGCAAATACCTAAGGGTGTTTACTTTCCGAAATGGGTTCATTTGTGGGGTGTTTCTACTGTCTGGGCATTGTAGAACCTCAGGAAATATGACAGGTGCTCAGAAAGTCAAAGTGCGTAAATACATTTTTTTGCACCATAGTTTGTAAACGCTATAACGTTTACCCAAACCAATAAATATACACGTATTGCATTTTTTTTTATCAAAGACATGTAGAACAATAAATTTTGAGAAAAAAATATATAGAAATGTAGTTTTATTTCAAAAATTTTACAACAGAAAGTGAAAAATGTCATTTTTTTTGCAAAAGTTTTGGTCATTTTCGATTAATATCAAAAATAGTAAAAATGTCAGCAGCAATGAAATACAACCAAATGAAAGCTCTATTAGTGAGAAGAAAAGGAGGTAAAATTAATTTGGGTGGTAAGTTGCATGACCAAGCAAAAAATGGTGAAAGTAGTGTAGTGCAGAATTGTAAAAAGTGGTCTGGTCATTAAGGGGGTTTAAGCTAGGGGGGCTGAGGTGGTTAATTTAGGTGGACACCCCTATAACAGTAGAATTAGACAGCTTATTCACTCCTATTTAAGAATCATGGCATAATAAAATTGCTCATCTATTCAACAAGGCGGAAACCTTAATAACAGTTAATTAGGAAAGAGTATTCAGCCCAATTTGAGCATCCAGGCCTAATGGAATTGTTTATCTATTAAATTAGGTTGACAATGCATCAGTTTGGCTCCGTTTCACCTCCATTCCGCTCAGGAGACGGACACCCAAACGCTGCTTGCAGCGTTTTGGTGTCCGCCTGGCCGTGCGGAGCCAAATGGATTAGTTCAGACTTACAATGCAAGTCAATGGGGACGGATCCGTTTGACGTTGACACAATATGGTGCAATTACAAATAGATCCTTCCCCTATTGACTTTCAATGTAAAGTCAGGAGTCCCTGTACTCACTTCATTTACTTGAATGGAACAAGTACTTGTATTTACACTACACCGCTGCTGCAGAGGAGTTGATGCGTAGTGTAATGACCTGGAAGCGACGCTCCCATGGAGAGCCACTTCCTCTTCAAACAGCTGATCGACTCTCCCAACTGTCGGACCCCCACCAATCAGATATTGATGACCTATCCTGAGGACAAGTCATCAATACATATTGTTGCACAACCTCTTTAAGTGTTGTGCTTGCAACCCATTTTGGAAGTTTGTGTTTATAGAGTTGCCATAGGGGTCTAACAATACTTCTGTGCCCTTAAATGAATCTAATATTTGTAACTGTAATATTTTTTTCCAGCTCTTCAACTATTTAAAAAGAATTAATTACACGGACAGCACTGGGACACAGGTTTCTTTTCAGGAGGATGGACATATGAGATCTTCTTATTTAGTGACAATAATACATCAGATGACATTTACTAATGAGACATCATACAGTGCTAAAATATTGGATCAGAACTTCTTCGGTGATAAAGGTTTACAGTTCCATATTGATGAAGGAAAATTCACATGGAAACAAGAAATTGTTAGTAATTATTCATATAAAATAGAAAATTATAAGGATTTCATCAAATGTACGTACAATATATAAACCTTTGTCCTCATGCCCATTAACCACCAGTGATCAGTAGCATGTGCCATCTATATATATGAGGCAATTATTGATATTGTGTGAATTGTTCATCCTCATAACTTTGGATTTGCCAGCAGCACATCTGCTTACACGGGGCTATCAACAAGCAATGATTATTAAAGGGGTTGTCCATATTGTCAATTTCTCAGCGATAAGGGACTAAACACTAGTGCCAGATGGCCAGGCTTACAAAAACAGGTGAGCGGACAATCGCTCCATTGTAGTGAATGAGATCTATTCAAAAAGTACAGCAGAACGATCTACCCTGCTTCCGTAACTCCCCCCCCCCCAAAAAAAAAAAAAAAAAAAATCCCATAACTTTCTCTCTTAAATAGGTTGTCTGAGCTTTTCTTTGAAAAAGCAAAAACTAGGTAAAAAAAAAAAGTTAAAATGGCATGAAAAGATATGACATGATAATCACCTCACTGATTCCATACATCTCTTTTTCCAACTCTTTCCAAGTCCTCACTTGTCTCTATTTCATGGACCTTCTTGACATAAAATGATGACTTAACCAGTTACAGGCAAAGCTGGTACAGAGATAGCATGAGGAGAGGAGTATAACTTCTTTTTGACATGCCATACTGAGCCTTTTCAGAAAAATACTGACCTGATAGCCCACATATTCTTCTCCTCCAATTTAATTTCAGTTTTCTAACATTACAATTAAACCTGGGAAATATAGAGACTGCTATATGTCACATTAGACCTGGTGGGGATCACAGTCTTTTTTTTATAACATTTTTAATTATCTTCCAAAAATTAAAATTCCCCAAAAATGTACAATGCGTTCAGATTCCCTTTCACTTTTTTCCACATCTGTGCATGTTGCAGCCTAGTGCTGAAATAAAAATAAAAAAATCTGAATTGATCTGATCATTTTACACTCAATATCCCATAATGACAAAGTGAAGACAGACAGTTCAAAATCTTTACTCATTTATTGAAAGGAAAACAGTAATACACGGTGCCTAGTATTCTCCAGACATGAAGCTTAGAATTAATGCCAACAACTTTAATCTTGGTTTCATCAAATCAGAGAATCTTGTTTCTCATAGTCTGAGAATGATTTAGGGTCTTTTTTGCAAACTGTAAGTGGGCTTTCATGTCTCTCACTTAGCGAGCCTTCTTCGTGGCCACTCTGCCATAAAGCCCATATTGGTGCTACAATTAATGGTTGATCTTTAAGAATTTTCACCCATCTGCACATAGGATCTTTGGAGCTCAGACAGAGTAACTGTTTGGTTCTTGGTCACATCTCTTACCAAGACTGTTTTTCTTCAATTACTTAGGGGAAAAGGGTCCTACTTATTTCAAACATCTTCCATTAAGGAATTATGAAGGCAACTGTGCCTTGGAAACTTTCACTGCAGCAGAAATCTACTCGTACCCTTCTCCAGATATGTGCTTTAGCACAATCACATCTCTGAGCTCTATAGGCAGGTCTTTCCTTCTTATGGCTTGGTTTTTGCTCTGATATGCATTGCCAGCTGTTAAACTTTATATAGACAGGGCTGTGTCTTTCCAAATCATGTTCAATCAACTGAATTTACTATAGGTGGACTCCAGTTGAAGTTTAGATATCTAAAAGATTATCGAGAAAAATAGGAGGTCTTAGAGCTAAATTTCAAGTGTTAAAGCAAAGAGTCTGAATACTTGTGAAATTTTAGGGGCTATTTATTAAACTGGCGTAAAGTCGAACTGGCTTAGTTTCCCATAGCAACTAATCAGATTCCACCTTTTATTATCAACAGCTCCTTTGGAAAGAGAAAGGTTAAATATGATTGGCTGCTATGGGCAACTAAGCCAGTTCTTCTTTACACCAGTTTGATAAATATCCCGCTTGGTTTTTCCCTTTAAATAAAATAAAAACTTTTTTTTTTTATTCAGTTGTACTTTCTTGTTATGGGGTATTGAGTGCAAAATGATGGAGGAAAATAAACTTTTTGAAAATATATTTTAGCACTTGGCCGCAATATAACTAAATGTGAAAAAGTGAAATGAGTCAGAAGATTTTCAGATTGCATCGTACAGCACCATCTGATGTATAAGGAGAAAGAAAGAGAACGGGACAAAGACAAAAAGAAAAAAAAAAGAGGAAAGAAAAGAAAAAGTAAACTTCTAAAAATCATCTTATATCTGAACAAAATTAGATCTGCTGTTAGAAATGGACTCAAACTGATGAATCTAACCAAGTTTACGCATTCTGCCCATGTTTAAGAGGTATTCAACCATGTTGGTAAGGGAACCGGAAGTACGTCATTTGGCGCATGCGCCGACGTATACTATTATTTGGTGTGGAACGCATGCCGGAAGTATTGTGTCCGCTGTGGAACGCAAAGAATAGTGCAAGGCAGGAAGAGCGGCGTACATGCGCCGGAAATGACAATGTGG
This sequence comes from Bufo gargarizans, assembly GCF_014858855.1. Taxonomy (NCBI): domain Eukaryota; kingdom Metazoa; phylum Chordata; class Amphibia; order Anura; family Bufonidae; genus Bufo; species Bufo gargarizans. The sequence continues at coordinate 22,979,221 of NC_058080.1, read as the reverse complement.
GCCGTGGAATGCATAGACATGCCTTCCAAACGGCTACGAAGATACATCCAAAGATGAGACGCATCTTTCTGCGCCTGCGTCTAGCGATCTACTCCTCTATATATGCGATTGCCTAGGACAATATATTGATTAGATAAAGAGGAATGAAATGTCATTTGGGTTTAAAATACCATCTATTAGGTCCCATTTGAGATATTACTAATTATGTTCTATTATGATATCTAGAATGTGTTACTGGCAAAACCTATAGGGATCTACCAATAATCGGGTATATATAGTAAAGGGCTTGGAGGTTGGGGTAGTGGGAGACAGTGGAAGATAAAAGAAGGGTCATAATATTATCTGGACATAATTAATGATTTGCCCCATCAAAGATAATAGATTCCACTTGTATATAGATGCACAATTTTAGACCTATCCCGGTCTGATATAATATTCTTTTTGCTCGGTCCATATTTATTTGATGATATCGATTAATTGAAAGTAATTTGATACAACGGGCTTTATTAGAAGCATCCAAAGGACAATACTTCATTAAGGCCTAGTGGGCTCACTGTTTTTAATCTATGAGTCCACTCTGCCTCTTTTTGCAATATTTTTCTGTTTAGGTCTCCCCTCAGGGATGGACGTATGACCTCAATGACACAGAACTTTAGTGATTTGGGATTACCATCATGAAAGCTCTGTAAGTGTCTAGAAAGGGTAGTATCTCTTTTGTGTCTAATGTCTCCTAGGTGGTCCCCAATCCTTCTCCTAAATTCCCGCTTCTTCTTGCCGACATACTGAAGTTTACATGTACATGTACACAAATACACTACCCCTGTTGTTTTGAAATAAGCTAAATCCCTGATAGTATATGTTTTGTTAGTAGTATTACTTGTGAAAGTTTTAGTTTGACAGATATGTAGGCAGGCTATACAGGAACCGCATCTAAAAGTGCCCAGAGGCTTTCTGTCTAACCAGGTTCCGGATTTTTTGATTGGTGTGTAATGACTATGAACAAATCTGTCACCCAGAGACCTCCCCCTTTTGTACGTTATAGCAGGACATACGGGAAGAATATCCCGAATATCCGGGTCCAGCAAGAGCATATCCCAGTATTTTTGAAAAATGTCTCTAACCTCTCTGTTGCAGGTATCATATGTTCCTATTATACGAAAGATGGGGTCCATTTATGGTTTCATATTTTTTGGAGACAGTAGATCAATTCTCTCTGTATTTAGGGCTCACCTAAAAGCTTTTTGTAGAGGGCGTTCTGGATACCCTCTTTGGTTGAACCTAGTCTTGAGATCTCTAGCTTGGTTGTAAAAGTCCTTTTTTGTAGTACAGTTTCTGCGGATTCGGAGGTATTGCCCCTTCGGAATATCGCATTTGAGATTGACAGGATGGTAACTCTCCCACCTTAACAGATTATTAGTTGCTGTTGGCTTTCTATAGGTTTTTGTAGTGATTGTACCATTATTCAAGGTAATGTATAGATCTAAAAAGGCAAGACTCTGTTCATACACTTCTGATGTGAAATGCATGCCTATCTCATTTATATTTAGGTCAGCCAGAAAGTCAGAGAACAGTCCCCTGGAGCCGCTCCAAAATATCAGTATATCATCGATATAGCGGCCCTAGAAGACTATCCTCGACGTCCACAGACTCTCATCTGCAAATACCAGAGTGTCCTCCCACCAGCCTAGGAACAAGTTAGCATAGGTAGGTGCACACGCGCTCCCCATTGCTGTGCCCCTGAGTTGGTGGAAGAACTTGGAATCAAAAAGGAAGAAATTATGTCTTAAGATAAAATCCATAAGTTTGAGAACAAATTGGCTATGTGCGGTGAACTGAGTTCCCCGACTTTTTAAGAAATGATTAACAGCACATAATCCCTCGTCATGGGGGATATTTCTGTAGAGTGCGTCTACATCTATAGAGGCCATGAGGATACCGTCTTCAAGCTGTAGACCATCATTCTTACTCAATAGATCAGAGGTGTCTCTAATATATGAGGGAAGTGCTGTAACATAGCTCCTCATGATTTTATCGACATAAATACCTGCATTTTGTGTTAGAGAGTTTATACCTGCCACTATTGGACGCACCTTCAGCGGGGTAAGCCCTTTGTAAATTTTCGGTATGGTATAAAAGGTGGCGGTCTGTGGGTGTGGCATTAACATGAATTTGTTCTCATCGCTAGATATTAATTTTTTCTCAAAAGCTTCCATAAGTATAATTTCTAGGTCATTAGAAAAATTGGGAGTAGGGTCCACCCCAAGGATCTTATAACATTTTTTATCACTTAGGATGTTATTACACATCTGTTTATAGTCTTAATGATTCATGACTACTAGATTTCCACCCTTATCCGAAGGTTTCAATATTATATCATGGTCTGATTGAATCTTCATCATGGCTTCTATTTCTCTTTTTTCTAGATTAGAACCACCTTTTATTTGTTTTTGTTCTAATTTTTCAAGTTCTTTACTAACTATATTCATAAAAAGATCTATTGTGCTTGTTTCCATCTGGGGTGGTGGCTTAATACTTTTCGGTTTTAAATTGGTAAAGGGACCCTCACCTATTTTCCTTTCTCCCTCTGAGAGAAGATCCGCCATTGCTCTAACCAATGGAAGTTCATCCAAAGGAATACCTAGTTTGATACTCTCCTCTAGGTCATTATGTCTAAAAAACTTATGCCATTTAAGTTTACGGCAGAATAAATGGACATCCTTGACCCAGGGGAAGGAATTATACCTTGTAGTGGGTACAAAGGATGTTCCCTTGGCAAGGACTTCGATCTCTGTCTCAGAAAATATTTTGTCAGTTAAATTAACAATTTGTCCTTTCTGGTTTGAATTTATACGTCCATTTGTCGTGGCACAGAATACCTCCACAATAGCGTACATCAAACCGTGAGTGGTGACTACAAAGTCAAAATTGTATTCTCAGCTGTTTATTCGTTTTTTCCTTATACATCTGTGCATAAGCCTAATCTATCATATGCAGTTATCTATGATTATATGAAGTTATCCCCTATTCAGAGAATAGAGGATAACTGTTATATTGGTGGTTTGGAATGAGGAGATAAAAAAAAAACGAAAGAAATGAAGATACCAAACAAGGCAGAGTCCTTAAACTAAGAGCTCTTTCCCCAGTTTTTGCATGCTCTTGGTATTTCCACAGTATGTATTTCCACTGTCATCGTCTTGCACACCTACAAGGGGAAGCAGCCGACCTCTCCTCCAAATCTGGGCTGGGCAGTAGTGTAGCTGCTGACTGTCCTCAATAATATCTTCCTCGCTGAAAAGCGGAGCAGAGTCGGCAGCATAACTTGCCTGACAGAAGGAGCAGCAAAGGTTTGGCAAGCTCAGGACATGTGAGATCACAGAGCTTATTCCTGGGCCATGCCAACTAAGTGTGGTGTCAGAGGAACCCACTGACTCCTGTCTGTTGGTGTCTAAAGTCAGTTGAGATCATGTCGAAGACAAAGTTGGCAGCTCTGGCCTGTTGCTGCAGCTGCTGCTACCACCCTGCCTTCTTTTGCTGCTACTTCTGCTGACTTCTGCAACATTTTTGCCACTGTCCTTTCCTTTGGAGGGACATGACACCTCTTTGTTGGACATACTGTAGAGTAAGGGTACTTTCACAGTAGCGTTTTTGTTTTCCGGTATTGAGTTCCGTCACAGGAGCTCAATACCTGAAATAAACTGATCAGTTTTATCCTAATGCATTCTGAAAGGAGAGCATTCCGTTCAGAATGCATCAGGTCAGTACTTCTTATGTTTTTTGGCCGGAGGAAATACCACAGCATGCTGCAGTTTTATCTCCGGCCAAAAATGCTGAACACTTGGCAGAATGCCGGATCCGGCATCTAGTTTTCCGGCAAAATTGATCCGGCTTTTCAGTCTGTGCATGCGCAGACCTTTAAAAATGCAAGAAAAAAATTCATACCGGATCAGTTTTTCCAGATGACACCGGAGAAACGGATCCGGGATTGCAAATCAGACAGATCCGCATCCAGATCCGTCTGACAAATGCCATCAATTTGCGTTCGGATTGCCAGAACTGCCAGCCGCAACCTTTGCCGCAAGTGTGAAAGTACCCTAATAGTAACTGTATATGTAATACTCCAGAGAGGTATTACCATTTCTAAACCCTGCTACTGTCTCTAATGGGCTAACCATAAAGTCATCTGTGTATTGATTCCAGGTCCTCCTACACTGTGCGTTCCTAATGTTGCTATGAAGCTGTTATGTCCATGTACCATGCCTGGTTAACCAGCAGGTGGACACCTATATGGGGCAGAGAATAGAATGGAACTTACCATTCCAGTCTCACCCTTTTGGGCAGAAGTTAGCCAGTCACTTTGTCTACCAAGGGAGGTCGGCTGCAAGAAGTTTTTAGTCAGTCTGATATCAGTCTAGTCTATAGTTGGAAGGAGAGGAGGGTCACTCTGACTCCACACAGATTTACAAATAGAGTATTGCAAAGGGGTCAACAGCCAAAGGCACCCCACTCTAAAGGCAACAGAACAGTCCTAAAGTCCAGCTACCAGACTAAAGCCAAGTTTAGCCCAACAGGGAAAGAAGGCAGAATATTCAAGTTTGCCTGCCAGTTTACCCTTAAACCTGCTGGAACAAAGAGAAATACTGCATATTGTCTGGATGCAAAGTTCATTCAAGTAAAGCTGTTGAACTTTATAGAAATCTGAAATTGACTATTTCTCCACCTCCACCATTACCCCCCCCCCCTTTATTGCTCTGAAGCCTATCCCTGGGGAGCAACGGTATCCAGGTAGGAGCACCATGGCACACACAGAAAACTGTTGGGGCCGCACCACTACATTCGGCATTCCTATAAACCTGGAACATGATCGGAACATGAACACCACAATAACAGCTAAATTATAAAGCTTATTCACCTCAATTTGAGAATTAAGGCCTAATAGAATAGCTTATCTATTAAACAAGGTGGACACCCCAATAACAGTAAAAATAGACCACCTATTCACCCCAATTTGGGAATCAAGCCCTAATAGAATTGTTTATCTATTTATCTATTAAACAAGATGGACACCCAAATACCAGTTAAAGTAGACAGCTCATTCACCCCAATTGGTTATAGAATTGCTTATCTATTAAACAAGGTGGACACAGTTCGATTTTTGAGCTGTATTCTATGGATATGTTCAGCTCCAGATTACAGAGTCTGCACTGTCCCTGCAGTCTCAATATGCTCTCCCTATGCTCATCCTATAGTGTGTAAAAACTCTCCCTATGATCTCCCTACACTGTCCCTGCACTGTCCCTGCACTCTCCCTATCCAATATTCCACAATTAAAAGCTTATTGAACACTGTCCCTAGTGCTTGTCATGTCTCTCCCTATGCTCAGTTCACAGTGAAATGACTAACACCTCATGAGATGAGGCCTTTATACGGCTGTGTCATCCTGGGCTGGGCTGGCTGACTGCTGATTGGCTGTCTGCATGGTATTATAATAGACAGAAGTGTTTGTAGAGCAGCACCCACAGACATAAATGGCCACACCGGTAATGCAACAGCCGAGCCACGACCGCAGATCCTCAGCAGTCGAACATATTGTAAATAAAGAGAGGTAGCGGCAGCATCTCCAGTGAATCATTTATTAGATGGACTTTACAGAAAGTGTGCCACACTTTCTGTAAAGTCCGTCTAATAAAGGATTCACTGGAGATGCTGCCACTACCTCTCTTCATTTACTGCATGTTATTGTAGGTGATCTTGCATTCCTGGGCTTCTTACCTTCACTTTGCAACACATGTAGCTGACATTTTAGGAATGATTTGTTACCATAAAGCTCGAGAAAATTCGGATTTGTTGTGAATCTGATTTATCTTGAACTTTGGATTAAATTCCACTTTGATGCTTCGATTCACTCAACACTAGTTGTGGAGCTACTGTGCCTTCTAACCAGATTGGTGTTGGGCTGTGACTGAGGCCATTATCCTGGTTTTCCCCAGTTTTTTTTTCCTTTATTCTGTACAAGGATCAGGATTTTGCTGCAAGAAAGCCATCAGGCCGCTACCTCTTGGAATTGTCCTAGTGCAGCTGGAAGCTGATAGACTGGGCCAGAACCACCAGTGCAAGGCACTGGAAGCAAAGGCAAGATCACAGACATAGCCAGTCAAGGACTGAAAGGCAGAAAACAAGAGATTTAATAGATTTAAAAATCAGTCAACGCCACTGCAAACATGTCTTTAAAAAAGTTAACAGATAAACCAATCATATTTCCATATTGCAATTTTAAAGCGTTTTCTTATATTCATATTTAATTGCACACATTTAACCCCTCAAATACAATGGTCAAATGTGACCACAGTGTCTTGGAGTTCAAAAACACAGATACACACGATCCTGGCTGTGCAACGGCAACGTCTATTAAAAACTGTAAAAGAAAGAAAAAATGTTTTAAAAAAATAAAGATATAAAAATTCTATTCATTCACACCCCCAAAAATAAAATAAATATACAATTTAAAAATAAATATCATCAACTTCACCCCATGCAAAAATGCTCGAAATATTAAAATATAAACATATTTATATCATATGGTGAATTGCGTAATGGGGGGAAAAAAACATTAAAATATAAATTTTGGCATTATTTTATGACTTCACCCCAAAACAATTTAATAAAAAGTGATCAAAAAGTCAAACACAGGGGCGGAGCCTGCGCCGGTCTGTGATGGCCGCACTTTGCTGAGCTCCCGCACTACCGCCGTCTAAACCTCTAGCAATCTGCAGCTATCAGCCTCACTATGGTGAAAATTGGCAACCCTAAACTCGGTGAGCACCCGACTCAGCAAAAAACCCTGCCAGCGAGCGGAGAAATGGACAAGTTTATTAAGAAAGCGGCGTCCTCGTTTGTGGCGCGAGAAACCAAGATGGCGCCGACTCAGCCCGCACAGCCCCACAGAGCCAGCGTGCAGGAGAGGTCCGATGATGAAAGTATCTCCGATGAGCCGCAAGGTAAAGGGACTCTCCCCATAACCCGGCACTATCTGAAACAGGCCCTGTGCAAAGCCATGGAGCCTGTCCTGAGCGAGATAGCAGCGATGCGCCAGGACATGAGGCAAGTGGGAGATAGGGTGGAGGCCCTCGAGACACAACAGGTCATGGTGCTGGAACATCAAAGGGCTACGTCTACTTCACTACAGAAGTGCAGCGCTTACCTCAATGAGCTGCATAATGCCCTGGAAGACCAGGAGAATAGGGGGCGCCGCAATAACCTCCGGATACGTGGGATTCCTGAAACGGTTGCCCCAGGTGACGTCCCAAATGCGGTCAGACACCTCTGCGTTTCGCTCCTCGGCCCAAATTTCACCCCAGAAATAACACTGGAGAGAGCACACAGGGCTCTACGCCCTAAGCCCAAAGCAGAAGATCCCCCCAGGGACATAATCTGTAAATTTCTGAACTTCCAAGTGAAAGCTGCAGTTCAAGAAGCGGCCAGAAACCGCCCTGATCTCGTTTTTGAAGGAGCGCAAGTTTCCATTTATCAAGATTTAGCTCCCTCCACGCTCAGAAAGCGCCGGGTCATGAAACCCCTGACAGAATGGCTACGTGCTAATAGGATCCAATATAAATGGAACTTTCCGTTTGGCATATCTTTTTCCCATGATGGACGTCGTTTCAACATTTCTTCACATGCGGATCTGGATGCAATGTATGACGTTTTGCAAATCCCTCCCTTCCAGATCGAAAATTGGGACTTATTTCAAGATGTTGCTGCACTTCCAGAGATTCCAACCGTTACGCCCTTCACCGTGATGCATACCCCTAAAGCCCATAAAACGGGTAAGAGGGGGAGGCAGATGACCCCAATGAGACTTACCCAAGACCGGTGAACTTTCTTTGGCCCATTCCTGTCTCTCGTCCGGTATATCCTGACTGCCAGAATTTCATCTACATTTGAACGAATAACAGCGGACGTTTCACGGAAAGGACTTGTCTCACCGAAATCCAGAGAAGACCCAACCATTTGATGTAACCTATTGTCTGTCTGTCTTCCAATATGTCTTTCCTCCCCCACTTCACTTTTGTCTCTTTACCACTGTCTCATGTCCAGTCCTTATTCTCTCGCTTTCTATCTAATTGGTCTGTTAGCTCTGTCCAATTTTCCTAATACAAGATTTGCTCAGTCCTTGCCACTAGTTAGCTAGCCTTTTCATAAATAGTCAACAACTTCTCCCTTAGTGGAGGGACCTTTTATTCCAAGTAGGCTGCTTGTTAATGTACTAGACGGCACACAATTCGGTCACTAGACCTTTTCCCCCCAAGATGACTAGCTTAGGGGTGACCCTATGCTTGAAATGTTTTTTTCCTGTTCTAATGTTTTCTTTTTTTCCCCAGTTTGTTCTAAGGTACATGATTCTATTGTCACAACTCAGTAGAGGTTTCCACTCTAGCTTATGGATCCCATCCTTTTCTTCTGACCAGCTGACTGATACCTCACCGGAAAGTGCTCTCCCCTGGGGGACTGACACATTGACGCGCCTTGATCCCCACTCTCTGAACGATCATGGCTGATCTACACTTTGCTACATACAATGTGAGAGGATTTAACTCCCCTTCTAAGAGAAGCCAAATTTTAGCAATGCTACGCAAGGAGGGATCAGATGTGTTGCTTCTCCAGGAGACACACTTCCGGTTCAACCATTACCCCAACCTGGAATTTTCACATTATCCTGTGTGGTTCCATTGTGGTGGTAATTCGTCGGCTTCCGGAGGTGTCAGCATTGGTTTTAAAAGAAAAATCCCTTTTAAATACTCTGAACACACTCAAGACCCAGAGGGGAGATATCTTTTAGTGAAAGGGAATATAGGCCCTCAGACATACACATTTATCAACCTGTACGCTCCCAACAACAAACAAGTATCCTGGTTTGCCAGCTTGTATAAACTCATTGAGTCCTTTAAAGAAGGTATTGTGGTGCTGGGAGGCGACTTTAATATTGCGCTCGACCCCGAGCTAGATGTCTCTTCCCATAGATCAGCTCACTCCCTGAACTCACTGAGAAGGGCGAGAGAGGGTTTCTGGAACTTGCATCTGGTTGACTCTTGGCGTTCTCTCCATCCTAGCGATGTAGACTACACCTTCTTTTCACATGTTCACAATACGTACCACCGTATCGACTACTTATTTGTGTCCAAGGAGCACCTCCAGCACTGCTCAGAGGCCAAGATCGGATCTATTCATATTTCCGATCATGCACCTGTTTTTCTCACGGTCACGTCCCCTACACGCAATTTCCCATGTTTTAATTGGCGCCTGAACGAATCCATTATAGGAGACCCCAAAATCATTACAAAAATCTCTTCCTTACTAGAGGAGTACTTTAAAATGAATAACGACCCCTCTATATCCCCTCAAACTCTCTGGGACGCACACAAACCTTTCATAAGGGGACACTTCATTAGTATTGGATCACACATTAAGAAAATTAGAGAACAGAAGATAACATCTCTTCTTACTAGAATTAGAAAGCTAGAGACCCAACACAAACGTTCCCTAGCCGATTCTCAGCGTCGGGACCTTTCTAGTCTTAGGGCAGAACTAAAAGCTTTACTGGATGCTAAATCCGCCAAATACTATCTAAACTCGCAGCATAAATTTTATGCTCATGGCGATAAGACTACTAAGTTCTTGATGAATAGAATTAAGGCAAGAAGAGACAACAATTACATACATCAACTAAAGTCCCCAAATGGCGACACAATTTTTGCCACAAACCAAATAGCTACCCAATTTAGAAAATTTTACGAAGAGCTTTATAATATCCCGCCCCCTTCATCCTCTGAGGCCCATCTATCTTTAATCTCCTCCTTTTTAGAGGCGAACACCCTCCCTCAGCTCGCCGATAATCAGAGAACTTTACTGGCAGCTCCTTTCTCTATCGCGGAACTTTCCGTAGCTCTCTCCCAACTACCCCTGGGGAAAAGTCCTGGCCCTGACGGCCTCCCGTCAACATATTACAAAGCCTTTAAGACCCAGCTGCTCCCACACCTCCTTAATGTATGCAATTTTGCATTGCAGGGTAATGCCCTATCTAGAGATATGACGACTGCACACATAGCACTGATCCCCAAGGAGGGAAAGGATCCCACACTCTGCGCTAATTACAGACCCATTTCCCTCCTGAATTTGGATCTCAAACTGCTAGCTAAAATGTTGGCCAACCGACTGGCAAACTTCCTTCCCTCTTTGATACATGGGGACCAGGTGGGCTTTGTCCTCAATAGAGAGGGCAAAGATAACACTGCGAGAGTTATCAACGCAATATGTCATGCCAAGCACAATTCCTCCCCTCTCCTTCTACTCAGCACCGACGCAGAAAAAGCGTTTGATAGGATCAATTGGATATATTTAAGACAAATTCTTCTGGGCTTTGGTCTACCTGGTCCCTATGTTCAAGCGATCTTTGCTATGTATGCACAGGCCACTGCCCTGGTAATGGTTAATGGCAGTCTTTCATTGCCCTTTCGCATACACAATGGCACCCGCCAAGGCTGTCCCTTGTCCCCCCTCCTTTTTGTTTTGGCAATGGAACCCCTTCTATCCACGTTTAGGAATGATCATAACGTCAGAGGCTTTGCTTTGGGAGGAAGGGACCACAAAATTGCGGCATTTGCCGATGATGTTATGATCATGACAACAAACCCAACCACTTCCCTGTCTTATATACAAAATCACCTACAACAATATAGTTCTATTTCAAACTTTAAGATAAATGCTAGCAAATCGCTGATCATTACGCTTGGAATATCCACTCATACCAGGTCCCAACTGATGAAAAATTCCCCCTTTAACTGGTCATCCCCAACTATCACTTATTTAGGAGTCAAGATCAGCCCCCAAATCTCGGATCTCTTTTCACTAAACTACATCCCCCTTAAAAACTCTCTATTTTCAGCCATAGACAACTTACAGACCAGGGCGCCAATGTTATCCTGGTTTGGGCGTAAAAACCTCCTTACCTCTTTGATTTTACCGCGCCTGACGTACCTGCAACAGGTCCTCCCAATACCTATACCCAATTCATTCTACACATCCCTGAAACAAAAGTTTAGAAACTTCATATGGAACGGCAAAAAGGCCAGACTTTCCTACAAACTCTTGGCCCATCCTCGCCAGCTAGGCGGCATTGGCCTCCCTGACCCTGAACTGTATGGAAAAGCGATACTATTAGCTAGAGCAATAGATTGGCTCCGCAACCCCATTGATAAACCTTGGGTTAGCCTAGAACAAAGCATACTAGTCACTTCTTTTCGGACAACCCTACTAGGACACCAATTTCCACCACATATACCACTGCCTAACTATCCAATTCTAAAAGCAACACTAGATGCCTGGAGATGGCTGAACTCTTCCCACTACTCAATTCCCTTCCCTTCCCCTATCCTGACGATTGCAGATATCTTAGGTGCATCCTCTCCATTATTACTGCAATCTTCCTCTAAACATATCAAATCCTCCTCTTTGCCCATTAGAAACCTCTTGGACCTCCCTGGGAAACCACTAGAGACTGCAGCCATACATACTCTGCTTAACCCAAATCCATGCGACCTTACCTTGATTCCTCATATTAGGTCCTTTCTAATAAGAAACAACACTGAAGGTGAACTCCTTCGTCCAATAGGTTGGTTTGAAGCCCTCATCATCAGCCCTAAACCCCCGAGGAAAATAATATCGCAAATACATGGCAAATTGCGCACCCCACCACTTATCGCTAAGCCATCTTTTATACATAACTGGGAAAGGGAAACCGGGTTAACTATACCCTTCAATGATCTGCCCGACTTATTTAACACCCCCCATAAGGCTTCCCGATGCGTGCGCATCCAGGAAAATGGATACAAAATACTGACCCAATGGTATATTACCCCATCTAGATCTGCACACTTCGCTGTGTCTTCCTCGGACAGGTGCTGGAGGTGCTCCGAGGGAACTGGGACCTTCCTCCATATTTGGTGGAACTGTCCAGTTATTAGCAAATGGTGGGCAGATATCTTTCGATTAAGCAACCAAATTTGCCGTGAATCGGTAAAGATGTCTCCACTTGGCGCATTGCTGTCCCACTATACAGACGCATATCAACCCTCTCCAAGTTATCTTTTCAAACAGCTCTTGATTGCAGCGCGTCTACTCGTCCCCAAACACTGGCTCCAGACCTCGTTGCCGACAATTGAGCAGTGGAAGCTTAGGGTGGACCAGCTTTATCGTTTTGAAGAACTATCTGCTTGGGAATCTCGCACACACCCGACCTTTTTGAAGCGTTGGTCACTCTGGTCCACCTTTAGATTCTCCAATAGCTCATAGGCACTTCCCCCCCCCCCCTGGTTGTTTACACATCCTTTCTCATATGCTCTGTTGTCATATCCCACACATACCTCGAGCCTTCTAGGCTTGGATTGCCCCTCAAGCAGGGGTTTGCTTCCAGCATCTTGACCCTAATGACATTTAGGCTACTCTAGACTAAACAGCTCCGCGCATAGTTTTATGCTCCAAACCCGAGAAAATTCCTCCACACACAGGTAGTTGTGAATATGGTCAGAATGTTCGTACAATGTACCTGATTTGCATATGTAGGTCATCTGAATGCGTGCTTCCTCTACATTGATGCCTTGATTTCGAAATTGTTGAAGATTATGTACCTTTCCATGTTACATTTTACCCTGTAACCTACTGTCATGCTTTACGGCTTTGAAAACAAAATAAATATGTTTAAAAAAAAAAAAAAAAAGTCAAACACACCTCAAAATTGTATTAAAAAAAAAAACTCCTGATCATCCCGCAAAAGAAAATGTAGCCCTCACACAGCTCTGTAGACATAAAAATAAAATAAAAATGTTTTTTCCCAAAGTATCTTTTTTTTTCAGTATTAAAACAAAAGAAAAACATTACAATGTGGTATTCTTTTAATCCTACTGAATTGGAGAATGAAGGCAACAGGTCAGGTTTACCGCATAGGAAACTCATGGAGGAGTTGTTTTTCTATAATTCAACCCCATTTAATTTTTTTTTCTCAGCTTCACATTGCATTGTATGCAACAGTAAATGGTGCCGTTCGAAAGTAAGACTATTCTCGCAAAAAAAAAAAAAAAAGAGCAAACGTACAGCTACAGTATCTTACAAAAGTGACTGCAACCCTCACATTTTTGTAAATATTTTATTACATCTATTCATGGGACAACACTGAAGATATGACAATTTGATACAATGTAAAGTAGTCAGTGGACACAAAAGTGAGTACACCCCTAGATGAAAATGGCCAAATTGTGCCCAATTAGCCCCCCCCCCCCCACAGTGTCATGTGACTCATTAGTGTTATAAGGTCACAGGTGTGAATGGGGAGCAGGTGTGTTAAATTTGGTGTTATCTCTCTCACACTCTCTCGTCCTGGTCACTGGAAGTTCAACATGGCACCTCATGGCAAAGAACTCTCTGAGGATCTGAAAAAAGAATTGGTTTGCTCTACATAAAGATGGCCTACACTATAAGAAGATTGCCAACACCTTGAAACTGAGCTGCAGTACAGCGGTTTAATAAGACAGGTTCCACATAGAACAAGCCTCACCATGGTTGACAAAAGAAGTTGAGTGCATGTGCTCAGCATCATATCGAGAGGTTGTCTTTTCAAAATAGATGTATAAGTGCTGCCATCATTGCTGCAGAGGTTGAAGGGTTGGGGGGTCAGCCTGTCATTGTGCAGACCATATCCCGCAAACTGTATCAAATTGGGCTGTATGGCTGTGGTCCCAGAAGGAAGACACTTCTTAAGATGATGCACTAGAAAGCCCGCAGTTTGCTGAAGACAAGCAAACTAAGGACATGGATTACTGGAACCATGTCCTGTGGTGTGATGAGACCAAGATAAACTTTGGTTAAGATGGTGTCAAGCATGTGTGGCGGCAACCAGGTGAGGAATACAAAGCCAAGTGTGTCTTGCCTACAGTCAAGCATGTTGGTGGGAGTCTCATAGTTTAAGGCTGCATGAGTGCTCCCGGTTGTGGAGAGCTACAGTTCATTGAGGGAACCATGAATGCCAACACGTACTGTGACATACTGGAGAAGAACATGATCCCCTACCTTTGGAAACCGGCCGCAGGGTAGTATTTCAACAAGATAATGACTAGAGATGAGGGAATTTTTCAAAAATGTGATTTGCTGACAAAAATTCTACACATTTTTTGGGCAAAAATTAGGTTTGATCCAAATAAATTTGCGCCAAATGACGTTAAAAAAACTGATTTTTTTTCTGGCTGCAGAAAGCCTTTCTAGTGGTGTTGAACACTGTGCCTTGCAGTAACATGCATAGGGAGTCTGCTTTGGTAGTGAAATAATACTGTGAGTCAGTATGACATGAAGATGACAGGCGTCACAGACAACAGAGGGTTGTAGTCAATGGAGTATATTCAGACCAAGGTCTTGTTACCAGTGGGGTACCTCAGGGATCTGTTCTGGGACCCATATTGTTTAATATCTTTATCAGCGAAATTGCAGAAGGCCTCGATGGTAAGGTGTGTCTTTTTGCTGATGATACAAAGATTTGTAACAGGGTTGATGTTCCTGGAGGAATACACCAAATGGAAAAGGACTTAGGAAAACTAGAGGAATGGTCAAAAATCTGGCAACTAAAATTTAATGTTGATAAGTGCAAGATAATACACCTGGGGCGTAAAAACCCAAGAGCAGAATATAAAATCAGTGATACAGTCCTAACCTCAGTATCTGAGGAAAGGGATTTAGGGATAATTATTTCAGAAGACTTAAAGGTAGGCAGACAATGTCACAGAGCAGCAGGAAATGCTAGCAGAATGCTTGGGTGTATAGGGAGAGGAATTACCAGTAGACAGAGGGAGGCGCTCGTGCCGCTCTACAGAGCACTAGTGAGACCTCATTTGGAGTATTGTGCTCAGTACTGGAGACCATATCTCCAGAAGGATATTGATACTTTGGAGAGAGTTCAGAGAAGAGCTACTAAACTGGTACATGGATTGCAGGACAAAACTTACCAGGAAAGATTAAAGGACCTTAACATGTATAGCTTGGAAGAAAGACGAGACAGAGGGGATATGATAGAAACTTTTAAATACATAAAGGGAATCAACAAGGTAAAAGAGGAAAGAATATTTAAAAGAAGAAAAACTGCTACAAGAGGACATCGTTTTAAATTAGAGGGGCAAAGGTTTAAAAGTAATATCAGGAAGTATTACTTTACTGAGAGAGTAGTGGATGCATGGAATAGCCTTCCTGCAGAAGTGGCAGCTGCAAATACAGTGAAGGAGTTTAAGCATGCATGGGATAGGCATAAGGCCATCCTTCATATAAGATAGGGCCAGGGGCTATCCATAGTATTTAGTATATTGGGCAGACTAGATGGGCCAAATGGTTCTTATCTGCCGACACATTCTATGTCACACTTAGATCACTGCACACCACTTATTTGGGCAGTCACAAATCGAAAACTGACCAAATAAATCAAATATGACCTCAGCCTTACAGGTCGATGTTAGCACCAAGAAGAAGTGCACTCCTTTTACACTGTCGTCAGCTGATTGCACATAGATGTCTACAGAACCTGTTCTATTAATTGCTTATACAAGTAGAGCCCCCCCCGACAGAGTTGAGAGGGTGTCAGCAGTAAGTATGTTTTGACGTCACTGATTATTTTGCCTTTGCTTTGATATGTCACAACAATAACCCACAAAAAACTGATCCCGTCTGTGGAGCATCCGCCTTCACTCGGTCAGCATTTGGTCAGTAATTAATCAGTATTGCTAATGTAAAAAAAAAAAAAAAAGCAGTAGTTGATCCAAAAACAGAAATGACACGTAAACTGAATATTTGCATGTCTTCTGTGTTTTGTACTAACTCCTGCTTTTGGCTACCAAATCAGAAGCCATTTTTGATTGGACCATACAGGCCTTACAGCTGCTACACAGACGGGATCCATTGTGGGCCTCATTTATCCTTCCTTTTGACAGATCACAAGACAGGTTAAATAAATAATGATGTCAGCCAAGCCAAAAAGGCTAAATAATGGCCCAGTGGGGAGGGTGGGAACAGCATGAGAACTCCACAGAGTGGCCCTATGACATAGTGATGAGGTGGAAGCAGCATGAGGAGACCACAGAGTGGCCCAATGACAGAGGCTGTAGGTGGTGGCAGCATCAGGAGGCCACAAAATGGCACAATGACAGAGAGTGGTGGTGTCGGTAGCATCAGGAGACCGCAGAGTTGCACAATGACAGAGTCTGGAAGTGGTGGCAGCATGAGGAGACAACAGAGTGGCCCAATGACAGAGTCTGAAGGTGGCGGCAGCATCAGGAAGCTACATAGTGGCACAATGAAAGAGTCTGGAGGTTGATTCAGCATGAGGAGACCACAGAGTGGCCCAATGACAGAGTCTGATGGTGGTGGTATTATCAGGAAGTCAAAGAGTGGCACAATGACAGAGTGTGGAGGTGGCGGCAGCATGAGGATACCACAGAGTGGAACCATGACAGAGTCTGGAGGTGGCGGCAGCATGAGGAAACCACAGAGTGTCCTAATCACAAAGTCTGAAGGTGGGGGCAGCATCAGGAATCCACAGAGTGACACAATGACAGTCTGGAGGTGGCGGCAGCATAAGGAGGCCACAGAGAGGCACAATGACAGAGTCTGGAGGTGGCGGCATCATGAGAAGAACATAAAGTGACCCAATGACAGAGTCTGAAGGTGGTGGCAGCATCAGGAGGCCACACAGAGTGGCACAATGACAGGGTCGGAAGCTGGAGGCAGCATCAGGAAGCCACAGAGTGGAACCATTACAGAGTCTGGAGGTGGCGGCAGCATGAGGAAACCACAGAGTGTTCCAATGACAGAGTCTGAAGGTAGGAAGAAAAGGAGGGTTAATCAGCACATTCCAATGCTTAGGTGCACGTCGCTATGGCTGAAAACATATAGAACAACACATGCAACAGCACTCTACAACCCAAATAAAGTACAAAGACATATTACATTGCAAATGCTATGCTAATAAATTAGAGATGCTTGGCAAATATATTTTTTACAAAAATATTTGAGCCTGTTTGCCGCACGTCAAGGTGATCTCTATAAGACGGGAACCTAACACTAAATTCACCTATGTGCCATGATGGCGACCATGAAATTCAGGAAGTGTAGGTTCCACATGCATGCTGGGCCCCTTTTGGTTTATATCTATATAGTACCAAAATGGCCTCTATTGAATCCAGGGACTACAAGTACCAACATGCATGTGGAGCAAACTATGTACTCATCAGGGGCGTCGTTAGGTCAAAACATTCGGGGCTTGAGCCCCGGATGTTTTGACCAGTGCCCCAAATGTTATGCTGGCAGTCATTTCCACACAATCTGCTGCACAGCCCGGAGCTTGATTCCACCCACTCATGTGACTGATCACGTGCTCTTGACATCATGAAAGGTCCTTCTGCCCACTAGGAACTATCAACTCCCGAGGTAGGACATGTGAATGGAGCATTTCTAGGTGCATGGTTTGGCTGTATTCTGCCCCCTGCCCTGTACTGTACCCCCTATGCTGCACTGTGTGTGCCTCCTGCCCTGTACTGTACCCCCTATGCTGCACTGTGTGTGCCTCCTGCCCTGTACTGTACCCCCCATGCTGTACTGTGTATTCCCCCTGCCCTGTACTGTACCCCATATGCTGTATTTTGCCCCCTGCCCTATGCTGCACTGTGTGTGCCTCCTGCCTTATAATGTACCCCCTATAATGTACTGTGCCCCCTGCCCTGTATTGCGCCTGCTATGCTGTACTGTCCCCCCTGCCCTTTAGTGTACCCCCTATGCTGCACTGTGTGTGCCTCCTGCCCTGTACTGTACCCCCCCATGCTGTACTGTGTATACCCCCTGCCCTATACTGTACCCCATATGCTGTATTTTGCCCCCTGTCCTTTACTGTGCACCCCATGCTGTATTCTGCCCCCTGCCCTATGCTGCACTGTGTGTGCCTCCTGTCCTGTACTGTACCCCTCTGTCACAACCAGACAGCTGAGAAGCTCTGACAGAAGCCTTTCAGAACCTCCTCCTTGAGTTTTCTTTGTTGTGCTGTTCAGTTCCTCATCTTGTTAGCCTCTCTCAGCTGTCATGTAGTTGGACTGATTGCTTCCCTTTAAATTCCTCCCCATGATGCATTACAGGGCGGCTTATATTTCTTCCTGGAGTGTGTGTGCATGCTGATCCCATTTTCCAGTCTGCTACTAAAGTTAAGTGCTGTACTTTCATCTGTTATTTTCTGTTTGCTGGATCCCAGGTGACCCTGACTCCCTCCGTGTCTGGTGTAGGGAGCCGGTGGTCGTGTCCCCTCACTATTGTAGGGTGTTCAGGGGTTATATAGTCGAGGTACGTGGATATGCAACCATCCACCTCTGGGATCTTTGCATAGGCTGAGCAGCCAGGGAAAGTGCCAGGTCTTGTGCAGGGGTCCCCCCTTGGTTCCTTAGCTTTGGATCCAGTGAGTCATATATGCATGTTGCTTTGTCTTGTTTCCTGTACACCGTCCGTGACATTATAAGCCGCCAAAACCGTCTCAAGCATGGATCCGGTTTCACTTTTGGCTGAACACTTCCAGGGTCTTTCATTGGAGGTAGCTGATCTTCGTAAGACTTTTTCTCAGCTTCAAGTGACCGGTTCAGCTTGCGTTCATGGAGTTTGTTCTGAGCCTAAGATCTCGCTCCCGGATACGTTCTCTGGGGGTAGTGAGAATTTTGTGCGTTTTCGAGAGGCTTGCAAACTCCATTTTCGCCTTCTTCCCCATTCCTCTGGTGATGAGGAATGGAGGGTGGGGATCATTATATCGCTGCTCAGGGGTAACACTCAGTCTTGGGCCTTTTCGCTGCCGGAAGGGGGCACGGCCTCTCCGTTCAGTGGATGAATTCTTTTTAGCCCTGGGTCAGATATATGATGATCCGGATCATATTGCTCTGGCTGAGTCTAGACTACGTCTATTATGCCAGGGTAAACAATCCGCAGAGATATACTGCTCAGAATTTCGGAGATGGGCAGCTGATACTGGTTGGAATGATGCTGCACTCCGAAGTCAATTTTGCCATGGTCTTTCAGAGGGATTGAAAGATGCATTTGCCTTTCATGAGAGACCAATTTCCTTGGACTCTGCTATGTCTCAGGCCGTTCGTATTGACAGGCGTCTTAGAAAGAGAGGAGAGATATCTCCTTCCTGTCATACTCAGTCCCAGGACAGTGCAGCGGTCTCTTTCTGTGTGCAGGGCTCTCGGTCGCTGTCAGCCCCTTCTGAGCAGGAGCCCATGCAGCTGGGGTTGATTGCTTCTGACAATAGAAGATTCAGTTCGCATGGGAGGGTTTGTTTTTGTTGTGGAGGTATAAATCATTTGGCAAATGTTTGTCCCTCTAGGAGATTCAGGCAGTTTTCTGGGAGTAATAAAGAAACAACCAGGAAAAAAATCTTTTAAAAATGTTCCGTCTGTTACTATTGGCAGGGTTGAGGCGGAAATTGAAGGTTTTCCGTTTGCTTGTAGTTCCTGTTTTGTCCTGTCTGCTAGGGTGGCGCTAGAGAGCAAGAGCATTTTTTGTGAGATTTTTGTGGATAGTGGAGCAGCTGTCAATCTCATTGATAATCATTTTGCGATAACTCATGGTTTCCAGGTATGCACTTTGGGAAAGGATATTCCTGTTTGTGCTATTGATTCCGCTCCACTTTCTCAGAAATCATTAAAGGGCATAGTTCACAATATCCGTTTAATTGTGAGTGATGCTCATGTTGAGGATGTGTCATGTTTCGTCCTTAGCGGATTGCCTACTCCTCTAGTGTTGGGGCTACCCAGGCTCACTAAACATAACCCCACCATTGATTGGCAAGCGAGGCAAATAAATGGTTGGAGTGACTTTTGCAGAGAGAATTGCCTCACGACATCTGTTTCTGAGGTTTCTACTAAGACTGTACCATCTTTTCTCTCAGAATTTTCGGATGTCTTCTCTGAGAGTGGAGTTCAGGATTTGCCCCCGCACAGGGAGTACGATTGCCCTATTAATCTCATCCCAGGCGCCAAGCTGCCTAAATCTCGTTTATACAATCTTTCCCAACCTGAGAGGATCGCTATGCGTGCTTATATCTCTGAGAGTCTGAGAAAAGGACACATACGACCCTCAAAGTCACCTGTTGCTGCTGGTTTTTTCTTTGTTAAGAAAAAAGATAGTTCTTTAAGACCTTGTCTGGATTTCAGGGAGCTGAACAATATCACAATTCGTGACCCTTATCCGCTTCCTCTAATCCCGGACCTGTTTAACCAGGTTGTTGGGGCTAAAGTCTTTTCCAAATTAGATCTAAGAGGGGCATACTACCTGGTCAGGGTCAGAGAAGGGGACGAATGGAAGACGGCCTTCAATACCCCTGAGGGCCATTTTGAAAATTTGGTTATGCCTTTTGGTTTGATGAATGCCCCAGCCGTTTTTCAGCATTTCGTGAACAGCATTTTTTATCATTTGATGGGAAAATTTGTATAAGTGTATTTAGATGACATTTTGATTTTTTCTCCTGATTTCAAAACTCATAAGGAACATTTACGTCAGGTCTTGCTTATTCTGCGGGAGAATAAATTATATGCGAAACTGGAAAAATGTGTGTTTGCGGTTCCAGAAATTCAATTTCTGGGGTTTCTTCTCTCCACTTCTGGTTTTCGCATGGACCCCGAGAAGGTCCGCGCTGTGCTTGAGTGGGAGCTTCCTGAGAATCAGAAGGCGCTGATGCGTTTTTTGGGCTTTGCCAATTATTACAGGAAGTTTATTTTGAATTATTCCTCTATTGTTAAACCACTCACTGATATGACCAGAAAGGGGGTAGATTTTTCTTCTTGGTCGGTAGAGGCGCGTAAGGCTTTTTCTAATATTAAGGAGAGTTTTGCTTCCGCTCCCATCTTGGTGCAACCTGATATTTCTTTACCCTTCATAGTTGAGATTGATGCTTCTGAGGTGGGTGTGGGTGCGGTCTTGTCTCAGGGTTCCTCTCCTGCCAAATGGCGACCGTGTGCCTTTTTCTCGAAAAAACTCTCCTCCGCAGAGAGAAATTACGATGTGGGAGATAGGGAATTGTTGGCCATCAAGTTGGCTTTTGAGGAATGGCGCCATTGGCTGGAGGGAGCCAGACACCCTATTACCGTGTTTACTGACCATAAAAATCTGGCCTACTTGGAGTCAGCCAAGCGTCTGAACCCGAGACAGGCCAGATGGTCTTTGTTCTTTTCAAGATTTAATTTTGTTGTCACGTTCCGCCCTGGAGTTAAGAATGTGAAGGCAGATGCCCTGTCACGTTGTTTTCCGGGAGGCGGGAATTTTGAAGACCTGGTTCCCATTTTGGCTGAAGGTGTGGTGGTCTCTGCTCTTTTTTCTGAATTGGAGGCAGAGGTGCAGGAAGCCAAGTCAGAGGCTCCTGATCTTTGTCCTCCTGGGAGGTTGTTTGTGCCTCTCGATTTAAGACACAATATTTTTAAGGAACACCACGATACGGTCCTTGCTGGGCACCCGGGAGCAAGAGCCACACTGGATCTCATCGCTCGGAGATTCTGGTGGCCTGCGCTTCATAAGTCGGTTGAGGGTTTTGTGGCAGCCTGCGAGACTTGCGCTCGTGCCAAAGTCCCTCATTCACGGCCATCAGGTCCTCTCCTTCCGTTACCCATTCCTTCCCGTCCTTGGACACATCTGTCCATGGACTTCATAACGGACCTGCCTCGTTCCTCGGGGAAGACAGTGATTCTGGTGGTGGTGGACCGTTTTAGCAAAATGGTGCATTTCATCCCTTTTCCTGGTTTGCCCAATGCTAAGACGCTGGCGCAGGCATTTATTGATCACATTGTCAAATTGCACGGTATTCCTTCAGACATAGTCTCTGATAGGGGCACGCAGTTTGTTTCCAGATTCTGGAAGGCTTTCTGTTCTCGCTTGGGGGTTCGGTTGTCATTCTCTTCTGCTTTCCACCTGCAGTCGAATGGCCAGACAGAGCGCTTCAATCAGAATCTGGAGACATATCTGCGCTGTTTTGTGGCGGAGAATCAAGAGGATTGGTGTTCTTTTTCGTCCCTTGCTGAGTTTGCTTTAAATAACCGTCGTCAGGAGTCCTCTGATAAGTCACAATTTTTTGGTGCATATGGGTTTCATCCGCAGTTTGGGACTTTCTCAGGAGAGGGGTCTTCTGGTTTACCTGATAAGGACAGATTCTCCTCGTCTTTGTCATCTATTTGGCAAAAGATTCAGGATAATCTAAAGAGCATGAGTGAAAGATATAAGCGTGTGGCAGATAAGAGACGTGTGCCTGGTCCGGACCTGAATGTTGGTGATCTGGTGTGGTTGTCTACCAAGAATATCAAATTGAAGGTTCCCTCCTGGAAGTTGGGTCCTAGGTTTATTGGGCCTTACAAAATCGTGTCTGTCATCAATCCTGTTGCCTACCGTCTTGATCTTCCTCAGACTTGGAAGATCCATAATGTTTTTCATAAGTCCTTATTGAAACCTTATGTTCAACCCATTGTACCCTCGCTTTTGCCTCCTCCTCCGATTATGGTTGATAAGAATCTTGAATTTCAGGTCTCTAGGATTGTGGATTCTCGTCTTGTCCGCGGTTCTCTTCAGTACCTTGTTCATTGGGAGGGTTATGGTCCTGAGGAGAGGATGTGGGTCCCAGTGACGGACATTAAGGCCTCTCGTCTCATCAGGGCTTTCCATAGGTCCCATCCTGAGAAGGTGGGCTCTGAGTGTCCGGAGTCCACTCGTAGAGGGAGGGGTACTGTCACAACCAGACAGCTGAGAATCTCTGACAGAAGCCTTTCAGAACCTCCTCCTTGAGTTTTCTTTGTTGTGCTGTTCAGTTCCTCATCTCGTTAGCCTCTCTCAGCTGTCATGTAGTTGGACTGATTGCTTCCCTTTAAATTCCTCCCCATGATGCATTACAGGGCGGCTTATATTTCTTCCTGGAGTGTGTGTGCATGCTGATTTCATTTTCCAGTCTGCTACTAAAGTTAAGTGCTGTACTTTCATCTGTTATTTTCTGTTTGCTGGATCCCAGGTGACCCTGACTCCCTCCGTGTCTGGTGTAGGGAGCCGGTGGTCGTGTCCCCTCACTATTGTAGGGTATTCAGGGGTTATATAGTCGAGGTACGTGGATATGCAACCATCCACCTCTGGGATCTTTGCATAGGCTGAGCAGCCAGGGAAAGTGCCAGGTCTTGTGCAGGGGTCCCCCCTTGGTTCCTTAGCTTTGGATCCAGTAAGTCATATATGCATGTTGCTTTGTCTTGTTTCCTGTACACCGTCCGTGACACCCCCATTCTGTACTGTGTATACCCCCTGCCCTATACTGTACCCCATATGCTGTATTTTGCCCTCTGCCCTGTACTGTGCACCCCATGCTGTATTCTGCCCCCTGCCCTGTGCTGCACTGTGTGTGCCTCCTGTCCTGTACTGTACCCCCTATAATGCACTGTGCCCCCTATGCTGCACTGTGTGTGCCCCCTGCTTTATACTGTACCCCCTATAATGCACTGTGCCCCCTGCCCTGTATTGCGCCTGCTATGCTGTACTGTCCCCCCTGCCCTTTAGTGTGCCCCCTATGCTGCATTGTACCCCTATGCTGCACTGTGCATCCCCCCTTGCCCTGTACTGTACCTCCTATACTATACTGTGCCCTGTACATTGCAACCTCCCTTCTCTGTCTCTAGTGCTTGCCACTTGGCACTATCATGGCACACTAAGGCCGGTTTCACATCACGTTTTGCCATTCGTCTAATGCAGGGGTAGGCAACCTACAGCACTCCAGCTGTTGTGAAACTGCAACTCCCAGCAAGCATTATTTCTCTGCACTTCTCATAACTCCTATAGAAATTAATGGAACATGCTGGGAATTGTGGTTTCGCAAAAGCTGGAGTGCCGAAGGTTGCTGACCGCTGGTAATGTATACATAAAATGTATATGTTAAAAGGTGACTCAGACTGACACCATCCAAAAAAATGATATGTTAATGTATACAGACTTTGCAGGATACAAAGTGTAGTGTGCTGCGCTTTTGTATCCCATTTTCTAACGTAAACATTAAACGGATGGCAAAAATGTGATGTGAACTCTCCCTTACATATGCACATATAGGATGCCAGGATAGTCATGGAGGTGGGGCCCCATACAAAATTTTGCTGTGGGGCCCAGTCAGTTCTAGCTACGCCCCTGGCTGGCAGGGTCGGCCGCTCTGACTCTTCTGCGCTGCGCAGCCCCGCCATCCTAATCTGTATCCTGCTGTAACTGAACTTTAAAACAGCGCTTATGATCTCATTGCTATTTTACACACTCAGCTCCGGAAACATGCAGTGCTGGCGGGGCTCACTCACTGACGTCGCGCCTGCTCCTCCCACTAGGCGGCGCAGGCACGTGACATCAGTGAGTGAGCGCCACCTGTTACTGGAGCTGAGTGTCTAATTCAAGATAGTAATGAGATGTGCGCTGATTTAAAGTTCAGTTACTGCAGGATACGGATTACTGAGGGGATGATCTGTGGGGTTGCCTAGACGGCTAGGTCCTTCACAGTAGTTATTAACCCCTTTCAGCAGTCCTCCGTTCGCTGAAGGTGGGACTGCTGAAAGGGCTTAATAACTACTGTGAAGGGGGGACTGCTGTAAGGGCTTAATAACTACTGTGAAGGGAGGACTGCTGAAAAGAGTTAATAACTACTGTGAAGGAGGGGACTGCTGAAAGGGGTTAATAACTACTGTGAAGGGAGGACTGCTGAAAAGAGTTAATAACTACTGTGAAGGAGGGGACTGCTGAAAGGGGTTAATAACTACTGTGAAGGGAGGACTGCTGAAAGGGGTTATTAACTACTGTGAAGGGAGGACTGATGAAAGGGGTTATTAACTACTGTGAAGGAGGGGACTGCTGAAAGGGGTTAAAAAATACTGTGAAGGCCCATGGGACCGTGGCTTCATGGGGTGGTGGCGTGGCTTCACAGGGGCATGATGCAATGGGCTTGTGCCCCGGATGTTTTCAGACCCTAGCAACGCCCCTGGTACTCATGCTAATTAAAATCAGCCATGTGAGGCAAGACAGGCTGCAGGAGTGCACAACCAAAGAAAGGAGTCAGCCACATCTCCCATATAAACTACAAAGAAAAATAGAGTTAGTCAGCACTAGAGATGGCCTTGCAGTTCGCCCCGGCAGTTCTTTTGCGGCGAACTTTGCGAGTTTGTGATTTGCCGAACATGCGAACATATGGAGACTTTGACCCATGACACATCCATCAGGTGGGACAGGACAACCAATTGAGATGTTTCAGCACATGGACATACCCCCTACCTTATAAATAAACCTGATCTGGCCGCCATTTTACATTCAGTGTTTTGCCAGTGTAGGGAGAGGTTGCTGTGTGGAGCAGGGACAGACTGTTAGGGACACCAAACACTAGCAAATAGGGCCACAAAAGTATTTTTAAAGACTAGTATAGGTGTGCTATTGAAAGGTGTGATACACAGAGGGATGTATTATACTTATAATATACTTTTATAATGAGTCAAAAACACATAGATCTATATAGTGATCATCTGGAAGTCAGCGGCCTAGGGGCTAGGGGCTTACTAGGGCCATTTTTATATAGGGCAAGGTTCCGGACGGGGTCGCTCTTATCAGGGCGGATGGTCTGTGGTTAGTCTATCAGGGCCAGAATAGCACCCCCTGTAGGGCAATATAAGGGACAGTTCTTTGCCCACTCTGTCCTTCAATACCACATCATCATCTAGCCCAGGGATAGATGGTGTTTGCTTTCCCTCCGGGATTAATGGATGTGTACTGGAACTCTTATTTTTATTATGAAAGTACAAAACTCTACAATTACAGAAATAAAAATAATATGTATAAAACAATGTCCCCACAGGCCCAGCTACATCCATACTCACATTTATACCACATTAACATACTAAACCTAATGACTAACCCTGTAACTAAATACACCATAAAAACAAAACTAAAACTTACCTGGCCGCCCAGCTGTAAAAACCCAAACAAAAATAAGACTAATTTAGTCATAAACAGAAAATAACGGAACATAAAGGAATATAAACAATATGAACAATAAATATAAACAGAAAATAATAAACAAACAAACCTAAACAAATAAATGAATAAATAAAGACGACCTTTACTAAAGAAACAAGCAACCAACAACAAGGTGACTTTACCACACATTTTTTTATATGTGTTTTTTTTTTTCTCCATTACCTTTTTATAGAAAGATCACTAAAACTTAACTTAACCTATTCTAACCCTACCACACTACCTTACCCATCACCTGACACCCAGGGCTGACCTCCGCCTCATGTCTCCATCATGTCCGCGTAGTCCAAGGCCAGCCCTTCCATCACCACCCACAACTAGCCCCTCGCCCCATGTCCTCCCATGTCCACATAGTCCTGGGCTAGATGCAGGCCTCCCCACTCAAAGAACACATAAGACTTCCCCTCTCCCTCACCCACCCAACCTAACTAATCCCAACTCTCCCTCCTCTAACAATACATAACAACTTACCAACAAAACTACATAACTATACAACCTCCCGAAGGCCAAAGTTCGGTCTTTGCAAGCCTTTTTTCAAAACCTCAACTTGTTACAAAACAAAAATCTAGTGCGAAAGTGTCAGCCCACCACCAGGAACAGTATGACTACACTTACGGTACATCAAAAGCAAAGCCTCTCCAGAGGAGAGAGGCCCTACCAGTACCCAGTCTCTCATACTCAAGAGAACGCACCTTCACCAGGTACCCAGGATGTTCCTACAAACCTTGTCCACCGGCAGGACTTTCGGCTGCGTAGAAACTAAGCACCATGCATTCCACGTGTAGAACCTACCACTATACTGACTAGAAAAACTGTGCATGGGTCCCTCCTTCCCAGGTCTCTGAACACTTCATAGGCCCACTCCACATAGGAGAGGCTGGCTAGCCTAGGCTAGCCAATGGAAGCTCCCACCCGTTGGTACACCTCTGTATTAAAGGGACAATGAAGCAGAAAGTGCTCCATACTTTCCAGTATGGAGCCACACTCCTCCCGGGGAGAACCCCTTTCATCAGAGTTCCTGTACTTCAAGTTCTCCCTTACATACAGCCTCCCGTGAAAGCACCACCAAGCCAAGTCCCAAAACTTCAATCCTTGCAGAATTTAGCAACTGTAACCCCTTGTCTAGATCCCGGCTTGGGCAATCCTTGAGGGCCAGGGGCTTTTGAAAGTGGGACAACAAGACCCTCTCGTCAAGTGACCTCCTTGACAGAGTCCTGATCTCCCTAACTTCCAAACCCCACCGGCGGATCATCTTCAGAATCGGGGTGACGTAAGCCAGAAGATATCCGTGAGGTGTACACAAGTCCTTCACTTGTCCTCCTGTCTCCCATTCCTGGAAGAAAGGCCAAAACTGCGCCCTGCAGGAGACTACCCACGGAGAAGCCATCTCCAACCAGAGGCTTGAGCAGATTCACCCTTTCCCTAAGGGTTAAAGACGAACCCTTCCACTGGTCAACCTTCTGAGCGGCGATCTTAAGCCTGTCGTCCCAATTTTGGGTGGGGTAATCCCCATGGCCGAAATGGATGCCTAGGACTTTGCCCGACAACTGGGGCCCTGGAAGGTTGTCCGGGAGATCAAAAACTGGATCACCCCCTCCCAGCCAGACATCACGTACTCCGCCTCCCCTCTCAAGGACACGAAAACAGTGACATCATCAGCATACCACTGCCCTCAGAGTGGCTTCCAGGGATGCCGTATCCATTCTGACCCCCGCCAACGGACCACGACTGATCCTCTTAAGAAAGGGATCAATCGCAAAAACGTATGAAAGAGGGTTTAAAGGACACCCCTGACGAACGCTAGACCCAACCTCAAAAGAGCAGCCAGACCAACCGTTCACAAGCAGGAAACACTCCGCCCCTGCATACAAGATCTTTAACCAATTGACAAACCCCCTCGGCAGGCCATACTTCAGAAGGACCGACCAGAGGTATTTGTGGTTCACACAATCAAATGCCTTTGCCTGGTCTAAGGACAGCATGTACCCCCTCCAGTGGCCTGCTCTACTGTGTTCCACTGCCTCTTGGACACTGAGCACAGTGCTGCGGCCTGGAACCGAGCAATGCTGGGCCACCGAAAGGAGTTGTGGTGCAAACTTCACCAACCTGTTAAACAGTATCTTGGCCAGAATCTTCCTGTCCGTATTGAGAAGTGCTATGGGTCGCCAGTTCTCAATATGGCTCTGATCTTTACCCTTTGACACAAGGATCAGGGCTGACCTCCTCATTGACTTTGGCAGAGTGCCCGAGGATAGAGACTCATTAAAAACCTCAGTTAAGAGGGGACTTAAAGAGAGTCCTTAAAGGTCTTATAAAACTCGGATGTTAAGCCATCCGGGCCTGGCGACTTCTTCAGAGCTAACCCTTCCATCGGCAAGATTACTTCCTCCTTCCTGATTTCTTCCACCAAAACGTCAAAAGAGAGTTGAGCTCCTGACTCAGGAGTGATTTCAGACAGGAAAGCCGACATCCTGTCCCGATCCAGATCCCTCTTTCCCAAGAGGCACGAGTAGAAGGATCTGATGATTTCCAGGTTCCCCGATCTGGACCTTTTCAGAGATCCTGTACCATCGACCAGTCCTATCCACAACTTACTACTCACTGACATATTGCAGTTTCTGTAGGGGTCGGGCGAGCGGTACCTCCCAACATCCCTCTCAAAAAACAAATATGTGTGCCTATCATACTGGTGTCACCACCAGACATCTGAGAAGCTCTGACAGATGCCTTTCAGAACCTCCTCCTTGAGCTTCCTTTGTTTTGCTTTCAGTTACTCATCTCGTTAGCCTCTCTCAGCTGTCATGTAGTTGTACTGATTGCATCCCTTTAAATTCCTCCCCATAGTGCATCAGTGTGCGGTTTATACAATGTCCTGGAGTGTGTGTGCATGCTGATCCTACTTCCCAGTCTTCTACAAGATAAGTGTTGTGCATTCATTTGTGTTTTCCTGTTTGCTGGATCCCAGGTGACCCTGACTCCCTCTGTATCTAGTGTAGGGTGCCGGTGGTCGTGTCCCCTCACTATTATAAGGTGTTCAGGTGTTATACAGTCGAGGTACGAGGATATGCGATCATCTACCATTGGGATTTTCGAATAGGCTGAGCAGTCAGGGAGAGTGCCAGGTCTGATGCAGGGGTCTCCCTTTTTGTTCCTTAGTTTTGGATCCAGTGAGTCGTATATTCATTTTGTGTTGTCTTGTTTCCTGTACACCTTCCGTGACATTATAAACCGCCAAAACCGTCTCAAGCATGGATACGGTTTCACTTTTGACTGAACGCTTTCAGGGTCTTTCATTGGAGGTAGCAGATCTCCGTAAGACTCTTTCTCAAATTCAAGTGACCGGTTCAGCTTGCGTTCATGGAGTTTGTTCTGAGCCTAAGATCTCGCTCCCGGATACGTTTTCCGGGGGTAGTGAGAATTTTGTGCGTTTTCGAGAGGCTTGCAAACTCCATTTTCGCCTTCTTCCCCATTCCTCTGGTGATGAGGAACGGAGGGTGGGGATCATTATATCGCTGCTCAGGGGTAACGCTCAGTCGTGGGGCTTTTCGCTGCCGGTGGGGGCACGGCCCCTCCGTTCAGTGGATGAATTCTTTCTAGCCCTGGGTCAGATATATGATGATCCGGATCGTATTGCTTTGGCTGAGTCTAGACTACGTCTGTTATGCCAGGGTAAACAATCCGCAGAGATATACTGCTCAGAATTTCGGAGATGGGCAGCTGATACTGGTTGGAATGATGCTGCACTCCGAAGTCAATTTTGCCATGGTCTTTCAGAGGGATTGAAAGATGCATTTGCCCTTCATGAGAGGCCTACCCCCTTGGACTCTGCCATGTCTCAGGCCGTTCGTATTGACAGGCGTCTTAGAGAGAGAGGAGAGATCACTCCTTCCTGTCATATGCAATCCCAGGACAGTGCAGCGGTCTCATTCAGTGCGCAGGGGTCTCAGTCGCTGTCAACCCCTTCTGAGCAGGAGCCCATGCAGCTGGGGTTGATTGCTTCTGACAATAGAAGATTCAGCCCGCATGGGAAGGTTTGTTTTTGTTGTGGAGGTATAAATAATTTGGCAAATGTTTGTCCCTCTAGGAGATTCAGGCAGTTTTTTGGGTGTACTAAAGAAACAAAAAGGAAAAAATCCTTTAAAAATGTTCCATCTGTTAACATTGGCAGGGTTGAGGCGGAAATTGAAGGTTTTCCGTTTGCTTGTAGTTCCCGTTTTGTCCTGCCTGCTAGGGTGGCGCTAGAGAGCAAGAACATTTTTTGGGAGATTTTTGTAGATAGTGGAGCAGCTGTCAATCTAATTTATAATCAATTTGCGATAACTCATGGTTTCCAGGTATGCACTTTGGGAAAAGATATTCCTGTTTTTGCTATTGATTCCGCTCCACTTTCTCAGAAATCATTAAAGGGCATAGTTCACAATATCCGTTTAATTGTGAGTGATGCTCATGTTGAGGATCTGTCATGTTTCGTCCTTAGCGGATTGCCTACTCCTCTAGTGTTGGGGCTCCCCTGGCTCACTAAACATAACCCCACCATTGATTGGCAAGCGAGGCAAATAAATGGTTGGAGTGACTTTTGCCGAGAGAAATGCCTCACGACATCTGTTTCTGAGGTTTCTACTAAGACTGTACCATCTGTTCTCTCTGAATTTTCAGATGTCTTCTCTGAGAGCGGAGTTCAGGATTTGCCCCCGCACAGGGAGTACGATTGCCCTATTAATCTCATCCCGGGCGCCAAGCTGCCTAAATCTCGTTTATACAATCTCTCCCAACCTGAAAGGGTCGCTATGCGCGCTTATATCTCTGAGAATCTGAGAAAAGGACACATACGACCCTCGAAGTCACCTGTTGCCGCTGGTTTTTTCTTTGTTAAGAAAAAAGATGGTTCTTTAAGACCTTGTCTGGATTTCAGGGAGTTGAACAGTATCACAATTCGTGACCCTTATCCGCTTCCTCTGATCCCGGACCTGTTTACCCAGATTGTTGGGGCTAATGTTTTTTTCAAATTAGATCTAAGAGGGGCATACAACCTGGTCAGGGTCAGAGAAGGGGACGAATGGAAGACGGCCTTCAATACCCCTGAGGGCCATTTTGAGAATTTGGATATGCCTTTTGGTTTGATGAATGCTCCAGCCGTTTTTCAGCATTTTGTGAACAGCATTTTTTATCATTTAATGGGGAAATTTGTATTAGTGTATTTAAATGACATTTTGATTTTTCTCCTGATTTCAAAACTCATAAGGAACATTTACGTCAGGTCTTGCTCATGCTGCGGGAGAATAAATTGTACGCAAAACTGGAAAAATGTGTTTGCGGTTCCAGAAATTCAATTTCTGGGGTTTCTTCTCTCCGCTTCTGGTTTTCGCATGGACCCCGAGAAGGTCCGCGCTGTGCTTGAGTGGGAGCTTCCTGAGAATCAGAAGGCGCTGATGCGTTTTTTGGGCTTTGCCAATTATTACAGGAAGTTTATTTTGAATTATTCCTCTGTTGTTAAACCACTCACTGATATGACTAGAAAGGGGGTGGATTTTTCTTCCTGGTCGGTAGAGGCGCGTAAGGCCTTTTGTGATATCAAGGAGAGTTTTGCTTCTGCTCCCATCTTGGTACAACCTGATATTTCTCTCCCCTTCATAGTTGAGGTTGATGCTTCTGATGTTGGTGTGGGTGCGGTCTTGTCTCAAGGTTCCTCTCCTGCCAAATGGCGACCGTGTGCCTTTTTCTCGAAGAAACTCTCCTCCGCAGAGAGAAATTACGATGTGGGAGATAGGGAGTTGTTGGCCATCAAGTTGGCTTTTGAGGAATGGCGCCATTGGCTAGAGGGAGCCAGACACCCTATTACCGTGTTTACTGACCATAAAAATCTAGCCTACTTGGAGTCAGCCAAGCGTCTGAACCCGAGACAGGCCAGATGGTCTTTGTTCTTTTCTAGTTTTAATTTTGTTGTCACGTTCCGCCCTAGGGTTAAGAAAGTGAAGGCGGATGCCCTGTCACATTGTTTTCCAGGAGGTGGGGATTTTGAAGACCCGGGTCCCATTTTGGCTGAAGGTGTGGTGGTCTCTGCTCTTTTTTTTTAATTGGAGGCGGAGGTGCAGGCGGCTTAGTCGGAGGCTCCTGATCTTTGTCCTTCTGGGAGGTTGTTTGTGCCTCTCGCTTTGAGACACAAGATTTTTAAGGAACACCACGATACGGTCCTTGCTGGGCACCCAGGGGCAAGGGCCACAGTGGATCTCATCGCTCGGAGATTCTGGTGGCCGGCGCTTCGTAAGTCGGTTGAGGGTTTTGTGCCAGCCTGCGAGACCTGCGCTCGTGCCAAAGTCCCTCATTCACGGCCATCAGGTCCTCTCCTTCCCTTACCCGTTCCTTCCCGTCCTTGGACCCATCTGTCCATGAACTTCATTACGGACCTGCCTCGTTCCTCGGGGAAGACTGTGATTCTGGTGGTGGTGGACCATTTTAGCAAAATGGTGCATTTCATCCCTTTTCCTGGCTTGCCCAATGCTAAGATGCTGGCGCAGGCATTTATTGATCACATTGTCAAATTGCATGGTATTCCTTCAGACATAGTCTCTGATAGGGGCACGCAGTTTGTTTCCAGATTCTGGAAGGCTTTCTGTTCTCGCTTGGGGGTTCGGTTGTCATTCTCTTCTGCTTTCCACCCGCAGTCGAATGGCCAGACAGAGCGCGTCTATCAGAATCTGGAGACATGTATGCGCTGTTTTGTGGTGGAGAATCAGGAGGATTGGTGTTCTTTTTTGTCCCTTAACCGTCGTCAGGAGTCCTCTGATAAGTCACCATTTTTTGGTGCATATGGGTTTCATCTGCAGTTTGGGACATTCTCGGGAGAGGGGTCTTCTGGTTTACCTGATAAGGACAGATTCTCCTCGTCTTTGTCATCTATTTGGCAAAAGATTCAGGATAATCTAAAGAGCATGAGTGAGAGATATAAGCGTGTGGCAGATAAGAGACGTGTGCCTGGTCCGGACCTGAATGTTGGTGATCTGGTGTGGTTGTCTACCAAGAATATCAAATTGAAGGTTCCCTCCTGGAAGTTGGGTCCTAAGTTTATTGGGCCTTACAAAATCTTGTCTGTCATCAATCCTGTTGCCTACCATCTTGATCTTCCTCAGACTTGGAAGATCCATAATGTGTTTCATAAGTCCTTATTAAAACCTTATGTCCAACCCGTTGTACCCTCGTCTTTGCCTCCTCCTCCGATTATGGTTGATGGTAATCTTGAATTTCAGGTCTCTAGGATTGTGGATTCTCGTGTTATCCGCGGTTCTCTCCAGTACCTCGTTCATTGGGAGGGTTATGGTCCTGAGGAGAGGATGTGGGTCCCAGTGACGGACATTAAGGCCACTCGTCTCATCAGGGCTTTCCATAGGTCCCATCCTGAGAAGGTGGGCCCTGAGTGTCCGGAGTTCACTCGTAGAGGGAGGGGTACTGTCACCACCAGACATCTGAGAAGCTCTGACAGATGCCTTTCAGAACCTCCTCCTTGAGCTTCCTTTGTTTTGCTTTCAGTTCCTCATCTCGTTAGCCTCTCTCAGTTGTCATGTAGTTGTACTGATTGCATCCCTTTAAATTCCTCCCCATAGTGCATCAGTGTGTGGTTTATACAACTTCCTGGAGTGTGTGTGCATGCTGATCCTACTTCCCAGTCTTCTACAAGATAAGTGTTGTGCATTCATTTGTGTTTTCCTGTTTGCTGGATCCCAGGTGACCCTGACTCCCTCCGTATCTAGTGTAGGGTGCCGGTGGTCGTGTCCCCTCACTATTATAGGGTGTTCAGGTGTTATACAGTCGAGGTACGAGGATATGCGATCATCAACCATTAGGATTTTCGCATAGGCTGAGCAGTCAGGGAGAGTGCCATGTCTGATGCAGGGGTCTCCCTTTTTGCTCCTTAGTTTTGGATCCAGTGAGTCGTATATTCATTTTGTGTTGTCTTGTTTCCTGTACACCTTCCGTGACAACTGGCACCTCTTGATCAAAGATTTCACCCTGGAGATATCCTCACGGCTACCTCCAGTCCAGACCAGATGCTCGAGTTTCCTCATTAGACCCTGCTACAGGCGGTACCTGTCCTGGGACCTGAGGCTCGAGAGCTGGTGGAAGAACTTTGCCGCCCGATCTTTGAATATCTCCCACCACTCGGACTTAGTATCACAGAGATCCAGCAAAGCTACATGACTCTGAAGGAAGTCCTCAAAGTATTGTCTCACCTCTGCTTCCCCCAGGACTCCCGAATTCAGCTTCCAATAGCCTGTTCCCATTTGTGGGGACTCTGAAATATTCAAATAAAACATAATCAGACAGTGATCGGAGAATTCTACCTCTACAACCCTTAAAGGGGTTGTCCAAGTTATATTTATTGATGACCTATCCTCGGGATAGGTCATCAATATCAGATCGGAGGGGGTCCGACACCCCCTCCGATCAGCTGTTTGAAGAGAAGGCGTGTGTCAGCGCTGCCTCCTCTTCACTGTTTACCTTCTAGCAGTTGCATCTGCAGTGGTGAGCAGGTGTAATTAGACCCAAGCCTTCCTATTGAAATGAATGTGACGGCTTGGGTGTAATTACACCTGCTCACCACTGCAGATGCAACGGCTAGAAGGTAAACAGTGAAGAGGAGGCAGCGCTGACACCGCGCACGCCTTCTCTTCAAACAGCTGATTGGAGGGGGTGCCGGGTGTCGGACCTCCTCCGATCTGATATTGATGACCTATCCTGAGGATAGGTCATCAATAAATATAACTTGGACAACCCCTTTAAGGGCGAGAAAGTAGCCTCCTCCTTCAATTCTATTCTAGACTTAATCTGACTACTACCTCTATGGTAAGTGAAACCACTGTGGCCTAGGGTATGCCTGATGTGGAAATTCACCAGATGAGCCTCAGTAGCTACATTATTTAAAGCGTTACTATCATATGCCAGCCAGTTTCTGGTGCCTCCCCTATCTTGGGACCTTGTGATGGTATTGAAGTCCCCTCCAAAAACCACCAGCTGGCTCGTAAAAAGTAAAGGCTTAATCATCATACAGAGACTTTTCCTTTCCCATTTGGACTGGGGCCCAGAGATATTAATTAGGCACAGTTCTTGTCCCTTCATGAGGATATCCAATATCATACATCTCCCCATTTCCAACTCAATCACTCGTCGGCATTCTACAGGTGCGGTTAATAGGACCTGTACTCCGCTATACGGCTCAGCTGCAAGAGACCAGTAGGATGGCCCTGAACTCCACTCCACTCATTTTCTCCCCACTCCTACCGTCCGACCCCAGTACAGAGGACGGATTTGGGAGGCTAGCGGGTATCACACCTGGCATGGACTTTTCAGCCTGCGCCAGGTGTGAAACAGGAACATAGATGTATCTGACTATTACTTTGGCTGCTTTCTTCTTTTTTCTTTTCTTCTTCCCACCAACTTCTAGCAGGTCGTCCCCAAACACCAGATTCTGCACGTCTGCAGGAGACTCCAGTATCCGAATCTCCTCCATTAGACCTCCGCCACTGCTTCTCTCACCGCCATCCTCCATCTCTGAGGCCGAACTGGAGTCCGTGGATGGTAAGCACACGTGTTCAGCGGGTATGCTGCCACAAAACTCAGGTTGGGACATTGGTTGAGACATTAACGGGGGTGCTGGAGCATGCTCAGGCTGAGGAGTAGTAGTTGCACAAGACCCAGCTTTCTCAGCGGGTCTGGGGTTTTCCTCCTCACTTTTGCCCTCACTGTCACTGCACCTTTCCCCCCTCTTCACCACTTCCATGCCCGCAAACCTTTCATCGTTTTGCAACATTTCACTAAAGGGACCCCCATCTTTCAAAATGTCCTCTCAGTTTTTTTTCCACTTCTTCCAGCTCATTTTTGAGTTTTTTTATTTTTCCCGAAATGGCTGGTCTTTTTTTCCTGGAGGCTGTATTTGCTTTGGCCCTCTCGGCCTTCAACTCCTGCCTCAGAACCCAGAGGCACCGTCCCAGCTCCGCGAATGCCCGCATGTATCAGGCAATTCTGGAGCCATAGGCTGAGGCTGATTCTCCCTCCCACCTACAACCCCATCCTACCTGGGACAGCACCCCAGGAGCAGAATCCACGGGCTGTTTTTTTGCCTTCTCCACAGCCAGTCTTGGATCTTCAGGGGTGACTGGGTCCGCACAGCACCATCCTGAACGTCTCACCCCCTCACCTTCTCTGCTCTGACCCGACCGCTAATATCTCCCACTCCATGCCGGCCCAGACCGGGGAGCAGGAGGCCTCTCTCTGGAGGACATGGCCCAGGCCCCTACCAGCTCCCAAGGGAGAGGCAGGGCCTGGTGTTCCTCTTCAGGGGAAAAAGCTGGAAACCTCCCTGGAACAGAAGCTGGGACTCAGGAGACCAAAAACCACACCTCCTTCCCCTGGATTGTGGTAGGACATATGGTTTCTGAATTGGTGCCGCCGAGAACTTGTTATTGCCTACCACATCTATGCTTTTTGCTTGACTTTAATAATTTAATCTGATTATAGTATGTCTTATTATAGAATATTATATGTCATTGTTTTTATGTCAATAAATCATATGGTTTCACATAGAGTGAGAGTGCTCAGTATTTTTATGTTTGAATTTTAACCCTTCAGAGGAGGGGCAAATCCTCTTTACTGTGAGCACCTCCACCTGGGTTTTATCACTCCTGTGCGTCATATACTACTTTATATTATCTATGATTTGTGCTTGACTTTAATAATTTAATTTATTTTCCTTTTGAGAGATATTTTCCATTCACACGTCCGCAAAATGGGTCCGCATCTGTTCCACAATTTTGCGGAACGGGTGCAGACCCATTTATTTTCAATGGGGCCCGAATGTGCTGTCCACATCGGCATTTGTGGATCCACATTTGCGGATACGCACTTCCGCATCTGTGCTTCCATTTCCGCAAAAAAAATAGAACATGTCCTATTCTTGTCCGCAATTGCAGACAAGATTAGGCATTTTCTATTATAGTGCCGGCGATGTGCGGTCTGCAATTGCGGAGTGCACATTGCCGGTGTCCGTGTTTTACGGAACCGCAAAACACTTACAGATGTCTTTGTAACATTATTAAAGCTTACGTTTTATCTTCATGTATATTCTACTGGATTGCCTTCCTTGTACAATGTTATAATATACTTTCTATGTTAGAAAGTATATTATAGTGCATTTGCATTGTGCGGCAATTGTGTGCGGTTCTGCTGCGATACTGCAGGAAAATAGAGGGACAAGCATTATTGGAACAAATAATTTCTACTGGTGTGATATACCAGTCGTCCTCCCCAAAAAATGATTTAAGAGGGGTGTTATATACCAATATACTTTCTTTATAGTGCATTTGGGTACTGTATAGTGCATTTGCGCATGCACATACGCGAAAATTATATTGCATATTTTGCATTGAAAAAAATTATAAATGGAGATCGTAAATTCGAATATCACATCTGGTATGTCACTGTCCATGGGACTATTTGTGCACTTCTAGTAATTATTTCTTGGCTGCAAATATGAGCTGAAGGTTTTTCAGGTTTGTCTGCCATTAAAATGAATGGGACCCGCCGCAAACTTTCGGTTCTCGAACATTTCATCGCGTTTTCGCTATGGCTGAAAACATATAGAACAACACATGGTGCAACAGCACTCCACAACCCAAATAAAGTACAAAGACATATTACGGCAGGTGGTGGCAGCATTAGGAGGTCACAGAGTGGAACCACGACAGATTCTGGAGGTGGCGGCAGCATCAGAAAGCCACAGAGTGGCCCAATGACAGAGTCTGAAGTTAACAGCAGCATCAGAAGACCATAACCTGGCACAATGACCGAGTCTGAAGGTTGTGGCAGCTTCTGGAAGCCACAGAGTGGTGCAATGACAAAGTGTAGCGGTGGCGACAGCATGAGGAGGCCACAGAGTGGAACCATGACAGAGTCTGGAGGTGGTGGCAGCATGAGGAAACCACAGAGTGTCCTAATCACAAAGTCTGAAGGTGGCGGCATCATCAGAAATACACAAAGTGACACAATGACAAAGTCTGTAGGTGGCGGCAGCATGAGGAGGCAACAGAGTTGCACAATGATAGAGTCTGGAGATAGCAGCAGCATGAGGAGACCACCGAGTGGCCCAATGACAGAATCTGAAGATGGCGCAGCAATTTGAGGCCACAAAATGGCACCATGACAGTGTGGAGGTGGCAGCAGCATAAGGAAGTCACAGAGTGGCACAATGACAGAGTTTGAAGGTGGCAGCAGCATCATAAATCCACAGAGTGAGACAATGACAGTCTGGAGGTGGCGGCAGCATTAGGAGGTCACAGAGTGGAACAATGACAGAGTCTTGAGGTGGCGGCAGCATGAGGAAACCACGGAGTGGCTCAATTACAAAGTCTGATGGTGGCGGCAGCATGAAGAGACCATAGAGTGGCAAAATGACAGAGTCTAGAGGTGGAAGTGGCATGAGGAGACCACAGAGTAACCCAATGACAGAGTCTGATGGTGTCGGCAGCATGAGGAGACCACAGAGTGGCCCAATGACAGTCTGAAGATGGCACAGCATTTGTAGACCACAGAGTTGCCTAATGACAGAGTCCGCTGTTGGAGGCAGCATCAGGAGGCCACAGAGAGGCACAGTGACATAGAGTGGAGATGGTTAGCAATACCAGTTCCTGATGAAGATGGTGGGTGGAAGAAGGAGCACTTGGCATCAGTTTTGTGGCAGCAGGCGGGTGGTAGCCAGAAGAAACTGGTATTTTTTGTTAAAATGTTGGTGTGGCTCCATTGATGATCTAGTTTGATGCATCAGGCATTGGTGGGTATAAATCCTGGCTGATCTACGCCTGATTCATCTTGACAAATGTCAGTCTATCCACATTTTGGGTCGACAGGCGAGTTCTTTTTGGGGTAACTATGGCCCTGCTGCACTAAACACCTGCTCTGATGCCACACTACTGGCCTGGCAGGACCACTTTTCCAGGGCAAACTTTGCTGGTTGCGGCCTCAAATCCAGTTTGGCTGCCAATTAGTCCAGCGATCTTCAATGTGGGTTGGCAGGGTGCTGTCCAAGTATGCCACTACCTGCTGGTTTAGGACCTGCTCTATGTCTAGCTGCTGGTGAGTAGTTTCTTCACTAGTCTATGCGGGTGAAGGAAGCTGCTCATCAGCTACTCTAGACACAGGCTGCTGCTGATGGAGCTGGTAGTGCTCCTGCCACCCCAACCCCTCCCGAGCAGCCATAGCAGTGAAACATGAGGGCAGAGAGCCACCCCGGTCAGACCTGCAAGAGGATGGATGATGGCGCAGAGAGACAGCGGCCAACTGACCTCTCAGTGGGTGTAAAAAAGGCCCCCATTTTGGACCGGTAACGAGGGTCCAACAAGATGGACAGCCAGAAGTCATCCCTCTGCCGAATGGTGAGAATTCATCTATCACTACCCAAGCAAGTGAGCATGCATCGGGCCATTTGCGCAAGTGACTCGGAGGGACTCCCTGCCTCCATCTAAACTGTATACTGCCACGTTGTGCCTGGGTCATCTGCCTCGTCTTCCTCATCTTCCTCTTCCTCCTCCAGCTGCTCCTCCTCTATTGTTACCTATGTAGAAAAGCCACCCATTTCACTACACATTGCTTGTGCTCCGAAGTCCTTCTCAAGTTCTGCCCCCACAGGGCTTATGTGGCCCTGAGATCTAGGTGCCACGTCTCCAGTCGCTTGACCAGCCAGATTTACCAGCATCTGTTCCCGGACATGAAGCAGTGGAATGATATTGATCATCCCGTAGTCCTGGCGACTGACAAATAATGTGGCCTCTTCAAAGGGTCAGAGCAAACGACAGGTGTGACGCATGAGCTGCCACTAGCTGACATCGAAGTTACATAGAGGAGTACTTCTGTCTGCTTGGATCATCAAGAAATCGTTGATGGCCTTTCTCTGTTCGTACAGAACAATGGGTGGAAACATTGCATTTCAGCCTATGTCGGGGGATGCCGTTCTGCCGCTGCAGCTCAATGAGTGTGCTTTGAAGTGTACGAGTCGCTGAAGTGCATGCAAAGTTTCCTGGCCATTTTTATGATGTTGTTCAGATGGGTGGAAGACTTAAGAATCCGCTTGACAACCAGATTGACGCATCTCATTGACGCCGATCTGAAACAATGTTCTTCCCGTTGTCGGTCACCATAGCTCCGATTTTGAGTTGTCGTGGAGAAAGCCAAGATACAATTTCTTGGTGAAGGACATGGAGCAGTTTCTCCCCTGTGTAACTCCGTTCGTCCAGGCCAACAAGGTGCAGAACAGCGTAACACCGCCATGCACTTGCACATGTGGTATGCTGGAATGCCCCTGTGAATTGTCCCTGCAGTGATGGCTAAGGACACGGTGGAGGATGAGGAGGCAGAGGCGGATATTGTCGCAGGACCAATGGCGTAGCAACGTGGAGACGAAAGCGGAGTCACTTGGCCAAGTTGCTGGTGTAGCTGTGCAGAAACCACATTTACCCAGTGGGCCGTAAAGGACATGTATTGTTCCTGACCGTAATTACAGCTCAACACGTTGGCGCTGCCGTGCACTTTGGAAGACACCGACAGGCTCAAGGACTGGCTCCCCTTCTGTTCTACATTTGCGTGCAGGGCTGGTAATGCCTTTTTAGCAAAGAAATGATGGCTTGGGACTCTCCACCTCAGCTCGGCACAAGACATCAGTTCTCTGAAAGGTGCAGAGTCCACCACTTGGAAAGGGAGGGACTGCAGCACCAGCAACTTGGACAGGAGCACGTTCAGCTTCTGCGCTGTT
Organism: Bufo gargarizans; assembly: GCF_014858855.1. NCBI lineage: Eukaryota > Metazoa > Chordata > Amphibia > Anura > Bufonidae > Bufo > Bufo gargarizans. Next base: position 22,938,306 of record NC_058080.1, on the reverse strand, counting down.
GGATGCGTGCATGCATACTGTTGTCTCTTGGCAATCGCTTTGGTGATCCATTGCTGATGGAATGACTGATGAGGAGTAGGAGGAGGAGCAGGAGCATCAGGACCAGAAGATGATGGGAAGGACAGACAGCTCCTTTTGGCTGAGGTTGTGGAGCCTTGACTGCCTTAAATTGGGTGCATGCCACTGTGTGACGCAGCGGCAGGCTGGACCACCACATCGGAGCCACGGTTCTCCCAGGCCACTTTACGGGGGGCAAGTTTGCTCCCGACCTCCCACCGCTGCCAACATGCTGACTCCCGGCCACGCTAGCAACAAGCTGCCACTCTCTTCTCACAATGATGATAAAGCCCCTTTCATCACCCTGCTCCCAAGTGCGATCAGCTAAATCCACATTATTGAGTACTGTCTGCACGTCACTGATGTCCTCCTCTGGGTCAGGAACCTGACCGTTCGCAACACCAGCTCCCACGCCACTGTCTACATCGCTACTTGCCCGCCTAGTCGAAGAATCGGTGAATGTCTCCTCCAGATCTTGGCTGGGCAGTAGCTGCTGACTGTCCTCTAGTAGCTCATCCTCACTGTATAGTGGAGCTGAGCCCACAACATACAATACTTTTCTAGCTGAGGGAACAGAAAAGGACATAGGCAGGTTGAGAACAGTTGAGGGCACAGGGCCTGCTCCCAGGCCATGCCAACTAAGTATTGTGTCTGAGGAACCCACTGACTCTTGGCTGGGGGTGTCTGATGTCACTTACGACGAAGTCGAAGAGCGAGTCAACCACTGAAGAACCTCTAAGTTGCTGGTCACCACACGACTGCTAGCAGACACTGGGATCTCAGGCCTCTGGAAGTGACTGCTGCTGCCACGGCCTCTTACTCTGCAGTGACCTTTGCTTGTGCCAGAAACATATAGGCCTCTGCCACTTTCCTGTGCAGGACTTTGCACTTCTCTGTCTGACCTACTGTTAGATCAAATAATTGAATGTTAGATCAAATATATTTGTATTTTGCCACTAATACACAGCAAACAGGGCTTCAGAATATTTGACTGCACTGCAGAACGGCAATTTTTTTCTACTTTTACACAACACAAAAGTGCAGCGATGAAAGGCGAATATATTTTTATTTTACCACTAATACAAGGCAAACTGGTCTTTAGAATACAGTCCCTTGCAAACGTATTCACCCCCCTTGACTTTTTTCGTGCTTTGGTGCCTCACAACCTGAAATTAACATGGATTGTTTGAGGATTTCCATCAATTAATTTACAGAACATGCCCACAACTTTGGAGATTTTTTATTTATTTTTATTGGGAAGAAAACAACAAATAGGACAAAATAACAGGAAAAGTCAATGTTCATAACTATTCACCTTCCTAAAATCAATACTTTGTAGAGCCACCTTTTGCGGCAATCACAGCTCCAAGTCGCTTTGGATAAGTCTCTATGAGCTTGCCACATCTTATCACTGGGATTTTTGCCCATTCCTCCTTGCAAAACTGCTCCAGCTCCGTCAAGTTGAATGGTTTGCACTTGTGAACAAAAAGTCTGACCACAGATTTTCTATTGGATTGAGATCTGGGCTTTGACTAGGCCAGTGATGGCTAACCTTGGCACTCCAGCTGTGGTGAAACTACGACTCCCAGCATGCTCCATTTATGTCTATAGAGTTCTGAGAGCAGCTAAGCAAGGGGGGCATCTTGGGAGTTGTAGTTTTACCACAGCTGGAGTGCCAAGGTTAGCCATCACTGGACTAGGCCATTCCAACACATTTACATGTTTCCCTTTAAACCACTGAAGTGTTGCTTTAGCCGTGTGTTTGGGGTCATTGTCCTGCTGGAAGGTGAACCTCCGTCCTAGCCTCAGATCATGCACAGAGTGGGACAGGTTTTCCTCAAGAGTATCCCTGTATTTAACACTATCCATCTTTCCCTCAATCTGACCAGTTTCCCAGTCCCAGCTGCTGAAAAACATCCCCATAGCATGATGCTGCCACCACCATGTTTCACTGTGGGGATGGTGTTCTATGGGTGATGTGATGTGTGGGGTTTGCGCCAGCGTTTCTTTTTTATGGCCAAAAAGTTCAATTTTAGTCTCATCAGATCAGAGCACCTTCCTCCATACATTTTGGTAGTGATGAGCGGCAAGGGCATTATTTGAATTTGCGATATTTTGCGAATATGTGGTAAAATATTTGTCATATATTCGTTAATATTCGTATTTGAGATTAAATCTGCAATGTAAAAATCACATCATGCAAAGTAGGTCAAAAATTTATATATAGCACTATAGAATATAGTGCCATATATTAGTTTTTTAGAATATTCCAAATATTTTTTTTACATTTCAAGTGAACAGTCATTGGCCCACAAGCAACTTAAGCAGGTAGGAATCAGGACTTCAGATGAAAAAAAAAAAGACAAATATTCTAAAAAACGCTATATAAAAGTGCTATATAATCGTTTTTAGAATATTCGTCATTTTTTTCCAACTGAAGTCTTGATTCCTCCCTGCTTAACCCCTTAGGGACACAGCCTTTTTACATCTTAGGACCAGGCCATTTTTTGAAAATCTGACCAGTGTCACTTTAAGTGCTGATAACTTTAAAACGCTTTGACTTATCCAGGCCATTCTGAGATTGTTTTTTCGTCACATATTGTACTTCATGACACTGGTAAAATAAAGTTAAAAAAAATAATTTTTTTTGCATAAAAAAAGTCAAATTTACCAAAAATTGGGAAAAATTAGCAAATTTCAAAGTTTCAGTTTCTCTACTTCTGTAATACATAGTAATACCCCCAAAAATTGTGATGACTTAACATTCCCCATATGTCTACTTCATGTTTGAATTATTTTGGGAATGATATTTTATTTTTTGGGGATGTTACAAGGCTTAGAAGTTTAGAAGCAAATCTTGAAATTTTTCAGAAATTTACAAAAACCCAATTTTTAGGGACCACTACAGCTCTGAAGTCACTTTGCGAGGCTTACATAATAGAAACCACCCAAAAATGACCCCATTCTATAAACTACACCCCTCAAGGTATTCAAAACTGATTTTACAAACTTTGTTAACCCTTTAGGTGTTGCACAAGAGTTATTGGCAAATGGGGATGAAATTTGAGAATTTCATTTTATTGCCTAATTTTCCATTTTAACCCATTTTTTCCACTAACAAAGCAAGGGTTAACAGCCAAACAAGACTGTATCTTTATTGCCCTGACTCTGCCGTTTACAGAAACACCCCATATGTGGCCGTAAACTACTGTATGGCCACACAGCGGGGCGTAGAGTGAATGGTGCGCCATATGGTTTTTGGAAGGCAGATTTTGCTGGACTGGTTTTTTGACACCATGTCCCATTTGAAGCCCCCTGATGCACCCCTAGAGTAGAAACTCCATAAAAGTGACCCCATCTAAGAAACTACACCCCTCAAGGTATTCAAAAATGATTTTACAAACTTTGTTAACCCTTTAGGTGTTGCACAAGATTTAATAGAAAATAGAGATACAATTTCAAAATTTCACTTTTTTGGCAGATTTTCCATTTTAATATTTTTTTTTCCAGTTACAAAGCAAGGGTTAACATCCAAACAAAACTCATTATTTCTGGCCCTGATTCTTTAGTTTACAGAAACACCTCATATGTGGTCGTAAACCGCTGTACGGGCACACGGCATTACGCAGAAGGAAATGAACGCCATATGGTTTTTGGAAGGCAGATTTTGCTGGACTAGTTTTTTTGACACCATGTCCCATTTGAAGCCCCCTGATGCACCCCTAGAGTAGAAACTCCATAAAAGTGACCCCATCTAAGAAACTACACCCCTCAAGGTATTCAAAACTGATTTTACAAACTTTGTTAACCCTTTAGGTGTTGCACAAGATTTAATAGAAAATAGAGATACAATTTCTAAATTTCACTTTTTTGGCAGATTTTCCATTTTAATATTTTTTTTTTCCAGTTACAAAGCAAGGGTTAACAGCCAAACAAAACTCATTATTTCTGGCCCTGATTCTGTAGTTTACAGAAACACCTCATATGTGGTCGTAAACCGCTGTACGGTCACACGGCAGGGCGCAGAAGGAAAGGAGTGCCATACGGTTTTTGGAAGGCAGATTTTGCTGGACTAGTTTTTTTGACACCATGTCCCATTTGAAGCCCCCTGATGCACCCCTAGAGTAGAAACTCCATAAAAGTGACCCCATCTAAGAAACTACACCCCTCAAGGTATTCAAAACTGATTTTACAAACTTTGTTAACCCTTTAGGTGTTGCACAAGATTTAATAGAAAATAGAGATACAATTTCAAAATTTCACTTTTTTGGCAGATTTTCCATTTTAATATTTTTTTTTCCAGTTACAAAGCAAGGGTTAACAGCCAAACAAAACTCATTATTTCTGGCCCTGATTCTGTAGTTTACAGAAACACCCCATATGTGGTCGTAAACCGCTGTACGGTCACACGGCAGGGCGCAGAAGGAAAGGAGTGCCATACGGTTTTTGGAAGGCAGATTTTGCTGGACTGGTTTTTTTGACACCATGTCCCATTTGAAGCCCCCCTGATGCACCCCTAGAGTAGAAACTCCATAAAAGTGACCCCATCTAAGAAACTACACCCCTCAAGGTATTCAAAACTGATTTTACAAACTTTGTTAACCCTTTAGGTGTTGCACAAGATTTAATAGAAAATAGAGATACAATTTCAAAATTTCACTTTTTTGGCAGATTTTCCATTTTAATTTTTTTTTCCAGTTACAAAGCAAGGGTTAACAGCCAAACAAAACTCATTATTTCTGGCCCTGATTCTGTAGCTTACAGAAACACCTCATATGTGGTCGTAAACCGCTGTACGGTCACACGGCAGGGCGCAGAAGGAAAGGAATGCCATACGGTTTTTGGAAGGCAGATTTTGCTGGACTGGTTTTTTTGACACCATGTCCCATTTGAAGCCCCCCTGATGCACCCCTAGAGTAGAAACTCCAAAAAAGTGACCCCATTTTAGAAACTACGGGATAGGGTGGCAGTTTTGTTGGTACAAGTTTAGGGTACATATGATTTTTGGTTGCTCTATATTACACTTTTTGTGCGGCAAGGTAACAAGAAATTGCTTTTTTGGCACCGTTTTTTTATTTTTTATTTACACCATTCATCTGACAGGTTAGATCATGTGGTAATTTTATAGAGCAGGTTGTCACGGACGCGGTGATACCCAATATGTATACAATTTTTGTTATTTATGTACGTTTTACACAATAATTTCATTTTTAAAACAAAAAAAATGTTTTAGTGTCTCCATAGTCTAAGAGCCATAGTTTTTTAAATTTTTGGGCGATTATCTTAAGTAGGGTCTCATTTTTTGTGGGATGAGATGACGGTTTGATTGGCACTATTTTGGGGTGCACATGACTTTTTGATTGCTTGCTATTACACTTTTTGTGACGGAAGATGACAAAAAATGGCTTTTTTTACACCGTTTTTATTTTTATTTTTTTACGGTGGTCATCTGAGGGGTTAGGTCATGTGATATTTTTATAGAGCCGGTGAATACGGACGCGGAGATACCTAATATGTATACTTTTTTTTATTTATGTAAGTTTTACACAATGATTTCATTTTTGAAACAAAAGAAATCATGTTATAGTGTTTCCATAGTGTAAGAGCCATAACTTTTTCAGTTTTTGGGCGATTATCTTGGGTAGGGTATGATTTTTGCGGGATGAGATAACGGTTTGATTGTTACAATTTTGGCATAGATGCGACTTTTTTGATCACTTTTATTACCTTTTTTGGGAAGTAAGGTGGGCAAAATTCCAATTTCATCATAGTTTTTAATTTTTTATTTTTATGGCGTTCACCGTTCGGGTAAAGTAACATTACCGTTTTATAGATCAGGTCGTTACGGACGCGGCGATACCAAACATGTGTAGGGAATTTTATTTTTTTCATTTTTAATCAGTGATAAATGTGTTTTTTGATTTTTACTTTATTTTTCACTTTTTTCACTTTTTTTTTGACCCAGACCCACTTGGTTCTTGAAGATCCAGTGGGTCTGATGTCTGCATAATACAGTACAGTACAATATATAGTACTATACTGTATTTTACACTTTGTCTGAACAGATCTATGCCTTTCAGCACAGATCTGTTCAGCACCATGGACAGCAGGACGCCTGAGAAGGCGTCCTGTTGCCATGGGAACCTGAGTTCTGCTCAGTAGTGGCCAGAACTGCGCAGACGGGGAAGGGTAAGGACGGGGCTTGGGGGGGCTGCCTGGAAGCTCTCTCCCTCTCCATTCGGGGGACTGCAAAGGCACAGCAGCCCCCCGATGGGAGAGGGAGGGAGCTCCCTCTTACTGTTAACCTTTTCCATACAGCGGTCCGTACGGACCGCTGTATGTAAAGGGTTAAACGGCTGACATCGCATCACCGATGTCAGCCGTTTATACCAGGGTGCCAGCAATGTGCTGGCACCCTGGTATACCCACTAGACGCCAACGATTACGCGATCCCGCCTACCGCACCGCCCGCCTCCCGCACCGCCCGCACCGCCCGCAACCCTCCCCCTGCACCTCCCACCGGGCAAAAATCACTAAGGGGTGCAGGGGGGGGGGATACAGATGCACTTTAGGAATACTAAAGTTTCTGATCCCCGCGGTCAGGGACCGCGGGGATCAGAAACTGCAGAAATCGCAGCAAACCGCAGGTCTGAATTGACCTGCGGTTTGCCGCGATCGCCGACATGGGGGGGTCACGGGACCCCCCCGCGCATTTAGCCTAGGTGCCTGCTCAATGATTTGAGCAGGCACCGGGTTCCGATCACTGCCAGCCGCACGGCAGTGATCGAAAATGCACAGGGCGTACATGTACGCCCTGTGTCCTTAAGTACCAGGGCACAAGGGCGTACCTGTACGCCCTGTGTCCTTAAGGGGTTAAGTTGCTTGTGGGCCAATGCCTCATTGGCCCACAAGCAAGAAGCATGGAGGAATCATGTTTTCAGATTTATAAAAAAGACAAATATTCAATATAACGAATATATAGCACTACATTTAAAATATTTGTGAATTCTTGAAGTTGCAATATTTGCGATAAATATTCGTTATTCGAATATTCTCGCTCAACACTACATTTTGGGAGTCTCCCACACGCCTTTTCGCAAACTCACAACGTGCCTTTTTGTTTTTAGCTGAAAGTAATGGCTATCTTCTGGCCCCTCTGCCTTAAAGCCCAACTCTATGGAGCGTATGTCTTATTGTTGTCCTATGTACAGATACTCCAGTCTCTGCTGTGGAACTCTGCAGCTCCTCCAGTGTTACCTTAGGTCTCTGTGCTGCCTCTCTGATTAATGCCCTCCTTGCCCGGTCCATGAGTTTTGGTGGGCGTCCGTCTCTTGGCAGGTTTGCTGTTGTGCCATGTTCTTTCCATTTGGTTACGATATATTTGATGAAGCTCCTGGGGATCATCAAAGATTTGGATATTTTTTTATAACCTAACCCTGACTTATACTTCTCAACAACATTGTCCCTTACTTGTTTGGAGAGTTCCTTGGTCTTCATGGCAGTGTTTGGTTAGTGATGCCTCTTGCTTAGGTGTTGCAGCCTCTGGGGGCCTTTCAAAAAAGGTGTATATATGTAATGACAGATCATGCGACATTTGCACACAGGTGGACATCATTTCACTAATTATGTGACTTCTGAAGGTAATTGGTTGCACCAGAACTTTTTATGGGCTTCCTAACAAAGGGGGTGAATTTTCTGTTTTCTATTTCTGAACAATAGTTGTATTTATGTATTTTTCTCATTTCACTTCCCCAACTTAGACTATTGTGTTCTGATCCATCACATAAAATTCAGATTAACAAAACATAGAAGTTAAGGCTGTAATGTAACAAAATATAATAACAAAGTCAAGGGGGTGAATACTTTTGCAAGGCACTGTATATTACTGCACCACTGACCGGCAATCAGGCCCTAATTGTTTTCTACTTTTACACAACACAAAAGGCTTTTCAACAGATAAGTGTAATGCTGAATGGAGAATATACTGTATTTTTATTTTGCCACTAATACACGGCAAACAAGGCTTCGGAACATATAACTGCACCGCACAAGGGCAATTAAGACATACTGTAGAAATATTCCCTTGTAATTACCCCTGTTAATGCCTGTATCAAACAGCACTTGCACGCTAATAAGAACGGTTTGCTGGAATGACAGAGCTGTATAATGGCAATTTGGATCCCCAATCAGTGCTGCAAGGTGTAATAGTATTGTTCATATTACTAAGTTTGTAACTTCCCCCACTAAACCCTGTTCTACATAAATACTTTGGAATGATTCCTCCCTATCCTTTCCCTAAACTTATAAATTGTTTTTTTTTTCACCTTCAAGTCTTTCCTAGCACTGTCCCTAGCGCCTGCAGACGTCTCTCCCTGCACTAAGTACGCTGGTGAATGTCAGAATCTAAGATGGCTGCCGCTATTTATAGGGCTGTGACATCACAGGACTGGCTGGCTGCTGATTGGCTGCATGCATGTCAGTCTGGGGATTTCCTTTCTCCATGTCCTCACACGTGCAGCAGCCATTTTAGGAAAAAATGCAATTCATTACCACAAAGTGTGAGGAAATTTGGCTTCGCTGTGAATCAAATTTTTCCTGAAATTCGGATCGAATTCCACTTCATAAGCTTCAATTCTCTCATCTCTGGTTGTGATAATATAGCCTCGGTTTATAATATGTCTACTAACAGTGTCAAGTGTTGTAGTGTTATCTACAGATACTGTGAACAGAGGGAGAGAGCCATACTTAATAACAGCAGCTGTTGAGGTATGATCCCCCGCGGAGCAGACTATTGTGTTTTAATATGATTTCAGGTGAAAGACAATGAATGCCCTTGATCTAAGAAGGTGACCAGATATTTGTCAAGACCCATCATGAAGGCACCAGATGATCCCCTCTTTGTGAAATCCCAGATGAACACCAGAACCATCCATGCACAAGAAGATGAATCAACGTTTGCCAAAAATGCTACATAAATGAGCTTATAATGTTTTGTGTTTGTTACTTTTCATCACTATGTGTTTTATGATTGTAAACACTCCCACACATAGACCAGGCTTCCAACATAGTGTGTCGGTATACCAACAACACGGGGATATGTTACAGGAAAATATGGTTCCCAGCTCGAGCCTCTGTCCAAGACCACACAAATATATGATATTATTCAGTGAGATTCACCCATTGAGTGGTATCAGTATGGCCAGAAGCCATTTGGTCATTGTGTCCCTTGTTAGCATATCAGAGACGGGAAGGGCACATTGTAAAAGCAGTTGGACAACATTCTATTGGCCAAAAGATTTGGAAGATATTTGGGTGGTCGTAGGGTGGAGTCCATGGTGGGGGCTGGGACATAGGAATTAGTGTTGAGCGAGCATGCTCGGCCGAATACCAGTACGGCTCGAGCGTCACTATGCTCAGCACATGGCAGTACTTGGCCACGTACCGCATGTGCTCGAGTCTCCTTCCCGCACATTTCGTGGCTGCTAAGGAGCCAATAAACATGCAGGTAACTACTGTCCTCACTGTAATGCCAGTAGCCATGTTGGGTACTGGCATTACAGTGATTGGCTGGCCAGGACGTGTTATCGGGTGCTATATAGTACCCGATGATGCGTGTTTGGCTCATTCGAAGTCAGGGAGAGCTGAGCATAGGAAGGGAGTGTAATTGAATATTATTTCTGTATAAAAATGTTTCAGAGACCTAAAAGTCCTTGTAAGGACTATTGTGTGTGACAGCAGCAATATATGTTTGTAGCGCAACCTGTGCTAAATTGCTCAGTGTTAGACCTCATGCACATGACCGTTGTTTTGGTCCGCATCCGAGCCGCAGTCTTCGAGGCTCGGATGCAGACCCATTCACTTCAATGGGGCCGCAAAAGATGCGGACAGCACTCCGTGTTGTCCGCATCCTTTGCTCAGTTCCGTGGCCCCGCCCAAAAAATATAGCATGTCCTATTCTTGTCCGTTTTGCGTACAAGAATAGGAATTTCTACAATGGGCCACCGATTCCCTTCCGCAAATAGTGGAAGGCACACGGGCGGCTTCCATTTTTGGCAGATCCAAGCTTTGCGGACCGCAAAAAACGGCACAGTCGTGTGCATGAGGCCTTAGGGAGAGCTGTGCATAGGAAGGGACAGACAGTGTAGGAAGTGTAATAGGAAGATTTTTATACAAAAAACTTTTCAGAGACCCAAAAGTCCTTTTAAGGACTATTGTGTGTTACAGCAGAAATATAGATCTTTAGCGCATCCTGCACAAAATACCTAGTAATAGGCCGCTGCGGACAGTTAAATTACTCTTGCCACATTTCCTGTTTACAGTGTGTGCATCCCTAAAATATCAGTGACATCCGGACTGTTAAATTATCCGCGCCGCATCTCCGAAGAGTCTGGTCAACACAATTCTCACCACCGGGGGTCACCTAGCTAATTAGCACTAAGGAGTCTCGGTTATTGGAATTAACCAGACAAATCGCTCCACCAACTCAGAACGGCCATGCACCACCACCCACAGAATCGAGAAAGAGCTATCAATCTGTCATTCCTTTCCGTGTCCGGGCCGGGTGAGGTTTGCCGTGTTGAGTCAAAGGGTGGTGCCCTTCCATCAATTAGTTTAAGTTTCAAATTTGCAACCATACTCCCCCCAGAACCCAAAGACTTTGGTTTCCTGGAAGCTGCTCTGCGGGTCATGGGAATAACGCCGCCGGATCGCCTGTCGGATCGTCTTCGAACCTCCGACTTTCATTGTTGATTAATGAAAACATTCTTGGCAAAAGCTTTCACTGTGGTTCGTCTTGCACTGGTCCACGAATTTCACCTCTAGCGATGCAATACGGATGCCACCGGCCGTCCCTCTTAATCATGGCCCCAGTTCCGAAAATCATCAAAATTGTTTGCAGCACTTGCACTTTATATACGAGTAAATATACAGGAAAGAATGTTTCCTAACAATTTTTCCTCTAAAATCGATTTCATCTTTGGTTTTGCGTGTATGATTGTCAGTCTGTAAAAGTGGCGTACTAATCGGACAACACCGTTCCTAGCAGCGGCCTGGGAGTCCAAGATGCATCCAGACATCCTCCCCATGCTGTTCTCAAACCATTTTGGTGGTGTTTCCATCAATTTCTGACATTTTTCTATGAACCAAGCACCCCCCTTTCTTCAGAGCAGGGGGTGCCTGGTATAATGATCGCGTTCTCCTATTGACTTCCATTATACTCGGGTACTCTGTAGAGCACCCGAACATCCCGATGTGTTCGGCCCTAGCTCCCTAGCACCTAAGCACTAAGGCTATGTGAAACTTGGGGAATCTCTCACTCTTCCTGCAACCCCCTGGACCAACAGCACTTCAGGAGCAAGCTAAGTTATATGTGTGCTTATGTGTGTATATAAGTATAATATCCCAGTAGATTTTGTATGTGTACATATAGATATTTGTAGTCTGCGATTGTATTCCGTTATGTTTACAGATGTGTAGAGTATATATGCTGTTTATGCATGAGTCTCTATATGTACATGTACTAATGGTCAGGTACTGGATGTGTGTTGGTTAGAAGAGTAGATCCAGTAGACGCTATATTGGTGGACTCTGGTAATACTTTATATACATAAACATTATTAGCCACATTTGCTTAGCATCCAGGTAGGGCAGGAACGGAGGCAGCAGTGTGTGGCGGTGTCCTCCATGTATTGTGTTATTTGTAGTGTCTGTATCTTTATGTATAATGTCCATTGCTTTGTTATCTCTATGTCATCAGTGAACTATTTTCATATATAAGTATCTGCAAGGGTTGTATGTTACTCCTGGGGCATATAAAGGACTGGAGGGGTATAAATAATACACAGAATAAGCGGGTTAAAGAGAAAACAAAGACAACAGTCTGGGGAACAGAAGAAAAGGGACGAAATACGGAGATAGACATAAATAAAGACGAGACACTTTAGATGTAAACACAATCACATGCTTGTAAACTCACGGTTTCAATCTCCTTATAAGGCAGCTATTCCCAGTTAGCTACAAACCAGTCCGCAGTTTTCTTTTCCTCTGGATTCATTTATCTGTTGTTTCCCACTCGAAAGACAAAACCTTATCTTGGTAAGGCCACTTTCACACTAGTGTTTCTATTTTCCGATATTGAGATATGAGGACAAAACGTAACTGAGCAGAACGGAATGTTCCGGTGCAGCATGCTGCGGTTTTCTTTCCGTCTTGGGATGTGGAGCATAACGGATCCGGCATGGCCCACAGCGCAAGTCTGTGGGGACGGATCTGTTTACAGATGTAGCAGGGTTAGTACGCACACTCTTAACTCATCGCATTATCTTAAGACAAAAGCCATTGAAAAGCAATTGAAGGTGTTTGCTTAGATTAGATAACACAACTCAGAAATCTCAGAAAACAGGAGTGTCAACTCTACTCCATCCGTAACTCTGACATAATAGAAAACGGATCCGTCCCCCATTGACTTTCAATGGAGTTGACGATGGATCCGTCTTGTCTATGTTACAGATAATACAACCGGATGCATTCATAACGGATGCAGATTGTTGTTTTATCAGTAACGGAAGCATTTTTGCTGAGCCCTTCTGGATCCAGCAAAAATGCTAGTGTGAAAGTAGCCTAAGTGGGCTCATGCATTTTGATCCAAACATGAATAAATGGCCTCATATACAGTTTATATTTTATTCTGAGATACAGTAGATCAATGCATGATGTGGATATGCCATCCATGTTTTTTTTTTTTTTTTTGGAATGCTACCCCATTTTATACTGACTTTAGACTAACACAAAAAAATGTGTATATGTAGACTTTGCATAACTTCATAAAAAATATAGATTTTTTTTTTACCTTGCAGTTTCCACATTCTCGCTGCAATGAAAAATGTCCCCCTGGATACAGGAAATCTCAGGATGGAAGACATCTGGTCTGCTGTTATGACTGTGTCCTATGTTCTGAAGGAGAAATATCAAACATCTCAGGTGCCTTGGAAGTATTACATTAACCCTTCTGTGCTGACTATTAGAGAAATCACCACCATAGACACAATCTTATTCAGATCTTTAAAGATACTTACATGCAGTATGATTTATCACTCTTCCACGGTAAAACAAAACAATAGCTGATCTTAGGGAGACCAGTTACAGAAAACACTGTGGAGCCTCATTTAAGAGTCTCAACACAGCAATCCAAAGTGCAAAGCTCCCTGGGAAACAGTAATATGCAAAAAAATTGTGGAGCCCCAGTTATAGGTCTTCCACACAGTAAAAGCCAGATATCCCTCACAGGATGGAAAGCCAAGCCAAGGGGTGTCCCCATTACAGAGATCACCAAATCCCCCATATAAAGTGGCCCCTATGTCAAGATCCAGCTCTTTTACAAGCTTTAAGGATGTGACGGGGAAGAGCTAAGCGAGTTATCTATCCACAGACAGCTGTTTCGGGGTGTTGCCCCTTATCAGTCTGGAGTAGGCTTCCCCGCCACATCCTTAAAGCTTGTAAAAGAGCCGGATCTTGACATAGGGGCCACTTAATATGGTGGATTTGGTGATCTCTGTAATGGGGACACCCCTTTGCTTGGTTTGCCTTCCTTTGAGGGATATCTGGTGTTTAAGACCCTTAAAGGGGTTGTCCGAGTAATTATTTTTTTTGTTCTTTCTATGTTCCTAACTGGGCAAATATAACAGCTTTCCAATTAACTCACTTTATCTCCAGTGGCTGGTTTCTCAGATTTCACTGAGGGTCACATGACCTGTGATGTCAGCTTCTCTCCCTGCTCTGATAAACTTTGTTTACAAGCCTGTAAACGAGACGTCACTGTGCTGGCCACGCCCCCTTCACTGCCGGGCTGTCTGCTCTCTCCTAGATTCTTAACGCCTTCAGATGCACACACTGGGTATCTGCAGCTGTGACTATTATGGGCACAGGAGCTGAAGGACTAGGGAGAGCATTGCACAAGAAGGTAGGGGGAAGATCCTGTGTGTTTTAGCAGTGTCATTATACAGGAGGGACTTGTAGTTCTACACATACTACATGCTGCAGAGTCCCCCAGCAGGCAGACATGTCACTCAGGGCAGCTCTTGTATCCACTCCCTTAGCAGAGCAGGGGGAGAGGCAGAGGTTGTTGTTATTGCATGTAAACAAAGGGCCAGAAAAGAACCAGGGAAATGAAGAAATATATATATATATATATATATATATATATATATATATATATATATACAGTGGCGGAAATAATTATTTGACCCCTCACTGATTTTGTAAGTTTGTCCAATGACAAAGAAATGAAAAGTCTCAGAACAGTATCATTTCAATGGTAGGTTTATTGTAACAGTGGCAGATAGCACATCAAAAGGAAAATCGAAAAAAAAAACTTTAAATAAAAGATAGCAACTGATTTGCATTTCATTGAGTGAAATAAGTATTTGAACCCTCTAACAAAAAAAGACTTAATACTTGGTGGAAAAACCCTTGTTTGCAAGCACAGAGGTCAAACGTTTCTTGTAATTGATGACCAAGTTTGCGCACATTTTAGGAGGAATGTTGGTCCACTCCTCTTTGCAGATCATCTCTAAATCCCTAAGGTTTCGAGGCTGTCTCTGTGCAACTCTGAGCTTGAGCTCCCTCCATAGGTTTTCGATTGGATTAAGGTCCGGAGACTGACTAGGCCACTCCATGACCTTAATGTGCTTCTTCTTGAGCCACTCCTTTGTTGCCTTTGCTGTATGTTTTGGGTCATTGTCGTGCTGGAACACCCATCCACGACCCATTTTCAGTTTCCTGGCAGAGGGAAGGAGGTTGTCGCTCAGGATTTCACGATACATGGCTCCGTCCATTTTCCCGTTTATGCGAATAAGTTGTCCTGTGCCCTTAGCAGAAAAACACCCCCAAAGCAAAATGTTTCCACCCCCATGCTTGACGGTGGGGACGGTGTTTTGGGGGTCATAGGCAGCATTTTTCTTCCTCCAAACACAGCGAGTTGAGTTAATGCCAAAGAGCTCTATTTTGGTCTCATCAGACCACAGCACCTTCTCCCAGTCACTCTCTGAATCATTCAGGTGTTCATTGGCAAACTTCAGACGGGCCTGCACATGTGCCTTCCTGAGCAGGGGGACCTTGCGAGCCCTGCAGGATTTTAATCCATTGCGGTGTAATGTGTTTCCAATGGTTTTCTTGGTGACTGTGGTCCCTGCTAATTTGAGGTCATTAACGAACTCCTCCCGTGTAGTTCTAGGATGCTTTTTCACCTTTCTCAGAACCATTGACACCCCATGAGGTGAGATCTTGCGTGGAGCCCCAGAGCGAGGTCGATTGATGGTCATTTTGTGCTCCTTCCATTTTCGAACAATCGCACCAACAGTTGTCACCTTCTCTCCCAGCTTCTTGCTAATGGTTTTGTAGCCCATTCCAGCCTTGTGCAGGTCTACAATTTTGTCTCTGACATCCTTGGACAGCTCTTTGGTCTTTCCCATGTTGGAGAGTTTGGAGTCTGCTTGATTGATTGATTCTGTGGACAGGTGTCTTTTATACAGGTGACTAGTTAAGACAGGTGTCCTTAATGAGGGTGACTAATTGAGTAGAAGTGTCTAACCACTCTGTGGGAGCCAGAACTCTTAATGGTTGGTAGGGGTTCAAATACTTATTTCACTCAATGAAATGCAAATCAGTTGCTATCTTTTATTTAAAGTTATTTTTTCGATTTTCCTTTTGATGTGCTATCTGCCACTGTTACAATAAACCTACCATTGAAATGATACTGTTCTGAGACTTTTCATTTCTTTGTCATTGGACAAACTTACAAAATCAGTGAGGGGTCAAATAATTATTTCCGCCACTGTATATATTTTTATTTTTTACATAAAACTTGCTTAGCTTTGTTATATATTGCTGACCATTAGATTTTCAGTGCTATATTTTTTCCAAACCTCGGACAACCCCTTTAACTGGTGCCTCTTCCTCTGTAAGTCAGTTTCACGCAGAAATATCCTGGGGCCAGATTTATCACAGCACGGCAGCGTATGCCGGGCTGTGATAACCAGGAGCACTGCTGGGTGCTGCGCCTGATTTAGGACAAGGTGTAGCTCCCGGCTGATGTAAAGCTTAGTGTCCTTCTACACCAGAAAACTAGGGTAGAGGATGATAAATGTGCCCCTGACCTGCTGCTCCTCACCCTCAACATGACCACTTTTCAGGAAGGTAGTGAGGCCGACGGAGAAACAGCAGTTCCGTAAAATGTTTGCACAAGTGCCATTGAGAATGACTCAAATAAATTTTTCTCAACATAACCATTGCATGCACGTACAGTGCAGCGGGAAGCGACTTCCTGACAGCCGTCATACAGGTGCGGCATGCTGATCGGGCGGGGGCAGGAGCCCGGCTGGGTCTCACAGGCAGGCTGTTCAGTGTCTTACACTGGTAATACACTGACAGTCAATTCATTACATTCATTGTAATGCATTGTAGAGATGATCAGAACCCTAAAAGTTGAAGTACCACAGTTGGACAAAAATAAAAAGTAAAAAAAGGTGTTTTGAAAAATAGAAGTTATTAGTAAAATAAAGTTTTATCAAACAGTTTAATCAAACATCTACCCAGTTATTCTTGGCAGAGGTGAGCAAAGTTTTTCCCACAGAGAGTCTTCCAGTTGATGTACTAGATATTAATCAAACATTTAAAGAACTAAATAAAACCTACAATAAATATATTAGGTCCATATGAGAAATTACCAGTTTAAAGACCTACTTACAGCAGAATATTGTATATAGAGGTATGCAAATTAATATTACACCTATTTGGCATCAGGAAGATCTAGACATTATAAAAGGGGGAAGCAGTGATTACAGAAAATTCTCTTCGTATGCAATCATACCTATTGGAGTATAGATTTCCCAACAGTTATAGAAGGAAATCAGTGAAATACAAACATTCAGAACTCATTCTGATGTTGAACAATTAGAAACCTTGCAGAGTATACACCGAAGGTATAATCGTGATAAAAGGGATTTTTAAACTGGGAAAATATACATAAAAAACATCAGTGAGGTAGAAATTATTCCAACTACTCAGATAAACGTACAACTATACTGACATATCAGAATCTGAAATCTCTGAGTCATAGGAAAGTGTACAAAATCTAAAATTGGGAAATAAATGGAAGGCAAAAAACAAACCTGGGCTTTCCCAAAGAAGATTTAACCCTAACACAGCCAAGAAATGCCAAATAAATTAGAAATTAAACAGTGGAGGACAGGGAATACTAAATATGGAAGGAACATATATACCTCCTTCCTCATCCTCCTTACCCTTTCCATTATCCCAACAAACAGTCTCTCAGCCTCAACAACCAGTGACACCAGCTATAACGATGGCACCTATAGGTCCTTTTTTATTAAAAGGGATACAACTAAGGGATTGGGACAAATGGTTATACTAACAATCAAAAAACTAATTACCCAACAAAAAGATAAAGAAATGCAGGTTATTAACCTATCCAACATTATCCTAGATTCGGAACATGAAAGTCTGATACAGAAAGGCCTATCATTTACACCAGCGCCATACTTAGACTGATTTTCGTGGGTCAAAGATGTTAACATTTTCGGAAGAAAATTGGCCTTACATAAAGAGTTTAAAAATAAAGAAAGAGATCCACAGGATTTATCGAAAAAGGAAGCAAGAGCAATACAAGTCTTAGAAGAACTACAGAATGAACAGTTAGGGGAAGCTGCCATACCATCAGCACCATTTAGTACACTTACCCCCCAAATAACATTTACTCCACCATTTACAAAATATGGGAATATACAAACATTTGTGAATCAGGTAATGGCAGACCTAGAGAAAATTAAGACCACAAAAGAAAAAGTTGGCCAGAATCTAACGGATAAAGAAAGCAAGGCATTACGAGAACTAATGGAAAATCCTGATCTAGAAATAAAATCATCAGAATGTGGTAGTGATGAATAAATCTGAATACAAAGAGATGGTGATGAACCTCCTAAAAGATGAATACATATGAAGAACTATCTCGTAACCCTACTGCTAAATATATGCAGGAACTGAAAGTGATAATACAGTCAGCTAAAATTGAAAATTTGATAACTAAAGAGGAGTATAATGTTCTATTCAATCCGAAACCTGTTATTGCAACTTTCTATGTGATACCAAAAGTTCATACAAAACACCATCCAATACCAGGCAGACCGATAGTGTCAGGCAATCAGAATCTTTGTGAGGGAATTAGAAAATATGTAAATGAGATCATATCCCCATTTGTCCCAAGCCTTACTTCATATTTAAAGGACACCAAAGATGTTCTAACTAAGTTAAAATGCGAGCGAGCCCTGATGTTGAAGCGCTATACACGAGTATCCAACACCAACTAGGAATGGAGCCCATTAATTATTATTATGTGGACATCCGAAATTATACATTGGGAAAACGATACAAGAATTGAGAAGGCGTATATCCAACATACATTAAGGGAATAAGTCTAGTCTCAGATACTGGGGCATAGCTAAGATATCACTAGGCCCAAGACAGAGCAACATTGACAAGAGACTCCAGCAAGAAGAGGCGAGATGATTATATATCGCCTTAAAAGTTTAGCCCCTCAGGGATTGAACGAGGGATTTACCTTTGCTCCATTTCTTTGAAAAGTGGCAACATCTATACTTAAGAATAAACAATGAACAATTAGTGCAGGATGACCATTTAACTACATAAAATCTGTAGTTGCTGGTGATGGATTTATAACATTGGGACAGTGTCTCCTCTTTAATCCAACTTCTATTGGCTCCATCTCCTCTTTTTCTCCATTCCCCGTCTCTCTCCCTTCCCCCTCCTCTTCCCTAATGTATATGAATCATGATTCTAAGAACTATAAATGAGGATTATGAATAAAAAACAAATATAACGCATGAGAAATATATCAGATGAATATAATCTAATATGCCTATAATTATAGATTTATTAGAATTTATAATCATGATTACTTAAAATTAAATAACTGAAATAAAGTGGCCTAAATGGGAGGAAATGCTCAAAACCCCCAAACACTGTGGCGTGTTTATAAGCCAGATCCGTCTTGCTCCGCATCCCAGGATGGAAAGCAAACTACAAACATGTTGCGGTTTGCTCTCCGGTATGTGAATGCAACTAAACGAAATGGAATGGATTTTGGAGCATTCCGTTCTGTTCAGTTCAGTTTTGTCCTCATTGATGATGAATGGGGACAAAACTAAATCGTTTTTCTTCCGGTGTTGAGCCCCTATGACGGATCTCAACACCGGAGAACTAAAATGCTAGTGTGAAAGTAGCCTTATAATGCTTTTTCATATTCCAGAGCTTCCAAAAATTGCACTTTGTCGGGGACAGATGATGTTTAAACACAAAAGGTGTCATGGGATAAAAATCAAATAGATAAAAAAGTGGTTTGGGGGAACAAGCATCCAAATATTATGCCTTGACAGGTCCAGAATACCGGCCCATACAACAAGTGTTGCTTGTCACAAGAAAAAAAAAAAACTTGTTGTGAATGAACCTTGTGGGGGATTAGCTCTTTTTCGGGGGTTGCAACCACACACTTCTTCTTGGACAGACTGCGCTTTATTGTGGCACACGGCATAAAGAAAAAACAATACCTTGCCCGTCTGGGCCCTATCTAAACACGTAGGTTTCCCTGACTCACCTAAAGCGTACCACAGTTCACACCCGTGATGAGATGCGGCTTTCCCAGCCCAACCTCCAGCAGCCTCCAGGCTGCTCCCACACCAGTGTCTCTTGTGGGATAGTGGTCTCTCAACCCTCCTGGCTCAGACCACACAGAGCTACTCCAGCCTTCTGTGTGCAAGTCCCCACCCCCTCTCACTCTGAGGATTCCTTTGTCCCCAGGTGATTACTGCTCCTGGTCTTACTTTGGAAGTGGTGAATGTGGGGAAGACACAGAAAATCCTGCCATATATCTCCCCTAACAACCACGAGGCCTGTCACTGCCTCAAAGCCTAAAAAATTGGGAGCAACAGCAGTGCAGAGTGTATATGGAGATGGTTCAGATATAGTGCCATGTTGCTGCAATATTAGTGGAAACAGTGGTAGCATAGAACGGAACATACAAAGCAGTAGGTCGGGTGTCTATGGGTAGTAATAGTATTAGTGGTAGTGGAGGTAGTAGTGGTAATAGGGCAGATGCTTTGGGTTAATTGTGATGGCAATGGGGGATTAGCAGTGAGGAGCAGCAGCAGTTAAGGCAGTGGCAGCAGCCATATGGTACATTTTGGCAGGCATGCAGTGACATGATGGAGGCTGCAGCAGCCTTACAGAAGATGATAATAGACAGGCGGGAGCAGTGGCATGAAGGCAGTGGTGGTATGATGGAGGCAGCAACAGCCATACAAAACATGATGGTCGACAGGCCGCAGCAGTGGCATGATAATGGCAGCAGTATTATGGAAGCAGGATGGCAGGCAGGCAGAAACAGTGGCAAGATGGGGCACCGCCAGCAAGGACAGATCTAATGTCAACTCTTCGGCCTTAGCGAGAAGAGTGTGAAAATCCTCCCAAATGCAGTCTTCATTCATTTTGACAAAACTGATGTTTTGGATGCTGCGGAGGACAACTTGGTCCGTTTGGGTGTAACCATGTCCCTTGCAGTGCTGAAAACCATCTTCGGGATGACACTGGAGGCTGGGCAAGAAAGAAGAAAGACAGAGTGCTGTGCTAGTTTGGGCCACTGTTCCAGGCTACCTGCCCTGAAATCCATGGGGTTAGGAAACAGAGTAAGTGCCAGAGACTGGTCAGAGTGTAGGTACATTGGCCTGAACCTGGGCATTGAGGCAGAAGCTGTCGGCTTGATGACTGGCCTCAGCTTGGTGTTGCACATGGAAAAATTGCCCTATAATGTTGAGGAGGCTGAATAGAACTTCCCTTTCAGACACACTGGTGGCAGGCGTCTGCTCGCTGAAAGCTGCGGCAAGCTGCTTATACAGTGTTTCCTAGTAACAACGTAATTTGTCCTCCCTTTCTACAGGAGAAAAACATTCCCCCATTTTTCTTTAATAGCGAGGGTCTAAAAACATGGCTATCCAGTAATTATCAGAATGCTTGAGGTCAACTATATGTCTGTCACTGCGTAGGCAAGTGAGCACACAGCCATGTCACCATTCTGGCCAGCGTGTCCAAGAAGCATGTTCTTTCTGACTCTGCCAACCACTGAGACGATTGGGTGTCCTGTCTGCTGCCATTGTCATCTTCGTCCTCTTGCTCCTCCACATCCTGCTCCTTTTCACCCTCTTGCAGTGGTGGCTCCTCATTGTCCATCATGTGAGAGTACAAGGCAGGGATGCTGACTAGGTATCTTCCAGTGAGGCTGAGCGCACGCCATTAGCTCCTTAAAGGCAGCAAAGTCCACTAAATGGTATGGCAGGAACTGTACTGTCAGCAACTTGGCCAAGTAGGAATTAAACTTGCACACCAGTGGATTGCTAGAAATGTATAGTTTTTTTTTTTTTTTGCTGGCCATGCATTCTGTTTTGATGATTATGTAAAATACACTCACCTAAAGAATTATTAGGAACACCTGTTCTATTTCTCATTAATGCGATTATCTAGTCAACCAATCACATGACAGTTGCTTCAATGCATGTAGGGTTGTGATCCTGGTCAAGACAATCTCCTGAACTCCAAACTTAATGTCAGAATGGGAAAGAAAGGCGATTTTAGCAATTTTGAGTGTGGCATGGTTCTTGGTGCCAGACGGGCCGGTCTGAGTATTTCACAATCTGCTTAGTTACTGGGATTTTCACGCACAACCACTTCTAGGGTTTACAAAGAATGGTGTGAAAAGGGAAAAACATCTAGTATGCGGCAGTCCTGTGGGCGAAAATGCCTTGTTGATGCTAGAGGTCAGAGGAGAATGGGCCGACTGATTCAAGCTGATAGAAGAGCAACGTTGACTGAAATAACTACTCGTTACAACCGATGTATGCAGCAAAGCATTTGTGAAGCCACAACACACACAACCTTGAGGCGGATGGGCTACAACAGCAGAAGACCCCACCGGGTACCACTCATCTCCACTACAAATAGAAAAAAAGAGGCTACAATTTGCACGAGCTCACCAAAATTGGACTGTTGAAGACTGGAAAAATGTTGCCTGGTCTGATGAGTCTCGATTTCTGTTGAGACATTCAAATAGTAGAGTCCGAATTTGGCGTAAACAGAATGAGAACATGTATCCATCATGCCTTGTTACCACTGTGCAGGCTGGTGGTGGTGGTGTAATGGTGTGGGGGATGTTTTCTGGGTATACTCTAGACCCCTTAGTGCCAATTGGCCATCGTTTAAATGCCACAGGTTACCTGAGCATTGTTTCTGACCATGTCCATCCCTTCATGACCACCATGTACCCATCCATTTATGGCTACTTCCAGCAGGATAATGCACCATGTCACAAAGCTTGAATCATTTCAAATTGGTTTCTTGAACATGACAATGAGGTCACTATACTAAAATGGCCCCCACAGTCACCATATCTCAACCCAATAGAGCATCTTTGGGATGTGGTGGAACGGGAGCTTCGTGCCCTGGATGTGCATCCCTCAAATCTCCATCAACTGCAAGATGCTATCCTATCAATATGGGCCAACATTTCTAAAGAATGCTATCCGCACCTTGTTGAATCAATGCCACGTAGAATTAAGGCAGTTCTGAAGTCAAAGGGGGGGTCCAACACCGTATTAGTATGGTGTTCCAAATAATTATTTAGGTGAGTGTACATCATACTGCCTGTGGATGGCCTGGCAGCCCAAAGGGGGACTGGGAGAATGAGGGAACTCATGTTTTGGTAGCTGGCTGCCACCTTTGCTTTCCCACGGTATAAGATTATACCCATTCATGTGGTTCAATAGAGCTTTGGAGCCAGGTTTGTGTTTGGTTGGCCAAGTCTTATTTTGATCTTGCAGAGCTTGCAGAGGGCAATGCTTATGTCTTCCTGCAGTGTGAAGAAAACCTGCCAGATGGTAGATAGTCAGGCAGAACTAGAAGAAGCCAAACTTGGCTTATCTCTGGATAGTTTTGGGTCTAATCCACCCACAGTGTCATTGGCATCACTGGATCCCAAAACAGACATGACCTTAGCTGTTCTTTGGGAGGTATGTGGCATCTGCTCTTTATTGCTGCCCTCCTCCTCTGATGTTGCCTTCTCCTCCTCCCTCAGCACCCTGATCCAGCTCCTAGGTCCTGTTCAGTGCACAAACATCATCAGAGTCCTCATTCTCCCTGCCGCTTCAGGGACTGTGAAATATCATTGAAGCTTCTTTGACTCCCCTCCTCCCCTGCTAAACAGTTACCACAACTGCCATTATTGCTGCCCCCATCACCAATACTGTGGATACGGGTGCCACTACTTCTACTACGAACACAGCTATACCTGGGGTCTGTAGCATCCTCCTCATGCTCCTCCTCAGGCATTAAAAATACTGACTGTTCTCACACAAGTTGTCAACAGGGACAGTGTCTTGACTGTTTGTCATAGGGCATGGTGGGGTTTTCTTGCAACTACTTAGAAAAAAGGAAGGTGCCCCACTAAGAAGGGGCAGTGCAGACTGAGAGAACTCCACTGACAGCGTTCTCTAGGGCTGTAAAGAGGAGGAACAACAGGAACAAATTGTTGCTTGCTTGGTATTAAACTTTTTGTGAGGCAAGGCAACTTTGTTGTAATACTGTACTGGGTGGGAGCTCTGTACATTATTAGAATGTATTGGCTCCGATGAGTTATTACTTCGAGAAGAATGGTGAGACTTTGTGTAATAACTTTTGTGATACAATTATTACTGTAAAAAACCTTGATACTGAACTCTGGTTTGGTTCCAAGGTACCACTTGGAAGTAATAACAAAGTAAATATTTGTCTCATCGGAGCCAATACATTCTAATACTGTATGGAGCGCCTGCTGCTTTCTCCTGCATCTGCCCAATCAGATCAACGTACATGTACAGCACTGGGCGGGAAGGGGTTAATGGCATTGGCATTTTACTTTCATTGACTGTTTCTTTCTGTTTCATAACATTTCATAACATCTTTTTCCAACAGACAGTGAAATCTGCCACAAATGTCCCATTGATGAGTGGCCAGATGAGAGAAAAGTGAAATGTCTTCCCAGGCCACATGAGTTTCTGTCATATGAATCTGAGCTCGGGTTACTGTTTTCTGCATTAATTCTGCTACTTTCTGCTGTAACAAGTCTGATTCTAGGATTATTTATTGTACACTGGGACACTCCTATTGTAAAAGCCAATAACCGGACTGTGAGCATCGCTCTCCTGGTCTCCATCTTGCTGAGTTTCCTTTGTGTCTTCTTGTTCCTTGGTCGTCCTGTGGACATAACCTGCATGCTAAGACAGACGTCATTTTCAGTCTTCTTTTCCGCTGCTGTCTCCTCTGTACTCTCTAAGACTATCACAGTCTGCATAGCTTTTAAAGCCACCAAACCCAGTAGTCTGTGGAGAATGTTGGTGGGACACAAACCAGCTAATTATGTTGTCTTGACATTTTCATCTATCCAAGCTCTGATCTGTGTTATTTGGTTGGCCTCTTCTCCTCCATATCAGGAGTATGACTTTATGTCCTATCCTGGGAAGATCATCATTCAGTGTAATGAAGGTTCAGTCACTGCGTTCTACTCTGTGTTGGGCTACATGGGATTTCTGTCATCTGTGAGTTTTGTTCTGGCCTTCATGGTGAGGACATTACCGGACAGTTTTAATGAGGCCAAGTTCTATCACCTTCAGCATGCTGGTGTTCTGCAGTGTCTGGATTGCCATGATCCCGGCTTATTTGAGCACAAGAGGGAAATATGTGGTGGCTGTGGAGATATTTGCTATCTTAACATCTAGCGCCGGAATATTATTCTGTATATTTTTTCCTAAATGTTACATAATGCTCCTAAAGCCTGAATTAAACATTAAAATAAGAAAACAAAGGTTATAGCTATGGCTCATACTGCAGCATGCCTATAAGAAATGACACTAAATGATTTATAGTATATAATTTGTATTAGTAATGTACTTATAGTAAATGATGGTGGTAATAAATGATAAATAAATTACTCTAGTATGTGAAAGATGGAAGAAATTTTCTTTCTAGATAGACACACATGGAAATTAATCACTATAATGTACACTATATTGGGGTAAGTCAATGGATGTCATGTATCTTGACTTCTCCTAAACATTTGGATCTGCACCACATGAAAGGTTAGTATATAAAATGAGAATCCTTGGACTGGGGGAAAATGTCTGCATGTGGGTAAGTAATTGGCTCAGTGATAGAACACTGAGGGTGTTTTTTAATGGTACACACTCAGATTGGGTCACTGTCACTAGTGGGGTACCTCAGGGGTCAGTATATGAGTCCCTATCAGATTAGAACAGTTTCAATGGAGTACAGGAGAAATGGGACTACTTAAAAGTGGCACTATTGAAGGCAACAGATAATTGCATTAGGCTTGTCAGTAAAAGCAAAAAAAGGAAGAGACCATTGTGGTACTCAGCAGAAGTGGCCAAAATCATTCAAAACAAAAAGATAGCATTTAGTAATTATTAAAAAAAAAAAAAAAAATAGGATGACAGGCAAATTTATAAGATTAGATAGAGAGAGGCCAAACAAGTTATAAGAGCTTCCAAAGCACAGGCAGAAGAGAAATTGTCTCAGTCAGTGAAAAAAAGGCGATAAGACATTCTTCAGATACATAAATGAAAAAAGGAAACTAAAACAAGGAATTACCAAATTAAAAACAAAAGAAGGAAGGTATATGAAAGAAGATAAAGAACTAGCTGACTGCCTCAATGAATACTTCTGTTCAGTTTTTACAAAGGAAAATTAAGGAAAAGGACCTCAGTTAGGAAAGAAGACTAATTAATCTTTTGATGCATGTGTCTTTACAGAGGAAGAGGTTCTAAGTCAGCTGTCTAAAATTAATACAAATAAGTCACAGGGGCCTGATGGGATACACCCAAAGTTATTAAAAGAGCTTAGCTGTGAACTAGCAAAACCATTAACAGATTTATTTAACCAATCGCTGGCAACAGGAGTCGTCCCAGAAGATTGGAAATTAGCAAATGTTGTGCCCATTCACAAGAAAGGTAGCAGGGAGGAATCGGGCAACTATAGGCCAGTAAGCCTGACATCAATAGTGGGAAATTAATGGAAACCATACTTAAGGAGCGGATTGTGGAACATCTAAAATTCCAGGGATTGAAAGATGAAAAACAGCATAGGTTTAGTTCAGGGAGATCATGTCAAACTAATCTTATTGATTTTTTTGATTGGGTGATGAAAATATTAGATGGCAGAGGTGCAGTAGAAATCGCTTATCTAGACTTAAGTAAGGCTTTTGATACTGTCCCACATAGAAGGCTTATCAGTAAATTGCGGTCTTTGTGCTTGCACTCCCATATTGTTGAATGGATTAGGCAGTGGCTGAGGGACAGACAAAAGAGGGTTGTAGTCAATGGTGTATATTCAGACCAAGGTCTTGTTACCAGTGGGGTACCTCAGGGATCTGTTCTGGGACCCATATTGTTTAATATCTTTATCAGCAAAATTGCAGAAGGCTTCGATAATAAGGTGTGTCTTTTTGCTGATGACACAAAGATTTGTAACAGGGTTGATGTTCCTGGAGGGATACACCAAATGAAAAAGGACTTAGGAAAACTAGAGGAATGGTCAAAAATCTGGCAACTAAAATTTAATGTTGATAAGTGCAGGATAATGCACCTGGGACATAAAAACCCAAGAGCAGAATCTAAAATCAGTGATACAGTCCTAACCTCACTATCTGAGGAAAGGGATTAAGGGGGTCATTATTTCAGAAGACTTGAAGGTAGGCAGACAATGTCATAGAGCAGCAGGAAATGCTAGCAGAATTCTTGGGTGTATAGGGAGAGGCATTACCAGTAGAAAGAGAGAGGTGCTCATGCAGCACGCCAGACCTGCAGGGTATAGCGACAGTGAGGTCACGGTATGGGCAATCGAGGGTTACTCACTTTCCTGAGGAGAACCCTGGGCAGGCATGCGACAGTGAAAGAGAGGCAGACACTAGTTCCTCTGGGGCACACTCTGTAGATAGGGACCCGACCTGATGGTATGTGAGGTGCCCTGGATGTTATAGGTGTTTTGAGTGCCTTAGGTAAGGTCCCTTTAAGGATCGTGATGCCAGTGCCTGTAACGAGGGCACACCGATTTATAGGAGGATTAAATGAGTATGCAGTTGTTAAACCAAACATTGCTTTACTTGGTGAAAACAGTCCAACTTTGTACATGCAGTTACAGAAGATGTTAATGCAGTCCTTTACAGTTCCAAATGCACAGCAGGTTTATATCACAGCAGGTTTCAATCTTGCAAGATACTTGGAGGGTATATAGTGAATGCTTTGCAGTGCAATGCTGCTCTATCCCCACAGCTATTCTAGCTGGCTGGATCCCAAGGCCCGGATGCCTAATTGCTGGCTTAAATCCTTGGTATAAATTCCTTCCTCCAGTATTGACACTTGCTTAAGGTTACAGTACCTTTGTTTCCTAGCTGTCTCACTGCTGGATGGGAAAGGTGGCTGCAGGTTTCTCCCAGGAGGTGCTGTCCTACTACTGGGGTATCTCAACTGAGCTATCCTTAGCCTCAGGAGCATCAGGCTGACGAGGTAACTCCTCTAGTCCCCTGGAATACACTGCCTCTCCCCTGTCTGGGCCGTCCTATATATAACTAGGGCTCTCTAGCTCCCTCTAACACCTGGGAGGCTAAACTGCACCCTGACAGGCCTGACACCCAGTTAACACAGGGAAATGCATACACATGACATTCAATGCAATAAGACACATTAACCCCTTTTGTGTAGTGCCCACCTTCACCTAGTGGGACACTACATACCCCCACGCTATGACATTGCCCGTCCTCGGCGCAACATGAAGGGTCCGCCCATCTGGAAAATGCAGAAAATGCATACCAGCAATCACCACAATAACAATATAAACAATGGCAAACAGTGTCACTGAGAGGAGTGGTGAAAAGGGGTGTTGTTCTCTTCTTTCAGGATAATGTCAGGGAACAGGGGCGCTGACCTGGTGCAGCGTATCAATAAACCAGGATAGTCCATTATAAGCAAATTGTCCATAATAAATGTAAAATGAGTCCGTACCCAGGTTTGCAAACAGGGTTAAACAGGGGTTTCCCGTGAGGGGCTACCTGGGCCCATAATGTAGTCTCCAAACCTCACAGGTGGGTGCCCCCTGGTAGAAAGGGTGGACCTCCTTACGGGCAAGGGTTCTTCCTGCCCGGACTCAGGAAGGTCAGAGGAGCCCACCGCCTCTGGAGCTTCTTCAGGAGCTCTCTGGGGTAAGGTGTCCTGAGGCTGAGGGCTGACAGGAACAGGAGCAGGAACCACTAAATTCAACCAGGGCGTGAGGGCCCAGTGGAGCGGCTCTTTGTCATGGATCAAGTTCTCCACAGCCTGCATAGGGTCCATAGGTGGAGCCGGCGACTCTTCTTCAGAAGGCTCAGGCTCCATCTCCTCTGCCGCTGGTTCTCCTTCTATACCGGGCTTGAGACGGTTCCTGTGAACGATTTGGGAACCTTTTCCTTCCCTGGAGACTTGGTAGATGTGTGCTGCAGCATTGGGGATGGCAGTAATAATATAGGGAATCCTTTCCCATTTGCTGTCCAACTTGCTGGTCCGGTGGTTGTTTTTCAACCACACCTTGTCTCCAAGAGCCAGGGGTTCCGCATGGGCAGCCTGGTCATAGTCTTTTTGCTGCCTTTCTCGAACAATCTCCATACGTTCCTGGACAATATCCTTAGCATTGAGTAGACGCCTTTGGTGTTCCACTACCCAATCAGTCCTGGGCAGTGGGTTGATCACATCCGCTACTTGTACACCCAGGGAGTGGTCCGCAGGCAATCTCCCTTGTCGGCCAAACATCAAATAGAACGGGGTGTAACCGGTGGAACAATGGATGGTGTTGTTGTAAGTGTACATGAGCTGCCGCAACAGAGTAGGCCAATCACCCCTCGTCTCAGTGGGTACTGCTCTCAACATTTCAATGAGAGTCTTATTCATTTTTTCACAGAGTCCGTTACCTTGCGGATGATAGGCGGTGGTCCGGACTTTCTGGCAGTTATGTAGCAGGCACATCTCATGGAACAGCTGCGACTCAAACGCAGACCCTTGGTCGGTGAGGATCCTTTCTGGGCAGCCGTAGGGCAGCAGGAAATGCTTCCAGAACGCCTCTGCTATAGTCTTGGCTGTCAGGTCTCTCACAGGCACTGCTACGACAAACTTGGTGAAGTGATCAATAATAGTCCTGTCATATGTATACCCTGAGCGACTCGGCTCCAACTTCACATGGTCAATAGCGACAAGTTCTAAAGAAGCTGTACTTACAATAGGATGGAGAGGCACCCTCTGGTCATGGCGTTCAGTTTGCTCCACAGCACAGGCAGTGCATTCTCGGCACCATTTCTCAATGTCTTCTCTCATCCCAATCCAATAGAATCGTCTGCGAATAGTGGCCTCAGTCTTCTGCACACCGAAGTGTCCGGACTGGTTGTGATACATATCCAGCACCAGGCTGGCATCCCGACGTGGCAGGAGAATTTGGTACACTCTATCACAGGACACTGGATCCAGACTCCTTCTGAGCAACAGGCCTCTTTGAAGGAATAGTTGGTGGCGATGTCTCCACAGTCTCGCTAGTTCTGGGTCTGCACTCTTCCTGCGGCTCCTCTCAGGGATTTTCCCACTGGTAAGGAAGTCAAGCAGTTCACCGAGGACTCTACTTTCGGACTGGAGCTTAATCCATCTTTCTTGATCGCCTCTGGACTCAGGACCATCTGATGAGGGAGGATCAGCAGCCTGGAGATCTTCAGTACGGATATTATCCTGCTGGGCAAATTTATTGTAGAACGCTGGCATTTCCATTTCTTCCCAGGCATCTTTTAGTTCATCCGGGGCCTCTGTAGTGGGAAGCCGCGACAGAGCATCAGCGTTATCATTGGAGCGGTCTGCCCGGTATTTCACAGTAAAGTCATAGTTGGCAAGGCAGGAGGCCCCTCTTTGCTCCAGTGCCCCTAATTTGGCTGTATTCAAATGCGCCAGGGGATTATTGTCCGTGAAGGCAACAAATGGTGTGGCAGCGAAATAGTCCTTAAACTTTTCAGTCACAGCCCACACTAAGGCAAGAAACTCCAGCTTGAAAGAACTGTAATTCTGGTCGTTCTTTTCTGCTCCCTTCAGGGATCTGCTGGTGTAGGCAATTACCCTTTCTTTGTTATCTTGCACTTGAGCCAACACGGCCCCCAGGCCTCTTTTACTGGCATCTGTGTAGAGGTGGAATGGCTTCTGATAATCTGGGTAACCCAGAACAGGGGGTTCAGTCAACTTCTTCTTTAGGAGTTGAAAGGCAATTTCCCGTTCTTCATTCCATTCAACAGGAATAGGAGTTTTTGGGCTCTTCTTTGGATGCCCCCTCAGGAGTTCCTGGATGGAATCCGCAATTTGTGCGAAATGCGGGATGAAACGCCTGTAATACCCTGCAAAACTGAGAAAGCTTCTTACCTCTTTCACGGTCGTAGGAGTAGGCCAGTTGCGGACCGCAGCAAGTTTATCAGGATCAGGCTGTACTCCTTCGGCACTGACAACGTGCCCGAGGTATTTGACCGCTGGTTTCAGCAGGTGGCACTTGGATGGCTTGATTTTGAGGCCATATTTGGTAAGAACTTGAAACACCTCACCCAGGTGCTTTAAATGGTCCTCATACGTCTTGGAGTATATAATGACGTCATCCAGGTATAATAGTACAGTCTCAAAATTCCTATGGCCTAAACAACGTTCCATCAGCCTCTGGAACGTTCCTGGAGCGTTACACAGTCCAAACGGCATATAATTAAATTCAAACAGGCCCATAGGTGTAGTGAAAGCAGTCTTTTCCCGATCTTCTGGGGCCATGGGTACTTGCCAGTACCCACTGGTTAAGTCCAAGGTGGAGAAATAGGCTGATGACCCCAGGGCAGTCAAGGACTCTTCAATGCATGGCAATGGATATGCATTTTTGTGGGTGATTTGATTAATTTTTCTGTAATCCACGCAGAACCTTATGCTGCCATCTTTTTTTCAAACAAGAACTAGGGGTGCAGCCCAGGGACTATGACTGTCCCGGATTATATTAGAGTCTTTCATCTCTTGTATCGTTTCTTTCACAGATTGATAGGTAGTAGGTGGTATGGGTCTGTGTCTCTCCTTAATAGGAGGATGAGAGCCAGTGGGTATGGTGTGTTTGATTACACTGACCTCTCCGTAGTTCGTGGAGTGTTTGCTGAAAGCCTGGTGGTGCTCCTTCACCAGCTTCAAGACTCCCTCTATTTGCTTCTTTGGGGGGGATTCGTTCCCATGTAGTTCTTCCCACCAGGATGTTGTAGGGGTGCTGCTGCTCTGTGTGGTCTGGAACGCCTCTGTGGCAGGCAGACGGATCACATCCTGGAAAGACACTTGGAAAAGCTGAGCAACGGGGCAATGCTTAAGGAGAGTAACGGGGTGATCACCAAAGTTAATTAAACGGATAGACACTTTACCTTGAGACTTGTTCACCAGGCTCTTGGCTGTCCGTATGAAGGGATGATTCTCAATGGGAATAGGTTCCACTAGGGCTTGATAGTCCTGGCCCTGGATCCCTAACACAGCACGGCACCACAGGATGTTCTGGGAATTTGGAGGCAGTATTACCGGCCGGTTATCCCGGATCCGGACAGTACAAATTTCTCCTTTCTTGTTGGCGAACCTTTGTTGAGCACACAGCACACTAATAGTCTTTTGAATAACTCTTCTGGAAGCAGGTGAGGCTGAAGATATAGTTTGATTTAATGCGTCAAGCACTTTGGAGTAAAAAATTTTTAGAACGTTAGTCCCTAAGATCACAGAGTGTCCTCCTTTAACTCCTGCTTGTACCACAATTACGTCTTGCTGTGGCAGGGTGGCTTCTCCCACCTGAAGAGTAGGTTCCCAATACCCATGCATTTTCACTGGCTTACCGTTGCTGGTAATGATATCTAGCCAGGACTCTGGTGGCTGGGTGAGGAGACTTGGATCCCAGAACTTGTCAAAGGCAGGCCGTTGAATGGTGGTGACCTGTGACCCAGTGTCCAACAGGGCTTCAAAAGGTATCCCGTTGATACATATATTAATTTTTGGACGGGATCCTACATACTTAGGCATCCAGCTTGGATCCTTTGGACCTACTGTTCTACCTCCCGAGGGGCGGTCCTCTGCCTCAGGGGTTGCCCGTTGTAACTGCCAGCACATTGATTCAGTATGTCCATATTTCTTGCAGTGGTGGCAGACAGGCTGTTTTCTACTTCTGGGCCGGTACTTCGGTCGCCCATCAGGTTCTTTTGGATATACATCTCCATATGCAGGTGGGAGTCTTGGAGGAAAAGGGCCTTCATCTTCCAGTAACAGTGGTCTCTCCCACTCCTCTATTTTCTTACACACCTTCTACAAGCTTAGAGTAAGATGGTTCACTTGCTCCATTAATGCTGCCACCACATCTGTGACTGGAGCCTGGGTGGCCTGACTGACTCGTGCAGGCCCCACATTAACAGTCTTTTTCTGACAAGCTTAAGGTTCAGGGAAGGCTGCTGGCCCTGGAGCAGGGTTCTGGCCTAGTATACTGATGGCCAATTCCTTAAAATCCAAAAATGTACAGTGAGGGTGTTGAGCTGACAACATCCGTAGCTGGCCCTTTAAATGCTCAGTACTTATGCCCGCAATGAATTGCTCTCTAAGAGTCCGGTCCTGGTCCTCAGCTTCTTTAGGATCCACTTGGACTACAGCTCTCAGCGTCTCTTGTAAGGACAGGGCAAAATCGCGGAGCGACTCTCCAGGCTGCTGCTTTCTGCTGAAGAAACGCATTTTAACTTCTGACACCGTTCTGGCCTCAAATGTGGTGCCCAAGCGATCAAAAATCTGTTCCAGGCTACTCTTCTCAGAACGGGGCCAGGACATGACTTCCCTGCGGGCGGCCCCTTCTAACTGAGCTAGGAGGATCTCCATTTGTTGTTCAGCAGTTATGGGATAAAGCCAGAACAAGGCCAGTATCTGCTCCCTGAAGTCCTTTAGCTTGTGGGCTTCCCCTGAATAACGTGGGAACCAGGGGGCCCCAAAATAATATGGCATGGTTAGCGGAATCAGGCTGGGCGGTGCCGCGGCGGCAGGGGCCCTAGAGTCGGCTGTAGGTACTTCAGAGGGCACGACTGGGGCCGCCTGTCCAATTTCCTCAGGTGTGGACATGGTGTTGCTAGGTGGGTATGGCCCTTTAAATGTAGCGGAGCAGACCGGAGCGGCAATGGTAATAACTTTTATTTATTTTTTCCACAGTAAAGTCTCTGGTCACTAGAGGGGGTCCCTCCGGTGCCCTGGCAGGGGTCTGGAACGTTACGGTAAGGTAGTTGGAAGAGCCGGCAAAATTTAAAGTCTGTACTTACTCCGACGATGCTCGCTCGCGAGATGCGTGGCTACGGGCGTTGAGCGTCCTGCATACAGCATCAGCAGGTGGGCGCGGCCTCTCGTAGCTCCGGGACTCAGGTAGGCGGCACCTTTTCTTCCAGACAGGGCGGCGTTCTTCATCCTTGTTGGCTGGGCGATGACTCCGCCTGGTTCTTTTCGCGCCAAAGTCCTCTTTTTCACGCCAAACGGTTCCACAAGGCGCACTTGTAATCCCACTCAGGTTAAGTGGGCAAAATCGCTGTCGATTCACTGACAGCAAGCGGTGGCTTAAATAAGCAGCAAACAGTCCAGACAATCTTCACACCGCAAATTATTACATTTCACTTTGGCCCAGCAATTTTCAATAAAGCAATTAGGGCTTGGTCACTTTAAGGCAAATAATAGCACACAGTTTTTATATCCGCAATGGCGCAGGAATGATCGTATCCTGTTTGTGACGCCAATTTATGCAGCACGCCAGACCTGCAGGGTATAGCGACAGTGAGGTCACGGTATGGGCAATCGAGGGTTACTCACTTTTCTGAGGAGAACCCTGGGCAGGCATGGGGCAGTGAAAGAGAGGCAGACACTAGTTCCTCTGGGGCACACTCTGTAGATAGGGACCCGACCTGATGGTATGTGAGGTGCCCTGGATGTTATAGGTGTTTTGAGTGCCTTAGGTAAGGTCCCTTTAAGGATCGTGATGCCAGTGCCTGTAACGAGGGCACACCGATTTATAGGAGGATTAAATGAGTATGCAGTTGTTGAACCAAACATTGCTTTACTTGGTGAAAACAGTCCAACTTTGTACATGCAGTTACAGAAGATGTTAATGCAGTCCTTTACAGTTCCAAAAAGCACAGCAGGTTTATATCACAGCAGGTTTCAATCTTGCAAGATACTTGGAGGGTATATAGTGAATGCTTTGCAGTGCAATGCTGCTCTATCCCCACAGCTATTCTAGCTGGCTGGATCCCAAGGCCCGGATGCCTAATTGCTGGCTTAAATCCTTGGTATAAATTCCTTCCTCCAGTATGGGCACTTGCTTAAAGGGGTTGTCCAAGTTATATTTATTGATGACCTATCCTCAGGATAGGTCATCAATATCAGATCGGAGGGAGTCCGACACCCGACACTCCCTCCGATCAGCTGTTTGAAGAGAAGGCGTGCGCGGTGTCAGCGCTGCCTCCTGTTCACTGTTTACCTTCTAGCCGTTGCATCTGCAGTGGTGAGCAGGTGTAATTACACCCAAGCCTTCCTATTGAAATGAATGGGATGGTTAGGTGTAATTACACCTGCTCACCACTGCAGATGCAACGGCTAGAAGGTAAACAGTGAAGAGGAGGCTGTGCTGGCACGGCCCGCTCCTTCTCTTCAAACATCTGATCGGAGGGGGTGCCGGACCCCGCCGATCTGATATTGCTGACCTATCCTGAGGATAGGTCATCAATAAATATAACTTGGACAACCCCTTTAAGGTTACAGTACCTTTGTTTCCTAGCTGTCTCACTGCTGGATGGGAAAGGTGGCTGCAGGTTTCTCCCAGGAGGTGCTCTCCTACTACTGGGGTATCTCAACTGAGCTATCCTTAGCCTCAGGAGCTTCAGGCTTACGAGGTAACTCCTCTAGTCCCCTGGAATACACTGCCTCTCCCCTGTCTGGGCCGTCCTATATATATCTAGGGCTCTCTAGCTCCCTCTAACGCCTGGGAGGCTAAACTGCACCCTGACAGGCCTGACACCCAGTTAACACAGGGAAAAGCATACACATGACATTCAATGCAATAAGACACATTAACCCCTTTTGTGTAGTGTCCACCTTTACCTAGTGGGACACTACACTCATGCCGCTCTACAGAGCACTAGTGAGACCTCATTTGGAGTATTGTGCTCAGTACTGGAGACCATATCTCCAGAAGGATATTGATACTTTGGAGAGAGTTCAGAGAAGAGCTACTAAACTAGTACATGGATTGTAGGATAAAACTTACCAGGAAAGATTAAAGGACCTTAACATGTATAGCTTGGAAGAAAGAAGAGACAGAGGGGATATGATAGAAACTTTTAAATACATAAAGGGAATCAACAAGGTAAAAGAGGAGAGAATATTTAAAAGAAGAGAAACTGCTACAAGAGGACACAGTTTTAAATTAGCGGGGCAAAGGTTTAAAAGTAATATCAGGAAGTATTACTTTACTGAGAGAGTAGTGGATGCATGGAATAGCCTTCCTGCAGAAGTGGTAGCTGCAACTACAGTGAAGGAGTTTAAGCATGCATGGGATAGGCATAAGGCTATCCTTCATATAAGATAGGGCCAGGGGCTATCCATAGTATTCAGTATATTGGGCAGACTAGATGGGCCAAATGGTTCTTATCTGCCGACACATTCTATGTTTCTATGTGTTGGGACTAGAAAGAAGCTATATGTTAATTGATGACTTAATCACCTATAATTGAGAGTACAAAGAGTGGGGATGGTGATTCTTATTAAAACTCAACTTTCATTCATTTGATAGAAAAGGGTCCCTAGATATTCTTATTTGATAACAAAAAAGTGCACAATAACACAAAAGATAGTGAATAACGTGGTGCACGGCGGCACCTAAGATAACTGGTAGTCCTACCGCTCTCCTAGAGTCCTCCGATTTTGGTAGATATTCAGTAGATGTAATATTACTGAGGGTAGAGCAATCAGCACCGGACGGGGGTATTAGTGGGTGCTAGCGTGGCCCTAGCGTCCTCTTCACGGAGCACCCATTCTGATAAGAACGACCCCGTCCGGAACCTTGCCCTTTTGCTACTTAGCCCTATTGTGCCCTAGTGCAGCTAATCCCTACACGCATGTTTCGTGTGAAAACTCATCAGGGGAATATTGAGCACATACAGAGGGGCAATACATTAACATATGGTGTTGGTACACGTGAAACAGTGATCAACACACACGGTTATTAGGTGTGACAAAAAAGACACATTGATACATTACAGGTGGTAGCCCCTGTTCCAGGCTCCACACACGTATCGGGGCTCAAGATGAGAAGGCAGTGTTGAATGGGCGACCAAGTGATAATAGGGTCCCTATTCATGAGAGCAGCGATGTGTCCTGAGGCTGTGGTGTAGCCTACTTGAAGGGAAATCGCCCGCTCGTATTTAAACAAACTTTGGCCTCAGAACAAGGCTTGGAGCGCAGCGCGGTGACGTTAGCGGGGTGGTCGGCTTCACTGCGCATGCGCCGTTCATTCTGAAGATAGACAGCACTTGTAGGATGTAAGATGACGTGGTCAGTTGCGAACGCGTCATTGCAGATGGCTGTGGGTTGTGTCATCAGCCCGGGAGACATTGCATCCAGCGGCCATCGTTTAATAGGTTGCCTAAAACGGTGCATATTATAATGGCATTTCTGGCAGTAAGATGAAAATGAAATTATTCTGGTCAGTACAGTCCTTACACAGACGCATGGCCTAGCATTGCCTTACACAGAAAGTATATTGGTGAACACCTGGGAGACCTTACCAACAAAAGAGATACAGCTGTATCTCGTCATGTACATGACTACCATCATGGGTACCCGCGGAGCATTAACATTATGGTTATTGAGGTGGTCACCCTTGCGGGGAGGGGACTGGGACCGTATACTTCTACAACATGAAGCCCGTTAGATCTATACCCTGCGTACAGTAGCCCCCCATGGTCTAAATCAGGCATGTCCAAACTGCGGCCCTCCAGCTGTTGCAAAACTACAACTCCCAGCATGCCCTAATAGGTGTAAGCTATCCAGGCAGGCTGGGAGTTGCAGTTTTGCAACAGCTGGAGGGCCGCAGTTTGGACATGCCTGGTCTAAATGAACAACTCTGCTTTGGTTGCTTCATCTGACAACCATAGCAAAAGACAATGATGGACAGTAATTCCTGTCTTTTATATCTGACAGGTTCATTTATCTTAATATGAAAAATATACTTTCTGTGTAAGCCAATGCTAGGCCATGCGTCTGTGTAAGGACTGTACTGACCAGAATAACTTCATTTTCATCTTACTGCCAGAAATGCCATTATAATATGCACCATTTTTGCTATAGACCGTGCTATAATGATGGTTGCCACAAACTGTCCCGGTTACTAGGCAACCTATTAAACAATGGCCGCTGGATGCAATGTGTCCCGGGCTGATGACACAACCCACCGTGCTGCGCTCCAAGCCTCGTTCTGAGGCCAAAGTTTGTTTAAATACGAGCGGGTGATTTCCCTCAAGTAGACTACACCACAGCCTCAGGACACATCGCTGCTCTCATGAATAGGGACCCTATTATCACTAGGCCGCCCATTCAACACTGCCTTCTCATCTTTAGGTACGTGTGTGGAGCCTGGAACAGGGGCTACCACCTGTAATGTATCAATGTGTCTTTTTTGTCACACCTAATAACCGTGTGTGTTGATCACTGTTTCACGTGTACCAACACCATATGTTAATGTATTGCCCCTCTGTATCTGCTCAATATTCCCCTGATGAGTTTTCACACGAAACATGCGTGTAGGGATTAGCTGCACTAGGGCACAATAGGGCTAAGTAGCAAAAGGGCAAGGTTCTGGACGGGGTTGTTCTTATTAGAATGGGTGCTCCGTGAAGAGGACGCTAAGGCCACGCTAGCACCCACATCTTGGGGCTGTCTAGGGACCTAGAACCCACTAATACCCCCGTCCGGCGCTGACTGCTCTACCCTCAGTAATATTACATCTACTGAATATCTACAAAAAACGGTGGACTCCAGGAGAGCGGTAGGACTACCGGTTATCTTAGGTGCCGCCGTGCACCATGTTATTCACTATCTTTTGTGTTATTGTGCACTTCTTTGTTATCAAATAAGAATATCTAGGGACCCTTTTCTATCAAATGAATTAAAAGTTAAGTTTAAATAAGAATCACCATCCCCACTCTGTCTTTGTACTCTATGTATTGTGCCCTATTCTCTTCAATACATTAATGATCTTATAGAGAGGCTGCACAGAAAAGTAACTTTTTGCAGATGACACTAAACTGTTTAACTGTAGTAACACAGAAGTGGACAGTCTACTGCTACAGATGTGTTTGGATTAGAGATAAGCAAACCTTTAGACATTCGGTTTATAATACCTGTAGGAGAGTACCTGGGGTGGTGGTAGACGGGAGGTACGTGCCACCGGGGGTCCTGGCCCCGGTGGATTAAGAGCCGGAAAAGTGCATTTTGCAGCGGTTATGCTGTTAACACAGCGGATCCAGGCCGGCTCTTACTGGGAGCAGGCAGACGGGCGGGTGCCTGTCTCCCCATGGTCCAGGCCAGGTTTTGCAGGGAAGGGTTAAAACCCAACCAGCAACAAGGGTGTGGTGTGCAATGTGAAGCTTCTGTGTTCTCTGGCTGTGAGAGTGAGAGCTGGAGGTGAGCTGGGCTGGGCTGAGGCCTGTAAAGCTGAAGCCAGGAGTAGGGATGAGCGAACTCGAACTGTATAGTTCGGGTTCGTACCGAATTTTGGGGTGTCCGTGACACGGACCCGAACCCGGACATTTTCGTAAAAGTCCGGGTTCGGGTTCGGTGTTCGTCGCTTTCTTCGCGCTTTTGTGACGCTTTCTTGGCGCTTTTGTGACGCTTTCTTGGCGCTTTTTGAAAGGCTGCAAAGCAGCCATTCAACAAGCGTCATACTACTTGCCCCAAGAGGCCATCACAGCCATGCCTACTATTGGCATGGCTGTGATTGGCCAGAGCACCATGTGACCCAGCCTCTATTTAAGCTGGAGTCACATAGCGCCGCCCGTCACTCTGCTCTGATTAGCGTAGGGAGAGGTTGCGGCTGCGACAGTAGGGCGAGATTAGGCAGATTAACTCCTCCAAAGGACTTGATTAACTGATCGATCTGCAGCTGTGGATCATTGAGCTGCTGATCCTCAATTGCTCACTGTTTTTAGGCTGCACAGACCGTTTGTCAGTCTCATTTTTCTGGGGTGATCGGCGGCCATTTTGTGTCTTGTGGTGCGCCAGCACAAGCTGCGACCAAGTGCATTTAACCCTCAATGGTGTGGTTGTTTTTTGGCTAAAGCCTACATCAGGGTGAAGCTGTCACACCAAGTGCATTTAACCAGCAATAGTCTGTTCATTTTTTGGCCATATACAAAATCAGGGGCAAGCTGCGCCTGTCACCAAGTGCATTTAACCCTCAATGGTGTGGTTGTTTTTTGGCTAAAGCCTACATCAGGGTGAAGCTGTCACACCAAGTGCATTTAACCAGCAATAGTCTGTTCATTTTTTGGCCATATACAAAATCAGGGGCAAGCTGCGCCTGTCACCAAGTGCATTTAACCCTCAATGGTGTGGTTGTTTTTTGGCTAAAGCCTACATCAGGGTGAAGCTGTCACACCAAGTGCATTTAACCAGCAAAAGTCTGTTCATTTTTTGGCCATATACAAAATCAGGGGCAAGCTGCGCCTGTCACCAAGTGCATTTAACCCTCAATGGTGTGGTTGTTTTTTGGCTAAAGCCTACATCAGGGTGAAGCTGTCACACCAAGTGCATTTAACCAGCAATAGTCTGTTTATTTTTTGGCCATATCCCAGTCTAATTCTGTCACTAAATCCATACCGGTCACCCAGCGCCTAAATACTAGGCCTCAAATTTATATCCAGCTAAATCTGTCCCTAGTGCTGTAGCTGGGCGAGTTATTTAGTGTCCGTTCAAGCACATTTCTTGTTCTGGGTTGAAATACAATTCCCAATTTAGCAATTTCATAATTTAGTGGTTCCTGCTATATCAGAGCTATTTGAAATCTATCCCAAAAAGGGTATATAATATTGAAGGTGCACATTGGGTCATTCAGAATAACTTCACACACACCCGCTACTGTGTATTTCCAAGTCTAATTCTGTCACTAAACCCATACCGGTGACCCAGCGCCTAAATACTAGGCCTCAAATTTAAATCCCTCTAAATCTCTCGTTACCCACCGCTGTACTGTTGTTGCTGGGCAAGATATTTAGTGTCCGTCAAAGCACATTTTTTGTTCTGGGTTGAAGTACAATTCCCAATTTAGCAATTTCATAATTTAGTGGTTTCTGCTATATCAGAGCTATTTGAAATCTATCCCTAAAAGGGTATATAATATTGAAGGTGCACATAGGGTCATTCAGAATAACTTCACACACACGCTTCTGTGCATTTCCAAGTCTAATTCTGTCACTAAATCCATACCGGTGACCCAGCGCCTAAATACTAGGCCTCAAATTTAAATCCCTCTAAATCTCTCGTTACCCACCGCTGTACTGTTGTTGCTGGGCAAGATATTTAGTGTCCGTCAAAGCACATTTTTTGTTCTGGGTTGAAGTACAATTCCCAATTTAGCAATTTCATAATTTAGTGGTTTCTGCTATATCAGAGCTATTTGAAATCTATCCCTAAAAGGGTATATAATATTGAAGGTGCACATAGGGTCATTCAGAATAACTTCACACACACGCTTCTGTGCATTTCCAAGTCTAATTCTGTCACTAAATCCATACCGGTGACCCAGCGCCTAAATACTAGGCCTCAAATTTAAATCCCTCTAAATCTCTCGTTACCCACCGCTGTACTGTTGTTGCTGGGCAAGATATTTAGTGTCCGTCAAAGCACATTTTTTGTTCTGGGTTGAAGTACAATTCCCAATTTAGCAATTTCATAATTTAGTGGTTTCTGCTATATCAGAGCTATTTGAAATCTATCCCTAAAAGGGTATATAATATTGAAGGTGCACATAGGGTCATTCAGAATAACTTCACACACACCCGCTACTGTGTATTTCCAAGTCTAATTCTGTCACTAAACCCATACCTGTCACCCAGCGCCTAAATACTAGGCCTCAAATTTAAATCCCTCTAAATCTCTCGTTACCGCTGTCCTGTTGTAGCTGGGAAAGTTATTTAGTGCCCGTCAAAGCACATTTTTTGTTCTGGGTTGAAGTACAATTCCCAATTTAGCAATTTCATAATTTAGTGGTTCCTGCTATATCAGAGCTATTTGAAATCTATCCCAAAAAGGGTATATAATATTCAAGGTGCACATTGGGTCATTCAGAATAACTTCACACACACGCTTCTGTGCATTTCCAAGTCTAATTCTGTCACTAAATCCATACCGGTCAGCCAGCGCCTAAATACTAGGCCTCAAATTTATATCCCGCTGAATTTGAATACAATACATTGGGCCAAATAATATATTTGTTGTTGTGGTGAACCATAACAATGAGAAAAACATCTAGTAAGGGACGCGGACGTGGACATGGTCGTGGTGGTGTTAGTGGACCCTCTGGTGCTGGGAGAGGACGTGGCCGTTCTGCCACATCCACACGTCCTAGTGTACCAACTACCTCAGGTCCCAGTAGCCGCCATAATTTACAGCGATATATGGTGGGGCCCAATGCCGTTCTAAGGATGGTAAGGCCTGAGCAGGTACAGGCATTAGTCAATTGGGTGGCCGACAGTGGATCCAGCACGTTCACATTATCTCCCACCCAGTCTTCTGCAGAAAGCGCACAGATGGCGCCTGAAAACCAACCCCATCAGTCTGTCACATCACCCCCATGCATACCAGGGAAACTGTCTCAGCCTCAAGTTATGCAGCAGTCTCTTATGCTGTTTGAAGACTCCGCTGGCAGGGTTTCCCAAGGGCATCCACCTAGCCCTTCCCCAGCGGTGAAAGACATAGAATGCACTGACGCACAACCACTTATGTTTCCTGATGATGAGGACATGGGAATACCACCTCAGCATGTCTCTGATGATGACGAAACACAGGTGCCAACTGCTGCGTCTTTCTGCAGTGTGCAGACTGAACAGGAGGTCAGGGATCAAGACTGGGTGGAAGACGATGCAGGGGACGATGAGGTCCTAGACCCCACATGGAATGAAGGTCGTGCCACTGACTTTCACAGTTCGGAGGAAGAGGCAGTGGTGAGACCGAGCCAACAGCGTAGCAAAAGAGGGAGCAGTGGGCAAAAGCAGAACACCCGCCGCCAAGAGACTCCGCCTGCTACTGACCGCCGCCATCTGGGACCGAGCACCCCAAAGGCAGCTTCAAGGAGTTCCCTGGCATGGCACTTCTTCAAACAATGTGCTGACGACAAGACCCGAGTGGTTTGCACGCTGTGCCATCAGAGCCTGAAGCGAGGCATTAACGTTCTGAACCTGAGCACAACCTGCATGACCAGGCACCTGCATGCAAAGCATGAACTGCAGTGGAGTAAACACCTTAAAACCAAGGAAGTCACTCAGGCTCCCCCTGCTACCTCTTCTGCTGCTGCCGCCTCGGCCTATTCTGCTGCTGCCGCCTCGGCCTCTTCCTCCGCCTCTGGAGGAACGTTGGCACCTGCCGCCCAGCAAACAGGGGATGTACCACCAACACCACCACCACCACCTCCGTCACCAAGCGTCTCAACCATGTCACACGCCAGCGTTCAGCTCTCCATCTCACAAACATTTGATAGAAAGCGTAAATTCCCACCTAGCCACCCTCGATCCCTGGCCCTGAATGCCAGCATTTCTAAACTACTGGCCTATGAAATGCTGTCATTTAGGCTGGTGGACACAGACAGCTTCAAACAGCTCATGTCGCTTGCTGTCCCACAGTATGTTGTTCCCAGCCGGCACTACTTCTCCAAGAGAGCCGTGCCTTCCCTGCACAACCAAGTATCCGATAAAATCAAGTGTGCACTGCGCAACGCCATCTGTGGCAAGGTCCACCAAACCACAGATACGTGGACCAGTAAGCACGGCCAGGGACGCTATATCTCCCTAACTGCACACTGGGTAAATGTAGTGGCAGCTGGGCCCCAGGCGGAGAGCTGTTTGGCGCACGTCCTGCCGCCGCCAAGGATCGCAGGGCAACATTCTTTGCCTCCTGTTGCCACCTCCTCCTTCTCGGCTTCCTCCTCCTCTTCTTCCACCTGCTCATCCAGTCAGCCACACACCTTCACCACCAACTTCAGCACAGCCCGGGGTAAACGTCAGCAGGCCATTCTGAAACTCATATGTTTGGGGGACAGGCCCCACACCGCACAGGAGTTGTGGCGGGGTATTGAACAACAGACCGACGAGTGGTTGCTGCCGGTGAGCCTCAAGCCCGGCCTGGTGGTGTGTGATAATGGGCGAAATCTCGTTGCAGCTCTGGGACTAGCCAATTTGACGCACATCCCTTGCTTGGCGCATGTGCTGAATTTGGTGGTGCAGAAGTTCATTCACAACTACCCCGACATGTCAGAGCTGCTGCATAAAGTGCGGGCCGTCTGTTCGCGCTTCCGGCGTTCACATCCTGCCGCTGCTCGCCTGTCTGCGCTACAGCGTAACTTCGGCCTTCCCGCTCACCGCCTCATATGCGACGTGCCCACCAGGTGGAACTCCACCTTGCACATGCTGGACAGACTGTGCGAGCAGCAGCAGGCCATAGTGGAGTTTCAGCTGCAGCACGCACGGGTCAGTCGCACTACAGAACAGCACCACTTCACCACCAATGACTGGGCCTCCATGCGAGACCTGTGTGCCCTGTTGCGCTGTTTCGAGTACTCCACCAACATGGCCAGTGGCGATGACACCGTTATCAGCGTTACAATACCACTTCTATGTCTCCTTGAGAAAACACTTAGGGCGATGATGGAACAGGAGGTGGCCCAGGAGGAGG
This sequence comes from Bufo gargarizans, assembly GCF_014858855.1. Lineage (NCBI taxonomy): Eukaryota > Metazoa > Chordata > Amphibia > Anura > Bufonidae > Bufo > Bufo gargarizans. Next base: position 22,894,063 of record NC_058080.1, on the reverse strand, counting down.
AGGAGGAGGATGAGGAAGAGGGGTCATTTTTAGCACTTTCAGGCCAGTCTCTTCGAAGTGACTCAGAGGGAGGTTTTTTGCAACAGCAGAGGCCAGGTACAAATGTGGCCAGCCAGGGCCCACTACTGGAGGACGAGGAGGACGAGGATGAGGAGGAGGTGGAGGAGGATGAGGATGAAGCATGGTCACAGCGGGGTGGCACCCAACGCAGCTCGGGTCCATCACTGGTGCGTGGCTGGGGGGAAAGGCAGGACGATGACGATACGCCTCCCACAGAGGACAGCTTGTCCTTACCCCTGGGCAGCCTGGCACACATGAGCGACTACATGCTGCAGTGCCTGCGCAACGACAGCAGAGTTGCCCACATTTTAACCTGTGCGGACTACTGGGTTGCCACCCTGCTGGATCCACGCTACAAAGACAATGTGCCCACCTTACTTCCTGCACTGGAGCGTGATAGGAAGATGCGCGAGTACAAGCGCACGTTGGTAGACGCGCTACTGAGAGCATTCCCAAATGTCACAGGGGAACAAGTGGAAGCCCAAGGCCAAGGCAGAGGAGGAGCAAGAGGTCGCCAAGGCAGCTGTGTCACGGCCAGCTCCTCTGAGGGCAGGGTTAGCATGGCAGAGATGTGGAAAACTTTTGTCAACACGCCACAGCTAACTGCACCACCACCTGATACGCAACGTGTTAGCAGGAGGCAACATTTCACTAACATGGTGGAACAGTACGTGTGCACACCCCTCCACGTACTGACTGATGGTTCGGCCCCATTCAACTTCTGGGTCTCTAAATTGTCCACGTGGCCAGAGCTAGCCTTTTATGCCTTGGAGGTGCTGGCCTGCCCGGCAGCCAGCGTTTTGTCTGAACGTGTATTCAGCACGGCAGGGGGCGTCATTACAGACAAACGCAGCCGCCTGTCTACAGCCAATGTGGACAAGCTGACGTTCATAAAAATGAACCAGGCATGGATCCCACAGGACCTGTCCGTCCCTTGTCCAGATTAGACATTAACTACCTCCCCATAACCATATATTATTGGACTCCAGGGCACTTCCTCATTCAATCCTATTTTTATTTTCATTTTACCATTATATTGCGATGCTACCCAAAGTTGAATGAACCTCTCCTCTGCCTGTGTGCTAGGCCTAAATATATGCCAATGGACTGTTGCAGTGGTGGCTGACATGAAGCCTGATTCTCTGCTATGACATGCAGACTAATTCTCTGCTGACATGAAGCCAGATTGTCTGTTACGGGACCTCTCTCCTCTGCCTGGGTGCTGGGCCTAAATTTATGACAATGGACTGTTGCAGTGGTGGCTGACGTGAAGCCTGATTCTCTGCTATGACATGCAGACTGATTCTCTGCTGACATGAAGCCAGATCCTCTGTTACGGGACCTCTCTCCTCTGCCTGGGTGCTGGGCCTAAATTTATGACAATGGACTGTTGCAGTGGTGGCTGACGTGAAGCCTGATTCTCTGCTATGACATGCAGACTGATTCTCTGCTGACATGAAGCCAGATCCTCTGTTACGGGACCTCTCTCCTCTGCCTGGGTGCTGGGCCTGAATATATGCCAATGGACTGTTGCAGTGGTGGGTGACGTGAAGCCTCATTCTCTGCTATGACATGCAGACTGATTCTCTGCTGACATGAAGCCAGATCCTCTGTTACGGGACCTCTCTCCTCTGCCTGGGTGCTGGGCCTAAATTTATGACAATGGACTGTTGCAGTGGTGGCTGACGTGAAGCCTGATTCTCTGCTATGACATGCAGACTGATTCTCTGCTGACATGAAGCCAGATCCTCTGTTACGGGACCTCTCTCCTCTGCCTGGGTGCTGGGCCTAAATTTATGACAATGGACTGTTGCAGTGGTGGCTGACGTGAAGCCTGATTCTCTGCTATGACATGCAGACTGATTCTCTGCTGACATGAAGCCAGATCCTCTGTTACGGGACCTCTCTCCTCTGCCTGGGTGCTGGGCCTGAATATATGCCAATGGACTGTTGCAGTGGTGGGTGACGTGAAGCCTCATTCTCTGCTATGACATGCAGACTAATTCTCTGCTGACATGAAGCCAGATTGTCTGTTACGGGACCTCTCTCCTCTGCCTGTGTGTGTGCTGGGCCTAAATATATGCCAATGGACTGTTGCAGTGGTGGCTGACGTGAAGCCTCATTCTCTGCTATGACATGCAGACTGATTCTCTGCTGACATGAAGCCAGATCCTCTGTTACGGGACCTCTCTCCTCTGCCTGGGTGCTGGGCCTAAATTTATGACAATGGACTGTTGCAGTGGTGGCTGACGTGAAGCCTGATTCTCTGCTATGACATGCAGACTGATTCTCTGCTGTCATGAAGCCAGATTGTCTGTTACGGGACCTTTCTCCTCTACCTGGGTTCTGGGCCTAAATTTATGAAAATTGACTCTTACAGTGGTGGGTGACGTGAAGCCTGATTCTCTGCTATGATATGAAGACTGATTCTCTGCTGACATGAAGCCAGATTGTCTGTTACGGGACCTTTCTCCTCTGCCTGGGTTCTGGGCCTAAATTTATGAAAATTGACTCTTACAGTGGTGGGTGACGTGAAGCCTGATTCTCTGCTATGATATGAAGACTGATTCTCTGCTGACATGAAGCCAGATTGTCTGTTACTGGACCTTTCTCCTCTGCCTGGGTTCTGGGCCTAAATTTATGAAAATTGACTCTTACAGTGGTGGGTGACGTGAAGCCTGATTCTCTGCTATGATATGAAGACTGATTCTCTGCTGACATGAAGCCAGATTGTCTGTTACGGGACCTTTCTCCTCTGCCTGGGTTCTGGGCCTAAATTTATGAAAATTGACTCTTACAGTGGTGGGTGACGTGAAGCCTGATTCTCTGCTATGATATGAAGACTGATTCTCTGCTGACATGAAGCCAGATTCTCTGTTACGGGACCTCTCTCCTCTGCCTGGGTGCTGGGCCTAAATTTATGACAATGGACTGTTGCAGTGGTGGCTGACGTGAAGCCTGATTCTCTGCTATGACATGCAGACTGATTCTCTGCTGACATGAAGCCAGATTCTCTGTTACGGGACCTCTCTCCTCTGCCTGTGTGTGTGCTGGGCCTAAATATATGCCAATGGACTGTTGCAGTGGTGGCTGACGTGAAGCCTCATTCTCTGCTATGACATGCAGACTAATTCTCTGCTGACATGAAGACAGATTCTCTGTTACGGGACCTCTCTCCTCTGCCTGGGTGCCGGGGCCTAAATATCTGAGAATGGACTGTTCCAGTGGTGGGTGACGGGAAGCCAGATTCTCTGCTATGGAACCTCTCTCCAATTGATTTTGGTTAATTTTTATTTATTTAATTTTTATTTTAATTCATTTCCCTATCCACATTTGTTTGCAGGGGATTTACCTACATGTTGCTGCCTTTTGCAGCCCTCTAGCTCTTTCCTGGGCTGTTTTACAGCCTTTTTAGTGCCGAAAAGTTCGGGTCCCCATTGACTTCAATGGGGTTCGGGTTCGGGACGAAGTTCGGATCGGGTTCGGATCCCGAACCCGAACATTTCCGGGATGTTCGGCCGAACTTCTCGAACCCGAACATCCAGGTGTTCGCTCAACTCTAGCCAGGAGGGATCCATGTTCCGAGGCTAGAAGCCGGACCCAGGGACTTACTTCTCCAAGGAGAAAAAGGTGACATTACTCCTGGCTTTAAATAGACTTTGCTTTATGTGACGGAAACAGGCCTCAAGTAGCCTGTAGCAGGTTTGGGGCCCATTCAGGGATTGTCTGTGATTAAGCTATTATTTTGCTGTTGTGTGTGACCACCCTCCCTATGAACTGCACCGTCTTTCACTTGTATGCACCGTGTGAATAAACAAAGCATTGTGTTTTACACCAAGACCGGTCTGTGTTGCCTCTATACTGCACTCGCTACCACTGCCTACCAGAGCGGATCCCCACATACCCCAGAATGGCATTACCACCTCTTTTGTACCCCTACTATCTGCATTGTGTGATTCTGTGTCATCTCATGTGTGTGTATATATATATATATATATATATATATATATATATACACATGTCTTGCAATATACATAGTAACATAGTACATAAGGCCGAAAAAAGACATTTGTCCATCCAGTTCGGCCTGTCATCCTGCAAGTTGATCCAGAGGAAGGCAAAAAACCCCTGTGAGGTAGAAGCCAATTTTCCTCACTTTAGGGGAATAAAAATTCCTTCCCGACTCCAATCAGGCAATCAGAATAACTCCCTGGATCAACGATCTCTCTCTAGTAGCTATAGCCTGTAATATGTGTATGTATTTAGTTGAAAATGTAATGTTCACATTTAATGTGCCTGGTTCACCAGCAGATGACGGCAATATTTTCTCTGGAGAGGAACCTTCTAGTTCCATTTCAGCCGCCTCTAGAGAGGAAGGAGTTTAGCTAGTGTTGGTCAGTTAGCCTACCCTCTTCAGGGAGAGGTTGTGTGTCGGCCAGCTGAGCACTGCCTGCTCTGCTCTGCCTGCTCCCCTGCCTGCAAAAGTTCTACATGGTTGCTTCTTCCCTCCTGAGCTTGCATTGCCTAACCCCAAGCTAAGTGAGCTTGATGCCAGGAAGAAGTTCCTAGGATTAAAGATAAAGTAAGAGACAGACTACAGACAGCTAAGTTTAAGCAGAAGAGGAAAAGGTTCCTATTTACCCAGCCAGCATAGCAGAGCTGAGAAAGCTAAAGCATAACAGGGCTGAGATTGTTGTAGAAGTGTTTGCCTGCCAGAGTTAAGCCAATATCTGCTGATGACCAAGATAAAGTTTGGAAACTGTTTGGATTACCATTTGTTCAAGTAAAGCTGTGTTCAACGTTACTACAAGTCTGGACTCCATTTATTCTACTGCTTCAGACCACACCAAGTCTGGGAACTAAAGATATCCATGTAGGAGCACCGTGACACGTGCATACAACACCTTCATAGACATTGTAGGCAATTCTACACCACTCTGGCAATCCTTCATCTGGAAACCCACATTTATTCCATCTACAAAGGGGACTCCATGTCCTTGTTGCTTAACCGCAACTGGCGTCATGACTACGTACTTGCTCTAACAGAAGGACATATATCGTTAAAACCTCTTACAGGGTAAGGAATACCCTGGATGTCTTTGGGAGTTGGCCATTGTAGGTTCAATTCCAGTTTATCATTTTTCAAAATGTTCTGTTCAGACTATAGAGAACTACTTGAGATTCGGTTTTAATTAAGTTTGCCAAAAAGATTAGTTCAGATCAGAGTAGATTCAGACTAAGGGTTCATTCACATGACCGTTGTTTGGTTCCACATCTGAGCCGCATTTTTTGCAGGTCGGGTGAGGACCCATTCGCTTCAATGGGGCCGCAAAAGATGCGGACAGCACTCCGTGTGCTGTCCGCATCCTTTGCTTCATTCCGTGGCCCCCGCAAAAATAATAAGTCATGTCCTATTCTTGTCCATTTTGTGGACAAGAATTGGCATTTCTATAAAGGGCCATCCATTCTGTTCCGCAAATCGCGGAAGACACAAGAGCGGGATCCGTGTTTTGCAGATCCGCAATTTGCTGACCGAAAAACACGGCACGTTCGTGTGAACAAGCACTAAGGATGAGCTGTCTGAATAGTAAAAAGATGGTGCAAATGAGGGAGACATGGGACTTGCATGGATGTTCATCTGGATCCTCAAAATACTCCGGTACTCGCTGCATCAAGTGTCTGATAGCACTTGTTCCTCTAGAGGTTCTATCATAATAGAATAATATTGTTCTATAATGTATGAAGTAGATCTTTATAACTGTGCCCAGTCCATGCACAGGGTACAGCTTGGTGGTTAGTACTGTTACAAATAGTGTCAGTGAAAGGTGTTACATAACACTACTACAACCCCTGCAGTCTGCATGGAAAACAGCTGGTTTAGGATCCTCTCACACCCATCATTGTCTTGCAGGTCATTCAACAAACATAAGTCCCTAGATTCTTCCTTTTACTTTACTGGATTGATTAACTGGAATATTCTAGACTAACTGGTCAGCCAGGAAAACTCTGGAACTTTCCTTTACTAGCATCTGACTCCAGGGGCACACTGACAGGGGGGTCCAAAGGGTCTGGACCCCCTAGAGCCATTAAATTTTTTTTTTTATCCCTCAGGGCCACACCGCAGATCACAACAGGCAGCACGGCCCTGGTTCTAATTGAAGGCGGTGGTGGGGAGGCAATAGGAGATGAGTGCTTCCAGAGAGCCAAAATACCATGCACAAAGCGCTCATTCCTGACTTACTTTGGATATATCGGCCGTGAATACTAGGGATGAGCGAACCCGAACTGTATAGTTCGGGTTCGTACCGAATTTTGGGGTGTCCGTGACACAGACCAGAACCCGGACATTTTCGTAAAAGTCCGGGTTCGGGTTCGGTGTTCGTCGCTTTCTTGGAGCTTTTTGAAAGGCTGCAAAGCAGCCAATCAACAAGCGTCATACTACATGCCCCAAGAGGCCGCCACAGCCATGCCTACTATTGGCATGGCTGTGATTGGCCAGAGCACCATGTGACCCAGCCTCTATTTAAGCTGGAGTCACATAGCGCCGCCCGTCACTCTGCTCTGATTAGCGTAGGGAGAGGTTGCAGCTGCGACGTTAGGGCGAGATTAGGCAGATTAACTCCTCCAAAGGACTTCATTCAGAGATCTATCTGCAGCTGTGGATGATTGAACTGCTGCTATTGAATTGCTCACTGTTTTTAGGCTGCCCAGAGCGTTTTTCTGTCACTTTTTTCTGGGGTGATCGGCGGCCATTTTGTGTCTTGTGGTGCGCCAGCACAAGCTGCCACCAAGTGCATTTAACCCTCAATAGTGTGGTTGTTTTTTGGCTAAATCCTACATCAGGGTCAAGCTGTCACACCAAGTGCATTTAACCAGCAATAGTCTGGTTATATTTTGGCCATATACTACATCAGGGGCAAGCTGTCACCAAGTGCATTTAACCCTCAATGGTGTGGTTGTTTTTTGGCTAAATCCTACATCAGGGTCAAGCTGTCACACCAAGTGCATTTAACCAGCAATAGTGTGGTTATTTTTTGGCCATATACTACATCAGGGGCAAGCTGTCACCAAGTGCATTTAACCCTCAATGGTGTGGTTGTGTTTTGGATAAATCCTACATCAGGGTCAATCTGTCACACCAAGTGCATTTAACCATCAATAGTCTGGTTATTTTTTGGCCATATACTACACCAGGGGCAAGCTGTCACCAAGTGCATTTAACCCTCAATGGTGTGGTTGTTTTTTGGCTAAATCCTACATCAGGGTCAAGCTGTCACATCAAGTGTATTTAACCATCAATAGTCTGGTTATTTTATGGCCATATACTACATCAGGGGCAAGCTGAGCCTGTCACCAAGTGCATTTAAACCTCAATAGTGTGGTTGGTCAAGCTGTCACACCAAGTGCATTTAACCAGCAATAGTGTGGTTATTTTTTGGCCATATACTACATCAGGGGCAAGCTGTCACCAAGTTCATTTAACCCTCAATGGTGTGGTTGTTTTTTGGATAAATCCTACATCAGGGTCAATCTGTCACACCAAGTGCATTTAACCATCAATAGTCTGGTTATTTTTTGGCCATATACTACATCAGGGGCAAGCTGTCACCAAGTGCATTTAACCCTCAATGGTGTGGTTGTTTTTTGGATAAATCCTACATCAGGGTCAAGCTGTCACACCAAGTGCATTTAACCATCAATAGTCTGGTTATATTTTGGCCATATACTACATCAGGGGCAAGCTGTCACCAAGTGCATTTAACCCTCAATGGTGTGGTTGTTTTTTGGCTAAATCCTACATCAGGGTCAAGCTGTCACACCAAGTGCATTTAACCATCAATAGTCTGGTTATTTTTTGGCCATATACTACACCAGGGGCAAGCTGTCACCAAGTGCATTTAACCCTCAATGGTGTGGTTGTTTTTTGGCTAAATCCTACATCAGGGTCAAGCTGTCACATCAAGTGTATTTAACCATCAATAGTCTGGTTATTTTTTGGCCATATACTACATCAGGGGCAAGCTGAGCCTGTCACCAAGTGCATTTAAACCTCAATAGTGTGGTTGGTCAAGCTGTCACACCAAGTGCATTTAACCATCAATAGTGTAGTTATTTTTTGGCCATATCCCAGTCTAATTCTGTCAGTAAACGTATACCTGTCACCCAGCGCCTAAATAATAGGCCTCAAATTTATATCCAGTTATTTAGTGTCCGTCAAAGCACAGTTTTTGTTCTGGGTTGAAATACAATTCCCAATTTAGCAATTTCCTAATTTAGTGGTTTCTGCTGTATCAGAGCTACTTTAAATCTATCCCTAAAAGGGTATATAAGATTCAAGGTGCACATAGGGTCATTCTGAATAACTTCACACACACGCTACTGTGCATTTCCAAGTCTAATTCTGTCAGTAAATGTATACCTGTCACCCAGAGCCTAAATAATAGGCCTCAAATTTATATCCAGCTAAATCTGTCGTTACTGCTGTGGCTGGTCAAGTTATTTAGTGTCCGTCAAAGCACAGTTTTTGTTCTGGGTTGAAATACAATTCCCAATTTAGCAATTTCCTAATTTAGTGGTTTCTGCAGTATCAGAGCTATTTTAAATCTATCCCTAAAAGGGTATATAAGATTCAAGGTGCACATAGGGTAATTCTGAATAACTTCACACACACGCTACTGTGCATTTCCAAGTCTAATTCTGTCAGTAAACGTATACCTGTCACCCAGCGCCTAAATACTAGGCCTCAAATTTATATTCAGCTAAATCTGTCGTTACTGCTGTGCCTGTATTAGTGTAATACGGTACCTAAATAGATAGCCAGATAGTGTTAGGTGTCTGTAAAAAAAAAAGGCCAGAATTTGAATTCAATACATTGGGCCAAATAATATTTTTCTTATTGTGGTGAACGGTAACAATGAGGAAAACATCTAGTAAGGGACGCGGACATGGTCGTGGTGGTGTTAGTGGACCCTCTGGTGCTGGGAGATGACGTGGCCGTTCTGCCACAGCCACACGTCCTAGTGTACCAACTACCTCAGGTCCCAGTAGCCGCCATAATTACAGGCATTACAGCGATATTTGGTGGGGCAGGTACAGGCATTAGTCAATTGGGTGGCCGACAGTGGATCGAGCACAATCACATTATCTCCCACCCAGTCTTCTGCAGAAAGCGCACAGATGGCCCCTGAAAACCAAGCCCATCAGTCTGTCACATCACCCCCATGCATACCAGGGAAACTGTCTAAGCCTCAAGTTATGCAGCAGTCTCTTATGCTGTTTGAAGACTCCACTGGCAGGGTTTCCCAAGGGCATCCACCTAGCCCTTCCCCAGCGGTGGAAGACATAGAATGCACTGACGCACAACCACTTATGTTTCCTGATGATGAGGACATGGGAATACCACCTCAGCATGTCTCTGATGATGACGAAACACAGGTGCCAACTGCTGCGTCTTTCTGCAGTGTGCAGACTGAACAGGAGGTCAGGGATCAAGACTGGGTGGAAGACGATGCAGGGGACGATGAGATCCTAGACCTCACATGGAATGAAGGTCGTGCCACTGACTTTCACAGTTTGGAGGAAGAGGCAGTGGTGAGACCGAGCCAACAGCGTAGCAAAAGAGGGAGCAGTGGGCAAAAGCAGAACACCCACCGCCAAGAGACTCCGCCTGCTACTGACCGCCGCCATTAGGGACTGAGCACCCCAAAGGCAGCTTCAAGGAGTTCCCTGGCATGGCATTTCTTCAAACAATGTGCTGACGACAAGACCCGAGTGGTTTGCACGCTGTGCCATTAGAGCCTGGTGCGAGGCATTAACGTTCTGAACCTTAGCACAACCTGCAAGATCAGGCACCTGCATGCAAAGCATGAACTGCAGTGGAGTAAACACCTTAAAAACAAGGAAGTCACTCAGGCTCCCCCTGCTACCTCTTCTGCTGCTGCCGCCTCGGCCTCTTCCTCCGCCTCTGGAGGAACGTTGGCACCTGCCACCCAGCAAACAGGGGATGTACCACCAACACCACCACCTCCGTCACCAAGCATCTCAACCATGTCACACGCCAGCGTTCAGCTCTCCATCTCACAAACATTTGAGAGAAAGCGTAAATTCCCACCTAGCCACCCTCGATCCCTGGCCCTGAATGCCAGCATTTCTAAACTACTGGCCTATGAAATGCTGTCATTTAGGCTGGTGGACACAGACAGCTTCAAACAGCTCATGTCGCTTGCTGTCCCACAGTATGTTGTACCCAGCCGGCACTAATTCTCCAAGAGAGCCGTGCCTTCCCTGCACAACCAAGTATCCGATAAAATCAAGTGTGCACTGCGCAACGCCATCTGTGGCAAGGTCCACCTAACCACAGATACGTGGACCAGTAAGCAAGGCCAGGGACGCTATATCTCCCTAACTGCACACTGGGTAAATGTAGTGGCAGCTGGGCCCCAGGCGGAGAGCTGTTTGGCACACGTCCTTCCGCCGCCAAGGATCGCAGGGCAACATTCTTTTTCTCCTGTTGCCACCTCCTCCTACTCAGCTTCCTCCTCCTCTTCTTCCACCTGCTCATCTAGTCAGCCACACACCTTCACCACCAACTTCAGCACAGCCCGGGGTAAACGTCAGCAGGCCATTCTGAAACTCATATGTTTTGGGGACAGGCCCCACACCGCACAGGAGTTGTGGCGGGGTATAGAACAACAGACCGACGAGTGGTTGCTGCCGGTGAGCCTCAAGCCCGGCCTGGTGGTGTGCGATAATGGGCGAAATCTCGTTGCAGCTCTGGGACTAGCCGGTTTGACGCACATCCCTTGCTTGGCGCATGTGCTGAATTTGGTGGTGCAGAAGTTCATTCACAACTACCCCGACATGTCAGAGCTGCTGCATAAAGTGCGGGCCGTCTGTTCACGCTTCCGGCATTCACATCCTGCCGCTGCTCGCCTGTCTGCGCTACAGCGTAACTTCGGCCTTCCCGCTCACCGCCTCATATGCGACGTGCCCACCAGGTGGAACTACACCTTGCACATGCTGGACAGACTATGCGAGCAGCAGCAGGCCATAGTGGAGTTTCAGCTGAAGCTCGCACGGGTCAGTCGCACTACGGAACAGCACCACTTCACCACCAATGACTGGGCCTCCATGCGAGACCTGTGTGCCCTGTTGCGCTGTTTCGAGTACTCCACCAACATGGCCAACAAAGTATTCGCGGAGGGGCATGGTGAGTTCATGTATGATTTTTTTTTTTTTTTCACAAGTTATCGGAAAATGACACTTTCTGAGGAAATTTTTTTTTTTTATCTCCCACGGACTCACTATGCCCCTCAGTGAATACCTTGGGGTGTCTACTTTCCGAAATGGGGTGATTTGTGGGGTGTGTTTACTGTTCTGGAATTTTGGGCTGGGCTAAATTGTGAGCAACCCTGTAAAGCCTAAAGGTACTCTTTGGACTTTCGGTTCTTTTTACGCACCTAGGCTGTGAAAATGTTTCACACATGTGGTATCGCCGTACTCAGAAGAAGTAGGGCAATGTGTTTTTGGGTGTATTTTTACATATACCCATCCTGGGTGAGAGAAATATCTCTGTAAATTGACAACTTTGTATACATTTTTTTTAAAAGTTGTCATTTACAGAGATATTTCTCACACACAGTATGGGTATATGTAAAAATTGCCCTACTTCTTCTGAGTACGGCGATACCACATGTGTGACACTTTTCTGCAGCCTAGGGCCCAAATTCCAATGAGTACCTTTAGGATTTCACAGGGCATTTTTACGCATTTGAATTCCAAACTACTTCTCACGCTTTAGGGCCCCTAAAATGCCAGAGCAGTATAAATACCCCACATGTGATCCCATTTTGGAAAGAAGACACCATGAGGTATTCCATGAGGGGCATGGCGAGTTCATGTACATTTTTTTTTGTCACAAGTTATATAGAGACTTTGTAAGAAAAAAAAGAAAAACAATCAATCTCCGCTAACTTGTACCAAAAAAAAAAAAATATTCTATGAACTCGCCATGCCCCTTAAAAGTGATCTTTATAGTGCCAAAGTGATTTTACGGTGTTTTTGCAGTGATCAGAAAAATAATTATTCTGTCACTGCGGTGGGGCAGACTGAACGCATGTGTGGGCACAAGATCAGGTGAACACTGTGTTTTTTGTAGAGCCTAAGGTGACCCTAATATACTTATATAGATCTGATTTCGATCAGTCTTGATCACTTACAGATACTATATAGTACTAGTGCTGATTAGCAACAGCGATGATGCTAATCAGCGACTAATCAGTGACTGCGGTGCGGTGGGCTGGGCGCTAACTACCTAACAAGTAGCTAACTAACTGGCGGTGATAATGGGGTGATCAATGACAGGGGGGTGACAGGGGTTGATCAGGGAGTCTATATGGGGTGATCAGGGGTTAATAAAGGGTTAATAAGTTACAGGGGGTGGTGTAATGTGTGTGTGGTGCTTGGTGCTACTTACAGAGCTGCCTGTGTCCTCTGGTGGTCGATCCAAGCAAAAGGGACCAGCAGAGGAGCAGATAGCAGGTATATCAGACGCTATTTGCAAAATAGCGTCTGATATAGCTATTTGATTGGTTCTTTTAAAAATCTACAGCCTGCCAGCCAATGATCAGCGCTGGCAGGCTGTAGTTAAACTTGAATACTGCGCAATCTTGTGAACGCGCGCTGCTGTAAGCGCGTTGACCGGGAATCTCAGGTCTCGCAAGATGACGCCAATAGGCTTCACTGAGACCTGAGAGTGCTGCCGTCTGGACGCCTATCAGCGTTACTGTGACGGCAAGTGGTTAAGCACATTTTATGCCTTTTGCAGCCCTCTAGCCCTTCCCAGGACTATTTTAGAGCCATTTTAGTGCCCAAAAGTTCGGGTCCCTATTGACTTCAATTGGGTTTGGGTTCGTACACCCTATAAGCTTTTTCATACACCCTATAATCCTCGCCTATAGCATCCAAATAACATAAAAGAGCCGAACAGCAGTCCGGCAAGTTTTCCCCAATCACGCTTGCTAAAATCGCAAACGCCTGTAGCCAATTCCCAAATGAGCACGGAATTAGCCAATGTCTTCCTCCTCCTGATTTCCCCCATCCATCTTAACCGTATCCAGGTTAAAACGCTCTAAGGGGAGAAGAAAAAGCATCTCTACATACTCCCCTTGCCAAATCCTCTCACGTATCTCGTGTCTCAAATGCGCTCCGAGGGGGCCCTCAAAAACACATATACACCTCCCCTTTCGCTGCATCAGCCACCCTGGCCTTATCCTCCTCGCCACCCGCCTGCGTCTGCACTGACACGACCCACCTGACCCAACACCAGAACCAATTGCCGTCCCACCAACTCCAGCCCTTACAGCCCAAGCCTGAAGAGGTTCTGCTCCCAACGCCCGAAACTCTGAACCCACCCCTGCCAAACCACATAACAACTGTCCTAACCCCCCAATTAAATTGTGTCAGCTCTCACCAGAACCACCCGTCCCCAAACCCTGAACCAGTGCTAAAAACGACCCCAATGCTGCCTCACCTGGCTGCCCGGGCGCTGTGGACCCGCCAGCCGATGGTCCGAATTCCTGACGATCTTCACCGGACATCAACGGAAATATCCTCCCCGCCGCCATTCCACCACCGATACTCTGCATCCCAGCTTCCTACACGCTGGATGCGCTCTTCACCACTTCAGCTTCATCTTCTTCCTCTCCTTGGATGGGACCAACCGCAGGCTGTCCGTCACACTTGAAAGACCTGTGCAGGCCTCTGGCTCCACCCTGCACCGCCTCGTGACTCCCGCTGTTGCCTCTCCCTCGCCGAGCGGGCCTCCCTCCACCCCCAGAACAGGGGGAACAGCTGCACCTGCTCTGGAATTCCTGCTGCTTGCTGCTGGGGATGGGTGACTGGCTCCACCAACCAGAACTGGGTCCAGCCGACATAATGGATTCCTCCCATGCCGGGAGGAACTAGAAACAGCAGGCCAGCAGCCAATCACTGTAATGCTAGCAGCCAACATGGCTACGGAATTACAGTGAATGGCAGAACTTACCTGTACATTTATTGGCTGCATAGGGGAGAAGACTCGAGCATCGCATTAGAGCGGTAATCAGCCGAACACCACAATGTGCCGAACATCGCGATGCTCGAGTGCTTGCCCAACACTAATGCCACAATGTATGAGATGGGACAACCCCTTTAAGTCTCTGATTTAATTGATAATAGAGAAGCTGATAGATAGTGCTGTCTTCGTTATAAGTCTCAGTTTCTGAATTTCCATAGAGCTTTATCCCATTTTTAATATACAAATGAAATAATTAAAATACACCTACAATAAAGAACAAAAACAGAATTGTATAGAGTAAATTAGACTCTGAAATTATCTTGGTGACGTCTCTCAGCACCTGGAGTTCTAGTTTATATAATCAGCAGCAAGATGCTGCCCTGTCACACAGGGACTCCGGAAGATCTACAGAGCTGTCAGCATCTACATGGAATAAAGCAATCCATTGTCCATGGCTTGCTCTTCAGTGCAAGCAGCCACTTACATCCTAATGGTTATATTCTGGCTCATTATCCCGGAGGCATCATGTGGTGGACACAAGGCAGAAGCTTCATCGTTATCATCACAGTGTTACCTCAATATAATTCACTCTAAAATCCATTATGAATATTATAAGCCAGGAGACTTCATCATCGGAGGACTATTCTCCATCATGTGGACCAATTATAAAACCTCCACATTTACACACAATGAAGAACGGATTGAAAAATATTTGTAAGTCATCGTTTGACATGTTATACATTTTTATCTTCCTGCTCTTGGCGTGCCTCTGTTCTGTGTCTTCTTTAGTTGTCTTCAGGAGCAGTGGTTGTAGTAACATACTAAGGCCAGAAGCACACACACTGTGTCTCATTTACTAAAGATTGGAGTTCCTCACACCAGTCTCGGCAAAACTCACTAACGTAAGATGATCAATTCATTGAGATATACAGGCCTCAAAATAAATCTGTAACATTTGTAATGTGTGTGCACCAGAATCTGAAGGCTATGCCACCTGGAAGATGGCATAGATTTCAGTTATTATTTACAGTTATAATTTTCTGGCATGAATGATAATAAATTTGTCGGACCATGATAACCCTATCTCCTTCTGCTTAGCTCCACTCACTTTTTTAAAACGTGTTGACAGCGGTAGAGAAAGACCAAAAAGTTGCATGATTTTAGAACAAATTGCCGCTTGTGTGCCAGAAAACAGACATTGAGGCTTTGTAAATGACCCCGACAGTTTTCTATTCATTTGTGGAGTTAAGATAAAGGCGTAAACAATAAAGAAAAGGAAATTAAGGTATAAGTGACAGAATTTTTGGATCCCTTGCTGCTCTTGATAAAATAAAACTATATTTTACGCTGCATTAAAACAGAGAGCCTAAAGGGGTTGTCTCACTTTAGCAAGTGGCCTTTATCACGTAGAAGTTAATACAGGGCATTTACTAATGTGCTGTGATTAGAGATAAGCGAATAAAAAAAAAATATATATATTCACCAAAATTTGGTTCGATCCGAATATATTTGCGGTGAATCACATTATAAATGGCTATTTCCTGGCTGCATAGAGTCAATATGACATGCAGGTGACAGGCGTCGCTCTTAGAATCACTGCACACTTCACTTCTTTGGGCAGTCACGGAGCCAAAACTGACCAAATAACTCATGTGTGAACCATTTTAGCTCCAAGAAGAAGCGCACTCCTTTTACACCATCGTGAGCTGATTCCACATAGATGTCTACAGAACCTGTTCTATTAACCCCTTCACTACAGAGGCACTTTTCACCTTAAATGTTTCACTTTATGTGGTAGTAACATTGAAACACTTTTACTTATTTAGGCCATTCTGAGACTGTTTTCTTGTCACATAATGTACTTCATGACAGTGGTAAAATTTAGTCAAAATATTTCATTTTTATTTATAAAAAAAATAAACAAAAAAAATAAACAAAACTTTTGAAACTCCAAATTTTAATTTCTCAACTTTTATAATAGATAGTAATACCTCCAAAAATAGTTATTACTTTACATTCCCCATATGTCTACTTCATGTTTGGATCAATTTGGGAATGCCTTTTTATTTTTTGGGGACGTTACAAGGCTTAGAAGTTTAGAAGCAAATCTTGAAATTTTTCAGAAAATTTCCAAAACCCACTTTTGAAGGATCAGTTCAGGTTGGAAGTCACTTTGTAAGGCCTCTTTCACACTACCGTTTTTTTTTTCCGTTTTGCGGTCCGTTTTTTGCGTTCCGTATACGGTCCGTATACGGAACCATTCATTTCAATGGTTCCGCAAAAAAACGGAATGTGTTCCGTATGCATTCCGTTTCCGTATTTCCGTTTTTCCGTTCCGTTGAAAAGATAGAACATGTCCTATATTTGGCCGCAAATCACGGTCCGTGGCTCCATTCAAGTCAATGGGTCCGCAAAAAAAACGGAACACATACGGAAATGCATCCGTATGTCTTCCGTATCCGTTCCGTTTTTTGCGGAACCATCTATTGAAAATGTTATGCCCAGCCCAATTTTTTCTATGTAATTACTGTATACTGTATATGCCATACGGAAAAACGGAACGGAACAACGGAACGGAAACGGAACCACAACGGAAGCAAAAAACGGAACAACGGATCCGTGAAAAACGGAACGCAAAACACTGAATGCAACATACTGTAGTGTGAAAGAGGCCTAAGGCTTACATAATAGAAACCACCCAAAAGTGACCCCATTTTAGAAACCCCTCAAGGTATTCAAAACTGATTGTACAAGCTTTGTTAACCCTTTAGGTGTTTCACAAGAATTAATGGAAAATGGATATGAAATTTCAGCATTTCACTTCTTTGGCAGATTTTCCATTGTAATCAATTTTTTCCAGTAACAAAGCAAGGGTTAACAGCCAAACAAAACTCTATATTTATGGCCCTGATACTGTAGTTTACAGAAACACCCCATATGTGGTTGTAAACTGCTGTATGGGCACACGTCAGGGCGCAGTAGGATATGGTTTTTGGAAGGCAGATTTTGCTCGACTGTTTTTTTGACACCATGTCCCATTTGAAGCCCCCTTGATGCAGCCCTACAATAGAAACTCAAAATAAAGACCCAATTTTAGAAACTACGGGATAAGGTGGCAATTTTATTGCTACTATTTTAGGGTACATATGATTTTTTGTTGCTCTACCTTGCTCTATACTTTTTGTGAGGCAAGGTAACAATAAATAGCTGTTTTGGCACCATTTTAATTTTTTGTTATTTACAATGTTCATCTGACAGGTTAGATCATGTGGTATTTTTATATAGCAGGTTGTTTCAGACGCGACAATACCAAATTGAATAAATTTGAGGTGAGGTGAACGCATTGCACCCGCACTGAATCCGGACCCATTTATTTCTGTGGGGCTGTGCACATGAGCGATGATTTTCACGCATCACTTGTGCTTTGCATGAAAATCGCAGCATGCTCCTTTTTGTGCGTTTTTCACGTAACGCAGGCCCCATAGAAATAAATGGGGTTGCTTAAAAATCACAAGCATCCGCAAGCAAGTGCGGATGCGGTGCGATTTTCATGCACGGTTGCTAGGAGACGATCGAGATGGGGACCCGATCATTATTATTTTCCCTTATAACTTGGTTACAAGAGAAAATAATAGCATTCTGAATACAGAATGCATAGTACAATGGGGCTGGAGGGGTTAAAAAAAAAGTCATAATAATTTAACTCACCTAAATCCACTTGTTTACGGCATCTCTTCTGTCTTCATCTGTGAGGAAAAGGACCTTTGATGACGTCACTGCGCTCGTCACATGATCCATCACCATGGTGATGGATCATGTGAATGACCATGTGATGAGTGTAGTGACATCATCAAAGGTCGTTTTCCTCACAGATGAAGACAGAAGAGATGTTGGCTGCGTGGACAAGTGGATTAAGGGGAGTTATTTTTTATTTTATTTTTTTAACCCCTCCAGCCCTGTACTATGCATTCTGTATTCAGAATGCTATTATTTTCCCTATAACCATGTTATAAGTGAAAATAATACAATCTACACAACCTTGAACCCAAACCTGAACTTCTGTGAAGAAGTTTGGGTCTGGGTACCACATTCAGTTTTTTATAACGCGCGTGCAAAACACATTGCACCCGCGCGATAAAAACTGAACAACGGAATGCAATCAATTATGTACCTACTCGCGCGGGTTTGCCTCAATGCACCGGGACGCATCCAGACCTAATCCGGACACGCTCGTGTGAAGGAGGCCAAAGTCATAGTTTATTTTTATTTTTTGGGCGACTGTCTTATGTAAGGGCTCATTTTATTCGGTATGAGATGATGGTTTGATTGGTACTATTTTAGGGTGAATATGAATTTTTGATCGCTTGTTATTACACTTTTTGTGATGTAAGGTGACAAAAAATGGCTTTTTTACACCGTTTCTATTTTATTTTATTTTTATTTTAATATTTTATTATATTCACCTAATGGGTTAGATCACGCAAAATTAAAGATGGCCTTGCGAACCGCAAGGCCACCGCGTCCATTCGGTTAACCGCGAACAAGCAAAGTTTGTGGCTGGCCAAACAGGCAAACATATGGCGATGTCGCCATATTCTTTTGCATCGTGCAGAATTTTGACCCATGACACATCCATCAGTTGGTACAGGACAGCCAATTGAGACGTTTCAGCACATGGACATACCCCCCACCCTAAAAATAAACCCGATCTGGCCACCATTTTACATTCAGTGTTTTGTCAGTGTAGGGAGAGGTTGCTGTGTGGAGCAGGGACAGACTGTTAGGGACACCAAACGCTAGCTAATAGGGCCACAAAAGTCCTTTTAAGGACTAATATAGGTGTGCTATCGATGGGTGTGATACACAGAGGGGTGTGATATACTTATAATATACTTTCTAACAAAGAAAGTATATTATAGTGCATTTGTATTGTGCAGCAGTTGTGTGCGGTTCTGCTGCGATACTGCAGTTATACAGAGGGACAAACGCTACTGGAACAACTAATTGCAACTGGTGTGATAAACATATTGCCCCAATAAAACTGATTAAGGGATGCGATACACCGGCTTCCACCAAATATTGATTAAGGAGTTTGATTTACTGGCTTCCAGCAAATACTCTTTAGTGGTTCTATATACCTGTTTCCACAAAATACTGATAGAGGATATTGATATACCAGCTTCCACCAAATATTGATTGAGGACTGCGATACACCAGCACTCACCAAATATTTATTAAGCGGTTTTTATATTCGGGCATCCAGAAAATACTCATTAAGGGGTTCTATATACCATTATCCACAAAATACTTATAGAGGGTATTGATATACCGGCATACACCAAATATAGATTGCGGCCTGCAATACACCGTCTTCCACAAATACTCCTCTTCTATAGGGACTTTGTCACAGGGTCATTTTAAAAATGACAGGCAGAGGACGAGGCAGGCCATTCCGCAGGGGTGGTAGAGGTCGGGCAGGTGCATAATAATTTTTTAGTGTCTCCATATACTGAAAGTCATAGTTTTTGTTTTGGGCGACTGTCTTATGTAGGGACAATTTTTTTTCGGTATGAGAAGATGGTTTAATTGGTACTATTTTAGGGTAAATAATAATTTTTGATCGCTTGTTATTACACTTTTTGTGATGTAAGGTGACAAAAAATAGCTTTTTGACACCGTTTCTATATATACATATATTTTACGGTATTCACCTGATTGGTTAGGTCATGTGGAATTTTTATAGAGCAGGTTTTTATGGCCGCGGCGATTAGAGATGGCCTTGCGGTTCACCTGGCAGTCGTTTCGTGGCAAACTTTGCTCGTTCGCGGTTGGCCCAACAGGCAAACATATGGCAATGTCTGCCGGCGCCATTTTCTTTTGCATCGTGCAGAACTTTGTCCCATGACACATCCATCAGGTGGGACAGGACAGCCAATTGAGACTTTTCAGCACATGGACACACCCAATACCTTATAAATAAACCTGATCTGGCAGCCATTTTACATTCAGTCTTTTGCCAGTGTAGGGAGAGGTTTATATGCGGAGCAGGGACAGACTGTTAGGGACACCAAACGCTAGCTAATAGGGCCACAAAAGTCCTTTTATGAACTGGTATAGGTGTGCTATCGATAGGTGTTACATACTGAGGGATGTGATATACTTATAATATACTTTCTAACATAGAAAGTATATTATTGTGCAATTGTTTTATGCAGCAGTTGTGTGCGGTTCTGCTGCGATACTGCAGCTAGATAGAGGGACAAACGCTATTGGAATAACTAATTGCAACTGGTGTGATATACCTGTTGCCCCATAAAAACTGAATAAGGGGTTGGATATATCTCCTTCCACAAAATACTGATTAAGGGGTTTGATATACCTGCTTCCACAAAATACTGATTAGAGGGTGTGATACACCGTCTTCCACCAAATATTGATTAAGAGGTTTGATTTACTGGCTTCCAGAAAATACTCATTAAGGGGTTCTATATACCTGTTTCTACAAAATACTGATAGAGGGGATTGATATACCAGCTTCCACCAAATATTGATTAAGGGGTTTGATTTACCGGCTTGTCAGTGGTGGTGAAGATGACGATGATGACGTGTCGATGAACGTCACGTGGGTGCCTACAAGAGAGGAAGAGGAGGGGAGTTCAGAGGGAGAGATGGAGCAGCAGATAGGCAGCAGAAGGAGGATAAGCAGGCAGAACTTACAGTGCCCAGGAGGCAAAAAGCAGACTGCTAATGTATCTGGAAACAGCCATTCACCATGCACGGTCACATGTGGTGCTCCCAGAACGCCAGCACATGGCTCCGTAGTGTGGACTTTTTTTAACGTGTTCGATTCTGACATTAGTGTAATCTGCAGCCTGTGCTGTCAGAGCATAAGTTGCAGTAAGCCCAACACTCGCCTTAAGAAGGCACCTGGCCTCCCATCACCGAGCCTAGTGGGAGCAACACCGTCAGAACCCACAAAGCCACACTCCAGGCACTCCACATTCTGCCTCTTCTCCTTCTCCTCTCTCCTCCCATTTGTCCTCCACTTCACCTTCCACTGTGTCGTCGTTGCATTCCTTTGGCAAAAGGCAGGCTTCCGTGGCCAAATGTTCGAGCGTAAAAGATGATGACGTCAGATAACCCTCTAGCCAGCTGACTGCCAGCTTGTTGGATCTGCTAGCCAGCCAACTACTTCCATATAAACTGGTGGACCCAGAGGCCTTTAGAAAATTTGTGGCCATTGGCACACCGCAATGGAAGGTCCCCGGAAGGAAATATTTCTCCCAGAATGGCATCACGGAGCTATATGGCCACGTTCAGTGGCAAGTGAATATATCTCTGGCACACAGTGTCAGTGCCAAGATACATTTGACCACAGACACATGGTCTAGCAAACACGGGCAGAGAAGGTACATAACTTTTACTGCCCACTGCCCCGTGGCATCCATGTGGATTTGGTGTTACCGCCACGGATTGCATGCATGCCTGCATCTTCTTCTCCTCCTCCTACTCCATCCTCCGTCTCCTCCTTGGCTAACTCCTCCTTTTCCACTGCTAACGCCTCTTCTGCTGCACCCCCTAAGCTCCCCATAACCTATTTGACAGGCCAGGTGAGACGTTGCCATGCTGTGCTGCGGCTGTTGTGCCTGGAAGCCAAGAGCCACACCGGTCCTGCACTCCTTTAAGCTCTGCGGTCACAGGCCGAACAGTGGCTAATAGTGATGGACGATCATTTGCCAGAACGGTTCGCGAACGCGCGAACACGATCAAATGTTAGCGAACCGCGAGTTCGCGGCTGGTCCCATTCATTTTAATAGTAGGCGAACCTGAAAAACCTTCAGTTCATATTTGCAGCCAAGAAATAATTACTAGAAGTGCACGAATAGTCCCACAACATGGACAGTGACACCAGATGTATTATTAAAATTTGCGATCTCCATTCATTATTTTTTTTAATGCAAAATATCGGCAATATAATTTTCGCGTACGCGCATGTGCAAATGCACTATACAGTACACAAATGCACTATAAAGAAAGTGTATTGGTATATAACACCCCGCTTCAATCAGTTTTTTTGGGGGGCGACTGGTATATCACACACGTAGAAATTATTTGTTCCAATAACGCTTGTCCCTCTAAAATCTCATATCTAGATTTTAGTAAGGCTTTTGACACTGTCCCACATAGAAGACTTATCAATAAACTGCAGTCATTGAGCATGGACTCCCATATTGTTGAGTGGATTAGGCAGTGGCTGAGTGACAGACAACAGAGGGTTGTAGTCAATGGAGAACATTCAAAACAAGGTCATGTTACCAGTGGGATTCCACAGGGATCTGTACTGGGACCAATTTTGTTTAATATCTTCATAAGTGATATTGCAAAAGGCCTCGATGGTAAGGTTTGTCTTTTTGCTGATGACACAAAGATATGTAACAGGGTTGATGTTCCTGGAGGGAAACGCCAAATGGAAAAGGATTTAGGAAAACTAGAAGAATGGTCAGAACTCTGGCAACTGAAATTTAATGTGGATAAGTGCAAGATAATGCACCTGGGGCGTAAAAACCCAAGGGCAGAATATAGAATATTTGACACAGTCCTGACCTCAGTATCTGAGGAAAGGGATTTAGGAGTAATTATTTCAGAAGACTTAAAGGTGGGAAGACAATGTAATAGAGCAGCAGGAAATGCCAGCAGAATGCTTGGATGTATAGGGAGAGGTATAAGCAGTAGAAAGAGTGAAGTGCTTATGCCGCTGTACAGAACACTGGTGAGACCTCACTTGGAGTATTGTGCGCAGTACTGGAGGCCATATCTCCAGAAGGCTATAGATACTCTAGAGAGAGTTCAGAGAAGAGCTACTAAACTGGTACATGGATTGCAGGATAAAACTTACCAGGAAAGGTTAAAAGACCTTAATATGTATAGCTTGGAAGAAAGACGAGACAGAGGGGATATGATAGAAACTTTTAAATACATAAAGGGAATCAACTCGGTAAAGGAGGAGAGAATATTTAAAAGAAGAAAAACTACCACAAGAGGACACAGTTTTAAATTAGAGGGGCAAAGGTTTAAAAGTAATATAAGGAAGTATTACTTGACTGAGAGTAGTGGATGCATGGAATAGCCTTCCTGCAGAAGTGGTAGCTGCAAATACAGTGGAGGAGTTTAAGCATGCATGGGATAGGCATAAGGCTATCCTTCATATAAGATAGAGCCAGGGACTATTCATAGGATTCAGATATATTGGGCAGACTAGATGGGCCAAATGGTTCTTATCTGCCGACACATTCTATGTTTCTATGTTTCTATATACCTGCAGTATCGCAGCAGAACCGCACACAACTGCCGCACAATACAAATGCACTGTAATATACTGTCTAACATAGAAAGTATATTATAACATTGTACAAGGAAGGCAATCCAGTAGAATATACATAAAGATAAACCGTAACCTTTAATAATTTTACTTTGAGGGTCCATTCACACGTCCGTAAGCATTTTGCGGATCCACAAAACATGGACACTGGCAATGTGCATTCCGCAATTTACGGACCGCACATCACCGACACTATAATAGAAAATGCCTAATCTTATCTGCAATTGCGGACAATAATAGGACAAGTTCTATTTTTCTATTTTTTGGCGGAAACGGAAGCACAGATGCGGAAGTGCGGATCCACAAATGCGGATGCGGACAGCACATTCCGGCCCCATTGAACATGAATGGTTCTGCACCCGTTCCGCAAAATTGTGGAATGGATGCGGACCCATTTTGCGGACGTGTGAATGGAAAAGATATCGCTCAAAATAAAAATAAATTAAATTATTGAAGTTAAAGGTGTTCTGCACTTTGTTTTAACTGATGATCTATCCTCTATCCCAATGAATAACAGCAAAGGTATTTCACCGGAATCCACTCCCACTTCCAACTCCCCACACCACTATTCGCAACTATGCCACTCCCTATTGTAAGCCCGCCAAGTCCCCTCACTCAGTGTTCCTCAAAAGTCCCACTACCGTACCTCCAAGAGCACTCACAGGTACTCTGGACACACCAATCCTTCTGCATTCGCTTCTGGGGCCAGCTGACAAAAACGCTCCCACTGTAAATGAGAAAGAGCATCAGCAACGACATTGGAAATCCCCAGCACATGGACAGCCACAATCCAAGCGTTAAGCCAAACTAAATGCTGCAATAAACGAACTACCGGAGGCGAAGATGCCGTTAAACTATTAATAGTCTGCACCACCCCCAGATTGTCACAATGAAAACAAACTTTTTTATTTCTGAACTCATTACCCCAAAGCGTCGTTGCCAACACTATCGGAAACAGTTCCAACAGTGCCACATTCCGCACCCAACCCCTCACAAACCAAGACTACGGCCACCTCCCTGCGCACCACTGTCCTTGACAATACGCCCCAAAACCAGTCCCTCCTGCTGCATCCGTAAACACTTCAAAATCAAAACTATCGACCGCAGTTCCCATCACCAACGCCTTACCATTAAATTGCCGTAAAAACCCATTCCACACCGCCAAATCCCCAACTCCTGACCCAGATTGATAAAATGATGCGGGCCGACTCCCGTGGCCGACTCCAAACATCTACAAAGAATACGTCCCTTTGGGCTAATGCGACAAGCAAAATTTAATTTCCCCAAAAGGGACTGTAAGTCTCTCAGCCGTATTTTCTTCGCCCGCAAAGCTTCCACCACCGCTGCCCTCAGATCCTGTACCTTGTCTACCGGGAAACGACACTCCATCTTAACTGTATCTATTACTAAACCTAAAAAACTCAACTCGGTCGTCTGGCCCACTGTCTTCCCCTCCACCAAAGACACCCCAAACAACTTAAAAACCGTCTGCAACGTAGACAACAACAACGCACAAACACGCAAATCCCCCGGACCCAAACAAAGAATATTGTCAAGGTAAGTAATAATAGAGGAACAACCAGACGTGTCCTCCACCACCCATTCCAAAAACGAACTAAACGTTTCAAAATATGCGCACGACACGGAGCACCCCATCGGCAAACACCTATCGACAAAATACCCGCCATCTCAAAAACAACCCAACAAATGCAAACTCTCCAGATAAACAGGTAAAAGCAGAAACGCTGACTCAATGTCAGTCTTTGCCAAAGGACGTATAAACCACTGAACAAAGCTCAGGATCTATACCCTCATTGACCGACACACCCTTTGGAAACGATAAATGGTGAAAAAGCCGAATTGTATTCGCCTCCTTCTTGGGAACCACCCCTAACAGGGAAACCCGTAAATTCACTAATGGCAGCTCCGAAAAAGGCCCATCCATCCTCCCAACACCACCTCTTTCGCCAATTTATCCATTACCACCTCCGGGTGCTCCAACGCAGAACGCTGATTTTTTTCTCACCTCTCCCACTGGCAAAGGGTTAGACAGAATATGAAACCACTCCGAAAAACCCATTTCCAAAAACACGGCCGCTTTCCGTTTTGAATATCTATTTAGATACCCCAACATCTATTCCTCCCAGACTGGGCCCCGCCCCTTTTGCTGAATTTTCCCATCTCTGCCTGCCGCCCCTAAAGCACCGGCTAGCCCCATGACCTCCCCCACATGATGAACACTCATGTCTGAACTTGAACAGGAAGCACGATCCTTTGGCCGATTCTGCAGCAAAACCGTACTGCCCTGCTCCCCCTGATTCCCCCCGAAATTACTGCCCCGGCCTTCCCGGTGCAGTCACCCTCATACACAACCCGATGTCCTTGTGATCCCACCGCATGGTCGGGCGGACCGCCTTCCTTTAAACAAAATTGTTCATCATACCTAAGCCACCCTATACACCCTATAAGCCTCGCCTATAGCATACAAATAACATAAAAGAGCCGAACAGCAGTCCGGCGACTTTTCCCCAATCACGCTTGGTAAAATAGCAAACGCCTGTAGCCAATTCCCAAACGTGCGCGAAATCCGCCGATGTCTTTCTCCTCCTGCTTTACCCCATCCCTCTTAACCGTATCTAGGTTAAAACGCTCTAAGGGGAGAAGAGAAAACATTTCTGCATACTCCCCTTGCAAACTGCTCTCACATACCTCCTGTCTCAAATGTGCTCCGAGGGGGCCCTTGACACACACATACACCTCCCCTTTCGCTGCATCAGCCACCCTGGCCTTATCCTCAAGTTTGAAGAGGTGCCGCATCCGACACCCCTAACCCTGAACCCACCCCCGCCAAACCACATAACAACTGTCCTAACCCCCCAATTAAATTGTGTCGGCTCTCACCAGAGCCACCCGTCCCCAAACCCTTAACCAGTGCTAAAAACGACCCCAATGCTGCCTCACCTGGCTGCCCGGGCACTGTGGACCCACCAGCCGATGGTCCGAATTCCTGATGATCTTCACCGGGCATCAACGGAACGATCCTCCCCGCCGCCATCCCACCACCGATACTCTGCATCCCAGCTTCGGACATGCTGGATGCACTCCTCACCACTTCAGCATCATCTTCTTCCTCTCCTTGGGTGGGACCAACCGCAGGCTGTCCATCACACTGGAAAGGCCTGTGCAGGCTCCTGGCTCCACCCTGCACCGCCTCGTGACCCCCGCTCCTGCCTCTCCCTCACCGAGCGGGCCACCCCCACCCCCCGGAACAGGAGGAACCACTGCATCTGCTCCGGAATCCCTGCTGCTTGCCGCTGGGGATGGGGGGACTGCCCCCCCCCCGTCCAGAACTGGATCCCGCCGACATAATGTATTCCTCCCATGCTGGAGGAACTAGAAACAGCAGGCCCAGCATAGGGGTTCCCCTGAGGGGCTCCTGACCCAGCGGCACACCCGGGGGGGGTCTCTGAAGGGCTCAGGCACGTCGGCGGCCATACCAGCCGCGGCTATCTCATACTGGGCTGCGGGCTAGCTGTACCCGCCCCCTCCCTCTGTAACAGTTCAGCTACCAACCCAGGCTTTCTGGACTCTGCTGCCTCCCGCAGCTGCCGCAACAAGGCCTCCAGGTCCTGCGACATCGCTCCGGTGAGTTCAGTTAGTTTGATTCTCCTGCTCAGTTCAATTCGTTTCTCCTGCTCTGTTCCCTCAAAAAGGCGCCCGCTCCCCACACACTTTCCTATTTAACTCCTATGGCCAACTCCCCGCTGACCACTCCTCCCATCCCCTGCACTACCAGCCTTAACACTTACCTACCCGGGCCCTACTTACCAGCACCTCTCACGTTGTCCTCCCTGAAACTTTGTCCTGACTGTCCTCACTTTACCTTTTATATGCTTGATAGGCTGCTCCAACAGAAACAACTACCTGTACGAACTCTGCGGCAGGACAGGTTCTGGGAGCTTGTTTTTTTTTTCACCGCGCCAGTGGCTGCTCATGCGCGACACATGCAGACTTCTGTGGCCCTTTGATGAGATCACCAAACTGATCAGTCGCAGCCAGGGCATACCTTACGCCTTCTTTCTTGAGCCTGCATTGCATAGTGTCATTGATCAAGCCGTTGAGGAGCAGGAGCAGGAAGATGAGGAAGTCACAATGCTGGATGAATTCCTAGGGGGGGTACTCCATCTGAGACAAGTCAGCAGGAGTCTAAAGAGGAGTCAGAGGAGGATGGTGCCTGGTGGGAGGAGGAGGAGAAGCAAGAAGAGCATGCTTTAAACTTTTCGGGGATCCCTGGTGTTGTCCGAGGCTTTGTACTGGCCTTCAGGAAAATTGATATCCATTGACCGTCTAAAATACCTCCGGCCACATAATCACTTGATCTTTTATGTACGGTAAATGCATAATTTTGGGGCCTGTAATCTAACTGGCCAACAGTAAAATTGTTATACGGTGACCGCCTAATGTACCTCCAGCCACATTATCAATTTTTTTTTTATGTCTGGTGAATGCATAATTTATGGGGCCTATAGTCCACTGGCCTGCTGTAAAATTGATATCCAATGACCGTGTAATCTACCTCCAGCCACATAATTACTTGTTCTTTTCTGTACACTGAATGCATAATTTTTAAGGCCTGAAGACCACTGGACTGCTGTAAAATTGATATCCAATGACTGTAATCTACCCCCAGCCACATATTTACTTGTTCTTTTCTGTCCGCTGAATGCATAATTTTTGGGGCCTGTAGTCCACTGGCCTGCTGTAATTGATATCAATTGATATCAAATTACTGCTGTAATTGATATCAATTGATATCAAATGACCGGGTAATCTACCTCCAGCCACGTAGTTAATTGTTCTTTTCTGTACGGTGAATGAATAATTGTTGGGGCCTCGGAGGAATTCAACACCAGTGACGACCACTAGAAATTGAACACCTAGAAGTTCAGGTTTAGCAGAACTTCGCAAAAAAGTTTGAGTTCGGGACCCGAACTTGACTCCGAACCTGAACCCCCATTGAAATCAATTAGGACCGAACTTAGGAGCAGACAAATGTGGATAGGGAAATGACTTAAAATAACTTAAAAAAAGTAAAAATAAAAAATTATAATCTTGATCTAGAATGAGGAGGTCCATATGGAGTAAGAGGTTGATGAGGCAGTGGATGTGGCGGTGTAGGTGGAAGCAGCGGTGGAGGAGGAGGAGGTAGCCAACACTGGTTTTTGTTTTTAATTTTATTTAATTTTATTATTTTTATTATTTTTAAATTTGGGTAGACTCCAAAACATTAAGAAATATAAAAAACAAAAAACAAAGAGAAAGTGCGCTGGAGTACAACAATGGCTGGGTAAGGCTGGTATACATGTCTATTCTGCACAAGGTATGGACAAGTCCTGTGGGATCCCTGCCTGGTTCATTTAAATGAATGTGAGCTTGTCCACATTGGCTGTGGACAGGCGGCTGCGCTTCTCTTTGATAACCCCCTCCTGCCGTGCTAAACAAATGTTCAAACAATACACTGGCTGCAGGGAAGGCCAGCACCTCCAAGGCGTAAAGGGCAAGCTCAGGACATGTGCCCAATTTGGAGACCCGGAAGTTAAAGGGGGCAGACCCATCAGTCAGTACCTATAGGCGTGTGTACACATACTGCTCCACCGTGTTGCTGAAATGCTGACTTCTGCTAAGACGTTCCATATCAGCTGGTGGTGCTGGTTGTTGTGGCGTGTTGACAAAGCTTTTCCACATTTCGGCCATGCTAACCCTGCCTTCTAAGGTGCTGGCCGTTAGAGATAGCCTTGCGGTTCGCCCGGCAGTCGTTTCGCGGCGAACTTTTTGTGTTCGCGATTAGCCATACATGCGAACATATGGAGATATTCGCGCCCGCCATATTCTTTAACATTGTGAAGAACTTTGACCCATGACACTTCCATCAGGTGGTACAGAACAGCCAATTGAGACATTTTAACACATGGACATACCTCCTACCTTATAAATAAACCTGATCTGGCCGCCATTTTACATTCAGTGTTTTGCCAGTGTAGGGAGAGGTTGCTGTGTGGAGCAGGGACAGACTGTTAGGGACACCAAACGCTAGCAAATAGGGCCACAAAAGTCTTTTCAAGGACTGGTATAGGTGTGCTATCGATAGGTGTGATACACACAGGGGTGCGATATACTTATAATATACTTTTATAATGAGTCAAAAACACATAGCTCTATATAGTGATCACCTGAAAGTCAGTTGCTAGGGGCTAGGGGCTTGCTAAGGCCATTTTTATATAGGGTAAGGTTCCGGACGGGGTCGATCTTATCAGGGCAGGTGGTCTGTGGTTAGGCTATCAGGGCCAGAATAGCACCCCTCTGTAAGGCAATATCAGGGACAGTTCTATGCCCACCCTGTCCTTCAATACCACATCATCATCTAGCCCAGAGAGTTTTTTGCTGTCCCTCCGATCCCTCCGAGATTCATGGATGTGCACTGGAACCCCCTGGATTGTGGTAGGACATATGGTTTCTGATTTGGTGCCGCCGGACACTTGTTATTGCCTACAACATCTATGCTTTTTGCTTAACTTTAATCATTTTTATTTATTTTCATTTTGAGGGATATCTTTTCCATTCACACGTCCGCAAAATGGGTCCGCATCCGTTCTGCAATTTTACAGAACGGGTGCAGACCCATTAATTTTGAATGGGGTCGAAATGTGTTGTCCGCATCCGCATTTGCGTATCCGCACTTCCGCATTTGCGGATCTGTTTCTGCAAAAAAAATAGAACATGTCATATTCTTGTCAGCAGTTGCAGACAAGATTAGGCATTTTCTATTTTAGTGCCGGAGATGTGCGGTCTGCAAATTGCGGACCGTACATCTGTGCGGTCCCTCTTTTGCTGTGCTGGTACCTTTGAGCGACCACTGCCTCTTCCTCCAAACTGCACACGTCACTCGCATGACCTTGATTTCTGGTGGGGGCTAGTAACCCATCATACTCCATATCATCTTCCACCCACTCTTTACCCCTGCCCTCCTTGGCAGACTGCAGAAAGCCGCAGCAGTTGGCACCTGTGTCTCGTCATCATCAGAGACGTGCTGCGGTGGTCTTCACATGTCCTCATCCTGAAACATAAGTGGTTGGGCATCAGTGCACTCAATCTCTTCCACTTCTGGGGCAGGGCTATGTGGATGGTCCACGGAAACCCTGCCAGCAGAGTCATCAAAAAGCAGAATAGACTGCTGCATGACTTGGGGCTCAGACTGCTTGGCTGATTTGCAAGGTGGTGAGTTAAAAGACAGATGGCCATGAGCTGTAGGTGCCAACTCTGATCTTTCAGCAGGGGACTGGGTGGGAGACAATGCGAAGGAACTGGATCCACTGTCAGCAACCCAATCTACTATTGCCTGTACTTGTTCTGGCCTCAACATTCATAGTGCGGCATTCGGGCCTATCAAATACCGCTGAAGGTTCTGTTGCCTATTCGCACCTGAGGAAGGTGTTTCACTTGTGCATGTAGCTGGCACAGATTGACCATGTTCTCTACCTGCAACATGAGCTCCACCAGCAGCACCATGACCTAGGCCACGTCCCTTATTTGGCACTCTTCTCGTTCTTTAAGTTCACCCACCAAACTAAGGCCTCATGCACACGACCGTTGTGTGCATCCGTGGCCGTTGTGCCGTTTTCCGTTTTTTTTCGCGGACCCATTGACTTTCAATGGGTCCGTGGAAAAATCGGAAAATGCACCGTTTTGCAGCCGAGGCCGTGATCCGTGTATCCTGTCCGTCAAAAAAATATGACCTGTCCTATTTTTTTGACGGACAACGGTTCACGGACCCATTCAAGTCAATGGGTCCGTGAAAGAACACGGATGCACACAAGATTGGCATCCGTGTCCGTGATCCGTGGCCGTAGGTTGCTTTCATACAGACGGATCCGAAGATCCGTCTGCATAAAAGCTTTTTCAGAGGTGAGTTTTCACTTCGTGAAAACTCAGATCCGACAGTATATTCTAACACAGAAGCGTTCCCATGGTGATGGGGACGCTTCAGGTTAGAATATACTGAAAAACTGTGTACATGACTGCCCCCTGCTGCCCCATGACTGCCCCCCCCCCCTGTTTTTAACTCATTTGTGGCCAGTGCGGCCGCCCCCCCCTCCCTCCCCTGTAGTTAACTTCTTGGTAGCCAGCCCCCCCTCCCTCCCCTGTAGTTAACTAATTGGTGTCCAGTGGGCCCCCCCTCCGTCCGCTATAGATAACTCATTGGTGGCCAGTGGGCCCTCTCCCCTCCCTCCCCCTCCTAATTAAAATCGCCCCCTATCATTGGTGGCAGTGGTGAGTACCGATCGGAGTCCCAGTGTAATCGCTGGGGCTCCGATCGGTAACCATGGCAACCGGGACGCTACTGCAGTCCCGGTTGCCATGGTAGCTTAGCAATTTGTAGAAGCTTCATACTTACCTGAAGAGCAGCGATGTCTGTGACCGGCCGGGAGCTCCTCCTACTGGTAAGTGACAGGTCTGTGCTATAAGCAATGCGCCGCACAGACCTTTCACTTACCAGTAGGAGGAGCTCTCGGCCGGTCACAGACATCGCAGCTCTTCAGGTAAGTATGAAGCTTCTACAAATTGCTAAGCTACCATGGCAACCGGGACTGCAGTAGCGTCCCGGTTGCCATGGTTACCGATCGGAGCCCCAGCGATTACACTGGGACTCCGATCGGTACTCACCACTGCCACCAATGATAGGGGGGCGATTTTAATTAGGAGGGGGAGGGAGGGGAGAGGGCCCACTGGCCACCAACGAGTTATCTACAGCGGAGGGAGGGGGGGCCCACTGGACACCAATGAGTTATCTATAGCGGACGGAGGGGGGGCCCACTGGACACCAATGAGTTATCTATAGCGGACGGAGGGGGGGCCCACTGGCCACCAACGAGTTAACTACAGGGGAGGGAGGGGGGGCCCACTGGACACCAACGAGTTTACTACAGGGGAGGGAGGGGGGGGGGGGCGGCCGCACAGGGGAGGGAGGGGGGGGGGGCGGCCGCACTGGCCACCAATGAGTTAACTACAGGGGAGGGAGGGGGGGCGGCCGCACTGGCCACCAATGAGTTAAAAACAGGGGGGGGGGGGTCTGCCCCCTGCTGCCTGGCAGCACCTGCCAGGCAGCAGGGGGCAGTCATGTACACAGTTTTTCAGTATATTCTAACCTGAAGCGTCCCCATCACCATGGGAACGCCTCTGTGTTAGAATATACTGTCGGATCTGATTTTCACGATGTAGCTCATATCCGACAGTATATTCTAACATAGAGGCGTTCCCATGGTGATGGGGACGCTTCAAGTTAAAATATACCATCGGATTGGAGAAAACTCCAATCCGATGGTATAAAAGAACTCCAGACTTTACATTGAAAGTCAATGGGGACGGATCCGTTTGAAATGGCACCATATTGTGTCAACTTCAAACGGATCCGTCCCTATTGACTTGCATTGTAATTCAGGACGGATCCGTTTGGCTCCGCACGGCCAGGCGGACACCAAAACGACTTTTTTTTCATGTCCGTGGATCCTCCAAAAATCAAGGAAGACCCACGGACGAAAAAACGGTCATGGATCACGGATCCACGGACCCCGTTTTTTCGGACCGTGAAAAAAAACTGTCGTGTGCATGAGGCCTAACAGTTGGTTTATGTCAGGTGACAATGTAACCGCTAGTAGTCAAGAATTAAGTTCAATCATTTTCAATAATTTTCTGGCTTTTAAAAAACACCCATTTTTGGCAATAACCTCCATCTTGGGCCTCTGCCGCATTAGTCAGTGTGCAATTTAAGCTAGAGATATATTTTTATTTTTCTGGGTTTTAACTCCTTAAGGACCGGGCTCATTTTTACCTTAAAGGGAACCTGTCACCGGGATTTTGTGTATAGAGCTGAGGACATGGGATGCTAGATGGCCGCTACCACATCCGTAATACCCGGTCCCCATAGCTCTGTGTGCTTTTATTGTGTAAAAAAAACGATTTGATACATATGCAAATTAACCTGAGATGAGTCCTGTCCCTGACTCATCTCACATACAGGACTCATCTCAGGTTCATTTGCATATGTATGAAATCTTTTTTTTTTACACAATAAAAGCACACAGAGCTATGGGGACTGGGTATTGCGGATGTGCTAGCGGCCATCTAGCAACCCATGACCTCAGCTCTATACCCAAAATCCCGGTGACAGGTTCCCTTTAAGGACCAGGCCATTTTTTGCAAATCTGACCAGTGTCACTTTATGTGGTGATAACTTTAAAACACTTTGACTTATCCAGGCCATTCTGAGATTGTTTTTTCCTCACATATTGTACTGCATGACACTGGTAAAATGAAGTAAAAAAAATATAATTTTTATTTATAAAAAATAACAAATTTGCCAAAAATGTTTACAAATTTGCAAATTTCCAAGTTTCAATTTCTCTACTTCTATAATACATAGTAATACCTACAAAAATAGTTATTACTTTACATTTCCCATATGTCTACTTCATGTTAGGATCATTTTGGGAATGACTTTATGTTTTTGGGGCTTAGAAGTTTAGAAGCAAATTTTGAAATTTTGCAGAAATAAAAAAAAAAACACTTTTCAAGGACCAGTTTAGGTCTGAAGTCACTTTGTGAGGCTTGCATAATAGAAAGCACTCAAACATGACCCCATTCTAGAAACTACACCCATTAAGGTATTCAAAACTGATTTTTACGGGGGCGGAGCCTGGACTGAGAGCATGCTGGACGTGTGCTAGCTCGCTCCACCACATTAGGCCCGTGCATAGCTCATACCTTGGCTTCAACAGCTACCAGAATGGTCAAAACCGGCAAGGATAAAGCCAAAAACCCGAGAGAACACGCGAAACCAGAGTTGAAGAGTGCCGACATGGAGAAGTTTCTCAGTAAGGCGGCCGTCTCGGCGGGAGACCGCGCGCGCAAGATGGCGCCTGAGCGCCGGAGAGACCAATCACTTGAATCGGATGCAGGCAGCGTCTCTGACTCTACGGTGACCAGCGGTAATGGGGCGCAGGACCGTATCACAAAATGGTTTCTCAAGCAAGCGCTATCCCACGCTATAACCCCGGTGATGAAAGAACTGGCAGATATAAAAGGCGACCTGAAACATATTGGGCACAGGGTCGAGGCCTTGGAACATAATCAAGCCGACATGGTTGCCTTCAGCTCTCACCTGGAGAAACGAACTGCCTTACAAGCTGAATCTATTAACACGGCCTTCCCCCTCTTGGAAGACCAAGAGAATCGTAGCCGAAGGAGGAATGTTAGGATCCGAGGAGTTGCTGAAGCTGTCCTCCCTGACCAGATATTGGAAGCGGTCTCCTCCATTTTTTCGGATCTCCTGGGGGAAGACAGAGCGGGTACGATAGTAGTTGAAAGAGCCCACAGGGCCCTGAGACCGGTGCCTAAACCGAACGATCCCCCCAGGGACATTGTGTGCGGTCTGTTAAATTATCTGGACACTGTGGCTTTGCTTAAGGAGGCCAGGAGCCGTACTGATTTGCAACATGGCGGAGAACGGATCCAGCTATTTCAAGACATCTCGCCGGCTACCCTCAACAAGAGGAGATTGCTACGTCCTCTAACAGACCACCTGAAGGCCAACAACATCATGTACAGGTGGCTTTTTCCGTTTGGCCTGGCATTTTCCAGCAATGGCCGGAGGTGCATAATCAAGAACCCGACCGACTTGCCAGCTGCTTGGCTCATCCTCCAGATCGCGCCTATTGAGATACCTTCTTGGCTCCAGATCGATGCTTCGGAGGATTTGCTGCCGGACTTACCTGACCCGGGATCCTGGTCACAGCCGAAGAAGAAGAAATCCACCAGCCGGGACATTGCTAGCACGTGAGAGGTCTCAACATAGGCCAGCATTATAGGTGCCGGTATGGCGTATTATGTGGCCTCCAGTTTGCAGTCGCTTGTTTTCTGCGACACGATTGTTTTTCTTTTGCAGCGGGTCTTGCTTGTTTAATCGGTGCAGTGAAGTGATGTGGAGTTCTGCTCCATCATGAATGATTGCTTTAAACGTGAGTGGAATCACAGGGCAGGTAGTAATTGTATGAGTAATGGCTCCACCACACCACCCTGTGCTTCAATCTCAGGTACGATATATTCTACACTGCCTACACATGTTATTTATCTGCTTGCAATGTGTTCCTTGATTTAAAGTTTGACTGAGCCTGTGAGGCACGGGCCTGATGGACCTCTTCCAGGCCCATATGTTGTTCCCAGTTCTGCTTCGTCTGGTTACCCCCACTCCCAGACGAGGCCTAGGTATAGGAGTGAATTTCCATTTCTGGGCTTACTTCTATTGCCCTCTGTCATTTTACTTACACTCCATACTACCATTTAGTTTTGGTAGTTCACTGATGTGGACCTTATGTTTATGTGTGTTTCTGTTCCCTTCCCCTGTTCTTGTCCCCCCTGGCTTTTCCATCCTCCTCTCTCCTACCCCCTTTTCCCTCCCCTGCTCCCATCGCAGCATAGGGTTGTGTGTCGCCGGGTTGGGCTCTAGAAACCTAACACTATGACTCAAGTAATCTGTACTACTTTTAATGTTAGAGGCATGAATACACCGCAGAAACGCTCACAAGTTTGTAGATTGTTACGTCAGTCCAAAACGGACATATGCTTTTTGCAGGAAACTCATTTTAAGGTGGGCCGTATTCCCTGCATGACAAGACTTCACTTTAAAATGTGGCTCCATAGCACCTTTGAGAAGTCATCAAGAGGAGTGAGCATTGCTATTGCAAACACCATACCCTTTTCACATATCTTGACGCAGACGGAACCGCAAGGGCGATTCTTGTTTGTGAAGGGCAAGATAGGGTCAGATATTGTTACACTAGTGAACTTATATGCCCCCAATAAGGGTCAAGGGCTCTGGCTCAAGAGGACATTGTCCAAATTGGATACCTTTGCTGAAGGGGTCAGAATTGTAGGAGGGGACATTAACTTAGCCCTGTCGCCAGCGCTAGACACTTCATCTGGTTTGTCCAGTCATTCTCAATGCTCTCTGGGAGGTGTCTATGGTACGCTGAAGAGAAGTGGCCTGGCGGATGTTTGGAGGCTATTACACCCCACGACTAAGGATTTTACGTTCTTCTCGGCTGTGCATGGCACCTTCCAGAGACTTGATTATATGTTTATTTCTGAGCAGCACCTAGAGCTAGTACATTCTGCTAATATAGGCCCGGTGACTGTTTCTGATCATGCACCGGTATCGGTCTCTATATGTTTTACTGGCCTATCTGCACGGGCGAAAACCTGGCGCTTAAACGAAACCCTTCTAGATAGGGAAGCTGATTGTAAGTCATTACTTCAAAAACTCACATTGTTTTTTCAAGAGAATCCCCCGGAAGACACCTCCATGATGACAGTTTGGGAGACGCACAAAGATGTAATCCGAGGTGAGCTCATTTCCCTAGGTTGTAGGATCAAACGTGATAGGCAAAAACAACTGCAAGCCTTATTATCCCAGATCACTAGCTTAGAATCCCTTTGTAAGCGGGCACAGGCCCTGCGGGTCCAGGAGGATCTCACGCTCTTGAGAGGTCAGTTAAAAGACCTGCTTAATGTGCAGTCAGCAAAGGCTTATCAGTACGCTAAGGTGAAAATGTATGCTCACGGAGATAGGGGCTCGAAATATATGACCCGCCTCATTAAACAGCGTAAGGATGCCGCGTATATACAGGGGATAAAGAACTCGGCTGGTGACAGAGTGACTAAAACAGCGGAGATAGCGGCGGCCTTTAAAGATTTCTATGCTCAGCTTTATAATCTGGGGGGTAGTGAACCGGTGAAGGGGGATGAGAGGATTAAAATGATGGATGACTTTCTAGACTCGCTACACCTCCCATCTATTAAGGCTAGTGATTGTGATTTACTTCTTCAGCCCATCACGTAAAAGGAACTCAGGGTAATCATAAATTCCATGCCGTCAGGGAAAAGTCCGGGACCAGACGGATTTCCTATAGGCTACTATAAGAAGTTCCTCCCTGTGCTCCTTCCTCATATGACTAAATGGTGTGGCTCATTGCTAGCGGGGGGCTCTCTGCATCCCCAGTCCCTTGAAGCTATTATAACCATACTGCCGAAAGAAGGTAAGGACTTGGAGCAATGTGGAAGCTACAGGCCGATATCCTTACTGAATGTCGACGTCAAGGTATGGGCAAAAATTCTAGCTTCCAGATTGAGCCGACTCCTACCCGAATTAATACATCCTGAACAGGCTGGCTTTGTTTCGGGACGGGAAGGCAACCATAACTCATGTAGAATCTTATCAGCCATGGCATATGCTAAAAAATGTTCTCAACCCCTAGTATTCCTCAGTGTAGATGCTGAAAAAGCATTTGACCGAGTGGACTGGGTATTTATGCAGAGAGCTCTCGGCCGCTTTGGCATACCTACAGCATTTATTCAGGCGATCATGTCACTATATTCTTCACCGGGGGCCAGAGTGAGGGTGAACGGCACTCTTTCAGCGGCGTTCTCCATTACTAATGGAACCCGCCAGGGGTGTCCGTTGTCGCCTTCGCTCTTCATACTGGTGATGGAGACGTTAATCCAGGCAATTCGGGAACATCCTAATATACAGGGATTGAAGTTGCCGGACCCATTGCCCCAACAACACACTGCTGCCTTTGCGGATGATTTGTTGATCTTCGTCACCAATCCTTTGGAAGCATTCCCGCATCTGTTAGACGTATTTGACAAGTTTGGTGTGCTTTCTAATTTTAAAGTGAATTGCACAAAATCTGAAGCCATGAATGTTTCGGCCCATCCCTCAGTAGTTATCAAACTTCAGGGTCTTACCCCCTTTAAGTGGCAACCGTCATACCTTACCTATTTAGGAATCAAAATCCCCCGGGAACTTGGTAATGCTTACCAAATTAACTTACCTCCTATGGTGACTAAGCTTCAAAGCCAGCTTGCATCCCTGGCAGTCCCATATATCTCTTGGATGGGTCGTAAAAATCTTCTTAAGACCTTTATCGTGCCCCAACTATTATACGTCTTACAAATGCTCCCTATTTTTATTCCCAAGAGTTTCTTTCAACAAATTAAGTCCTCTTTTTTGAAGTTCCTATGGAATAAGAAAAGGGCAAGATTACCCTATGCTAGACTGTCTATGAGGAAGGAGCACGGCGGATTCGGGCTTCCAGACCCATATGTGTATTACAAGGCAATAATTATGAGAAGGTGGCTCCAACTCAACTCCAGAAATCAGCATATTTACGGAGTGGACATGGATCTCATCTCTGTTACCCCTCCTCAATTAGCAGGTCTCTGGGGTCTGAAGATGACTATACCTCCCTTCACTAACCCGATACTGCAGGGAACAATAGCTATGATAAGATCAGTGGCTAAGGATAGGGATGTCTTAGGTTCACCTTCACCTTTAATGCCAGCCTCACTGATCCCGTTCCTGTTGAGAACACTATCCCTAAATGCGCCTCAGATTTGGAGTAAGTTCAATGACCAGACTTGGGCTAGTTTTTATGCGGACCTAGTTCATAGAGACGGGGTTCCTCAGCCGCCAGATGTGGATATGCTCTCGTCAAATTTTTTAGACAGGGCAGAACTGCTATCAGCATGTAAGATCCTGCATTCCAAGAATGTGAGGGTTGGAGATTTGACTTGGTTTGAGAAAATCTTGGCCAAACCTGATTTACCCAAGAAGTTAGTCTCGTTCCTTTACAATTCTTTCTTAACAGGGCAAAGCAAAGGTACGCCTGCATATATAGCCCAATGGTCAAAGGAGTTAGGCAGATCATTCACAGAAAGAGATATAATACGGATGCATTCATGTTCACATGGGTTCTCGCGTTGTGTCAGAGTCCAGGAGCATTCTTATAAGGTACTAACACGCTGGTACAGGACCCCGCAATATTTATATTCAATAGGCCTTGCCCCGACCGGGAACTGCTGGCGATGTGGGGAAGACTCAGGCACGTTGAGCCATATTTTCTGGTTCTGCCCTAGAATTACTGAGTTTTGGCGTAAAGTGGCTGTGGAAATTGAGAAGATCATAGGCAAACGGTTGCTGTTGTCTCCTGAATCCATTTTGCTCTGGCTCCCTAATGAATCCTGGTGCCCGGGCAAGAAGGATCTTGCGACGCAGCTAATTCAAGCAGCTAGACTACTTATTCCTCTTAAATGGTTGGACACCAAGCCCCGACGTTAGACATGTGGATTGACAAAGTAGACCAAATTTACAGATTAGAGGAACTCGTGAGTTGGGAGCTGCGAAAACACCAGGGGTTTCTGAAGTTCTGGGCTCCTTGGAAACAATACAAGACCCAAATCCCTTTGGTTGGTTAGTGCAGTGTATTCATGTACGCTAGAGTTAGCAGTTATATTGCATACACTTGATGAGCTCTAGTAATGTAAATGGTCACAACCTTGGTCCTTTTAACATCAGCATCTTCCCGCTTTCCCCACTTTT
Source organism: Bufo gargarizans (assembly GCF_014858855.1). Taxonomy (NCBI): domain Eukaryota; kingdom Metazoa; phylum Chordata; class Amphibia; order Anura; family Bufonidae; genus Bufo; species Bufo gargarizans. Next base: position 22,854,076 of record NC_058080.1, on the reverse strand, counting down.
CCTCCCCCCCTCTTTCCCTTGTGGTTCTCCCCCCCCCTCCTCCCTGTGTCCATTTGTCTCTGAGGCACGTGTTTCCACACGGCTTCCATACTTAAGATGATGTATGTGCCTTAATTGATGTGTACTGTACTGTTATTGTATGTTTCATATTTCAAGGCGCGTGTGAACTGTTATGTATATTTTATGTATGTACACTGCCTATGCCGGCGGTCATTCAGTGTTGTTCATACAAATGGAACTTATACCTTGATGCGACACTATTTGTATTTTACTTTCAATAAAAAGAAATTTGAAAGAAAACTGATTTTACAAACTTTGTTAACCCTTTAGGTGTTCCACAAGAATTAATGGAAAATAGAGATACAATTTAAAAATTTCACTTTTTTGGCAGATTTTCCATTTTAATAAAAAAAATTCCAGTTAAAAGCCAAACAAAACTCAATATTTATGATGTTGATTCTGTAGTTTACAGAAACACCCCATATGTGGTGGTAAACTGCTGTACGGGCACACGGCAGGGCGCAGAAGAAAAGGAATGTCATACGGTTTTAGGAAAGGCAGATTTTGCTGGACTGTTTTTTTGACACCATGTCCCATTTGAAGCCCCCCTGATGCACCCCTAGTGTAGAAACTCCAAAAAAGTGATCCCATTTTAGAAACTACGGGATAGGGTGGCAGTTTTGTTGGTACTATTTTAGGGTACATATGATTTTTGGTTGCTCTATATTACACATTTTGTGAGGCAAGGGAACAAGAAATAGCTGTTTTGGCACCGTTTTTATTTTTTGCTATTTACAACATTCATCTGACAGGTTAGATCATGTGGTATTTTTATAGACCAGGTTGTCACGGATGCGGCAATACCTAATATGTATACTTATTTTTATTTATTTAAGTTTTACACAATGATTTTATTTTTTAACAAAAAAAATCATGTTTTAGTGTTATCATATTCTGAGAGCCATAGTTTTTTTAGTTTTTGGGCGATTATCTTAGGTAGGGTCTCATTTTTTGCAGGATGAGATGACGGTTTGATTCGCACTATTTTGGGGTGCGTGTGACTTTTTGATCTCTTGCTATCACACTTTTTGTGATGTAAGTTGAAAAAAAATTTTTATTTAGCACAGTTTTTATTTTTTATGGTATTCATCTGAGGGGTTAGGTCATGTGATATGTTTATAGAGCCGGTCGATATGGACGCAGCGATACCTAATATGTATACTTTTTTTATCTAAGTTTTACACAATGATGTTTTAGTGTCTACATATTCTGAGCCATATTTTTTTTTATTTTTTGGGTGATTGTCTCAGTTAGGGGCAAATTGTTTTCGGGATGAGCTAACGGTTTGATTGGTACTATTTTGGGGGGCATACGCCTTTTTGATCGCTTGCTGTTGCACTTTTTGTGATGCAAGGTGACAAAAGTTTTTATTTTTTACGGTGTTCATCTGAGGGGTTAGGTCATGTGATATGTTTATAGAGCCGGTCGATACGGACGCGGCGATATCCAATATGTCTACTTTTTTATTTCCCCTATTTTTCCTTTTACTTTATTCGGGGAAAATAACGTTTTCTTGAAACTTTTAATATTTTTGGGGGGGAATTTATTTTTTAAACTTTTTTTTCACATAAATTTTTGTCCCACTTTGGGACTTCAACTTTTGGGGGTCTAATCCTTTACAATGCATTCCAATACTTCTGCATTGGAATGCATTGGCTGTATGTGTAATACAGTGAGTATTACTTATACAGCTTCCAGCCTGTGAGATCCAGGGGGCTGGATCTTACAGACTTGTCACAGGAAGGCAGCGCCGATGCCTCAGGAAGGCATTGCGCTGCCTTCCATGCCATCGGGTCCCCCCTACAGCCGCATGGGGACCCGATGGCACCGCCGCCAGCCGCCGCAATAGGCAAAAGCAGCAAACCGCAGCTTTGAATTGCCCTGCGGTTTGCGGCGATCGCCAACACGGGAAGGGGGGGGGGGTCATGGGACCCATCCCCCGTGCATTTAGCCAATGTGCCTGCTCAATGATTTACACATGAATACACATGACATCCTTAACCACTTCAGCCCCGCTAGGTGAAACCCCCTTCATGACCAGAGCACTTTTTACACTTCGGCACTACACTCCTTTCACCGTTTATCGCTCGGTCATGCAACTTACCACCCAAATGAATTTTACCTCCTTTTCTTCTCACTAATGGAGCTTTCATTTGGTGGTATTTTATTGCTGCTGACATTTTTACTTTTTTTGTTATTAATCAAAATGTAACGATTTTTTTGCAAAAAAATGACATTTTTCACTTTCAGCTGTACAATTTTGCAAAAAAAACGACATCCATATATAAATTTTTCACCAAATTTATTGTTCTACATGTCTTTGATAAAAAAAAAATGTTTGGGCAAAAAAAAAAATGGTTTGGGTAAAAGTTATAGCATTTACAAACTATGGTACAAAAATGTGAATTTCCGCTTTTTGAAACAGCTCTGACTTTCTGAGCACCTGTCATGATTCCTGAGGTTCTACAATGCCCAGACAGTAGAAAAACCCCACAAATGACCCCATTTCGGAAAGTAGACACCCTAAGGTATTCGCTGATGGGCATAGTGAGTTCATAGAACTTTTTATTTTTTGTCACAAGTTAGCGGAAAATGATGATGATTTTTTCTTTTATTTTTTTTCTTACAAAGTCTCATATTCCACTAACTTGCGACAAAAAATAAAAAATTCTAGGAACTCACCATGCCCCTCACAGAATACCTTGGGGTGTCTTCTTTCCAAAATGGGGTCACTTGTGGGGTAGTTATACTGCCCTGGCATTCTAGGGGCCCTAATGTGTGAGAAGAAGTTTGCAATCAAAATGTGTAAAAAATGGCCTGCAAAATCCGAAAGGTGCACTTTGGAATATGTGCCCCTTTGCCCACCTTGGCATCAAAAAAGTGTCACACATCTGGCATCGCCGTACTCAGGAGAAGTTGGGGAATGTGTTTTGGGGTGTCATTTTACATATACCCATGCTGGGTGAGAGAAATATCTTGGCAAAAGACAACTTTTCCCATTTTTTTATACAAAGTTGGCATTTGACCAAGATATTTCTCTCACCCAGCATGGGTATATGTAAAATTACACCCCAAAACACATTCCCCAACTTCTCCTGAGTACGGCGATACCAGATGTGTCACACTTTTTTGCTGCCAAGGTGGGCAAAGGGGCACATATTCCAAAGTGCACCTTTCGGATTTTGCAGGCCATTTTTTACACATTTTGATTGCAAGGTACTTCTCACACATTTGGGCCCCTAAATTGCCAGGGCAGTATAACTACGCCACAAGTGACCCCATTTTGGAAAGAAGACACCCCAAGGTATTCCGTGAGGGGCACTGCGAGTTCCTAGAATTTTTTTTTTTTTGTCACAAGTTAGCGGAAAATGATAATTTTTTTTTTTCTCTTTTTTCCTTACAAAGTCTCATATTCCACTAACTTGCGACAAAAAATAAAAAATTCTAGGAACTCGCCGTGCCCCTCACGGAATACCTTGGGGTGTCTTCTTTCCAAAATGGGGTCTCTTGGGGAGTAGTTATACTGCCCTGGCAATTTAGGGGCCCATATGAGTGAGAAGTACTTTGCAATCAAAATCTGTAAAAAATGACCGGTGAAATCCGAAAGGTGCACTTTGGAATATGTGCCCCTTTGCCAACCTTGTCTGCAAAAAAGTGTCACACATCTGGTATCGCCGTACTCAGGAGAAGTTGGGGAATGTGTTTTGGGGTGTCATTTTACATATACCCATGCTGGGTGAGAGAAATATCCTGGCAAAAGACAACTTTTCCAATTTTTTTATACAAAGTTGGCATTTGATCAAGATGTTTATCTCACCCAGCATGGGTATATGTAAAATGACACCCCAAAACACATTGCCCAACTTCTCCTGAGTACGGCGATACCAGATGTGTCACACTTTATTGCAGCCTAGATGCGCAAAGGTGCCCAAATTCCTTTTAGGAGGGCATTTTTAGACATTTGGATCCCAGACTTCTTCTCACGCTTTAGGGCCCCTAAAAAGCCAGGGCAGTATAAATACCCCACATGTGACCCCACTTTGGAAAGAAGACACCCCAAGGTATCCAATGAGGGGCCTGGCAAGTTCCTAGAAAAAAAATTTTTTTGCATAAGTTAGCGGAAATTGTTTTTTTTTTTTGTTTTTTCTCACAAAGTCTCACTTTCCGCTAACTTAGGACAAAAATTTAAATCTTTCATGGACTCAATATGCCCCTCAGCAAATACCTTGGGGTGTCTTCTTTCCAAAATGTGGTCAGTTGTGGGGTGTTTGTACTGCCCTGGCATTTGAGGGTCTCCGCAATCATTACATGTATGGCCAGCATTAGGAGTTTCTGCTATTCTCCTTATATTGAGCATACAGGTAATGAGATTTTTTTTTCCGTTCAGCCTCTGGGCTGAAAGAAAAAAATGAACGGCACAGATTTCTTCATTCGCATCGATCAATGTGGATGAAAAAATCTCTGCCAAAAAAAAAAAATTGAGGGGAAAGGCGTCTGCCAGGACATAGGAGCTCCGCCCTACATCCATACCCACTTAGCTCGTATGCCCTGGCAAACCAGATTTCTCCATTCACATCAATCGATGTGGATGAATAAATCATTGCCGGGATTTTTTTTTTTTTATATATATATACAAAGTGTTTGCCAAAGCATAGGAACGCCGCCTCCTCCTCAGCTCGTATGCCTTGGCAAACGTATCTGTCACTGCAGAGGAGAAAATCCCGTCTTGCAGCGCCGCATACACCGACTTGCGTGTAATCTGACAGCAGCGCAATGCTTCTGTCAGAATGCTCATCGGTGCTGCAGCTAGTCAATCGGTTGGTCCACCTGGAAGGTAAAAAAAGAAAGAAAAAAAAAAAAGAAAAAAACAGGCCGCAAAGCAATAATTTTATTAACTTTGCAACAGAACATATAAACTTTAACTTTTTTAACTGAACATTAACCTTTTTGCTTACTGGTGTGTTTTTTTTTTTTTGTTTTGTTTTTTTACCTTTATAGAACAAACCTCTCCTTCCCCATGGGTCAATGTGCAAAGCGCAAATCGCCCAACGATGTGGCGAAGTGCGTTATGCACTTTGTCCCATGTGAAAGGAGACGTTTGCAGCAGCAGTGAGTGAATGGGCCCTAATAGCCCTGTGTGCCTGTCCTGGTGAGATGATCCCTATGCTAATAGTGTACCTGTGAGTGGTACTTCCGGAAACACTCTCCAAAGCATAGGGCAGGGTGGTCAGGACAGTCAGGACAGAAATAGCGGGTGTCACGCCTTATTCCACTCCTGCTACAGACACGACATCTTTTTCGGGGTGACTGTTGGGTTGAGGTACCAGGAACGACATTGGGGAAATGTCGCTCGTGTAGACGGCTAACTACACTGGTGGTTGGGGCCACGGAACCTCCTGGATACAGGAGGTTCTCGATGATCTCTTCCTGAAATTTGAGGAAGGATCCAGTTCTCCCAGCCTTACTGTAGAGAACAAAACTATTGTACAGAGCCAATTGAATTAAATATACAGACACCTTCTTATACCAGCGTCTGGTGCGTCGGGAAACTAAATACGGAGACAACATCTGGTCATTGAAGTCCACCCCTCCCATGAGCAAATTATAGTCGTGGACTGAGAGGGGCTTTTCAATGACACGGGTTTCTCGCTCAATTTGTATTGTCGTGTCTGCGTGAATGGAGGAGAGCATGTAAACGTCACGCTTGTCTCTCCATTTCACCGCGAGCAGTTCTTCGTTACACAGTGCGGCCCTCTGCCCCCTTGCAAGACGGGTGGTAACGAGCCGTTGGGGGAAGCCCGCGCGACTAGTTCGCGCGGTACCACAGGCGCCAATCCGTTCTAGAAACAAATGCCTAAAGAGGGCCACACTTGTGTAAAAATTGTCCACATAAAGATGGTACCCCTTGCCGAATAAGGGTGACACCAAGTCCCAAACTGTCTTCCCACTGCTCCCCAGGTAGTCAGGGCAACCGACCGGCTCCAGGGTCTGATCTTTTCCCTCATAGACACAAAATTTGTGGGTATAGCCTGTGGCCCTTTCACAGAGCTTATACAATTTGACCCCATACCGGGCGCGCTTGCTTGGGATGTATTGTTTGAAGCCAAGGCGCCCGGTAAAATGTATCAGGGACTCGTCTATGCAGATGTTTTGCTCTGGGGTATAAATATCTGCAAATTTCTGGTTGAAATGGTCTATGAGGGGCCGAATTTTGTGGAGCCGGTCAAAAGCAGGGTGGCCCCTGGGACGGGAGGCGGTGTTGTCACTAAAGTGCAGGAACCGCAGGATGGCCTCAAAACGTGCCCTGGACATAGCAGCAGAGAACATGGGCATGTGATGAATCGGGTTCGTGGACCAATATGACCGCAATTCATGCTTTTTTGTCAGGCCCATGTTGAGGAGGAGGCCCAGAAAAGTTTTAAGTTCGGAAACTTGGACTGGTTTCCTCCGGAAAGGCTGGGCATAAAAGCTTCCCGGGTTAGCGGTGATAAATTGTGTGGCATACCTGTTTGTTTCGGCCACAACTATGTCTAAAAGCTCCGCAGTCAAGAACAGCTCAAAAAATCCCAGGGCCAAACCGATCTGAGCTGTCTCAACCCAAACTCCAGACTGGGCAGTGAAAGGGAAAACTACAGGTGCGGCTGAAGTTGGGGACTGCCAATCAGGGTTTGCCAGCACCTCTGGGATTCTAGGGGCTCTACGGGCACGTCTTTGCGGTGGCTGCGACTGGGTCACTACTGCACGTGCCACCGTACCAGCTTCAACTGCCCTTCTGGTGCTCGCTACTTCACCAGGTTGTACGGCAGTGCTGGTACTAGGTCCAGGGAGGGCTGGGCTGCTGGTGTATGCCTCACCACGTAATCCGACAGCACCAGCCCCACTCTGCTGCTCTTGAAGCGGATCCTGCGCAACCTGCGGTCTAGCGACACGGGGCCGGGTACGCCTGGTGGTATCAGGGACCTCAGCCTCCTCGTCCGAACTTTGGGTCAGAGAGCCACTGCTTTCTACAGGTTCGTATTCTGACCCGCTGGATTCATCAGATGAGGGTTCCCACTCCTCATCCGACTGGGTCAGAAGCCTGTAGGCCTCTTCAGAGGAATACCCCCTGTTAGACATGTGGGCAACTAAATTTAGGGGTATTCCCTGAGACTACCCAAGAAAAAAAAAGCAAGCCTGTCTTACAAAGGGGAGGCTAGCGAAGTACCGGAGGCCGCTGCAGTTGATAAAAAATATCAAAACTGATTTTTTTATCGCCGCAGTGCGTGTAAAGTGAATGTGCAGTGATCAAAAAAAACATTTTTTTTGTCACTGCGGTGGGGCGGGTGTGGGCGAACGCACGTGTGGGCGACCGATCAGGCCTGATCGGGCAAACACTGCTTTTTGGGTGGAGGGCGAACTAAAGTGACACTAATACTATTATAGATCTGACTGTGATCAGTTCTGATCACTTACAGATACTATAAAAGTACAAATGCTGATAAGCGATACGCTAATCAGCGAATAACGGACTGCGGTGCGGTGGGCTGGGCGCTAACTGATCCCTAAACTACCTAACCAAGGGACCTAAACTATACCTAAAACCTAACGGTCAATAACAGTGAAAAAAAAAAGTGACAGTTTGCACTGATCACTTTTTTCTTTTCACTTGTGATTGACTGGGGTGATCAAAGGGGTGATCAAAGGGTTAATTGGGGTTCAGGGGGGTGATCTGGGGCTAAAGTGTGCTGTTTGGTGTACTCACTGTGAAGCCTGCTCCTCTGCTGGATCCAACCGACGAAAAGAACCAGCAGAGGAGCAGGGCAGCCATATAACACATCATATTTACAAATATGATCTGATATATGGCTCTGTGATTGGCTTTTTTTAAAAATCAGCAACCTGCCAGCCACGATCATTGGCTGGCAGGTTGCTGCCGAAATGGTCCTGAACGAAATGCCGGCGCGAACTGCGCACGCGCAGGCGCATACTCGCGTCATCTCGCGTCTCGCGAGATGACGCGTATATGCGTGACTGTGCGCAGCGCTGCCACCTCCGGACTGCACATCTGCGTTAGGCGGTCCGGAGGTGGTTAAGTACCGAGACAACATGCCGTACCGGTACGTCATGTGTCCAGAAGAGGTTAAAAAACACCCTTTATGGGCAAAATACTCAATTTTTCAGTCCTTGCTGCATCTGTACGTGTAAAATTCAAGTATTATATACTGCTGTCATATTCTGTTAGTTAAAAAAAACACCCATTTTGGGCAAAGTACCTAATATTGCTGTTAAAACAAGATTGAAACAATAATTTTCAGGCTTTGAAAAAACACATATTTTTGGCAATACCCTCCATCTTGGGCCTCTGCCGCATTAGTCAGTGTGCAATTTAAGCTAGAAATAGTTTTATTTTTCTGGGTATTAAAAAACACCCATTTAGTGCAAAATACTTAATTTGCGGCCTTGTCTGCATCTGTACGTGTGAGATACACCCTTTAGATACTGTTGTTCTATTCTGCTATTAAAAAAAAACACCCATTTAGGGCAAAAATCTAAATTTTGCAGCCTTTACTGCATCTGTTATTGTGAGATTTGCCCTTTACATACTGCTGTGCTATTCTGATATTTAAAAAAAAAACACCCATTTTGAGTAAAATACTTAATTTGCAACCTTTGCTGCATATGTCATTATGAGATACACCCTTTAGATACTGTTGTTCTATTCTGCAATTAAAAGAAACACCCATTTTGGGCAAGATCCTAAATTTGACAAATATGAGGAGAGCGTCAAATAAGGGTTGTGGCCCTGTCAGGGTGCTGCTGGTGTTGGTGGAGCTCCTGTTGCAGGGAGAGGACGTGGTCGATCTGTGCCAGCTACACGCACAAGTGAAACACCTTCCTCAGTTGCAAGTAGGCGACAGAACCTGCAGCGGTATTTGGTCGGGCCTAATGCGGATCTACGAATGGTGAGGCCTGAACAAGTACAGGCAATTGTAGATTGGGTTGCTGACAGTGGATCCAGATCATTCACATTGTTTCCCACCCAGTATCCTGCGGAAAGATCAGAGTTGGCACCTGCAGCCGATGTACATCAGTCTTTAACCTCACACCCTTGCAAATCAGCCAAGCAGTCAGAGCCCCAAGTCATGCAGCAGTCTCTTCTGCTTTTTGATGACTCTGTTAGCAGGGTTTCCCAGGGCCATCCAAATAGCGCTGCCCCAGAAGTGGAAGAGATTGAGTGCACCGATGCCCAACCACTTATGTTTCAAGATGAGTACATGGGAGGACCATCGCAGCACGTCTCGGATGATGACGAAACACAGGTGCCAACTGTTGGGGCTTTTGAAAATGTGCAGACCAACAAGGAGGGCAGGGGTGAAGACTGGGTGGAAGATGATGTGGAGGACGATGAGGTTCTCGACCCCACATGGAATCAAGGTCATGTGAGTGACCTGTGTAGTTCGGAGAAAGAGGCGGTAGTCGCACAGAGTCATCAGCACAGAAGAAGAGGGAGCAGGGTGCAAAAGCGGTGCGGCCGTCCCCTAGACAGTACGCCTTCTACTGCCCACCGCAGCAAGGGACAGAGCACACCAAAGCCAGCTCCAAGGAGTTCCCGAGGGTGGGTTCCTGCACCCACAAACCCAAGGTACACAATTGTCCAGCCAGGGCACAGTTCTGGAGGATGAGGAGGAGGAGATGGAAGAGGAGGAATTATGTTCACAGCAGGGTGGCACCGACCAGCTCATGGCCATCACTGGTATGTGGCTGGGGGGATACAGAGGACACAGACACTTTCCACAGAGGACAGCTTTTCGTTGCCTCTGGGCAGCCTGGCACACATGAGTGATTACATGCTGCAGTGTCTCCCCAACGACAGCCGAGTTGTCCACATTCTAACTTGTGCTGATTACTGGGTGGCCACGCTGCTGGATCCCCCTTTACAAGGACAACTTGGCTCAACTCAGCCTGAGTGCGGAGGCTGCTGGATATTTATATCCGGCAGCCCGCACTCCCGGTTCGTGCGCGCAACACAGACAAGGACACGTGGGCCGGCGCGGTGATATGACGTCAACGCGCCAGCCCGTCCATCCCTGCACGCGCCCGGCCGTGTCGCGCTGCTTGCTGCCAGGCGTCAGAAGCCTTTGATCTCCCGCCTGTAGCGATTTGCATTCCAGGCAGCGCAATAGTAATCGTGCTCCCGGAATGCGCATAATAGAAGGAGGGGAGGTTTCTCCCTTCTTTCTGTTATGCATAATTATCTCCAGCAGCGTTGGAGATAATTAAAACAAAGGACTCCGATTCTGTTGAATCAGAGTTCTTTGCAATCATCAGGATGACCGGATTCATGTCTGGTCATTCTGATGCAATCAACCGGATTGCATCAGTGTAAATGCTTGGGGCACATTCACACCGATGCACCTGGTCCCAGGTCAATTTGGGGACATATACCTTGTAAAGGGGCTCAAAAGTATAAAAGTTACGTAGGCGGCGCTCACCTGGTCAGTCTTGCAGTGGAAGCATGGACAGTGCTTGGAAGGGGCACCAGTTGCAAACTGTATAAAAATAAGACCGGATGTCCAGCTTTCCAAAAAAGACGTTGCTCTTTATTCCAAAATGACACAGCATAAAAAACAATCCAACACGGCAAGCAGGTCTACATGTTTCAGATGCTCTAACACTGATCCTTATTCATGACACATTGGTTGCTGAATGGCTACATACTTAAATAGCTGAACTTCCTGGCACTCGCAGATGGTTTGGATTAGCAGGAGTGGACTATCCAAATGCCATGTGAGTATAAGGGCAAAGATACATATAGAAATAAAAAGTTGGATATGTCAAAAAACACATAAACTGTTTTAAAAGTATATCTGAGCAAAGATCAGTAATGCAGGATTAAATCATGTTTGCGATTTACATAAACTCCAGTAGGATTCCCTGTTAAGGAGCTTACGCTTGTAGTCACCACCTCTAGCAGGAGGATTAACCCTTTCTAGGGCCTGAACGTGAAAACCTGCGGTATCTCCCTGATGAGAGACCGCAAAATGTAGACTGGCCGCTGAAACATTTCTTTCTCTAGTATGTGGGATGTCTGAAAGGTGTTTACAAATTCTGACTTTTAATCTATTGGTTGTACATCCAATATATTGCAGACTGCATATAGAGCAGGTAATGCAATACACCACAGAGTTCGTGTTGCAATTTACATTTTGTTTGTTATTAAAAAAATTGTGAGTTGCCGTTGAAACAACTGCTGAACCTGTTTTAATGTAATTGCAGCAGGTACAAATGCAGTGGCCGCATTTAAATGTGCCTTTGTGTCTCAACCAAGCACTTTTTTTCTTTTTTACTGGTGTCACTATCAGTGAAAAGACTTGGGTTTTTTTTTTGCGCAATAGTTGGTGCGCGACGTGCAATGCATCTGACACCTGCTGAGCTGATGTCAGACCACTGTTCGTCACCATTTAGAACAGATAGGTGTTTAGTAACTATGGCGCAAATTTGTGAAAATTCCAAACTGTAGTTGGTGACAAAACAGGGAACATTTTTTGGGCTGCATTGGTTTGTCTATTTAGACATGAAAGTAGGTCGGGTTGTGCTTTGTCCGGAAATTTTTTTTTTATATTTCCAGTAACATAACTGTATGAGGGCTTATTTTTTGTGGGGCAAGTTGCACTTTCTAATGCCACCATTAATTATGGCATAAAATGCAGTGGGAAGTGGTAAAAAATTCCAAATGGGGTGGAATTGGAAAAAAATGCAATTCCTCCACCGTTTTACGGGTTTTGCTCCCACTGCGTTTTTTTTTTTTTTTGCAGCAAAACTGACCTATTCTCTAGGTAAGTACGATTACAATACCCTATATGTATAGGTTTTTTATGTCTAAATAGTGTAAAAATAAATGTAAACTTTGATGTATATATTTATTGTTATTTAGGTATTTTTTTATTATACGGAAAGAGGGGTGATTTAAACTTTTATGTTTTCTTAAATTTTTTTTATATATTTATTAACATTTTTACATATGAGCTTATAAATTCAGTTTTTTTATTTTATTTTTTTTATTTTGTGCTATCAGGGATTTTTTAAATGAGTTTTAAACTGCAGAGTGTTTATTTCTTATCCTGGCCTGCCATCTGGTGGCCAAAATAAGAATTGCAGCATGACCACTATCAGCCTCATCAGCGAAGCTCGTAGTGTTCAGCGCAACTACCGATGTACACATTGTCCGCATAATGCCGATTTTGAGCATTTAGATGCTGTGATCTCACTTGATCACGGCATCTAAATCCTTTAATTACCGCAATCGGCATTAGTGCCAGTCACGGAAATTAGCCGCAGACCTGCCAGCCATGGTACCCGCTGCACCTGTGAGCAGGCGCCATGTTTAGACATCACTCCAGCACCATACATGTACGACGCTGGTAGCAAAAGAGTTAATGTCTGAAGTATGTATGCCAGAGATAGGATAACGGCACGTTCCCTTAGTGTTTCAAGGTGATAGTATTTCTGTGATACAGTGGGAGTTAGATGCAGCACATGCCGACACATGGGGTACCTAGAGCACTGTAATATGCAGTAGATGCATGGAATCCATGTGCCTCTGTACAAGCTGTGTTCTTGGCACCTATGGCTGCTGCGCAGTCACTTACTGTAAGTAGTTCCAGAAAACCTCTTATATTTTCAAGACAAGCTTTCATGGAGGGGTCAAGACAATGCATTAGGGTTCACAGTAGGGTTCACTGAACTGTTGTTTTAGACACACATCTGGTAGTCCCCTGGTTCATTCTGGTGGTGAGATGCTCCACTGTAGCGTGTCAGGCAACACACCCACACCTTCATTCACCTCTCACATCAGTGGCCTGTGTTGTTTCACAGTTTCCATGATGCTTTTTCCGCAATGGTGCCATTTGTCCACTCACAATACACTTTCACCACAGCAGCAGGAGAACAGTTCATAAATTGCCCATTTCTCCTGCCGCCCTTGGCCCGAGAGCCAATATTCATTCCTTTTTGCAACTCTGACAAATTCCCTCTTTTACTCATGACTAGAGTTGAGCGAACACCTGGATGTTCGGGTTCGAGAAGTTCGGCCGAACTTCCCGGAAATGTTCGGGTTCTGGATCCGAACCCGATCCGAACTAAGTCCTGAACCCGAACCCCATTGGTCAATGGGGACCCAAACTTTTCGGAACTAAAAAGGCTGTAAAACAGCCCAGGAAAGGGCTAGAGGGCTGCAAAAGGCAGCAACATGTAGGTAAATCCCCTGCAAACAAATGTGGATAGGGAAATGAATAAAAATAAAAATTAAATAAATAAAAATTAACCAAAATCAATTGGAGAGAGGTCCCATAGCAGAGAATCTGGCTTCACGTCACCCACCACTGGAACAGTCCATTCTCAGATATTTAGGCCCCGGCACCCAGGCAGAGGAGAGAGGTCCCGTAACAGAGAATCTGTCTTCATGTCAGCAGAGAATCAGTCTGCATGTCATAGCAGAGAATCAGGCTTCACGTCAGCCACCACTGCAACAGTCCATTGTCATAAATTTAGGCCAAGCACCCAGGCAGAGGAGAGAGGTCCCGTAACAGACAATCTGGCTTCATGTCAGCAGAGAATCAGTCTTCATATCATAGCAGAGAATCAGGCTTCACGTCAGCCACCAATGCAACAGTCCATTGTCAGATATTTAGGCCCAGCACCCAGGCAGAGGAGAGAGGTCCCGTAACAGACAATCAGGCTTCACGTCAGCCACCACTGCAACAGTCCATTTTCATAAATTTAGGCCAAGCACCCAGGCAGAGGAGAGAGGTCCCATAACAGACAATCTGGCTTCATGTCAGCAGAGAATCAGTCTTCATGTCATAGCAGAGAATCAGGCTTCACGTCACCCACCACTGTAACAGTCCATTTTCATAAATTTAGGCCCAGCACCCAGGCAGAGGAGAAAGGTCCCGTAACAGACAATCTGGCTTCATGTCAGCAGAGAATCAGTCTGCATGTCATAGCAGAGAATCAGGCTTCACGTCACCCACCACTGCAACAGTCCATTTTCATAAATTTAGGCCAAGCACCCAGGCAGAGGAGAGAGGTCCCGTAACAGACAATCTGGCTTCATGTCAGCAGAGAATCAGTCTTCATATCATAGCAGAGAATCAGGCTTCACGTCACCCACCACTGTAAGAGTCCATTTTCATAAATTTAGGCCCAGCACCCAGGCAGAGGAGAGAGGTCCCGTAACAGACAATCTGGTTTCATGTCAGCAGAGAATCATTCTTCATATCATAGCAGAGAATCAGGCTTCACGTCAGCCACCAATGCAACAGTCCATTGTCAGATATTTAGGCCCAGCACCCAGGCAGAGGAGAGAGGTCCCGTAACAGACAATCAGGCTTCACGTCAGCCACCAGTGCAACAGTTTATTGGCATATATTTAGGCCCAGCACCCAGGCAGAGGAGAGAGGTCCCGTAACAGAGAATCTGGCTTCATGTCAGCAGAGAATTAGTCTGCATGTCATAGCAGAGAATCAGGCTTCACGTCACCCAACATTGGAACAGTCCATTGTCAGATATTTAGGCCCAGCACCCAGGCAGAGGAGAGAGGTCCCGTAACAGAGAATCTGGCTTCATGTCAGCAGAGAATCAGTCTTCATGTCATAGCAGAGAATCAGGCTTCACGTCAGCCACCAATGCAACAGTCCATTGTCAGATATTTAGGCCCAGCACCCAGGCAGAGGAGAGAGGTCCCGTAACAGACAATCAGGCTTCACGTCAGCCACCAGTGCAACAGTCCATTGGCATATATTTAGGCCCAGCACCCAGGCAGAGGAGAGAGGTCCCGTAACAGAGAATCTGGCTTCATGTCAGCAGAGAATTAATCTGCATGTCATAGCAGAGAATCAGGCTTCACGTCACCCAACATTGGAACAGTCCATTGTCAGATATTTAGGCCCAGCACCCAGGCAGAGGAGAGAGGTCCCGTAACAGAGAATCTGGCTTCATGTCAGCAGAGAATCAGTCTTCATGTCATAGCAGAGAATCAGGATTCACGTCACCCAACATTGGAACAGTCCATTGGCATATATTTAGGCCCCGGCACCCAGACAGAGGAGAGGTTCATTTCAAATTTGGGTAGCCTCGCAATATAATGGTAAAATGAAAATAAAAATAGGATTGAATGAGGAAGTGCCCTGGAGTACAATAATATATGGTTAAGGGGAGGTAGTTAATGTCTAATCTGGACAAGGGACGGACAGGTCCTGTGGGATCCATGCCTGGTTCATTTTTATGAACGTCAGCTTGTCCACATTAGCTGTAGACAAGCGGCTGCGTTTGTCTGTAATGACACCCCCTGCCGTGCTGAATACACGTTCAGACAAAACGCTGGCCGCCGGGCAGGCCAGCACCTCCAAGGCATAAAAGGCTAGCTCTGGCCACGTGGACAATTTAGAGACCCAGTAGTTGAATGGGGCCGAACCATCAGTCAGTACGTGGAGGGGTGTGCACACGTACTGTTCCACCATGTTAGTGAAATGTTGCCTCCTGCTAACACGTTGCGTATCAGGTGGTGGTGCAGTTAGCTGTGGCGTGTTGACAAAACTTTTTCACATCTCTGCCATGCTAACCCTGCCCTCAGAGGAGCTGGCCGTGACACAGCTGCCTTGGCGACCTCTTGCTCCTCCTCTGCCTTGGCCTTCGGCTTCCACTTGTTCCCCTGTGACATTTAAGAATTCTCTCAGTAGCGCGTCTACCAACGTGCGCTTGTACTCGCGCATCTTCCTATCACGCTCCAGTGCAGGAAGTAAGGTGGGCACATTGTCTTTGTAGCGTGGATCCAGCAGGGTGGCAACCCAGTAGTCCGCACACGTTAAAATGTGGGCAACTCTGCTGTCGTTGCGCAGGCACTGCAGCATGTAGTCGCTCATGTGTGCCAGGCTGCCCAGGGGTAAGGACAAGCTGTCCTTTGTGGAAGGCGTATCGTCATCGTCCTGCCTTTCCCCCCAGCCACGCACCAGTGATGGACCCGAGCTGCGTTGGGTGCCACCCCGCTGTGACCATGCTTCATCCTCATCCTCCTCCACCTCCTCCTCATCCTCGTCCTCCAGTAGTGGGCCCTGGCTGGCCACATTTGTACATGGCCTCTGCTGTTGCCAAAAACCTCCCTCTGAGTCACTTCGAAGAGACTGGCCTGAAAGTGCTAAAAATGACCCCTCTTCCTCCTCCTCCTCCTCCTGGGCCACCTCCTCTTCCATCATCGCCCTAAGTGTTTTCTCAAGGAGACATAGAAGTGGTATTGTAACGTTGATAACGGCGTCATCGCCACTGGCCATGTTGGTGGAGTACTCGAAACAGCGCAACAGGGCACACAGGTCTCGCATGGAGGCCCAGTCATTGGTGGTGAAGTGGTGCTGTTCTGTAGTGCGACTGACCCGTGCGTGCTGCAGCTGAAACTCCACTATGGCCTGCTGCTGCTCGCACAGTCTGTCCAGCATGTGCAAGGTGGAGTTCCACCTGGTGGGCACGTCGCATATGAGGCGGTGAGCGGGAAGGCCGAAATTACGCTGTAGCGCAGACAGGCGAGCAGCAGCAGGATGTGAACGCCGGAAGCGCGAACAGACGGCCCGCACTTTATGCAGCAGCTCTGACATGTCGGGGTAGTTGTGAATGAACTTCTGCACCACCAAATTCAGCACATGCGCCAAGCAAGGGATGTGCGTCAAACCGGCTAGTCCCAGAGCTGCAACGAGATTTCGCCCATTATCACACACCACCAGGCCGGGCTTGAGGCTCACCGGCAGCAACCACTCGTCGGTCTGTTGTTCTATACCCCGCCACAACTCCTGTGCGGTGTGGGGCCTGTCCCCCAAACATATGAGATTCAGAATGGCCTGCTGACGTTTACCCCGGGCTGTGCTGAAGTTGGTGGTGAAGGTGTGTGGCTGACTGGATGAGCAGGTGGAAGAAGAGGAGGAGGAAGCCGAGTAGGAGGAGGTGGCAACAGGAGGCAAAGAATGTTGCCCTGTGATCCTTGCGGCGGAAGGACGTGCGCCAAACAGCTCTCCGCCTGGGGCCCAGCTGCCACTACATTTACCCAGTGTGCAGTTAGGGAGATATAGCGTCCCTGGCTGTGTTTACTGGTCCACGTATCTGTGGTTAGGTGGACCTTGCCACAGATGTGCGTTGCGCAGTGCACACTTGATTTTATCGGATACTTGGTTGTGCAGGGAAGGCACGGCTCTCTTGGAGAAGTAGTGGCGGCTGGGAACAACATACTGTGGGACAGCAAGCGACATGAGCTGTTTGAAGCTGTCTGTGTCCACCAGCCTAAATGACAGCATTTCATAGGCCAGTAGTTTAGAAATGCTGGCATTCAGAGCCAGGGATCGAGGGTGGCTAGGTGGGAATTTACGCTTTCTCTCAAATGTTTGTAAGATGGAGAGCTGAACGCTGCCGTGTGACATGGTTGAGATGCTTGGTGACGGAGGTGGTGGTGGTGTTGGTGGTACATCCCCTGTTTGCTGGGCGGCAGGTGCCAACGTTCCTCCAGAGGCGGAGGAAGAGGCCAAAGCGGCAGCAGCAGAAAAGGCCGAGGCGGCAGCAGCAGAAGAGGTAGCAGGGGGAGCCTGAGTGACTTCCTTGGTTTTAAGGTGTTTACTCCACTGCAGTCCATGCTTTGCATGCAGGTGCCTGGTCATGCAGGTTGTGCTCAGGTTCAGAACGTTAATGCCTCTCTTCAGGCTCTGATGGCACAGCGTGCAAACCACTCGGGTCTTGTCGTCAGCACATTGTTTGAAGAAGTGCCATGCCAGGGAACTCCTTGAAGCTGCCTTTGGGGTGCTCGGTCCCAGATGGCGGCGGTCAGTAGCAGGCGGAGTCTCTTGGCGGCGGGTGTTCTGCTTTTGCCCACTGCTCCCTCTTTTGCTACGCTGTTGGCTCGGTCTCACCACTGCCTCTTCCTCCGAACTGTGAAAGTCAGTGGCACGACCTTCATTCCATGTGGGGTCTAGGACCTCATCGTCCCCTGCATCGTCTTCCACCCAGTCTTGATCCCTGACCTCCTGTTCAGTCTGCACACTGCAGAAAGACGCAGCAGTTGGCACCTGTGTTTCGTCATCATCAGAGACATGCTGAGGTGGTATTCCCATGTCCTCATCATCAGGAAACATAAGTGGTTGTGCGTCAGTGCATTCTATGTCTTTCACCGCTGGGGAAGGGCTAGGTGGATGCCCTTGGGAAACCCTGCCAGCGGAGTCTTCAAACAGCATAAGAGACTGCTGCATAACTTGAGGCTGAGACAGTTTCCCTGGTATGCATGGGGGTGATGTGACAGACTGATGGGGTTGGTTTTCAGGCGCCATCTGTGCGCTTTCTGCAGAAGACTGGGTGGGAGATAATGTGAACGTGCTGGATCCACTGTCGGCCACCCAATTGACTAATGCCTGTACCTGCTCAGGCCTTACCATCCTTAGAACGGCATTGGGCCCCACCATATATCGCTGTAAATTCTGGCGGCTACTGGGACCTGAGGTAGTTGGTACACTAGGACGTGTGGATGTGGCAGAACGGCCACTTCCTCTCCCAGCACCAGAGGGTCCACTAACACCACCACGACCATGTCCACGTCCGCGTCCCTTACTAGATGTTTTCCTCATTGTTATCGTTCACCACAACAACAAAAATATTATTTGGCCCAATGTATTGTATTCAAATTCAGCTGAATATAAATTTGAGGCCTAGTATTTAGGCGCTGGGTGACCGGTATGGATTTACTGACAGAATTAGACTTGGAAATGCACAGTAGCGTGTGTGTGAAGTTATTCTGAATGACCCTATGTGCACCTTGAATATTATATACCCTTTTAGGGATAGATTTCAAATAGCTCTGATACAGCAGAAACCACTTTATTATGAAATTGCTAAATTGGGAATTGTATTTCAACCCAGAACAAAAAACTTGCTTTGACGGACACTAAATAACTTGCCCAGCCACAACAGTACAGCGGTAACGACAGATTTAGCGGGATATAAATTTGAGGCCTAGTATTTAGGCGCTGGGTGACCGGTATAGATTTACTGACAGAATTAGACTGGGATATGGCCAAAAAATAACCACACTATTGCTGGTTAAATGCACTTGGTGTGACAGCTTGACCAACCACAGTACTGAGGGTTAAATGCACTTGGTGACAGGCGCAGCTTTCCCCTGATGTAGTATATGGCCAAAAAATAAACAGACTATTGCTGGTTAAATGCACTTGGTGTGACAGCTTCACCCTGATGAAGGCTTTAGCCAAAAAACAACCACACCATTGAGGGTTAAATGCACTTGGTGACAGGCGCAGCTTGCCCCTGATGTAGTATATGGCCAAAAAATAAACAGACTATTGCTGGTTAAATGCACTTGGTGTGACAGCTTCACCCTGATGTAGGCTTTAGCCAAAAAACAACCACACCATTGAGGGTTAAATGCACTTGGTCGCAGCTTGTGCTGGCGCACCACAAGACACAAAATGGCCACCGATCACCCCAGAAAAAAGTGACTGACAAACGGTCTGGGCAGCCTAAAAACAGTGAGCAATTGAGTATCAGCAGCTCAATGATGCACAGCTGCAGATCGATTAATAATCAAGTCCTTTGGAGGAGTTAATCTGCCTAATCTCGCCCTACTGTCGCAGCCGCAACCTCTCCCTACGCTAATCAGAGCAGAGTGACGGGCGGCGCTATGTGACTCCAGCTTAAATAGAGGCTGGGTCACATGGTGCTCTGGCCAATCACAGCCATGCCAATAGTAGGCATGGCTGTGACGGCCTCTTGGGGCAAGTAGTATGACGCTTGTTGATTGGCTGCTTTGCAGACTTTCAAAAAGCGCCAAGAAAGCGACGAACACCGAACCCGAACCCGGACTTTTACGAAAATGTCCAGGTTCGGGTCCGTGTCACGGACACCCCAAAATTCGGTACGAACCCGAACTATACAGTTCGAGTTCGCTCATCCCTACTCATGACTGCAACTAGGGATAGGTATGCAGACAGTCACTTTATATATCCACCAAACCAGCTCAGGACACGTGACTTTATTCATGAGCTACTGACGGACTACATTGAAAGTAGGAAGTGGTCTTGACTGTATAAATCACTTACTAGATGGCAGCAGCCTCCAAACCCCCTCTTCCTCTCTTCATAGACTTTTCTGTGAGGCTGGAGATGGAGATAAGAGAAAAGAACCCAAGTGAATGGAAAGAGGAAGAATGAACCCAGGGGGAAGCATCTTTCTTTAAAAATGTATATTACAAAGTTTCTTATATTCACCTGCACTATTCATTTATGAAAACGTATTGATAACTGGAGGTGCACTTTACAGGGGTTTTCCAGTCCTTTTATACTGAAGACCAATTCTCTGGAAAGTTCTTCAATAACTGACACCCCACAAACCCCTCCAGTCAGCCAGAGCTACACATCTGTAGTGGACAGAGCCGGTTACTACAGTTCAGTTCCTATTCAATTAAAGTGAATGAAAGCAGTTTTAAGTAACAAGCTCCAACTATTTCTCACAGTGGATAGAGTTGTAGTTTTGATTTTGACTTCCGATGTTGGAGGAACCGGAGAAGAGCTGATCGGTGTGGGTTCAAGGTTTTAGAACCCCACTGATCAGATGGGATAGGCCATCAATATAAAAGGACCAGAAAACCCCTTTAATAACTGATAATCTCCTGTCTACTAAATAAATGATCCAATATCATTTTGTTTAACAAATCAGCCCACATCTTAGGAGCTATGCTGCATTAGTAGCTTTTATATTTGCTGTTGATAAAATTAACAAGGATCCAGAACTTCTCCCCAATATCACTCTGGGCTACCACGCATTTGATGCTTTTGGAGATGAAATGAAATCTGTACAATATCTTCTACAGATAGTGTCTGGCTTAATACCAAACTATTCTTGTCAGGATGATGGTGAAGTGGCTGGATTTGTGGGATACCCATTTGAAATGCAACAAGTCCTCCAGATTTATAGCTACACAATGGTAAGTGTCACTTGCCAAATAATGAGAATTAAAGGGGTTGTCCTACTTTAGCAAATAATGTTTATTATATAGAGAAAGTTAATACAAGGCACTTACTAATGTATTATTATTATCCATATTGCTTCCTTTGCTGAATGGGTTATTTTTTCCATCACATTATACACTGTTAGTTTCCATAGTTATGACCAACCTGCAATCCAGCAGCAGTGGCCGTGCTTGCACATGGTAGGGAGCACTAGCCTATTTGCCGTCCAACAGTCCTGACTAGAGAAGAGCGAATCGAAGTTGATGAAGTAGTATTTGGTGTTGATCGAGCATCAAAGTGCTCAGTGTTCTGGTGCTCGAGTAGAACACTTTGGGATGCTCGGGTGCTTTACAGAGCACCCAAGCGCAATGGAAGTCAATGGGAGAACCCTAACATTAAACCAGGCACCTGAACGGGGCAGGGTGCCAGGTCCCACTGAGGTCTATGCAGAAGATCGCTGTATAGTGGGGGAATCCCCCAGTGTGAGTCTGCGCTTAGGGCTCCTTGCTCTGACTCCATATATAGCTATATCCATATATGGAGTCAGTGCTTGGGGACACCCAGTGTATTTAAATCTAATTTAGCCTCTATTTCTGAAAAGTTTCTGCTGGGATTTTAACTCGCAACCTTCTACATTAGAGGCAAGAACCTTAAAAGGACACTGTCACTTAGATTTCACTTACTGCTCCTAGGTCTGACTTGAGCGCTGAGCTGATCACTCGGTGCTCGACTTGTCTATCTGTCGGTCATGTGACGCTGACCACGTCACATGACCCTCACTCCCCACTATAAATACAGGCAACCTGCTGGCTACAGGTTGCCTGTGATTTTGGTCCCTTAGGCTGTGTATTATTATTGTTATTAAGCTCACCTTTGGATTTGACCCTTGATCTGCTTCCTGACACCTCTTCTGCCTGCTCCCTGAACCTTGACGCTACCTCTCGGATTTTGATCTCGGCTTGTTTTTGGATTTTGTCTTTGCCTCTTCTCTTGCACTGACGTGACCTCATGGATTTTGACCTCTGCCCGCTCTTGGATCTGTCTCTGTCTCCTCCCTCATACTGACATGACCTCCTGAACTGACCCCGGCTAGTTGACCCGCCTCGCCCTTCCGTTTTTGGTGGTACCTTGCTTGTTCCACCTCTCTGTCCGCTCAAGTGCTACCTCTCATTGGCTGTCCGCTTCCTTGCTGTCTCTATCTCTCTGCTCGCACTTACTCAGGTCAGGGACTGTCACCCAGTTGCGCCCCGTCACCTAGGGTGGGTGGTGCAAGTAGGAAGGGACAGGGGACCGGGTGGTAGCTCAGGGGGTGCACCTCCGCTCTATCTTTATACCCGTCACGCTACCCCGTGACAGAAATATTTCTATGTATTATTTGCCCTTGTGCAGTGCAGTTATATGTTCTAAATCAGGCATGCTCAACCTGCGGCCCTCCAGCTGTTGCAAAACTACAACTCTGCTATAAAGGACCCTATCTGGGAAGGGTTTGTTAATTACACAACCACTAATGCCTGAACGGCTACTAACCACTCTTGTCCCAGAACTTTTACTTATTAATCTCTAAAAATTGTGAAAAGATATTTAGTGAGCTAACTAAAGAGTTAAAACCACTGTGCCCCATGAGAGATGCTTTAAATGATAGGTCAGTAAGGTGTATAGGTAGGCGGGAATGCACTAACACCGCTCTAGCACACACCACCGTCCCAGCTGTATTAGACAGAGTACTTTGCTGTGCCTGATGTTTACTAGACCCCCAACCTGGGGTGTAAGCACCAATGTAAGATAAGCCTTATGGCAGTGAGTGTTTTACATCAAGCACACAGATTGCAGCATAACTCAATAGAGTACAGCAAATTAAAACCTAGATTCGGCCCCCCTTTACTTGTTTCACCAGCTACTCTGGCTTCATCAGGGGTATCGGGCAGACTTGAGTAACTAACGCTGGTAAGAGAATTTATCGGCTACTCTCTAACTTCCTGTGAGAGAAAGCACCAATCCGAAGGGGGTATGTATCTAACTAGTTAACTGTAACCTATCGTTGTCAATAGGGTGTCAAGAGCCACGTCTGGGGGGGCGGAGCTAGCGCCAGACGGTGATGGACGCATAGTTCCCTGCTCTGCCAGGACGTTCGTCCCTAACACCAGCATTATTCAGCATATAAAGGCGAAAATGGTAAAAACTGGGAACCCCAAGCAAGGTGACCATCCTGTTGCCCCCAAAAGTCAGATCTCCGGCGGCGACATGGAGAAATTCCTCAAGAAAGCGGCCGCGATGATCGCATCCAGAGAACCTAAAATGGCGCTGGCCCCACAGCCCAAGGCCCAGAAGTGCGCTCCTGCACAATCGGAGGGAGATAGCGACTCAGAAGATATCCAGACCAGCTCCGACTTACCGCTTACGAGGAAATATCTTGACCGCGCTCTCAGCAGGGTTATGGAGCCGATCCTCGCAGAACTCTCGGCCTGCAGACAAGAGGTGAGGCAAATCGGGGATCGGGTGGAAACCCTGGAATCCCACCAACTCGCAACCTTAACCCATCAATCGGCTTTGTCGGATTCTCTCCGCCGCTGTACTGCCCATTTGAATGAGCTCCATAGCGCCCTTGAGGATCAAGAAAAAAGGGGGCGCCGAAATAATTTGAGGTTCAGAGGGATCCCAGAGGCGGTGCTGCCCGGCGATATTTCCGCAACCATACTTACCATATGCGACTCGCTGCTGGGTCCCGATTTCCCGCAAAATGTCATAATCGAATGCGCTCATAGAGCCCTGCGCCCAAAACCAAAGCCATCTGAGCCACCCAGAGACATTATTTGCAAGTTTCTGAATTTTTCCGTCAAAGCCGCCATCTTGGTGGCCGCACGTAATCACCCCGATTTAGCCTACAAAGATTCCAGGCTGGAAATTTATCAGGACTTAGCTCTTTCTACATTGAAAAAGCGCAGAGCGCTCAAACCTTTGACCGATTGGCTCCGATCCAATAAGGTTCTGTATCGCTGGTCCTATCCTTTTGGTCTGGCATTCACGTTTGCAGGAAAAAGGATCAACATCTCATCATTTTTGGTTCTTGCTCCCACCTTCGCCCTTCTAAATGTATCTCTGATGCCTATAGAAAATTGGGAACTCTACCAAGATCTAGGAGACCTACCGGACCTCCCTAAAGTGATTCCCTTTGAGGTGCAGCGAACCCCAAAGTCCTCACGTTCCAAGAGAAGAGGACATCAACTCACTCCCAGGAGCCTTTCTCAAGATCAGTAGCAGGACTCACGTTTACTGATTACATCCACATAAGTTATGCCTACTGTTAGGTATTATGTTCTTATCACTACTTGAAAGCACTCTTATTGAACTTAACCTTGTTTTTGTCCCAGCTATGATTAATCATAAGGCTAGTCCCATTCTTGCCTTTTATCCTATAGCCTCTACCCTCCTTCTTGGTCATTTGACCTACTACCCCCCACATGTATAATGCATATTCGCTTAAGCTGTTTCTCCTTTCTTTTGTTGTTTCAAACAGTTTTGTCTTGTTTTTTCACCCTATCCTTTTTCCAAGGTATCGGTTTTCCTTCCTAGTACCATGCAAGTCCTCTAGTCCTATGGTTCTTACCCCACACCGATCAGCAGAGATCCACAATGCCAATGCACTCTCTTGGAGGATACACCATCAGCTGCAAGGTAATTGCTCACTCACTACATACAATGGCTGATTTACATATAGCTTCTTACAATGTTAAGGGCTTTCACTCCCCCTCAAAACGGAGTCAAATCTTTACCATTCTAAGAACAGCTGGAGCTGGAGTGGTGTTCCTCCAAGAGACGCATTTTCGTTTTAATCACTACCCCAAAATGCAGTTTTCCCATTATTCTAACTGGTATCACTGTGGAGGCAGTTCCTCAGCTGCTAGTGGGGTCAGCATAGGTTTTCAAAGGAAAATTCCCTTTAAATATATCAACCAGGTTCTAGACCCTGAGGGAAGATATATCCTAATCAAGGGCACCCTAGGCAGGCAAACCTATACCTTTATAAACCTATATGCCCCAAATTCCAACCAATCCCAGTGGCTCTCTAACATTTTCCCAACCATAGACTCCTTCCAAGAAGGGATATTGGGTGGAGATTTAAACGTTGCCCTATTTCCACAAGTAGACACGTCATCACACAGATCGGCCCACTGTGGCAAATCCCTTAAAGCCATCAGGAACATCTTCTGGAACTTGCACTTGATAGATACGTGGCGTTCCCACCACCCCAATACCCTAGACTATACATTCTACTCCCCAGCACATGGCACATATCACCGTGTAGATTACCTATTCATCTCCAAAGAACACTTGCACCTGTGTAGTGAGGCCTCAATTGGCTCTATACACATTTCGGACCAGGCCCCTATTTTTGTTTCTGTTCTGGCCCCCAATGAAACCCCTTCATGTTTTAATTGGCGTTTAAATTAATCTCTCTTGGGCTTCCAAAATTCGGTGGATTTAGTATCTAAACATATTACGGAATACTTCTCCCTGAATAAAACCCACGACCTCACCGCTGACACCCTCTGGGACACACACAAGCCTGTTATCAGGGGCCAATTTATCAACATTGGCTCTTACCAAAAGAAACTAAGGGAAAAAAAATATTGATGACTTGAATCTCGACATAAAAAGAACCCCTCGGATTCCCATTTACAGGAATTGTCAGAATTTAGGGCAAAACTTAGGTCCTTCCTGCTAAATAAAGTGGCCAAATTCTATATGAGTTCACAACACAAATTTTTTGCCCATGGATAATGAGCAGGATTAAAGGGAGGAGATCGGCAAACTATGTCCACCAGTTAACCTCGCATGAAGGAAACCCGATCTTCTCTGTTCATCAGATAGCTGCCCAATTCCGCTCCTTCTACAATGATCTTTACAATCTACCTCACACTGTAGCCCCAGAACAACGCGCCTCCGCAATACTAACTTTCCTGGAGGCGTCCAATATTCCCTCTATTTCCACTGAACAAAAGTCAAAACTAGAAACCCCCTTTACCCTAGCTGAACTTAGGAAAGCACTGCACCAAATGCCCTCGGGAAAGGCCCCAGGTCCCGACGACCTCCCAATCTCTTACTATAAAACTTTTCAGGAACTTCTTCTTCCACACATTCTAGAAGTCTGCAATCAGACGCTTCATGGGACCCCACTGTCAAGATATATGACTGCGGCCCATATCACACTCATACCCAAGTAAGGGAAAGATCCCAAACAGTACTCTAACTATAGGCCCATATCCCTCCTGAACATGGACCTCAAGCCCCTGGCCAAAATGCTAGCTAACAGGCTAGCTACCCTTCTTCCCCATCTTGTTCATGGGGACCAGGTCGGCTTTACCCGTAACAGGAAGGGCAAAGATAACACTTCTAGAGTGATCAACACCTTATGTCATGCTAAACATATTTCCTCTCCTTTGCTCCTGCTCAGTATGGATGCTGAGAAAGCGTTCGATAGAGTGAACTGGTTGTATCTGAAGCACGTGCTGACGAGGTTTGGCCTTCCTGGTCCCTTTATTCAAGCAACCTTCGCCATGTATGAACAAGCAACGGCCTCGGTTCTGGTAAATGGAAATCTATCTTCCCAATTCCCCATAAGCAATGGGACTCGCCAGGGCTGTCCCTTATCCCCTCTCCTATTCATCCTAGCACTAGAGCCACACATTTCTACCATAATATTGGACCAGGAGATTGAAGGTCTATGTTTGGGAGGCAGGGAGCAAAAATTAGCTGCATTTGCTGATGACATTCTCATGATGACGGTCAACCCGAAAGTTTCTCTGCCACGCATCCAGTCTCACCTTCAGGTTTACAGCATGGTCTCAGATTTCAAAATCAATGCCAATAAATCTATAGTCCTTTGCTTGGGCATTCCTCAGTCAAATAAACGTCAGTTAATGGTGGACTCCCCCTTTAAGAGGTCCCATAGCAGAGAATCAGGCTTCACGTCACCCACCACTGGAACACGCCACTGTCAGATATTTAGACCCCGGCACCAAGACAGAGAAGAGAGGTCCCATAACAGAGATTCAGGCTTCATGTCAGCAGAGAATCAGTCTTCATGTCATAGCAGAGAATCAGGCTTCACGTCAGCCAAAACTGGAACAGTCCATTGTCATATATTTAGGCCCCGGCACCCAGACAGAGGAGAGAGGTCCCATAGCAGAGATTCAGGCTTCATGTCAGCAGAGAATCAGTCTTCATGTCATAGCAGAGAATCAGGCTTCACGTCAGCCAAAACTGGAACAGTCCATTGTCATATATTTAGGCCCCGGCACCCAGACTGAGGAGAGAGGTCCCATAACAGAGATTCAGGCTTCATGTCAGCAGAGAATCAGTCTTCATGTCATAGCAGAGAATCAGGCTTCACGTCAGCCAAAACTGGAACAGTCCATTGTCATATATTTAGGCCCCGGCACCCAGACAGAGGAGAGAGGTCCCATAGCAGAGATTCAGGCTTCATGTCAGCAGAGAATCAGTCTTCATGTCATAGCAGAGAATCAGGCTTCATGTCAGCCAAAACTGGAACAGTCCATTGTCATATATTTAGGCCCCAGCACCCAGACAGAGGAGAGAGGTCCCATAACAGAGATTCAGGCTTCATGTCAGCAGAGAATCAGTCTTCATGTCATAGCAGAGAATCAGGCTTTACGTCAGCCAAAACTGGAACAGTCCATTGTCATATATTTAGGCCCCGGCACCCAGACAGAGGAGAGAGGTCCCATAACAGAGATTCAGGCTTCATGTCAGCAGAGAATCAGTCTTCATGTCATAGCAAAGAATCAGGCTTCACGTCAGCCAAAACTGGAACAGTCCATTGTCATATATTTAGGCCCCGGCACCCAGACAGAGGAGAGAGGTCCCATAACAGAGATTCAGGCTTCATGTCAGCAGAGAATCAGTCTTCATGTCATAGCAGAGAATCAGGCTTCACGTCAGCCAAAACTGGAACAGTCCATTGTCATATATTTAGGCCCCGGCACCCAGACAGAGGAGAGAGGTCCCATAACAGAGATTCAGGCTTCATGTCAGCAGAGAATCAGTCTTCATGTCATAGCAGAGAATCGGGCTTCACGTCAGCCAAAACTGGAACAGTCCATTGTCATATATTTAGGCCCCGGCACCCAGACAGAGGAAAGAGGCCCCATAACAGAGATTCAGGCTTCATGTCAGCAGAGAATTAATCTTCATGTCATAGCAGAGAATCAGGCTTCACGTCAGCCAAAACTGGAACAGTCCATTGTCATATATTTAGGCCCCGGCACCCAGACAGAGGAGAGAGGTCCCATAGCAGAGATTCAGGCTTCATGTCAGCAGAGAATCAGTCTTCATGTCATAGCAGAGAATCAGGCTTCACGTCAGCCAAAACTGGAACAGTCCATTGTCATATATTTAGGCCCCGGCACCCAGACAGAGGAGAGAGGTCCCATAGCAGAGAATCAGTCTTCATGTCATAGCAGAGAATCAGGCTTCACGTCAACCAAAACTGGAACAGTCCATTGTCATATATTTAGGCCCCGGCACCCAGACAGAGGAGAGAGGTCCCATAACAGAGATTCAGGCTTCATGTCAGCAGAGAATTAGTCTTCATGTCATAGCAGAGAATCAGGCTTCACGTCAGCCAAAACTGGAACAGTCCATTGTCATATATTTAGGCCCCGGCACCCAGACAGAGGAGAGAGGTCCCATAGCAGAGATTCAGTCTTCATGTCATAGCAGAGAATCAGGCTTCACGTCAGCCAAAACTGGAACAGTCCATTGTCATATATTTAGGCCCCGGCACCCAGACAGAGGAGAGAGGTCCCATAGCAGAGAATCAGTCTACATGTCAGCCGAGAATCAGTCTTCATGTCATAGCAGAGAATCAGGCTTCACGTCAGCCAAAACTGGAACAGTCCATTGTCATATATTTAGGCTCTGGCACCCAGACAGAGGAGAGAGGTCCCATAGCAGAGATTCAGGCTTCATGTCATAGCAGAGAATCATGTTTTACGTCACCCAACACTGGAACAGGCCACTGTCAGATATTTTTAGGCCCCGGCACCCAGACAGAGGACAGGTACATTCAACTTTGGGTTGCCCCGCAATATAATGGTAAAATGAAAATAAAAATAGAATTCAATGAGGAAGTGCCCTGGAGTACAATAATATATGGTTAATATATGGTTAATGGGAGGTAGTTAATGTCTAATCTGCACAAAGGATGGACAGGTCCTGTGGGATCCATGCCTGGTTCATTTTTATGAACGTCAGCTTGTCCACATTGGCTGTAGACAGGCGGCTGCGTTTGTCTGTTATGACGCCCCCTGCCGGCCTGAATACACGTTCAGACAAAACGCTGGCCACCGGGCAGGCCAGCACCTCCAAGGCATAAAAGGCTAGCTCTGGCCACGTGGACAATTTGGAGACCCAGAAGTTGAATGGGGCCGAACCATCAGTCAGTACGTGGAGGGGTGTGCACACGTACTGTTCCACCATGTTAGTGAAATGTTGCCTCCTGCTAACACGTTCCGGTGGTGCAGTTAGCTGTGGCATGTTGACAAAACTTTTCCACATCTCTGCCATGCTAACCCTGCCCTCAGAGGAGCTGGCAATGACACAGCTGCATTGGCGACCTCTTGCTCCTCCTCTGCCTTCGCCTTGGGCTTCCACTTGTTCCCCTGTGACATTTGGGAATGCTCTCAGTAGCGCGTCTACCAACGTGCGCTTGTACTCGCGCATCTTCCTATCATGCTCCAGTGCAGGAAGTAAGGTGGGCACATTGTCTTTGTACCGTGGATCCAGCAGGGTGGCAACCCAGTAGTCCGCACACGTTAAAATGTTGGCAACTCTACTGTCGTTGCGCAGGCACTGCAGCATGTAGTCGCTTATGTGTGCCAGGCTGCCCAGAGGTAAGGACAAGCTGTCCTCTGTGGGAGGCGTATCGTCATCGTCCTGCGTTTCCCCCCAGCCACACACCAGTGATGGGCCCGAGCTGCATTGGGTGCTACCCCGCTGTGAACATGCTTCATCCTCATCCTCCTCCACCTCCTCCTCATCCTCGTCCTCCTCGTCTTCCAGTAGTGGGCCCTGGCTGGCCACATTTGTACCTGGCCTCTGCTGTTGCAAAAAACCTCCCTCTGAGTCACTTCGAAGAGACTGGCCTGAAAGTGCTAAAAATGACCCCTCTTCCTCCTCCTCCTCCTCCTGGGCCACCGCCCTAAGTGTTTTCTCAAGGAGACATAGAAGTGGTATTGTAACGCTGATAACGGCGTCATCGCCACTGGCCATGTTGGTGGAGTACTCGAAACAGCGCAACAGGGCACACAGGTCTCGCATGGAGGCCCAGTCATTGGTGGTGAAGTGGTGCTGTTCCGCCGTGCGACTGACCCGTGCGTGCTGCAGCTGAAACTCCACTATGGCCTGCTGCTGCTCGCACAGTCTGTCCAGCATGTGCAAGGTGGAGTTCCACCTGGTGGGCACGTCGCATATGAGGCGGTGAGCGGGAAGGCCGAAGTTACGCTGTAGCGCAGACAGGCGAGCAGCGGCAGGATGTGAACGCCGGAAGCGCGAACAGACGGCCCGCACTTTATGCAGCAGCTCTGACATGTCGGGGTAGTTGTGAATGAACTTCTGCACCACCAAATTCAACACATGCGCCAAGCAAGGGATGTGCGTCAAACCGGCTAGTCCCAGAGCTGCAACGAGATTTCGCCCATTATCGCACACCACCAGGCCGGGCTTGAGGCTCACCGGCAGCAACCACTCGTCGGTCTGTTGTTCTATACCCCGCCACAACTCCTGTGCGGTGTGGGGCCTGTCCCCCAAACATATGAGTTTCAGAATGGCCTGCTGACGTTTACCCCGGGCTGTGCTGAAGTTGGTGGTGAAGGTGTGTGGCTGACTCGATGAGCAGGTGGAAGAAGAGGAGGAGGAAGCCGAGTAGGAGGAGGAGGCAACAGGAGGCAAAGAATGTTGCCCTGCAATCCTTGGCGGCGGAAGGACGTGCGCCAAACAGCTCTCCGCCTGGGGCCCAGCTGCCACTACATTTACCCAGTGTGCAGTTAGGGAGATATAGCGTCCCTGGCCGTGCTTACTGGTCCACGTATCTGTGGTTAGGTGGACCTTGCCACAGGTGGCGTTGCGCAGTGCACACTTGATTTTATCGGATACTTGGTTGTGCAGGGAAGGCACGGCTCTCTTGGAGAAGTAGTGTCGGCTGGGAACAACATACTGTGGGACAGCAAGCGACATGAGCTGTTTGAAGCTGTCTGTGTCCACCAGCCTAAATGACAGCATTTCATAGGCCAGTAGTTTAGAAATGCTGGCATTCAGGGCCAGGGATCGAGGGTGGCTAGGTGGGAATTTACGCTTTCTCTCAAATGTTTGTGAGATGGAAAGCTGAACGCTGTCGTGTGACATGGTTGAGATGCTTGGTGACGGAGGTGGTGGTGGTGGTGTTGGTGGTACATTCCCTGTTTGCTGGGCGGCAGGTGCCAACGTTCCTCCAGAGGCGGAGGAAGAGGCCGAGGCGGCAGCAGCAGAAGAGGCCGAGGCGGCAGCAGCAGAAGAGGCAGCAGGGGGAGCCTGAGTAACTTCCTTGCTTTTAAGGTGTTTACTCCACTGCAGTTCATGCTTTGCATGCAGGTGCCTGGTCATGCAGGTTGTGCTAAGGTTCAGAACGTTAATGCCTCGCTTCAGGCTCTGATGGCACAGCGTGCAAACCACTCGGGTCTTGTCGTCAGCACATTGTTTGAAGAAGTGCCATGCCAGGGAACTCCTTGAAGCTGCCTTTGGGGTGCTCGGTCCCAGATGGCGGCGGTCAGTAGCAGGCGGAGTCTCTTGGCGGCGGGTGTTCTGCTTTTGCCCACTGCTCCCTCTTTTGCTACGCTGTTGGCTTGGTCTCACCACTGCCTCTTCCTCCGAACTGTGAAAGTCAGTGGCATGACCTTCATTACATGTGGGGTCTAGGACCTCATCGTCCCCTGCATCGTCTTCCACCCAGTCTTCCTCCCTGACCTCCTGTTCAGTCTGCAGAAAGACGCAGCAGTTGGCACCTGTATTTCGTCATCATCAGAGACGTGCTGAGGTGGTATTCCCATGTCCTCATCATCAGGAAACATAAGTGGTTGTGCGTCAGTGCATTCTATGTCTTCCACCGCTGGGGAAGGGCTAGGTGGATGCCCTTGGGAAACCCTGCCAGCAGAGTCTTCAAACAGCATAAGAGACTGCTGCATAACTTGAGGCTCAGACAGTTTCCCTGATATGCATGGGGGTGATGTGACAGACTGATGGGGTTGGTTTTCAGGCGCCATCTGTGCGCTTTCTGCAGAAGACTGGGTGGGAGATAATGTGAACGTGCTGGATCCACTGTCGGCCACCCAATTGACTAATGCCTGTACCTGCTCAGGCCTTACCATCCTTAGAACGGCATTGGGCCCCACCAAATATCGCTGTAAATTCTGGCGGCTATTGGGACCTGAGGTAGTTGGTTCACTAGGACGTGTGGCTGTGGCAGAACGGCCACGTCCTTTCCCAGCACCAGAGGGTCCACTAACACCACCACGACCATGTCCACGTCCGCGTCCCTTACTAGATGTTTTCCTCATTGTTACTGTTCACCACAATAAGAAAAAAATTATTTGGCCCAATGTATTGAATTTAAATTCAGGCCTTTTTTTACAGGCACCTAACACTATCTGGCTATCTATTTAGGTACCGTATTACACTAATACAGGCACAGCAGTAACGACAGATTTAGCTGAATATAAATTGTAGGACTAGTATTTAGGTTCTGGATGACAGGTATACGTTTACGGACAGAATTAGACTTGGAAATGCACGGTAGCGTGTGAAGTTATTGAGAATGACCCTATCCGCACCTTCAATCTAATATACCCTTTTATGGATAGATTTAAAGTTGGCCTGATACAGCAGAAACCACTGATTTAGGGAATTGCTAAGTTGGGAATAGTATTTCAACCCAGAACAGAAACTGTGCTTTGGCGGACACTAAATGAATTGACCAGCCTCAGCAATAAACACAGATTTAGCTGAATATAAATTTTTGGCCTATTATTTAGGCACTGGATGACAGGTATACGTTTACGGACAGAATTAGACTTGGAAATGCACGGTAGCGTGTGAAGTTATTGAGGATGACACTATCCGCACCTTCAATCTAATATACCCTTTTATGGATAGATTTAAAGTAGGCCTGATACAACAGAAACCACTGATTTAGGGAATTGCTAAGTTGGGAATTGTATTTCAACCCAGAACAAAAATATATCCTTTGCCAGACAGCAGACAGTATTACAATTGGCTAGCCACAGCTGAAACACCAGATTTAGGGTACTGCTATTTTGGCAATTGTATTTCACCCCTCAATAAAATAGCAAGCACAGCCAAGCCCCTGATGTAGGATATAGCCAAAAAATAACCACACTATTGATGGTTAAATGGACTTGGTGGCAGCTTGTGCTGGCGCACCACAAGACACAAAATGGCCTTCGATCACCCCAGAAAAAAGTGACATAAAAACACTCTGGGCAGCCTAAAAACAGTGAGCAATTAAATAGCAGCAGTTCAATCATCCACAGTTGTAGATCAATCACTGAATTAAAGGGAGTCTGTCACCAGATTGTGACCTTATAGACCGCTTACATAGCGCTCTAGCATAGCAGTCTATGATTCTAATGGTACCTTTGATGTTTGCTTCTGAAGTTCCCCCAAGGCAAAAACTGACTTTTATTCATATGTAAATTAGGGCTCGCAAGTGCCCAGGGAGGGGTTCACCTCGTTGGAGCCCAGGCTGTTCTGCCTCTTTTCGTCATATCCCCGCCCCAGCCTCTTCCTCTGCCCGCCCCGCTCTTCCTTTGCATCCTCCTTCTCTGCAGCCGGATCCCGCGCCTGCGTTATCCATTGCTTGGCCGGGGCACGGCATCGCAGTAGCTACTACGCATGCGCCGGCCAACGGCGAGAAACAGCGGCGAGGCGAACCAGAGACACCCACAATGGGCATCGCAGTGCGCATGCCCCGGCCAAGCAATGGATAGCGCAGGCGCGGGATCCGGCTGCAGAGAAGGAGGACGCAAAGATAGAGCGGGGCGGGCAGAGGAAGAGGCTGGGGCGGGGATATGACGAAAAGAGGCAGAACAGCCTGGGCTCCAACGAGGTGAACCCCTCTCTGGGCACTTGCAAGCCCTAATTTACATATGAATAAAAGTCAGTTTTTGCCTTGGGGGAACTTCAGAAGCAAACATCAAAGGTACCATTAGAATCATAGACTGCTATGCTAGAGCGCTATGTAAGCGGTCTATAAGGTCACAATCTGGTGACAGACTCCCTTTAAGTGTTTTTGATGAGTTAATCACTGCCTAATCTCGCCCTAACAGCAACTGCAACTTCTCCCTACACTGATCAGAGCAGAGTGACGGGCGGCGCTACGTGACTCCAGCTTAAATAGAGGCTGGGTCACATGCTGCACTGGCCAATCACAGCCATGCCAATAGTAGGCATGGCTGTGATGGCCTCTTGGGGCAAGTAGTATGACGCTTGTTGATTGGCTGCTTTGCAGCCTTTCAAAAAGCGCCAAGAAAGCGACGAACACCGAACCCGGACTTTTACGAAAATGTTCGGGTTCGGGTCGGTGTCACGGACACCCCAAAATTCGGTACGAACCCGAACTATACAGTTCGGGTTCGCTCATCCCTACTCCCCATCCCTGTCCCTAAACATTATTATAATTCAATTATAAAAAAGTTTAGATCCTTCATTTCGAGCGGGAGGAAAGCAAGGCTTTCTTTCTCTCTTCTCACTAAACCCAGGCAGGCAGGGGGCATAAGTCTCCCAAATTCAGAATTATATGGCAAGGCCATTCTTCTTGCCCGCGCAGTTGCATGGCTTCGCCTTCCGACTTCATCGTCGGCAGTAGAAATTGAGTTAGATATACTGAACAGACCAGCTAGAGCACTCCTCTTAGGTCATCAGTCGGTCCTCCCTGGCCCACTATCCCATTACCCAATTGTTAAAGCTACTCTAGAGGCTTGGAACTGGCTCTCCACTTCGCACTGCTCCATCCCGTTCCCCTCTCCTCTGCTAACAGTTAAAGATGTAATAGACACGGCTCCCTCTTCCCTGAGAGACTCGACTTCCCAAGGGTTAAAATCCTCCTCAATATCTTTAATCTCATTGGCACTCCCCACTGGGGACTGGATGGACCTAGAAGGCAAAAACTCTTTACTTAACCAAGGGAAAGCCAGAAGAAGTGCATTTACGCGCAAAACGGCTGTCGCTTACTTCCTGATGTATCTGCAACCCTTGCACCACCCTACTGCCATGGAATAAAGTTACCTGCCTATCATCGGTGAGTGCCGCTCGTTTTGTTCTCTTCTCCCTTGTATCATCTTTACTTAACCCTCATCCGCGTGACCTCTTTTCTATCGCATATCTCAGAGCCTATCTAAAACAACTTGGTAAAATGTGTGACCTAATTCGCCCTATGGTTTGGTTCAAATCATTAATTTCCCCTCATTTTGCTCCCAGGAAGCTTATATCGCAGATTTATAGTAAAGTACGTCTCCCACCAATGTTAGCTAAACCGTCCTTTGTGAAACAATGGGAAGTGTATCTGAACATCACTGTCCCATTCGACTCTCTCCCCAGGCTCCTAGAATCCCCGCATAGGTCCTCCCGCTGTGTCCGAATTCAGGAAAATAGCTATAAGATTCTCACCAGATGGTACAAAACGCCAGATAAGACTTCAAGATACTCTGAATCTGCTTCGGACATATGCTGGAGATGCCTCGTGGAAAAAGGGACCTATTTTCACTTTTGGTGGACGTGCCATTCCATATACAAATGGTGGAATGAGATTTTCTCATTTCCTAATAATATATGCAATACTTCTATAAGACCGTCTCCTCAACTAGCCCTCCTATCCCTCCCTCAAGAAAAGGCCTATATAAAGTCGCCCCCTTTGTCTTCACACAAATGCTGACGGCTGCCCGTCTTTTACTTCCCAAATTTTGGCTGCAACCCTTAGTCCCACCGTTTGAACAGTGGATAAAAAAAATAGAACAGCTTCATAGGTTCGAAGAGCTGTCATCTTGGGAAACACGTACACACGTGGCCTTTCTCAAGAATTGGTCCTCTTGGTCTGAATATAGAGCCCCCAAAATATGATGAACCCTTTTATATCTTGAGTTGCTACGAGCCACTGCCTGCTGATAACTGGAATAGCTCCTTATCCGACCCACACATTAGCTATAAAATTATTGCAACATCCATTAAATGTCCGATCTCTGTAGTCTTTGGATCTCTAGTACATCTTCCATTTTCTTGTCCGCATGTTTTTTTTTGTAAGCCTGTCAGATATAGCATCATTTGATTAGCTGTAACCTTGTCCTTCTGCTGTATCTACAGTATACTGACATTGTACTTGTAAAAATCTCAGCCTGGCCTGCGTGCCTATACCTTGGTACCCTGTTACCCCTTGTTCCTTTTTTGGAAAATTACAATAAAAAAAAAAAAAAAAAAAAAAAGAGCCACATCTGACTCTGTTATACCCGGGGTCAGGAAGTCGCAGCGGGTGGCTGCGTGCTCTATGTCTAAAAATAGTGCTGTTACTTAATGGTAGCTTTCTGAGTTTGCCTTGCAATCCTTTTTGTCTCACTCAGGGATCTGTAGCTTCTTCTCCTCAGCTGTTTCTTGTCCGGCACGCCCAACCTCCTTATATTCCCCTCTCCCACTTCTCTAGTTGCCAGATATAGAGCTTCCTGCCTGGACTTCTATACTGACCCACTGGAGCTGAGTTGCTGTTATCCCTGGTTGTCATACCAGAGCATTACCCTCCGGATCCCTGTTGGTTGTTTGTTGTCGCCAATCTGGGACTATATGTTTTGTCAGTGTTGTCTGTCTTCTCCCTAGTGTTTCCCTTTAGTGTTAGTGGTGCGGACTAGTGTTTCCACCACCCTATTCACTACGTAAGGCTCATCTTAGGGAAAGCCAGGGTTTAGGAACGTGATTGGCGTACGGGTGAGAAACCCGTCTAGGGACGTCAGGGCAGTCAGGTGCCAGCCTCAAGGTTAGGGGTCACCATCTTTCCCTCTCACTTGGACAAGGACTTCCTTTTCCCTCCCTTTGCGTCACGTATGTGATCGGCACGCCGGTCGTGATACTATATCTGGCCCTTATTTTGTTTAAAAAATAATAATATATATATATATATATATATATATATTCATTTTTTTTCTTTTCTCTTCTGCCTATTTAGAATCCAGCATGGATCCTATTGTCGCTTTGACAAAGCAGCTTCAAGGCCTGTCTTTGGAGGTGGCAGGATTGAAGGCGTCGGTCCTCCAGCAACAGCAGCAGACCGCAAGTCCTGCAGTTGCTATGGGTAACCAGGTTGCTCTGGAACCCAAGGTTGTTCTTCCTGACAGATTTTCTGGGGGGAGAGACAAATTTGTAATGTTCCGTGAGGCCAGTAAGTTATATTTTAGGCTGCGCCCCTACTCCTCTGGTAATGAAGAACAGCGGGTGGGAATTGTTATTTCCCTGCTTCAGGAGGACCCGCAATCCTGGGCGTTTTCTTTACCCATTGATTCTCCGGCTCTCCGGTCTGTGGAGGAATTTTTTGGGGCTTTGGGTCTCATATTTGATGACCTTGACCGAGTCGCCCTGGCTGAGTCGAAATTACGGAGACTCCTACAGGGAGAGCGGCCAGCAGAGGAGTATTGCTCAGAGTTCCGTAGGTGGGCTATGGATACCCAATGGAACGATTCGGCTCTCAGGAGTCAGTTTTGCTCTGGGTTATCCGAAAGGGTTAAGGATGCGCTTGCGCTGTATGAGACCCCCTTTTCCCTTGATGCGGTTATGTCCCTTTCTATCAGAATAGATAGACATCTTAGGGACAGATTGAAAGATCCTGAGCAATTAGTAACCCCTCCCAAGCAGCAGCTAGTCTGTACTGACCTAGAAGAGCCTATGCAGCTAGGAGGAACTACTCGTCAGGTCCGTCCTCCTGAGGTTCGCCATAGGCATGGGGTTTGTTTTTTCTGTGGGGGGAGGGGTCATTTCATTAATATCTGTCCTTCCATACTCAAAAACAAAAGACCGTCGGAAAACTACTAACCCCAGGGTGTGTGGAGGATGTCAGCCGGGGCGTATACATTTCCTCCATACGAACATCTCAATTTGTGTTACCAGCGGTTGTTGTTGTTGGTGTTAAGACAGAGACTATTTCTTTCTTCCTAGACAGTGGAGCAGGAGTAAATTTGATAGATGCCCAGTTTGCCCTGACTATGGGTTTCTCTTTCTGTACGCTACAGAGACCTATTCCCATTTTTGCTATCGACTCTACTCCTCTGTCTCAGAGAAACCTTACTCATATTGTCCATAACTTACACCTTCGGGTAGGGGACCACCATAACGAGTGTCTATCATGTTATGTTCTGGAGGGTCTTCCCACTCCTGTGGTATTGGGTCTTCCCTGGTTGGTAGCGCACAATCCAGTGGTGGATTGGCAGGCCAGGGAAATATTGGAGTGGAGTAAGCATTGCAGAGAAAATATCTTAAATAGCAATTGCTTAGTCGCCTCCATACCTACTCTACCTACTTTTGTTTCAGACTTTGAGGACGTTTTCAATGAAAAGGGTTATCAGAAGCTACCACCTCACCGTCCTTATGATTGCCCGGTTAACCTGATTCACGGTGCGAAATTACCCAAGACCAGGTTATATAATCTTTTGGGTCCCGAGAGAAAAGCCATGAAAGATTATATCTCCGAGAGCTTGGCTAAGGGACACATAAGACCCTCTTCATCACCCGTGGCTGCAGGGTTTTTCTTTGTTAAAAAGAAAGATGCCTAGATTTCCGCGACCTAAACCGGGTAACCACCCGAGACTCATAGCCTCTTCTTCTCATTCCTGACCTGTTTAATCAGATTGCGGGTGCTAAGTGTTTCTCCAAACTTGATCTTATGGGGGCCTACAATCTGATTCTTATCAAGGAAGGGGATGAGTGAAAGACAGCCTTTAACACCCCAGAGGGGCATTATGAAAATCTAGTCATGCCTTTCGGTCTGACCACTGCTCCTGCTGTCTTTCAACATTTCGTTAATTACATTTTTAGTCATCTTATCGTCAGGTTTGTGGGGATATACCTAGATGATATTTTAATTTACTCGTCTGATCTGAAGACACACGAGGTACATGATAGACAGGTACTGCAGGTCCTACGGATGAATAAATTATATTCGAAAATTGAGAAGTGTGTTTTTGCTGTTCAGGAGATACAGTTCCTGGGATATTTATTATCTTCTTCAGGTTTCAGTATGAATCCTAGGAAAGTCCAGGCAATTCTAGATTGGGATCTTCCTGAGAACCTTAAAGCACTGCAACGGTTTTTGGGTTTTGCAAATTTCTATAGAAAATTCATTAAAAACTATTCTGTGATTGTCAAACCCCTTACTGACATGACTAGGAAGGGGACTGTTTTTTCCATATGATCTGACGCCACCAAAATTGCATTTTCCTCTCTAAAAGAGAGGTTTACCTCGGCATCGGTACTAATCCAACCTGATGTCTCTCAGCCTTTTATTGTTGAAGTCGATGCATCAGAGGTGGGAGTGGGGGCTGTGCTGTCTCAGGGTCCGTCTCCTGGCAAATGGCATCCTTGTGCTTTCTTTTCTAAATAACTATCTGCAGCGGAGAAGAACTATGATATTGGCAATAGGGAACTATTAGCTATTAAACTAGCGTTTGAAGAATGGTGTCACTTTTTAGAGGGGACAATCCACCCTGTCACTGTGATTACGGACCACAAAAACCTTCTGTACCTCGAATCAGCTAAGTGTCTCACCCCTAGACAAGCTAGGTGGTCTCTATTTTTTACCAGGTTTAACTTTTTCATCACCTATCGTCCTGGGGCAAAAAATACCAAGGCAGACGCATTATCTCGTAGATTCCCTGGAGGGAGTAATGTGGGTGATCCGGTACCCATTCTACAAAGAGGAGTGGTTGTCTCCGCTGTACACTCTGTTCTAGAGGGGAAGGTGTTAGAGGCCCAGGGGGACGCCCCGGTCTCTTGTCCCTCAGAGAAATTGTTTGTACTGTCTCAAATTATTAAAGGAACATCATAATTCGGCACTTGCTGGGCACCCAGGTAGTAAAGCAACCTTGGAGCTATTGTCTCGTCGTTTTTGGTGGCCAAGGTTGCGTCAGGATGTAATGGATTTTGTGTCTACTTGTTCGACTTGTGCACGCGCTAAAGTCTCTCATACACGTCCTGCAGGGTCTTTATTGCCACTTGTCATTCCCAATAGGCCATGGACACATCTGTCAATAGATTTCATCACTGACTTACTTGGTAGTAGTAGACAGGTTTAGCAAAATGGTACACTTCATTGCGTTACCCGCACTACCTAATGCTAAGACTCTTGCTCAGGTATTCATCAGTGAAATTGTGAAGCTTCACGGGGTCCCTTCCGATGTTGTTTCGTATCGGGGAACCCAGTTTATTTAAGTTTTGGAAAGCTTTTTGTTCCCGTTTTGGGGTACACTTGTCCTTTTTCCTCTGCTTTCCATCCTCAGTCGAATGGAAAGACTGAGTGTATCAACTAAAACCTTGAGACATACAAGGTGCTTTGTGTCTGAAAACCAAGAGGTGTGGTCATCATATTTACCGTTAGCCGAGTTTGCTATAAATAATCGCCGTCGGGAATCCACTGGCAAGTCACCATTTCTTGGTGCATATGGTTTTCATCCCCAATTCTGTACTTTCAAAGAGGGGGGGGTCTTCTGGGGTTCCCGAAGAGGAACGGTTTTTGTCATCTTTCATCTGTATGGCAGAAAGTGCAAGCTAACTTCAAAAATATGGGAGGTAAATATAAATGCATGGCTGATAAGAAACGGTCGCCAGGTCCGGACCTAGGAGTGAATGACTATGTG
Organism: Bufo gargarizans; assembly: GCF_014858855.1. Taxonomy (NCBI): domain Eukaryota; kingdom Metazoa; phylum Chordata; class Amphibia; order Anura; family Bufonidae; genus Bufo; species Bufo gargarizans. Next base: position 22,813,038 of record NC_058080.1, on the reverse strand, counting down.
TGGTTATCTACTAGGAATATTAGGTTAAAGGTTCCCTCTTGGAAACTGGGTCCTAGGTTCATTGGTCCTTACAAAATAGTAGCCATCATTAACCCCGTGGCTTTTTTGCCTGGAGCTACAGATGTATCATCATTACCGCTCCCTTTTTTCGCAATTCGTTAATACCGAAACGCGATTTTATCTCCGTCAGTGTAGCAATACACAGCAAAGCCACTAGATGGCGGTGTTTAGTTAAAGTATTCAAATTATCGTAGTTATTGGCCAGAGCAGCTTCCTGGCTCCCGTCATCCCTCCCTGCTCTGCCTATCACCCTTAATGTTTGTTCTCCTCTAAACTTAGTGTCCCCCCCCCCCCCCCTGTATGTGAAACACTGAGGTGGCGGAGATTACAGTAACCTGCATGGCATTGACAATATACGGTAATGTACAGTATACTGTCCCCTGCATCACGCACGCGGCCAAAAAAGCAGAAATCGGGTGTCGGGGCTGGCGGGGTGGGGGGAAGTTCACCAGACAGCTACTGTACACTGTACCGCAATGTGATTTATAGAACTTGAATTAATCGCATTGCGATTTCAACTTTCTCAAATCCGACAGTACATTCTAGCATGGAGCCGTTCTCATGGTGATGGGGACGCTCCATGAGCACGGAAGTCGGCAGAAGCTATGCGATTTATAGAACTTGAATTAAAAAAGGGACACTCTACCCCTCCTCCTCTATATAGAACCTCCTCCCTCACACAGACTTCATACACCGGCTCCATCTGACAGCCGCTGCTCTCTCTAGCTGACAGCTATAATGTTCCAGTGTCAGCCTACAGAACTGAAAAAGCAGCTTTGGCAGTGACTGGAGCATAATAGCAGATTTACTGATTTATTTTTATTTTTTTCCCACCATAGTTTCAGCCTACAGAGCTGAAAATGGAGATCTGGATGTAACTGCAGTACAAACGCAGGTTTAATGTTTTTTATGGTATTTTTCTTTATCCAAGGTTCCTTTATCGTGACAGCCTATTAGACTGCTATCTAGAATTAACGAAGATAACGAATATAGCGCTAATTCTCCATATTTGTTAATTCTAGCAAACATCAACCGTAATGTTCTGCTACTGTAGGACCGAATGTGCACAGATTTAATGTCCATAGGGGGAAAGGGTAGACAGAGCCTTTATTTGGTAGAGACGTGCATGGAAACAAAAGCTTTTTCTAAAACTACTGTACTAGACATTAATTTACATTCTCCACCGCCTAGCTAATTTGTGGAGTCTGAACAATGCAAATTGCAGCGCACTGGACATAAAGATTATATAAATATATATATATATATATATATATATATATAAAATTATATGAGAAAAAATAATGAAACACATAAAACGTTGAGAAATTAACATACAATATAAAGAATAAAATTATATATTTTTATTTAATAACATAACAATAATTACACATAAAACATTCAATATATTTTATAGCTTTCAATATATAAAATACAAACCATAAAGTCTAATAAACAGTATTTACAATTGTAAATTGTATTTAATATAGTGCTTTTTTAGTTGTATATAGTTTATATGTGCTAGGGTATAGTAAATCTAGTATATCCCTAGGTGTGCTCTCATTGGCTCTTGGAGCCACGTGGCCCCTTTTGGCCAATCACATTTCATTCAAAAAAGCTCTGTTCAAAGAATATGGTATTTTCACCCAATGATATTAAAGTTAAATTAAAGAACAGTAATGAACTTCACATGATTTACCACGGAGTTCCTCTTGGCATTCACAATAATTCTTTTGGCCACTTCTTTAGTTCCAACATATCGACTTTCTGTTTCACTGGCAATATATGTTCTTAAATTTCCGGATAATGCCATTTTACCTCTTGCCCCTTCATAATTTACGGTATGTGTCCACGTTTTGTATACGTCAAAGGGAACTAGTTCTTGAAACAGTAATTGGGCAAATCTATGTGCTTCGTTTTTTGCAGTTTTTTTTATATAGTTCACTTTGGCTACGTCCAGGATACAAAGTTGGAAATCCGTGATTGTACTCTGCACGTGAAGTTGTGAAACAGTCAATGTGGAATGGCTTACAGAACTGTTTGTTGTTATGGCGTTGTGAGTAGACAAGTGGCTACTAGGTGGTTGGCAAACATCAGTCAAATTGATGTTATTGCCTTGGCTGCAGTTAACCATTGCAGTGATATTCTCACTGCAACTGGTTGTTATTTTGCTGTATGTACCTGTACATATGGGCATTGTATTGTTAATCCCGTTTTCACTATTTTGCATTGATTCCTCCAATCCTTCTTGTATTTGTTGCATTCCACTTTCATTATTGTCCGCAACTGGTGAAGATAAAACACAATTTTGATTTATAGTACTTGACTGATTGGAAGAAGACATAGAATAAGAAATATTTTTTTTAAATATCAGCAGTCCCTTTTGAAACTGATTTCTGTACTTCATCTTCAATACTTCTTGTTATAGTACATAGTCCATTATTCAGCCCACACTCCAAATGAAGGTTTATGTTAGCAAACGCCTGGTTTACACCTTCTTCTAAAGCATTTGTCAAGACAGACATTGTTTTTTCACAGTTTCTTCCATAAGCTGGATAAATCGATTTTCCATCTGGTGTAGTTCTTGCATTTTCTTTTCAAAATTGATAAATCGTTCCTGTACATCGCATGTAATTGGCTCTCTTCTGGTTTTTTCAAGAACAATGGGGGAACAATTGATGTTCGGAACATGTGTTTTTTTTCCTCGGAGTCGAACACAAGTTTGCTGCGTAAAAAATTGGTTCCACCGGCAATCTGTCTTCCTCATCTCCAGGTCGAATTATTGCAATACCTTTTCCGTAGTTTTTGTCCGTCGTGCAGATCAGTTCATCTAGACATGAAATGATCCTGGCTGTGCTGCAGCTTTCTAAGGTAACAGTTCCATTAACAGACGTTTCAGTCTTTTCTTGTACGGGATCACTTGACTCTACTACTGTTAATGGAGTACATATATGTGCAGATCGATGAAGACTTGAACATTTAGGCTTGACTTGCCTTTTCCTTGGATGATTGAAAATGTTCTCCTTACCCAAGGTGACAGAACGTTTTTCACGAGTTAGTGTAGGAATTTTATTGTTCTTGGATTTTGCTGCTGGCACAAAACTTCCCAAAGATGCAGCCTGTTTTCCAGTCTGGTAGAACCTTTTAGATCGCATCTTGTATCAAAGAAAAAAATTCCAAGTACTTTCAACTGAAATACTGTTGTACTGAAAAGTGCAGTACAGTAGCTTTGAATACAGCTTGACTACTTGAGAATTTTTTGAAAGAGTATGCAGTCCTTACAAGCTTACAAGCTCCACCCACCAACAAGCTCCACCCACCAAGATAGTATATAAACTAACAACATTGACTAATATTACAGTCAAGTTTTACCAGAAGACAATACCTACAGTACAGTTATGCCACAAAGGGTTCCTCAATTTGTTATAGAAAAAATTATTTCTATGACTTCCGAGGGACATTGTGTTACTGATATCTACCGGTGTTTGCAGGAAGCTGGTATTTGGATTCACATCAAAAGTGTACGATACTATGCCAAAGGGAAACAAAGAAAGCGAGTGCCGATTATTTCAAAGACTACATTGTAAGTATTTCTGTGTACTGTACTAAAAAATGTGAAATTTTTTTAAACGTGTATTTAACATACAGTAGTCTATTTAATATAAAAGCATTGTATATATTTCACAACTACAGTACAGTACATTTAATATATATTTTTTTTCTTTCTACAGTGAAGTTCGGGAACTGATCCATGACATTACGAAAAAATCTGATGAACTTTGTGCCAGTAAAGTGAAAAAAATGTTGCAAGAAACATACAATGTAAAACTTTCTGAAAGCAGCATCCATGCAGTTCATCGACAGATGGGTTGGAAATATACCAATACAAGGTACTGTATATCCTATAGTACATTATGTATATTAAAAGTAGACTATTGTATTTAGAAATTTCTCAGTCTAGCGATTATTAAATGAAATACAACTTATACATTTTTTATTTTATTTATTTAATAGAAAATCCTCCATGATCCGGAAGGAGAATCAGGAAAAAAGATTGGCACAGGCTTCAGCTTGGATAGATAATCTGGAACAAATTAATGATGTTCTTTTTACCGTTGAAACCTCTGTTTCACTGGAACGTTTTGCCAAAATGTCCTTTCGGCATAAAAACCATATTGCTATAAAACCCCATCCCAAGCATCCTATAAAAATGCATGTCTGGGGTTGTATTTCGGGAAAAGGTCCTGGTCCGATCCTTATATTTGAAGGTAATGTTTATTACGGTAAATACATTACAAATTTTATTATTGTACATACAGTACAGTACGTGGCAATATGTAATTTAACAATTTATTTTTATTAAATATATTGTACAGTATGTGTATAAAAATTATATTCATATCATTTTGTAATCTATCCTAGGTATTATGGACTTTTTCCAGGATGAAATCATCTTAAAAACAGTAGTGCCATATATCACTGACCACTGGCCTTCAGGGCACCGACTGTTTCAAGATAACGACCTAAAACATTCGGCATCTACTAAAGTTATAGAAAATAATGGTGTAAATTGGGTAAAAACACCACCAGAGTAAGTACTGTACATTAAATTTTACACAAATACATAGACTGATTACATGTACATAAATTTTTATATACGTTTTATACGATTATTGAATATAATTTTTTGTGTTTTTTTTCAATCATTATTATTGTTAATACATTTTTAACATGTCCCGCAACAGTGGATAGGTACATTAGGTACAGTAAAAAACACATACTGTATCTATTGGCACTTAAATTACTACAGTATACTGTAGTGAAGTAATTAATCTGCGGTATACATTTTTTCTTCTGTAAGTTATTGAATAATGTAAAACTATTTAAAAAAAAATATTTTGCATATAATGTATATTTATGTACTGTATATATTCTGCAGATCACCAGACCTAAACCCCATTGAAATTGTTTGGGCACTGCTGAAAAATTATATAAGAAAGGAGGCAAAGCCTACAAAGAAAGAAGAACTAATCGAAGCTATAAATAATTATTGGTATACTAAACTCACTACAGAAACATGCAACAATTTGATCAACCATTTATATACTGTGTTGCCAATAGTTATCAATAGACAGGGACAAGCAAGTGGAAAATAAATTTTTGGGATCAAAAAAGTATACGCTAATGATACTTGCATATTGTACATGTAATTTAATGTATGTTTTGTTACTAAATTTTGAGATTATTTTATTTCAGTTTTAATTAATATATGAATTATTGCAAATTATGTATTAATATCTTATTGTAGTTGATCAATAAAATCCACGCCATCTAAATTACATGTCTAATAATTGATTTTAAGTTATCATCTTTAGTCTCGATATCTATACAGTATATCTATAACAATATATTATTTGTACACTATAGATATTTTTTTTTCACTATTTTTGTACAGTATATCAGAATATATATCTGTATATGTTTATTTACTTTAAAATTAGAAATATATATTTATATATACAATATACTATAATGGTATATGCAGACAGAGAAATAGAGATATAAAAATATACATATACAGAAGTCTACAGCGCTACTACTAGAATTATTATTCTGAATCCACAAATTAGCTAGGCGGTAGAATGTAAATTACTGTCTAGTAGATTAAGAAAAAAGCTTTTGTTTCCCTGCACGTCTCTAACAAAGAAAGGGTAAACTACTGTAGGTCTACCCATCCCCAGCTCCTCATGACAGTGTTCACATGTGGGTGGGGGAGTTCACCAGACAGCTACTGTACCGTTATTTTAAGGCTACTTTCACACTTGCGGCTGGACGGATCCGACAGGCTGTTCACCATGTTGGATCCGTCCTGCGGCTATCTTTCCGTGCCGCCGGACCGCCGCTCCGTCCCCATTGACTATAATGGGGACGGGGGCGCAGCTCCAGCGCAGTACGGCGGTGCACGGTGAAAGGCCACTGGACTAAAAGTACTGCATGTCCGACTTTTTAGTCCGGCGGCTTTCACCGTGCACCGCCATGCTGCGCCAGAGCTCCGCCCCCGTCCCCATTATAGTCAATGGGGACGGAGCGGCGGTCCGGCGGCACGGCGAAATAGCCGCAGGATGGATCCGACATGGTGAACAGCCTGTTGGATCCGTCCTGCCGCAAGTGTGAAAGTAGCCTAAAATAAAATTACAATAAATAAATACCCAAGCAACGTCGGGTCATCAGCTAGGAGATGGACAATCTGCACTGTAAAGGGATGCAGAAAATGGAGGAGCTACTTTCCCAACTCACAATGTTGCCATAGAGGCCTTTTTTTTTATTTTGTTAATAAATAGTTTTTTTCGTAGTTACAACGCGTGATTTCATTTCTTTTTTATAATGTTAATGTCATGGTTTGAATCTCTGTGACAATGGCCACACCCATCTGCCTCCCAGCCAAGCTCTTGAACTAATCCCTGCTTACCTCATTTGCAGAGCCAATCACAGGGGGTTTTACAATTTGCCAATTGAAAGAGGCGTCCCAACTGTCAATATAAATATATGTGGTGCATTCAATAAAGAATTTGTCAGTTTGAACTCGCATACAGCCCGACTGGTGTGAGTTCTGTGAGAATTATAACGACACGAGCGGTCGTTTGAGGCCGGATCATCAACGGCGGAAGCAGCAGATATTGTGGTCACATCAGGGAGTGCCGTGAGAGCAGAATAGAGCGAGCAGGGGCTCGTTACAGTTATGTTATGGTGTAATTCTTACTGATAACTTTATTGTAAGGCCCCTTTAGTCCAGTGAGGCAAAGCTATGCGTAGGCCTTGAACTACAATGGAAACTTACCATCTGCCTGTTGCTGCTGCTCTTGTCCTGATTTTTCAGAATTCTGTGTAGGCCTTATACTCCGCTATTACCAATAACTGCTGCAATTATCCTGACCACTATGAGTTCTGCCTAGGCCTTATACTCCACCGTTACCAATAACTGCTGCCATTATCCTCACCACTATGAGTTCTGTGAAGGCCTTAGGGCTGTTTCAAACGAGCGAGTCCATTGCGGGAATCGCGTTCCGTGTGTGAGTGTGATCCTCCGCTCTGGACTTGCAGGAGCGCACGGCATTATCATGATTTATAATGCTATATGCCTCTGCTTGACCTTATTTCTACAGAATCACACCGACAGCTTTATGTCACTATGATTCTGTGGAAAAAAGGCCATGCAGAGACACATAGCATTATAAATCATGATAATGCCGTGCGCTCCTGCAAGTCCAGAGCGGAGGATCACACTCACACACGGAGCGTGATTCCCGCAATGGACTCGCTCGTCTGAAACAGCCCTAATACTACCCAATTTCCATGTACCTGCGGCTGCTGTATGTCATGATACTGATGAGTTTCGGCTGGAAAAAATTTGCCTTAAAGTAACCATAGTTGTTAAAATAAAACAGAAAACCAAAAATGATTTAAAACAAAACCACACTTTATAAATAAAATATAAAAAAATTGTTTTAACAAACAGAAAATAAAAATAAAATAAAACTAAGGCAAGGCTTTCAGGACATCATGCTGGTTGAGCAGCTCCGCTATGGCCTTCTGATGCCACTCCTCCATGGCCTTCATTTCTCCTCTGAACTTCAGCCTGACAGCCCTCATCCGCCTGGAGTGCTCCCGCTGCAGCATAATAATTTTGTTTTTCATTTCTTTTAGTACTGTCCAAAAAATAATAATTATTGACAATCAGATTAAATAACTTTTATTGATTAGTGTATAAAGTAGCTGGCCATTAAAATCGCAATCAGTTATATAGTTCTTTACTTAGGAATATTTCAATAGAGTATTTTTTATTTTTTTGTGGGATGAGTTGACTGTTTGATTGGTCTTCTACCATGAGTGTGTATTTGGGGAAGGGGACAGAAAACATTAGGCTTTTTAATTCGCTCATTAACAAGCCTATTGTTTCTGCTTCCCTTCCTCCACATACACACTCAAACAGAAATGACATTTGTGACATTTGATGTACTGTAGTCATATATGAACTGGGAGGAAATCTAGCACTCCTACAAGAGGATCACTGAATAATGGTTAACGGAGAAGGTGCAGAAGACAGATGATCTATATAATAATAGCTGCCTTCTACAGATATTTATATACATCAACATATTATATACTGTACATACACACATATGTTTGGTTAAATAAAGGAATATTTCTTAAACCATTGTAAATATATAAAAAATGATAAATATATTTATTTTATATGTCTGCCAATATATATATATACAGTACAGACCAAAAGTTTGGACACACCTTCTCATTCAAAGAGTTTTCTTTATTTTCATGACTATGAAAATTGTAGATTCACACTGAAGGCATCAAAACTATGAATTAACACATGTGGAATTATATACATAACAAAAAAGTGTGAAACAACTGAAAATATGTCATATTCTAGGTTCTTCAAAGTAGCCACCTTTTGCTTTGATTACTGCTTTGCACACTCTTGGCATTCTCTTGATGAGCTTCAAGAGGTAGTCACCTGAAATGGTTTTCACTTCACAGGTGTGCCCTGTCAGGTTTAATAAGTGGGATTTCTTGCCTTATAAATGGGGTTGGGACCATCAGTTGTGTTGTGGAGAAGTCAAGTGGATACACAGCTGATAGTCCTACTGAATAGACTGTTAGAATTTGTATTATGGCAAGAAAAAAGCAGCTAAGCAAAGAAAAATGAGTGGCCATCATTACTTTAAGAAATGAAGGTCAGTCAGTCCGAAAAATTGGGAAAACTTTAAAAGTGTCCCCAAGTGCAGTCACAAAAACCATCAAGTGCTACAAAGAAACTGGCTCACATGCGGATCGCCCCAGGAAAGGAAGACCAAGAGTCACCTCTGCTGCGGAGGATAAATTCATCCGAGTCACCAGCTTCAGAAATCGCAGGTTAACAGCGGCTCAGATTAGAGACCAGGTCAATGCCACACAGAGTTCTAGCAGCAGACACATCTCTAGAACAACTGTTAAGAGGAGACTGTGTGAATCAGGCCTTCATGGTAGAATATCTGCTAGGAAACCACTGCTAAGGACAGGCAACAAGCAGAAGAGACTTGTTTGGGCTAAAGAACACAAGGAATGGACATTAGACCAGTGGAAATCTGTGCTTTGGTCTGATGAGTCCAAATTTGAGATCTTTGGTTCCAACCACCGTGTCTTTGTGCGACGCAGAAAAGGTGAACGGATGGGGGTGCTTTGCTGGTGACACTGTTGGGGATTTATTCAAAATTGAAGGCATACTGAACCAGCATGGCTACCACAGCATCTTGCAGCAGCATGCTATTCCATCCGGTTTGCGTTTAGTTGGACCATCATTTATTTTTCAACAGGACAATGACCCCAAACACACCTCCAGGCTGTGTAAGGGCTATTTGACCATGAAGGAGAGTGATGGGGTGCTGCGTCAGATGACCTGGCCTCCACAGTCACCGGACCTGAACCCAATCGAGATGGTTTGGGGTGAGCTGGACCGCAGAGTGAAGGCAAAAGGGCCAACAAGTGCTAAGCATCTCATGGAACTCCTTCAAGACTGTTGGGACATCATTTCAGGTGACTACCTCTTTAAGCTTATCAAGAGAAGGCCAAGAGTGTGCAAAGCAGTAATCAAAGCAAAAGGTGGCTACTTTGAAGAACCTAGAATATGATATATTTCCAGTTGTTTCACACTTTTTTGTTATGTATATAATTCCACATGTGTTAATTCATAGTTTTGATGCCTTCAGTGTGAATCTACAATTTTCATAGTCATAAAAATAAAGAAAACTCTTTGAATGAGAAGGTGTGTCCAAACTTTTGGTCTGTACTGTATATATATCGGCAACAAGGCCAGCAAGGGGAGGCTGAGTAGTATCCACATATTCCTTCAATTTGTGGATTCTGAACACTGTATTAAGGAGCTGGGGATGGGTAGACCTACAGTAGTTTACCCTTTCTTTGTTAGAGACGTGCAGGGAAACAAAAGCTTTTTTCTTAATCTACTAGACAGTAATTTACATTCTCTACCACCTAGCTAATTTGTGGATTCAGAATAATGCTAGTAGTAGCGCTGTAGACTTCTGTTAAGTAATGAGTTGCATCAAAAGGGGCATAGATGGCGGTGATGAGAACATACAGTAGTCCTACCACTTTGGCTTCTACCTCACAGGGTTTTTTGCCTTCCTCTAGATCAACCTGCAGGATAACAGGCCGAACTGGATGGACAAATGTCTTATTTCGGCCTTATGTACTATGTTACTATGTGAATCCATTATATATTGGTTTAGTTAGGATTAATAATAGTTCTTTAGACTTTAGGGTCATGGACTTAGTAGTTAAGTTAATGTAGATTAATTACTTTATAGTGTTCATGTTTTATATTACTGTTGTGTGTTGTACATTCTTTGTTGACTGTTTTATAGTTTTTGCACCATTTTTTAGATAAATATTAATATGGTTTTGTGCACTTTATTTTTTAGTCTAAGAAATATTTTATATATTGGATGCTCGTTACATCTTAATTAAATAGTATGCCTCATTTAGATACTTTTTGGAAATCAGTAGACCAGTAACATCAGCTAGCTGTAAAAAAAAAACTTTTTACGTGGATTTAATTAGGGTCCGAGTTTTTGGACTGAGTGCCCAGACAGATATAGTGGCACAGGTCACTCCTGTACTCCATCAAGCCTTTTCAATAAAGTTAGGATTAAAAATGCTGTTCTTTTCAAGTGTGGACAGGAGATGTGAAAACTGAACCTGCAGAGAAATGAGGATGGTCTCTGACAGACCCTAAAGAGTGCAGTTACACTGCTTGGAGTGAACGCAAAGTGTGGGACTTTAGGTTATGTAATATTTGAAGTCTGAATAACAATTTGAGGTTGAACTTGTTTAAAATTGCTTTCTTGAATAAAATCTGCCTGTGGTGAAGACTAAACTGACACCTGTATGTGTGTGGGGACATTTTTTAAATTAAAACATCAACAGAATATATTTACCCTCCTGGCGGGGGGTGGTCACCACCTCGTCTTCTTCCTACTCCTGGACCTCATCTGCCTCAGGTGGGCTATGGGCCTGATGCCCTGATGGTCCTGCCTGCTCCTCATCCTCCTCGGCCTGATGCCCTGCTGGTCCTGCCTGTTCCTCATCCTCCTCTTCCTCACTCATCTCCTCTTCCACCACCACAGTCTTTTTTGAGCGCTTAGCACGCACTTTTGGAAGAGGCACCCCTGTAATGATCAAATTTTCCAAAAATACCACGATAAACAAGGAAAGCCCAAAAAAAAAAAAAAAAGTAACGGTACACAATATAATCTATGGTGGAGTGCAGCCTCTAGCACCCGTTCCATCGGTTCAACACCACTGAACTAAGTAATCAGTTGTAAAGGGATAGAAATACTTATTTGCATAACTGAACACATAAATAACAATAGGTGGGTGATCGAAAATGAATGTAAGCATTGTACCTGGACAATTTTTATCTCTGATCTGTTCTATGAGCTTCATCTTGTGCCGTTTTAGGTCGGACCATTTCTTTAAATAGGCCTCCTTAGAATGGCTCTTGCCATTCCTCTGCCACAGTATGTAGGCTATTCGCCTGACAATGATCTGCTTGTCGGTACGAGAACCTAGGTCGTCGTAACCCTTCTGAAACATTGTCTGCAAGATAACAATTAAAGGATGTAATCCAAAAGTTGTAAAATACAATTATTAGTAATTATAGTCATCTCAACCATAAAAAATAAAATTTAATATGAAAATGGTAAAAGAGTAGATATTTATATAGTCCCCTTTAAGAGGGACTTGGAACAGTGCTCTCTCCTTTAAGAGTGAGTTGAACAGTGCCCTCCCCTTTAAGAGTGAGTTGAACAATGCCCTCCCCTTTAAGAGTGACTTGGAACAGTGCCCTCCCATTTAAGCGTGACTTGGAACAGTGCCCTCCCCTTTAAGCGTGACTTGGAACAGTGCCCTCCACTTTAAGAGTGAGTTGAACAGTGCCCTACCCTTTAAGCGTGACTTGGAACAGTGCCCTCCCCTTTAAGAGTGAGTTGAACAGTGCCCTCCCCTTTAAGCGTGACTTGGAACAGTGCCCTCCCCTTTAAGAGTGAGTTGGAACAGTGCCCTCCCCTTTAAGAGTGAGTTGAACAGTGCCCTCCCCTTTAAGAGTGAGATGAACAGTGCCCTCCCCTTTAAGCGTGACTTGGAACAGTGCCCTCCCCTTTAAGAGTGACTTGGAACACTGCCCTCCCCTTTAAGTGTGACTTGGAACAGTGCCCTCCCCTTTAAGGGTGACTTGGAACAGTGCCCTCCCCTTTAAGAGTGACTTGGAACAGTGCCCTCCCCTTTAAGAGTGAGTTGAACAGTGCCCTCCCCTTTAAGCGTGAGTTGAACAGTGCCCTCCCCTTTAAGAGTGAGTTGAACAATGCCCTCCCCTTTAAGAGTGACTTGGAACAGTGCCCTCCCCTTTTAGCGTGACTTGGAACAGTGCCCTCCCCTTTAAGCGTGACTTGAAACAGTGCCCTCCACTTTAAGAGTGAGTTGAACAGTGCCCTCCCCTTTAAGCGTGACTTGGAACAGTGCCCTCCACTTTAAGAGTGAGTTGAACAGTGCCCTACCCTTTAAGCGTGACTTGGAACAGTGCCCTCCCCTTTAAGAGTGACTTGGAACAGTGCCCTCCCCTTTAAGAGTGAGTTGAACAGTGCCCTCCCCTTTAAGCGTGACTTGGAACAGTGCGCTCCCCTTTAAGAGTGAGTTGAACAGTGCCCTCCCCTTTAAGAGTGAGTTGAACAGTGCCCTCCCCTTTAAGAGTGAGATGAACAGTGCCCTCCCCTTTAAGCGTGACTTGGAACAGTGCCCTCCCCTTTAAGAGTGACTTGGAACAGTGCCCTCCCCTTTAAGCGTGACTTGGAACAGTGCCCTCCCCTTTAAGCGTGACTTGGAACAGTGCCCTCCCCTTTAAGACTGAGTTGATTAGTGCCCTCCCCTTTAAGAGTGAGTTGGAACAGTGCCCTCCCCTTTAAGAGTGAGTTGAACAGTGCCCTCCCCTTTAAGAGTGACTTTGGGTAGAATTACTTACAGTGATCAAATATTCCAGCTCTTCCGGATCGAAATTGCTTTTTGCCATTTCCGTCTCGTTTGTAGGATCTATCTATCTCCACTCTCCTCGCGATCCAAAGACAGGCACGCACATACAGACGCACAAACACGATTATTTAAATTACGTATTATCGCATTAACGAACCAAACAGTAGACTGTATAGGCATTAGGCAGACAAATTTCCTATTAGTACCTTGCTCTAAGTTGTATTCGTGTACGAATGAAACTTAAAGTTGTATAACGAAGTTAACGAATATGGAATATAGCAATGCGATTAATTCAAGTTCTATAAATCGCATAGCTTCTGCCGACTTCCGTGCTCATGGAGCGTCCCCATCACCATGGGAACGGCTCCAAGCTAGAATGTACTGTCGGATTTGAGAAAGTTGAAATCGCAATGCGGTTAATTCAAGTTCTATAAAATCGCATTGCGATTTTATGCCGACTTCCGTGCCCATGGAGCGTCCCCATTACCATGAGAACGGCTCCATGCTAGAATGTAATGTCGGATTTGAGAAAGTTGAAATCGCATTGCGGTACAGTGTACAGTAGCTGTCTGGTGAACTTCCCCCCACCCCGCCAGCCCCTACACCCGATTTCTGCTTTTTGGCCGCGTGCGTGATGAAGGGGGAGGGGCTGCAGTTTACAGCCTACTCTCCAATGTACTGTAGTTCCAGGCGGGTCCCGGGTAGTTCCAAGCGCCATCTGGTGTTCACTCAGCAAAATTGCACCACCAAGCGCTTCGGGTTCACAAATTAAATTCGCTATCGTTACGCGCTGATGCGAGTCTGCAGGGAGCGCTAACGATGATACAACTGTACCTCAAACATTTAAAATCCATAACGTCTTATATAAGTCGTTACTCAAAAAGTATGTTCCACCTCTAGAACCGTCACCGCTGCCACCCCCTCCTGTTGTTGTTGATGGTAATCTAGAGTTTCAAATATCCAAAATTCTCGTCGGGTCCGCCGCTCTCTTTAATATCTGGTGCATTGGAGGGGTTACAGTCCCGAGGAAAGAATGTGGGTTCCTGCGTCTGAGGTAAACACCGACAGGCTAGTTCGGGCTTTTCATGCCTCTCATCCTGAGAGACCTAGTCCTGAGTGTCCGGAGGCCCCTCGTGGAAAGGGGGGTACTGTCACGAGGGTATCAAGAGCCACGTCTGACTCCGTTATACCCGGGGTCAGGAAGTTGCAGCGGGTGGCTGCACGCTCTATGTCTAAAGATAGTGCTGTTACTTAATGGTAGCTTTTTGGGTTTGCCTTGCAATCCTTTTTGTCCCACTCAGGGATCTGTAGCTTCTTCTCCTCAGCTGTTTCTTGTCCAGCACTCCCAACCTTCTTATATTCCCCTCTCCCACTTCTCTGGTTGCCAGATATAGAGCTTCCTGCCTGGACTTCTATACTGACCCACTGGAGCTGAGTTGCAGTTATCCCTGGTTGTCGTACCAGAGCGTTACCCTCCGGATCCCTGTTGGTTGTTTGTTGTCGCCCACCTGGGACTATATGTTTTGTCAGTGTTGTCTGTCTTCTCCCTAGTGTTTCCCTTTAGTGTTAGTGGTGCAGACTAGTATTCCCACCGCCCTATTCACTACGTAGGGCTCATCTCAGGGAAAGCCAGGGTTTAGGAACGTGATCGGCGTACGGGTGAGAAACCCGTCTAGGGACGTCAGGGCAGTCAGGTGCCAGCCTCAAGGTGAGTTAGGGGTCACCATCTTTCCCTCTCACTTGGACAGGGCCTTCCTTTTCCCTCCCTTTGCGTCACGTATGTGATCGGCACGCCGGTTGTGATAATCGTTGTAGGTGTTGTTATTATGACAGGTTAGTAGCGTCACTCTTAAGGGGGAGGTCCTGTATGACCAGGTGCGCAGTAGTGATCACCGCAAGCACTTACCCTCCATACGTACCCATTGCCTTCTAATGCGCATGCACTGGGACTTAAAAGCCAGCTGCGCAGTGGCGATCGCCGCAAACACTGAACCTCTATTCGCACCCACTGGTTTCCACTGTGCATGCCCTGGGACTTAGACAAGATAGGAATGACACTGCGGCTGCTCCTATACTTAGTTTGTATTTGCCGCTAGCTCATATGCACATGCGCGTGCCATTAAGTGGCCATTGCGCATGTGGGAGAAATTAGCAACAAAACAGCCCATTATCTTCCACTGCTCATGCGCTAAGACTTAGCCAGAAACAGCCTGGCTAATGCGCATGCATTGGAACTTTAAAGTGAGACTCCAGCAGAGAGTAATGCTGCGCCTAAGCTTAGTTCAGATGTACCAGAGGGATCACATGCGCCTGCGCAGGGCCGATTGATAACAGATGCACTTATGAGAAACCTCAAAAAAAGGAGGAGAAAAGGGCAACAGGGGATACTACTACACCTGCACCCATACTTTATCCGTATGTACCATTGGTTAGTCGACGCTTGTGCTACAGTTTCCTAGTTTCCTCGTAAGGGGAATGGTACAAATAAATTATTCTAGTTAGCAGACTAGACTAGACTCTCTCTCTCTGATCATATTGTGATGGTAGTTATTCTGATCTAGTTTTTTTCATATTAGTTTTGCATTTATAATGCTATACTTACAATAGCTTGTGGCCTAAAGCTAGCATTAATATATCACATGCTTACTGTCTTTATAGCTTATTACTGTAATCAGAATTGATATAAAAGGGTGTTAAACCCATCTGGGAATACCTCTATCGGGCTCTGTTTAGTGCCCACCACAATATTACTGATAGTAGATCAATAAACCAGCGTTTGTATATGCTCACAATATATTCTATTTGTTTCTTCAACGTATATTGTGCTGTCTTCATCTTAGAGAAATGATGAGTAGTTAAAGCCTTCATTAAGGCCATTGGGACTAAGGCTATTGAGGCGGTAAATCCACCTTGTCTCTTCTTGTAGGAGAATTCTATCTAGATCCCCTCTCCGTGCCCCTAAGTTTTTTTTGCACACACCCTAGAATTTTAGGGATTTTGGATCGCCATTATGAAAAGCTCTGACATGTCTTGATATTGTTCTATCTGACTTCGTATTAATACTGCTTATATGTTGGCAAATTCGTCGTCAAAATTCTTGAGATGTTTTTCCCACATACAGTTTCGAACACGGACAAAGTGCAATATAGACAATGCCCATTGTTTGACAGTTAATAAATTCTCTGATCTCATATTTTCTGTCCTCCAGGGGGTTTGAGAACATCTTTAGCTTCTGTATGTATGGACAGAAACTACATCTACCACACGGGTAGGTGCCTACTGTATTGGACTTCAACCAGGGGTTTTTGGGCGGATCCGTACTATGGAAGCTATGCACTAGAAAGTATTTTAGATTTTTACCCCTCCGATACATAATCATAGGTTTGGTTGATACAACTTCCCTAAGGTCATTTTCCGTGCTTAAAACATGCCAATGTTTTGTAGGATTTGAAACACCTTGTGGTGTTGTGCATCAAATGTGGCAATACATCTTATTGGTGAGATCGTATATATAATTTGTTTGTTTGCTAGGAGATCTACTCTATTTGTGCTCTTAGCCCTATGAAAGACTTTGTGCAAGGTCTTTTTCGGGTACTCCCGTTGGTGAAAACGGTGAAACAATGTGTTACATTCGCGAGCGAACCCTCAATCATCAGAGCAGTTCCAGCGAGCACGTAAATATTGTCCGGTAGGGATTCCTCTTTTCAATGGCAGACGATGATAGCTCTGCCAACGTAACAAAGTATTAGTTGAGGTCGGTTTTCAGTAGACCTCTGTCCTGATGCGGCCGCCAGATTCCAAAGAAATTCGCAGGTCAAGAAAAGTAATCGTGTGCTGATGTATTTCTGAGGTAAATTTCATACCTATATCGTTTTTGTTAAGGCTGGCAACAAAGTTGTGAAACAGTGCTGTTGTGCCATCCCACAAAATCAAAACATCAACTATATAACGACCCCAAAACATAATGTGCTTGGTGTACTGTGAAAAAACATCTGTGAAGACTTTAGTGTCCTCCCACCAACCTAAAAATAAGTTAGCAAAATTTGGTGCACATTTACTCCCCATAGCTCTCCCAACTAACTGCAAATAAAAGTGACCATTAAACAAAACGTAATTGTGTGTAAGGAGAAAACGTAAAAGTGTGAGTACTAACTTATTGTGAGCGTGAAATTGTAAACCCTTAGTAGAGAGAAACAATGCTACTGCAGGCTTCAATATCCAAGCTGGCGAGTTGGGTATGTTCTGTGACCTGAGTTTCCTGTAATCTGGCGACCGCATCCTTCGTGTCCCTAACATAGGATGGCAGATAGGAAACAAACGGCGTAATGAACTTGTCAACGTATTCGCTAATATGCTCCATAAGGCTGTTATTACCCGAGATAATCGGTCTCCCTGGAATGGGGTGTCTCTGCTTATGGATCTTAGGGATCGCGTATATGGTTGCTATAGTCGGTCGCAGATTTAGAAGATATTTGTGCTCATCCTGGAGATTCAGGAGTGCCACTTTTTGCAGCCCCTAGAATAGCCTTAAGTTCCTCCAGATACTGTGCTGTGGGGTTAGAGTCTAATTTTGTGTATGTCCGTGTGTCCCTTAACAGGTCCATCACCATACTTTCATACATTTTCCTCCCCATAACAACAATGTTTCCACCTTTATCAGATAGCTTAAGTACTAGCTCTGGATTTCCCATCAATTCTCTCAGGGCTATTTTTTCATCCGGTTCTAAGTTGTCATGACTCAGTGACCATGATGTTTGGATACCTTTTAGGTCCTTAGTCACTAGATTGACAAAGGTTTAAAACTAAATAAGTTTTGGGCTGGTATTAGTGGGTGAAAAAGGGGACTATTAGCTGTTGCGTGGTGAAGTCAGAAAATTACAGCCCTTTTTGCCGTGTCTTAATGGCAAAAAAATATATATTTGCCGTTCAGTGGTGCAGTTATATGTTCTAAAGCCCTTTTTTGGTGTGTATTAGTGGCAAAAAAATATATATTATTTGCCATTTAGAGGTGCAGTTATATGTTCTAAAGTCCTTGTATTAGTGGCACAAAAAACGCATTTGCCGTTGTGTGGTGAAGTGAGAAAATTACAGCCCTTTTTGGCGTGTATTGGTGGTAAAAAATATATATATTTGCCGTTTAGTGGTGCAGTTATATGTTCTAAAGCCCTTTTTGGTGCGTATTAGTGGCACAAAAAAAAGTATTTGCCGTTGTGTGGTGAAGTGAGAAAATTACAGCCCTTTTTGGCGTGTATTAGTGGCAAAAAAATATACATTATTTGCCGTTCTGCGGTGTAGTTATATGTTCTAAAGCCTTTCCAATCAACTTTTTAATCAAGGTACGCTGTTCTTCTGAACAATGTCTGGAACGACCCATATCCCTCACAATTTCAGAGAGAAATGCACTGTAACCAGCATGCACAACATGCCTTTCTTCTTTAAATATGGGAAATCATTGCCACCTGTTTTTCAAAGAATGAATGACCTCACTCTTTGAACTCCATACTGCTATTATTTTCAACATACTCCTTTCAATAAGTGATTGAATTACAGAGAATCAGCAGCATGCATGTCATGACTATTGGGTCTGTTAGGTACTCTACTACACCTGCTAGTAAATTATTTGCCATGTAGATATATAATTTCTACCAAAAACAGTGATTGATCAGGTTAGTGATGTCTGACTGCTATTATTTGAACACAACTGTACATGTCATACCAATTCACAGTATTATTTCACTAACACAGCAGACTCCCTATGGGTGTTACTGCAAGGCACAGTGTTCTAGACCACTATAAAGGCTCTCTGCAGCAAGGAAATAGCAGTTTTTAACGCGATTCGGATCTAACTCAATGTTTTTGGAAGATTTGACCGAATCTAATTTTTGAGAAGTTCGCTCATCTCTAGTCCTGACCACCAAAGAGACCAGCGCTTTTTCCTATAGAGTACAAGCAAAGCACAACCACCACTGATGGACTGCAGGGTGGTAACCATGGAAATGAGCAGTGTGTAATGTGATGGAAAAATGAATCAAGACAGCAAAGGAAGCAATATGGATAATCACAATACATTTGTAAGTGCCTTGTATTAACTTCCTCTACATGTTAAATGCTATTTGCTGAAGCGAGACAATCCCTTTTAATGGAAATGCATTCAAAGAAAGCCATACAACCAAATATTATGAAAAAGCAATAAAAGCATCAGGTAAATTAATTTTTTTCAATATATAATCTGTTTAAAATTTTGCCCAAACAGCTTCCTGGTCGCGCAATGGTCGCTTCCATCATTTATTCCTTTAAATAAATCTGTATGGTGTGGTTGGAGCCACCGGTCAAGTTGTGACTGAGCTGCTCATATCCATGCTATGTGTGCCTTTTTATTGCTCAAGTGGTTTGTTCTTTGCAGGGATGGGTTTTCCAAGTTACAAACATTCTTGATGCTATATTACAATATGTGTAGTGTCCCTTTAGGTTTAGGTACCTACGGTACTTTACGACCAGTAAAAAAAAAAAACCTGTTTCTGGTGTGGGTAACCTTGGTGAGAGTTGCGGAAGAATTTTCAAGACCTTAATGAAGAGCTTGGATTGTAGAGACTACGGGGATAATTTTTCACTTAAAGTTGTTTTTATGTCAGTTTTCAGTCTGGCTTTGTGTGCCTCTACCAAAATTATGAACTGGTGCACCCTAATATATGTGGCGTAAGTGTAATGTGGTTTACACCTTTAGGCTTCATGCACACATGAAGGGCGGGTTTTCACGGACCATGGTCCACGTATGTGTGCATGAAGCCTTAGGTGTAAAAGTAGACCAGGAGGTTTCCTTGCATGGGTTGCAACTTTTTGTGACTTCTGTAAAAGCTGCACACAGTAAATAAGACATAATCCAGGTTTAATGTTACTTTTAGCTCTTAGACCACTTTGAAAAGTGGTGAGGATCACAAAATGTCTCAAAAATGTCACAGTTGCCATTACTTGTGACATTTTTTGCACAACAAAAAAACAATATATATGAATTCATAAATGACCCCCTATGTGTTATGTGGGATTAAAATAAGTGTGGGCATTAACACACAGACATTGGCACCATGGCTCTTTTGACGCACATGAAGTGGCAGCATGAGATCCTGTTGGAAAATAGAACTGGCCTGTCCTGCCCTCCTTCTCCTGGTCTCCTCTGAAGCATCCAAGCCACATAAACATGAAGTGCAGTGTCCTTGTCATCATCAACAGTTACTGTTTCTCCCTCTCAAACTGTTCCTTCTCTGCTCCATCATCAGCCATCAATAATGGAATGTGCGGTCAAGTAACAACTCAACACAGTCAGCAATCTTCTATTGAGCAAGCTTAACTCCCACCTGGTCAGGGTGCTGTCAGTACAGTCACTGCTATACCACCTAATGGATTCTGCTTACTTTAGGGAACAGGTATCATGCTTTCAGCCCTGCTAGAAGATACCTATATGCCTTTACTGTACTCTCACTTGGTGAGGAATGTGGGCCACTCCTTACAATTGTCCCTGTGCGACAATATGCAAGCCACTGTGGACACCTACAGCAGCTTTTACTAGGAGGGCCAGTGCATATTTTTCATGGTCCACTGGGTCAATGTTTTTTTGCAGCATCAGTGAGGCAGTGGTGCAGTAACAAGGCCAGGTCACTTTTCTGGCTTCAGCATCTCCTTCTCCAAGGATATCTTTCCATGACCAACATATGCAGGGCAGAATGTCACTTCAACTCTCCCTCCTTTGATATGTCTAAAGTGAAGCGTTGCCATGTGGTGATAGAGCAGATTGGCCTGGGAGAGAGTAGATACATCAAGAAGCAAACATCCTGCTGGCTTTCTCCCTGCCAATTCCAACTGGGCAAGGTGGTCAACAACAATGACAGGAACATCGTAGACATGTTGCATTTGGGGGAAGATAAAATATGCTACCTGCATGGCACATGTTATAAATGCAGTTGTGTAATGCTTTTTGAAAAAGTACAATGGCTTGCAGAGGGTGCTAGCAATATCCAGCAGAATGTCCTCACATTCCAGCCATTCTTATAAGACAAGAAGTATCCTTCTGGACGTGTAGTGACAAAACGATCTGCCATTGTACTGCTTGATCTGCAATATTCCTACTTGCTGGAGTGTCTGTACAAGCAGCATAAAGAAGTGACAGATTTCATCATGCACTGGGTCACCACAGCAGGGAGTGTAATCCCCGGGAGCAAGGGAATTTTGGTATATGAACATTTGATCCTTATTGCCCTTATGCAAAGCCATCAACTCCCTACTTACACTTTGAAGGGTTAACTTACATTGTGATATATGCTCTTCTGTTTCATATTGTTGAACTGCATTTATATATTTATCATAATATATTCTGTTCATTTCCACTGTCACTACACTACAGGCGCACCGTACTGTGGAAAGGGTTAATGCATAGCCAGGTAATATTGAGAGACTTTGAGGGTCATTTATTAAGATCACCGCAAATGGTGCACCACGATAGTATGCAACTCACACTAAACCCTCACACTGATGTTAAAAAAAGAGATTTCAGCCAATATATTCCTGTCAGGAACATATTGGAGCCCACACACCCCATTAAGGTACGGATGTATCAGGGTTAACACACAAAACCTTAACTCAAATTTCTTAACTCATCAATGTATCTCAGTGTAGCGCGGGACCTACCGCTAACCTACCTATAGTGTGTGAACACTGTCCGATAGGTGCCATAACATACCTCCAAAGTAAGATCACTAATACAATGGGGGGAGGTAGGAGGCTGCGAGTCCCACCTATAGCAGGCCATGTGATACAGGCTACCAGGTGCACTAGAACGTTACCAACGATAAGCGTCCGCACATTCAATACATATCAAGAAAAATCACAGAATAGAGTGGCCTAACTGGGAACATATTGGAGCCCTACTGCTAACCTACCTATAGTGTGTGAACACTGTCCGTTAGGTGCCAAGGTCCGACTCACAGCCATAGTAAGATCACTAATACAATGATGGCATCCTCCATTGTATAAAATTTTGCTGGGGATTGCCGTTAGCAACGGATCACATGTGGAGGATCTTCTCCCCTGGTTATAAATACGCTACAGTATTTGAGGTTTGAGTATTTCCTCCCAGTTAGGCCACTCTATTCTGTGATTTTTCTTGATATGTATTGAATGTGCGGACGCTTACCGTTAGTAACATTCTAGCGCACCTGGTAGCCTGTGTCACATGGCCGGCTATAGGTGGGACTCGCAGCCTCCTCCCATTGTATTAGTGATCTTACTATGGAGGTATGTGGGAGTTTGTCTGTGAGTCGGACCTTGGCACCTATCGGACAGTGTTCAAACACTATAGGTAAATGATAAAAGCTGGTCCGTCAACGGCTGAAACGTCAAATGAGACGTCTCAAGACATATAAAAACAAACACAGGACAAACAAACAACTAACAGCACCACTCTCAGCATGATATAAATAAAATAGATAAAAATAATGGCCCAAGAACAAGCCTCAAGGTGAATTTATGAGACACCCAAGTGCTACCAGTAGAACTAGCGTGCTGGTACTGCTATATAATAATAATAATATTTTTTGGGGTGTACCAAAAGAAGAAATATGCATAAGGAAGTTAAATATACACTTGATACGTGTTATATTAAAATCAAAACAGGGAAACAACCTGATTCACTCACTTCACAGAGGGCGTGCCACCAGGATAAAGCTCAAGACACCTGGAGCACAACCCCCCAGCCAGGATTAGACGTCAGCGCTCCAGTCGTACCAAGATTGAGATATACGGCACGTGGGACAGCGACTCTTCAACAATCTTTTTATTCAAATGATATAAGGCTCAGCGCGTTTCGGGGAAGACAAATAATCACCTTCATCTGGAGCAAAGATAATAACCAGAATATCAGTAGTACACATATATATATATATATATATATATATATATACATGCATGGAAAATACAAAATTCCCGCCTAAGGAACGTCACTTCCGGTTTCGGAGACAAACCGGAAGAGATGCGTTCCACTGAGGAACGCATGTGATAAAAACTAATAATAACTAATAATAAATAGACTTAGCATATATAATTACAAATGTTTCAAAAAGCGATAGTGGAACATGTGTATGAGGACTCAAATAGAAGGGCTGGTGATCGATTAAAGTAGTGAACTAAAAGCGCTCGATCCACAGTAAGAACCAGAAGTCCACTGGCTTCCGGTGAGCTGAGATGGAACGCATGAAAAACGAAAGTGAGCTAACTTGCGGTCTAGTGTAAAAATGGAATGCATGGCTGGAACGCACGGTAGCTAGTGCGCATGCGCCCTGCTAGAGCGTACTGAACAGAGTGCAAAAAACTAAGATAACTACAACATAATAGTATAATGGGGGCGCTAATGACACCAGGGTGGAAATTAAGGATATATCAATATATGGAGGCTATATAGGGACGGTTAACAATGTGTATATATGGGGGATGGGCAAAACTATACAGGTGGAACGCATGGGGAAAGGCACTATATGTAAATCGGGGAGGGGCTCTCTGTCCACAGAGTGTATCGTGGAAATATATAAATTAATATAATCAATGTAGCTAAAAGTAACATAATGTTATTGGTAATGAATCGCTGGGGGGACACTAAGGGAAGACGTTAGTACAGTATATTATGATATATATATATAAAAAAATACACGTAATATGTATATAAAAAGAAAGGGGTAATGATAATGCGTAGAAAAACGATGCATCTATAATGATGTAAAGGGTGGTGGGTACCTTAAATAAACCATAAATAGAAACATAATAGATACAATCCAATAAAATCCTAGTAATCATAGCTAAAATCATAACTAAAATCATGGATATACGTATTAGAAACACATAATTATATAAACATTGTACATAATAGATATAAATAAAAAAATAGAAAAAAAATAAAAACTGATGACTGTTAGTAATTTGTGTACTCAAGTGATTCATTAAGACTAGAGTTGAGCAGACACCTGGATGTTCGGGTTCGACAGGTTCGGCCGAACTTAAAAAAAAAAAGTTTGGGTTCGGGACCCAAACTCAACCCGGACTTGACCCCGAACCCAAACCCCATTGAAGTCAATGAAGACCCAAACTTTTGGCCACTAAAATGGCTCTAAAATAGCCCTGGAAAGAGCTAGAGGGCTATTTTAGAGCCATTTTAGTGGCAGCAAAATGTGCTTAAGAGCATGGCAAATGCTCTGCAAACAAATGTGGCTAGGGAAATGTATAAAAAAAAACATAAAAGACCTTAAAAAATAATATTTAGGAATGATGTAGGAGGAAGAGGTTGAGGAGGCAGTGAATGGGTGGATGTGGCCGTGTAGGCTCACATGGCGGTCTAGGTGGAAGCGGCGGCGAAGGAGGAATAGGTAGCCAACACAGATGTGTGTGTTATTTAGCATTTTTACATAGGAGTTACCCCCAAAATATTGGGACATATAAAAAATAAAAAAAAAGGAATAAGTGCACTTGAGTACAAGGATGGATGGTTGAGGCTGTTAGAACTGTCTATTCTGCACAAGGTACAGACAAGTCCTGAGGGATCCAAGCCTGGTTCATTTTAATGAACGTGAGCTTGTCCACGTTGGCTGTGGACAGGTGGCTGAGTCTGTCTGTAATGATGCCTCCTGCCATGCTAAATACACGTTCAGAGAATACACTGGCTGCAGGGCAGGCCAGCACCTCCAAGGCATACAGGGCAAGCTCTGGACATGTGGACAATTTGGAGACCCAGAAGTTGAATGGGGCGGAACCATCAGTCAGTACGTGTAGGCATGTGCACAGGTACTGTTCCACCATGTTGTTCAAATGCTGCCTCCTGCTAACACGCTCCAAATTTGCAGTTGGGGCCGGTTGTTGCGGCGAGGTGACAAAGCTTTTCCACATGTCGGCCATGCTAACCCTGCCTTCTGAGATGCTGACGCTGACACAGCTGCGTTGGCAACCTCTTCCTCCTCCCCTGCCTTCGCCTTGTGCTTCCACTTTTCCCCCGGCGTCAGTCGGGAATGCTCTCAGGAGCGCGTCTACCAGCGTGCGCCTGTAGTCGCTCATCTTCTGATCACGCTCCAGTGAGGGAATTAAGGACGGCACATTGTCTTTGTAATGGGGATTCAGCAGTGTGGCCACCCAGAAGTCAGCACACGTTAAAATGTGGGCAACTCTGCAGTTGTTGCGCAGGCACTGCAGCATGTAGTCACTCATGTGTGCCAGGCTGGCCAGAGGTAAGGACAAGCTGTCCTCTGTGGGAGGCGTATCGTCTGCGTCCTCCGTATCCCCCCAACCACGCACCACTGATGGCCTCAAGCTGTGTTGGATACCACCCCGCTGTGAACATGCTTCATCCCCATCCTCCTCCTCGTCCTCCAGTAGTGGGCCCTGGCTGGCCAAATTTGTACCTGGCCTCTGCTGTTGCAAAAATCCTCTTTCTGAGCCACTTCTAAAAGACTGGCCTGAAAGTGTTAGAGATGAACCCTCTTCCTCCTCCTCGTCCTGGGCCACATCCTCTTCCATCATCGCCCTAAGTGTTTTCTCAAGGAGACATAGAAGTGGTATTGTAACGCTGATAACAGAGTTATCACCACTGGCCAAGTTGGTGGAGTACTCGAAACAGCGCAAAAGGGCACACAGGTCTTGCATGGAGGCCCAGTCATTGGTGGTGAAGTGGTGCTGTTCCGCACTGCGGCTCACCAGTGCGTGCTGCAGCTGAAACTCCACTATGGCCACCTGCTGCTCGCACAGTCTCTCCAGCATGTGCAAGGTGGAGTTCCACCTGGTGGGCACATTGCATATGAGGCGGAGAGCGGGAAGGCCTAAGTTACGCTGTAGAGCGGACAGCCGAGAGGCGGCAGGATGAGAACGCCGGAAGCGCGCACAGACGACCCGCACTTTATGCAGTAGCTCTGACATGTCGGGGTAGTTGTGAATGAATTTCTGCACCACCAAATTAAGCACATGCGCCAGGCAAGGGATGTGCGTCAAACCGGATAGTCCCAGAGCTGCAACGAGATTTCGCCCATTATCGCACACCACCAGGCCGGGCTTGAGGCTCATTGGCAGCAACCACTCATCGGTCTGTTGTTCTATACCCTGCCACAACTCCTACGCGGTGCGGGGCCTGTCCCCCAAACACATCAGTTTCAGAACGGCCTGCTGACGTTTACCCCGGGCTGTGCTGAAGTTGGTGGTGAAGGTCTGTCGCTGACCGGATGAGGAGGTGGTAGAAGAGGAGGAGGAAGCTGAGTAGGAAGAGGAGGCAACAGGAGGCAAAGAATGATGCCCTGCGATCCTTGGCGGCGGAAGGACGTGCGCCAAACAGCTGTCCGCCTGGGGCCCAGCCGCTACTACATTTACCCAGTGTGCAGTTAGGGAGATATAGCGTCCCTGGCCATGCTTACTGGTCCACGTATCTGTGGTTAGGTGGACCTTGCCACAGATGGCGTTGCACAGTGCACACTTGATTTTATCCGATACCTGGTTGCGCAGGGAGGGCACGGGTCTCCTGGAGAAGTAGTGCCGGCTGGGAAAGATGTACTTTGGGACAGCAAGCGACATGAGCTTTTTGAAGCTGTCCGTCTCCACCAGCCTGAATGACAGCATTTCAAAGGCCAGTAGTTTAGAAATGCTGGCATTAAGGGCCAGGGATCGAGGGTGGCTAGGTGGGAATTTACGCTTTCTCTCCAAGGTTTGTGAGATGGAGAGCTGAACGCTTCCGTGTGACATGGTGGAGATGCTTGGTGACGGTGGTGTTGGTGGCACATCCTCTGTTTGCTGGGCGGCAGGTGCCAATGTTCCTCCAGAGGCAGAGGAAGAGGCCGAGGCAGCAGCAGAAGAGGGAACAGGAGGGGCCTGAGCCCTTTCTTGGTTTTGAAAGTGCTTACTCCACTGCAGCCCGTGTCTCGCATGTAGATGCCTGGTCATGCCGGTTGTGCTAAGGTTCAGAACGTTAATGCCTCGCTTCAGGCTCTGATGGCACAGCGTGCAAACCACTAGGATCTTGTCGTCAGCACATTGTGTGAAGAATTGCCATGCCAGGGAACTCCTTGAAGCTGCCTTTGGTGTGCTCGGTCCCTGGTGACAGTGGCCAGTAGCAGGCGGACTGTTTTGGTGACGGCTGCTCTGCTTTTGCACCCTGCTCCCTCTTTTGCTACGCTGTTGGCTCGGTCTCACCACTGCCTCTTCCTCCGAATTCTGAAAGTCAGTGGCACGACCTTCATTCCATGTGGGGTCTAGGACCTCATCGTCCCCTGCATCGTCTTCCACCCAGTCTTCCTCCCTGACCTCCTGTTCAGTCTGCACACTGCAGAAAGACGCAGCAGTTGGCACCTGTGTTTCGTCATCATCAGAGACATGCTGAGGTGGTATTCCCATGTCCTCATCATCAGGAAACATAAGTGGTTGTGCGTCAGTGCATTCTATGTATTCCACCCCTGGGGAAGGTCTAGGTGGGTGCCCTTGGGAAACCCTGCCAGTAGAGTCTTCAAACAGCATAAGAGACTGCTGCATGACTTGAGGCTCAGACAGGTTCCCCGATATGCACGGGGGTGATGTGACAGACTGATGGGTATGGGTTTCAGGTGCCACCTGTGCGCTTTCTGCAGAAGACTGGGTGGGAGATAATGTGAACGTGCTGGATCCACTGTCGGCCACCCAATTGACTAGCGCCTGTACTTGCTCAGGCCTTACAATCCTTAGAACAGCATTAGGCCCGACCAAATATCGCTGTAGATTCTGGCAGCTACTGGGACCTGAGGTAGTAGGTTTAGTAGAACGTGAAGCTGTGGCAGAACGGCCACGTCCTCTCCCTGCGCCAGAGGCTCCACCAACACCACCACCATGACCGCGTCCCATATTAAATGTTTTCCTCATAGTTAGCGTTTACCAAGCAAAATTAAAAGTGGTTAAGTCTGTTAAAAATAATTAACCGCCAATAAAAACCCTGATGGAGGGTATTGCACTAATTAAAAAATTTTTTTACTCTATTTGACAGCGGTATTTGTGGCCTAAATTTCACAGTCACTTATTCATGTCTAATCCCAGATATGCAGTATCAGAGTTTTTTTTTTAACCCCAGTAAGCAAAAAGCCGTATTTCTGGCCTAAATGTGACACTCACTTATGCACGTCTAATCCTAGATGTGCACTATATGAAACAGATGATTTTTTTTTTCAACCCAGTATGAGAAAGCCGTATTTGTGGCCTAAATTTCACAGTCACTTATGCATGTCTAATCCCAGATGTGCAGTATATCAGTGCGTTTTTTCACCCCAGTAAGCAAAAAGCTGTATTTCTGGCCTAAATGTGACACTCACTTATGCATGTCTAATCCCAGATGTGCAGTATATCGGAGGGTTTTTATAACCCCAGTAACCAAAAAGCCATATTTCTGGCCTAAATGTAACACTCACTTATGCACGTCTAATCCTAGGTGTGCACTATATTAAAACAGATGGTGTTTTTTTCACCCCAGTATGCCCTAGTATGAGAAAGCCGTATTTGTGGCCTAAATTTCACAGTCACTTATGCATGTCTAATCCCAGATGTGCAGTATATCAGAGGGTTTTTTCACCCCAGTAAGCAAAAAGCCGTATTTCTGGCCTAAATGTGACACTCACTTATGCACGTCTAATCCTAGATGTGCACTATATGAAACAGATTTTTTTTCACCCCAGTAAGCAAAAAGCTGTATTTATAGCCTAAATGTGACAGTCACTTATGCATGTCTAATCCTAGATGTGCAGTATATGAAACAGATGTTTTTTTTTCACCCTTGTTAGCAAAAAGCTGTATTTCTGGCCTAAATGTGACACTCAATTATGCATGTCTAATCATAGATGTGCACTATATGAAAAAAAAGTTTTTTTTTTAACCCCAGTAAGCAAAAAAGCTGTATTTCTGGACTTGCAGACTTGCAGATAGCCTGTGCTGGTGCACTATTGATGCATAAAATGACTACCAATTATGTTTTGATATTGACTAACTTAAGGAAAAAAAGTTTGTTTTCAACAGTAGTTGGCTCAAGGCAGGCTTAAAAAATTTGTGCACTGCACCCACAAAACACATTTGCTGTAGATCGCTGATTAAAAAAGCAGTTCTTCATAAGATTTCTTTCTGATCTCTCCCTCACAGCAGCTGCAGCCTCTCCCTACACTAATCCGAGCATTGTGACGGGCGGCGCTACATGACTCCAGCTTAAATAGAGGCTGGGTCACATGCTGCAGTTGGCCAATCACAGCCATGCCAATAGTAGGCATGGCTGTGATGGCCTTTTGGGGCAAGTAGTATGACGCTTGTTGATTGGCTGCTTTGCAGCCTTTCAAAAAGCGCCAAGAAAGCGTCACAAAAGCGCCAAGAAAGCGACGAACACCGAACCCAAACCTAAACTTTTACGTAAATGTTCGGGTTCGGGTCCGGGTGCCAAAAAACCTAAAGTTCGGTACGAACCCGAACTTTACAGTTCGAGTTCGCGCAACTCTTATTAAAACCAAAAGGGGTGAAAGTATTAAGTTTAAAAATCCAAAACATTTCCTTTCTACATAATGTCTGATAAGAATGTAGGATCCATTCGAGGGGGTGTAACCCTCAATGTAGATGGATCCCCGTCATGATACAATGAAAAATGACGGGATACACTATGGGTCTCTATTTTCCGTCGTATATTTGAACGGTGATTGTTCATCCGTTCTCTTAAGCACTACTACATATAAGATATCACAAGGGCATTGTAGAAGGTAGATGACAATCGAAGTACTACAATTCATAGAGTGTCGTAGTATAATGAGTTCTCTGTGTGATGGTAATTGAACTTGTCTCACACAACAGATAATAGCGCAACATTTGCACCTTTTAATACCACATTTGGATGAGCCTAATTTTAGGTGTGTTTTAGTGGTTTTAGAGGTTCTAAATTTAAGAGAAAGGGAACCCTCAGATAATTTGGGGTAAGACAGTGCTATAATATTTTATTAGAGTATGTGCGTTTCTATAGGTAAGGTTTGAGAGTTTGGGAATCATTGTGCCTATGATAGGGTCTTTTAGGAGAATAGTCCAATGTTTATTCAGGATCTTTCTGATCTCCGAATGTTTGGCATTATAACGTGTTATAAGGTTGAGCCTACCAACCGTGGGCTCACTCTGTTTTTTTCATCTTTCATCAAAATTTCCTTCTGACTCGTTTTTAGGACCCTAATCTCTGACTCTCGTAATAAATTCCTGGGATAGCCTTTATCCAGAAACCTTTTCTTGAGGATAGAGAGCTGTTCCTTCAGCACTCCATCATCAGAACAGTTTCTCCGAATCCTTCTCATCTGGCTGTATGGGATATTATTTTTCCATCTCTTATGGTGGCAACTCTCGAGATAACTGTTTGTCTCTACTTTTTTAAAATGTGTTCTGGTTGTAATAGTATTATTAATAATCTCTAAGTCCAAGTCCAGGAAGGTAGCCTTGGAGGAGTGTTGTTCTAAAGGTAATATTCCAAGTGTCTATATTATTGTTATATGTTATTGGCAAATGATGACAAAGTATCGGAGTCTCCTTCCTATATAAGGATCAAGTCGTCAATGTACCTATATAAAACCTAATATTCGGATAAGTAAGAAAGCCATGTTTCTTCTCAAAAGCCCCAATAAAAATGTTTGCATAGGCAGGCGAAAATTTTGTGCCCATTGCCGTCCCTTTGCACTGCTGATAAATGGTATCTTGAAAATTAAAATAGTTATGATTTGAAATAAACTGTATAGAATTTAAAACAAAAGCTCTCTAGGATGGACGCATCATAGGGTCGGTAGCAAACGTGTTTTCTACTGCTTGTATGCCTAGTAAATGAGTAATATTACTGTACAAAGAACTAACATCAAGTGTAGCCCATCTGTAAGTTCCTTTCCAGATAAAAGTATCAAGCATAGTGATCAGGTGAGATGTATCTCATAGATAAGAAGGTAACTAAAGGACATATTTTTGTAGGATATCATCTTCATAGTCAGAAAGATTGGAAGTTAGGGACCCTACTCCTGATATAATGGGTCTCCCTGGTGGATTTTCTAATGATTTATGAATCTTCGGTAAAAAATAAAACCGTGCCAAAGTTGGATGGGGTATTTTAAGAAAGTAGCTCGCCTTTTTGTCAATAATACCCAATCTGTGTCCTTCATCAACAAGTGTTGTTAGATGCTTCCTATATTCTTTTGTAGGGTCAGAGGATAGAGTTTGATAATAAGTCTTTTCCGGCAGAATCCGCAGGGATTCTGCTATATAGAAGGAGGCATACATAAGTACTATGCCACCCCCTTGTCAGCACTCTTGATAACAATCTCATTGTTACCTGTAAGGGTCTGTAGGGCCTTAGAAAAGTGAGGGTTAAGGTTATTTGTATCAGTTGTCAAGGATAGTGTATGGAAAGAATCTCTAAAGTCTGACATCACCATATTATAAAAACTCTCTATATGTGGGCCTTTACTTTCCAGAGGATAAAAGATAGATTTCAGTCTTAACCACATGCCATCTGGGCCATTTGCCCCCTTCCTGACCAGGCCTAATTTTGCAAAACTGACATATCTCAGTTTATGTGGTAATAACTTTGGAACGCCTTTACTTATCCAAGTCATTCAGAGATTGTTTTCTCGTGACACATTGTACTTCATGAAAGTCATAAATTTGAGTCAATATATTTCACCTTTATTTATGAAAAAATCCCAAATTTACAAAAAAAAATGAAAAATTAGCAATTTTCTAAATTTCAATTTCTATGCTTTTAAAACAGAAAGTGATACCTCATAAAATATTTATTACTTAACATTCCCCATATGTCTACTTTATGTTGGCATCATTTTGGAAATGTCATTTTATTTTTTTAGGACGTTAGAAGGCTTAGAAGTTTAGAAGCAATTCTTCACATTTTCAAGAAAATTGCCCAAAACCACTTTTTAAGGACCAGTTCAGGTCTGAAGTCACTTTATGGGGCCTACATAGTGGATACCCCCATAAATGACCCCATTGTAGAAACTACACCCCTCAAGTTACTTAAACCCGATTTTACAAACTTTGTTAACCCTTTAGGCGTTCCACAAGAATTAAAGAAAAATGGAGATCAAATTTTTTAATTTAACTTTTTTGGCAGATTTTCCATTTTAATCCAATTTCTTCTTTAACACATCGATGGTTAACAGCCAAACAAAACTCAATTTTTATTACCCAGATTCTGCGGTTTACAGAAACACCCCACATGTGGTCATAAACTGCTGTATGGGCACACGGCAGGGCGCAGAAGAAAAGGAACTCCACATGGATTTTAGATGCCATGTCCCATTTGAAGCCCCCCTGATGCACCCTTACAGTAGAAACTTCCAAGAAGTGACCCCATTTTGGAAACTAGGGGATAAGGTGCCAGTTTTATTGGTACTATTTTTGGGTACATATGATTTTTTGATCATTTATTATAACACTTTATGGGGCAAGGTGACCAAAAAATTTGTTGTTTTAGCACAGTTTTTATTTATTTATTTTTACAGCGTTCACCTGAGGGGTTCAGTCAAGTGACATTTTTATAGTGCAGATTGTTACGGACATGGCAATACCTAATATGTATACTTTTTCTTATTTAAGTTTTACACAATAATAGCCTTTTTGAAACAAAAGAGAGCTATAGTTTTTTTATTTTTTGAGAGATTTTCTTATGTAGGGGCTCATTTTTTGCGGGATGAGGTGACGGTTTTATTGGTACCATTTTGTGGGACATACGCCTTTTTGCTCACTTGGTGTTGCACTTTTTGTGATGTAAGGTGACAAAAATTGCTTGTTTTGACAGTTTTTCTTTTTTCTTTTTTTTTCCACTGTTGATTTCTCCTGTAACTGGGGCTGACATAGTAGCCCCAGTTACAGGAGAAATGCACCCCCAGAGAGGCTGTACAGTGCAATACTGTGCTGTACAGCCTTAGTGCAAGGCTGATTGAGGTCTCTGAAAGACCTCACAGCTCGTGCACTCACCCGGCTCAGGCAGTCACATGTCCTGGAGATCATGCTGATTGGTCTCCAGCGAAAACAGCTGCTGGGGGAGTGTAAATGTTCCGATCTCCCTCTCCTGCCAGCACTAATGAGAGGGAGACAGTACAAGCCTTTCTGAGCGCTGTAACTGCAAATTACAGCGCTCACAACACATGCTCTGGAGACAATGCTGCTGATTTGTCTCCAGTAAAAAACAGCTTCTGGGGGATCGCTGGTGTGGTGTGAATGTACCGATCTCCCTCTCCTGCCAGCGCTACAGAGAGGGAGACGGTACAAGCATTTCAGAGCGCTGTAACTGGAAATTACAGCGCTCACATGCCCCGGAGACCATGCTGATCGGTCTCCAGGGCTTACAGTTTAACATTACCATTGCGATGATTAGTTTAAATACCGATGTCCCTCCCTAACTGGCAGTAATAAGAGGGAGATGGTAGATGCATTTGTGATCGCTCTGACTGCTTGTCAGAGCGATCAAAAGCCCGGAGACCAGCAAAAAAGGCCTCAGGGTAAAGCTCCATGTTCTTGGCTGTCAGGAGGGAGCTTAGTCACGGAGTTTCTATGTACAGGGGCGGAGCAGAGGGGGTAAATCTGCAGGACGTTTTAAAACGTGCTTTCAGAAATAGAGATCCACCTCCTGGACGTTTATAGTCAATGGGCAGACAGGAGGTGGTTAAATTAGATGGAATGGGAGCAAGTGGATGGTTGGAATTGGTGGAACTAGGGTCGTCTGGATGGACTACCACAGGCGATGGAGAACTTGGGTCCGAATGCAACACTAAGGAGCTGAAAGACGTGTCGGACTTAGTGGTACTAGCAACAAGATAAGTTATGGAAGCTTCAATTTTACGTGAAATAATTTTAATAGTGAAATAGCGATGGAGGGTGAGTTTGCGTATATATTGATTTAGGTCTATAAATAATTCAAAAAGATCAGTTTGGTTGGTGGGACAAAATGAAATTCCCTTACTCAATAGTTCTATTTCGTTTTTGGTGAGAACATGCTTTGATAAATTGAATATACCTACTCTGTTTTCCAGTGTTTTCTTTTCATTAATCCCCTTAATAATTGTCCCTTTTAGTGTTTAGGTTTTTGTTTCTTGTTTACGGGATCGTCGTTTTCCGCTTCCTCTACATCCTCGGGATCTGTATTTTGCCTCTTTTTCTTTAGGCTGGAAACCGGAGTGTAAAAATGGGTGATCTTTAGTATCCGGGATGTTAATGGAGTGCTCAATTGAGGTGAATCTGTGGAGAGGGCCAAAGGGCTGAGGGCTAAAAAACTGTTGAGTATCTTTCTGGAAGGGGGTATTGTGGGTCCCTTGTGAGCTGTTGGCGAGACCTGGTCTAAAAAAGAAGAATTTTCTGTAAGATTAGTCGGAAGGGCTAAAAAAATCAACAGTGCTGGAAAGTGACACTGAGTGAGTGGAAATATTAGAAAGGTCGTTGGAAGGAAGTACAAGGTTTGTAGTGTTAGGTGAAGTCGGAGAGCAAGAGGAGTTGCACTCAGGAGGGTCATTGATAGGAACAAGAGCGATGTTGACTAAATTGGCACTTAACGTGTTGGGCCCAGATGGTGGTGCAGATAAATAGGGGGATGTGGGTAGGGGTGGTGAACATTTACTCGAATGGTTCTGATAGGGAATAGTACTGACAGTGTCTCTCCCGACTATAGCAGTCTCGGTGCACGACTGCCCAATCGGGGTAGTTGTGCCAGTACCGTATTTAGGTTGTTGAATCTGTAACTCTAAATCAGGGGGGTTTGGTGTCAGTCTAGTAAGGAAGGGCCTACCCGAAGATATATTTCGGCAACTGGTTTGCTGCACAGATGATTTCAATGGGACTACCGTATTGGGCTTAGAACTGGGGCAGAATAGTTGGTGGATCTTCGTCCGGCTATTGTAGATTGTTCTTGTGGGGATCCATATCTTGTTAGCTTTTAGGGAATGGTCAGAGGGGCCATAGGGAGAAGCATCTTCCTTATTTAATGTGTTACTGTGGGCATGAGTAGGATATTTATGTAGTGTCTGTTCCATATTTTTTTTTTCTTTCCCATACTCTAATGTTATCATTTCTACAATCTGCCAGATCTATCAAGAGTTTATTACATTTATTCCTAACCTAATTGTACTCATAGACTCACAGAGTGGTTCTTTTGTTGGGTAACTGGTGATTGTTTTTGGATGGAGTGAGTAACATACATTTTAATCTAGTCACCAAATCTATGCAAATGCATATGCGTTTGGTAATGACTGTCCTCACAAATTGGACAGAGCACTCATCACTAATCTTAAGTAGAGTTGAGCGAACACCTGGATGTTCGGGTTCGAGAAGTTCGGCCGAACATCCCGGAAATGTTCGGGTTCGGGATCCGAACCCGATCCGAACTTCGTCCCGAACCCGAACCCCATTGAAGTCAATGGGGACCCGAACTTTTCGGCACTAAAAAGGCTGTAAAACAGCCCAGGAAAGAGCTAGAGGGCTGCAAAAGGCAGCAACATGTAGGTAAATCCCCTGCAAACAAATGTGGATAGGGAAATGAATTAAAATAAAAATTAAATAAATAAAAATTAACCAAAATCAATTGGAGAGAGGTTCCATAGCAGAGAATCTGGCTTCCCGTCACCCACCACTGGAACAGTCCATTCTCAGATATTTAGGCCCCGGCACCCAGGCAGAGGAGAGAGGTCCCGTAACAGAGAATCTGTCTTCATGTCAGCAGAGAATTAGTCTGCATGTCATAGCAGAGAATGAGGCTTCACGTCAGCCACCACTGCAACAGTCCATTGGCATATATTTAGGCCCAGCACCCAGGCAGAGGAGGGAGGTCCCGTAACAGAGAATCTGTCTTCATGTCAGCAGAGAATTAGTCTGCATGTCATAGCAGAGAATGAGGCTTCACGTCAGCCACCACTGCAACAGTCCATTGGCATATATTTAGGCCCAGCACACACACAGGCAGAGGAGAGAGGTCCCGTAACAGAGAATCTGGCTTCATGTCAGCAGAGAATCAGTCTGCATGTCATAGCAGAGAATGAGGCTTCACGTCAGCCACCACTGCAACAGTCCATTGGCATATATTTAGGCCCAGCACACACACAGGCAGAGGAGAGAGGTCCCGTAACAGAGAATCTGGCTTCATGTCAGCAGAGAATCAGTCTGCATGTCATAGCAGAGAATGAGGCTTCACGTCAGCCACCACTGCAACAGTCCATTGGCATATATTTAGGCCCAGCACCCAGGCAGAGGAGGGAGGTCCCGTAACAGAGAATCTGTCTTCATGTCAGCAGAGAATTAGTCTGCATGTCATAGCAGAGAATGAGGCTTCACGTCAGCCACCACTGCAACAGTCCATTGGCATATATTTAGGCCCAGCACACACAGGCAGAGGAGAGAGGTCCCGTAACAGAGAATCTGGCTTCATGTCAGCAGAGAATCAGTCTGCATGTCATAGCAGAGAATGAGGCTTCACGTCAGCCACCACTGCAACAGTCCATTGGCATATATTTAGGCCCAGCACACACACAGGCAGAGGAGAGAGGTCCCGTAACAGAGAATCTGGCTTCATGTCAGCAGAGAATCAGTCTGCATGTCATAGCAGAGAATGAGGCTTCACGTCAGCCACCACTGCAACAGTCCATTGGCATATATTTAGGCCCAGCACACCAGGCAGAGGAGGGAGGTCCCGTAACAGAGAATCTGTCTTCATGTCAGCAGAGAATTAGTCTGCATGTCATAGCAGAGAATGAGGCTTCACGTCAGCCACCACTGCAACAGTCCATTGGCATATATTTAGGCCCAGCACCCAGGCAGAGGAGGGAGGTCCCGTAACAGAGAATCTGTCTTCATGTCAGCAGAGAATTAGTCTGCATGTCATAGCAGAGAATGAGGCTTCACGTCAGCCACCACTGCAACAGTCCATTGGCATATATTTAGGCCCAGCACACACACAGGCAGAGGAGAGAGGTCCCGTAACAGAGAATCTGGCTTCATGTCAGCAGAGAATCAGTCTGCATGTCATAGCAGAGAATGAGGCTTCACGTCAGCCACCACTGCAACAGTCCATTGGCATATATTTAGGCCCAGCACACACACAGGCAGAGGAGAGAGGTCCCGTAACAGAGAATCTGGCTTCATGTCAGCAGAGAATCAGTCTGCATGTCATAGCAGAGAATGAGGCTTCACGTCAGCCACCACTGCAACAGTCCATTGGCATATATTTAGGCCCAGCACCCAGGCAGAGGAGGGAGGTCCCGTAACAGAGAATCTGGCTTCATGTCAGCAGAGAATCAGTCTGCATGTCATAGCAGAGAATGAGGCTTCACGTCAGCCACCACTGCAACAGTCCATTGGCATATATTTAGGCCCAGCACACACACAGGCAGAGGAGAGAGGTCCCGTAACAGAGAATCTGGCTTCATGTCAGCAGAGAATCAGTCTGCATGTCATAGCAGAGAATGAGGCTTCACGTCAGCCACCACTGCAACAGTCCATTGGCATATATTTAGGCCCAGCACCCAGGCAGAGGAGGGAGGTCCCGTAACAGAGAATCTGTCTTCATGTCAGCAGAGAATTAGTCTGCATGTCATAGCAGAGAATGAGGCTTCACGTCAGCCACCACTGCAACAGTCCATTGGCATATATTTAGGCCCAGCACCCAGGCAGAGGAGAGAGGTCCCGTAACAGACAATCTGGCTTCATGTCAGCAGAGAATCAGTCTGCATGTCATAGCAGAGAATCAGGCTTCACGTCACCCACCACTGCAACAGTCCATTGTCATAAATTTAGGCCCAGCACTAGTGTTGAGCGGCATGTCCCATATTCGAATTCGCGAAATTTTGTGAATATTCGAAAGAATATTCGTAAAATATTCGCGATTATTCAAATTCGTTATTATTTCGCATATGCGATAATTCGAATTATCGCATAATACATATGCTATGCAAAATTCACATGTGCGCTAATGAAATCGCCTTACGAAGATTCGCAACTCAATTCAATCACTAATGTATGAATGCAATGCCCTTTGCCTCTGTTCTGGGACAAGTGTAGATATTCGCATGTGCGCTAATAAAATCGCCTTACGAAGATTCGCACCTCAATCACTTTCTAGGGAATGTGAGACTTTTGGGAATCAATCGAGATACAGTGGGGGGTGATGACAGTAGTTGACAGAGTACAGATCAATGTAATCTGTAAGGTGGAAAGTAAAATAAAAAATACGAATATTCGTAAATCGACTTTTACGAAGTTCTACGTATTCGCGAATATGGTGCTATACTATATGAATGCACAGGCCTTTGCCTCTCTGTTCTGGGGACAAGTGTAGATATTTGCATTTGCGTTAATAAAATCGCCTTACGAAGATTCGCAGCTCAATTCAATCACTAATGTATGAATGCAAAGCCCTTTGCCTCTGTTCTGGGACAAGTGTAGATATTCGCATGTGCGCTAATAAAATCGCCTTACGAAGATTCGCAACTCAATTCACTAATGTATGAATGCAAAGCCCTTTGCCTCTGTTCTGGGACGTGCCGATATTCGCATGTGCGCTAATAAAATCGCCTTACGAAGATTCGCGCCTCAATCACTTTCTAGGCAATGTGAGTAAGATCTGAGCTGTTGGACCTTTGGGAAACAATCAATTATATGTGTACTGTAATTTTGTGGGGGGGGGGGGGAAACAAAAAACGAATATTCGTTTTTACGAATATATAGCACTATATTCGAAATATTCGCGAAATCGCGAAGTTGCGATATTCGCGAAAAAAATTTGCTTTTCGAATATTCGCGCTCAACACTACCCAGCACCCAGGCAGAGGAGAGAGGTCCCGTAACAGAGAATCTGGCTTCATGTCAGCAGAGAATCAGTCTTCATATCATAGCAGAGAATCAGGCTTCACGTCACCCACCACTGCAACAGTCAATTGTCATAAATTTAGGCCCAGCACCCAGGCAGAGGAGAGAGCTCCCGTAACAGAGGATCTGGCTTCATGTCAGCAGAGAATCAGTCTGCATGTCATAGCAGAGAATGAGGCTTCACGTCACCCACCACTGCAACAGTCCATTGGCATATATTTAGGCCTAGCACACAGGCAGAGCAGAGAGGTCCCGTAACAGACAATCTGGCTTCATGACAGCAGAGAATCAGTCTGCATGTCATAGCAGAGAATCAGGCTTCACGTCAGCCACCACTGCAACAGTCCATTGTCATAAATTTAGGCCCAGCACCCAGGCAGAGGAGAGAGGTCCCGTAACAGAGAATCTGGCTTCATGTCAGCAGAGAATCAGTCTTCATATCATAGCAGAGAATCAGGCTTCACGTCACCCACCACTGCAACAGTCAATTGTCATAAATTTAGGCCCAGCACCCAGGCAGAGGAGAGAGCTCCCGTAACAGAGGATCTGGCTTCATGTCAGCAGAGAATCAGTCTGCATGTCATAGCAGAGAATGAGGCTTCACGTCACCCACCACTGCAACAGTCCATTGGCATATATTTAGGCCTAGCACACAGGCAGAGGAGAGGTTCATTCAACTTTGGGTAGCCTCGCAATATAATGGTAAAATGAAAATAAAAATAGGATTGAATGAGGAAGTGCCCTGGAGTCCAATAATATATGGTTATGGGGAGGTAGTTAATGTCTAATCTGGACAAGGGACGGACAGGTCCTGTGGGATCCATGCCTGGTTCATTTTTATGAACGTCAGCTTGTCCACATTGGCTGTAGACAGGCGGCTGCGTTTGTCTGTAATGACGCCCCCTGCCGTGCTGAATACACGTTCAGACAAAACGCTGGCTGCCGGGCAGGCCAGCACCTCCAAGGCATAAAAGGCTAGCTCTGGCCACGTGGACAATTTAGAGACCCAGAAGTTGAATGGGGCCGAACCATCAGTCAGTACGTGGAGGGGTGTGCACACGTACTGTTCCACCATGTTAGTGAAATGTTGCCTCCTGCTAACACGTTGCGTATCAGGTGGTGGTGCAGTTAGCTGTGGCGTGTTGACAAAAGTTTTCCACATCTCTGCCATGCTAACCCTGCCCTCAGAGGAGCTGGCCGTGACACAGCTGCCTTGGCGACCTCTTGCTCCTCCTCTGCCTTGGCCTTGGGCTTCCACTTGTTCCCCTGTGACATTTGGGAATGCTCTCAGTAGCGTGTCTACCAACGTGCGCTTGTACTCGCGCATCTTCCTATCACGCTCCAGTGCAGGAAGTAAGGTGGGCACATTGTCTTTGTAGCGTGGATCCAGCAGGGTGGCAACCCAGTAGTCCGCACAGGTTAAAATGTGGGCAACTCTGCTGTCGTTGCGCAGGCACTGCAGCATGTAGTCGCTCATGTGTGCCAGGCTGCCCAGGGATAAGGACAAGCTGTCCTCTGTGGGAGGCGTATCGTCATCGTCCTGCCTTTCCCCCCAGCCACGCACCAGTGATGGACCCGAGCTGCGTTGGGTGCCACCCCGCTGTGACCATGCTTCATCCTCATCCTCCTCCACCTCCTCCTCATCCTCGTCCTCCTCGTCCTCCAGTAGTGGGCCCTGGCTGGCCACATTTGTACCTGGCCTCTGCTGTTGCCAAAAACCTCCCTCTGAGTCACTTCGAAGAGACTGGCCTGAAAGTGCTAAAAATGACCCCTCTTCCTCCTCCTCCTCCTCCTCCTCCTGGGCCACCTCCTCTTCCATCATCGCCCTAAGTGTTTTCTCAAGGACATAGAAGTGGTATTGTAACGCTGATAACGGTGTCATCGCCACTGGCCATGTTGGTGGAGTACTCGAAACAGCGCAACAGGGCACACAGGTCTCGCATGGAGGCCCAGTCATTGGTGGTGAAGTGGTGCTGTTCTGTAGTGCGACTGACCCGTGCGTGCTGCAGCTGAAACTCCACTATGGCCTGCTGCTGCTCGCACAGTCTGTCCAGCATGTGCAAGGTGGAGTTCCACCTGGTGGGCACGTCGCATATGAGGCGGTGAGCGGGAAGGCCGAAGTTACGCTGTAGCGCAGACAGGCGAGCAGCAGCAGGATGTGAACGCCGGAAGCGCGAACAGACGGCCCGCACTTTATGCAGCAGCTCTGACATGTCGGGGTAGTTGTGAATGAACTTCTGCACCACCAAATTCAGCACATGCGCCAAGCAAGGGATGTGCGTCAAATTGGCTAGTCCCAGAGCTGCAACGAGATTTCGCCCATTATCACACACCACCAGGCCGGGCTTGAGGCTCACCGGCAGCAACCACTCGTCGGTCTGTTGTTCTATACCCCGCCACAACTCCTGTGCGGTGTGGGGCCTGTCCCCCAAACATATGAGTTTCAGAATGGCCTGCTGACGTTTACCCCGGGCTGTGCTGAAGTTGGTGGTGAAGGTGTGTGGCTGACTGGATGAGCAGGTGGAAGAAGAGGAGGAGGAAGCCGAGAAGGAGGAGGTGGCAACAGGAGGCAAAGAATGTTGCCCTGCGATCCTTGGCGGCGGAAGGACGTGCGCCAAACAGCTCTCCGCCTGGGGCCCAGCTGCCACTACATTTACCCAGTGTGCAGTTAGGGAGATATAGCGTCCCTGGCCGTGCTTACTGGTCCACGTATCTGTGGTTAGGTGGACCTTGCTACAGATGGCGTTGCGCAGTGCACACTTGATTTTATGGGATACTTGGTTGTGCAGGGAAGGCACGGCTCTCTTGGAGAAGTAGTGCCGGCTGGGAACAACATACTGTGGGACA
The DNA here is from genome assembly GCF_014858855.1 of Bufo gargarizans. Taxonomy (NCBI): domain Eukaryota; kingdom Metazoa; phylum Chordata; class Amphibia; order Anura; family Bufonidae; genus Bufo; species Bufo gargarizans. The sequence goes on along the minus strand of NC_058080.1, from coordinate 22,771,152 downwards.
GCAAGCGACATGAGCTGTTTGAAGCTGTCTGTGTCCACCAGCCTAAATGACAGCATTTCATAGGCCAGTAGTTTAGAAATGCTGGCATTCAGGGCCAGGGATCGAGGGTGGCTAGGTGGGAATTTACGCTTTCTATCAAATGTTTGTGAGATGGAGAGCTGAACGCTGGCGTGTGACATGGTTGAGACGCTTGGTGACGGAGGTGGTGGTGGTGGTGGTGTTGGTGGTACATCCCCTGTTTGCTGGGCGGCAGGTGCCAACGTTCCTCCAGAGGCGGAGGAAGAGGCCGAGGCGGCAGCAGCAGAATAGGCCGAGGCGGCAGCAGCAGAAGAGGTAGCAGGGGGAGCCTGAGTGACTTCCTTGGTTTTAAGGTGTTTACTCCACTGCAGTTCATGCTTTGCATGCAGGTGCCTGGTCATGCAGGTTGTGCTCAGGTTCAGAACGTTAATGCCTCGCTTCAGGCTCTGATGGCACAGCGTGCAAACCACTCGGGTCTTGTCGTCAGCACATTGTTTGAAGAAGTGCCATGCCAGGGAACTCCTTGAAGCTGCCTTTGGGGTGCTCGGTCCCAGATGGCGGCGGTCAGTAGCAGGCGGAGTCTCTTGGCGGCGGGTGTTCTGCTTTTGCCCACTGCTCCCTCTTTTGCTACGCTGTTGGCTCGGTCTCACCACTGCCTCTTCCTCCGAACTGTGAAAGTCAGTGGCACGACCTTCATTCCATGTGGGGTCTAGGACCTCATCGTCCCCTGCATCGTCTTCCACCCAGTCTTGATCCCTGACCTCCTGTTCAGTCTGCACACTGCAGAAAGACGCAGCAGTTGGCACCTGTGTTTCGTCATCATCAGAGACATGCTGAGGTGGTATTCCCATGTCCTCATCATCAGGAAACATAAGTGGTTGTGCGTCAGTGCATTCTATGTCTTTCACCGCTGGGGAAGGGCTAGGTGGATGCCCTTGGGAAACCCTGCCAGCGGAGTCTTCAAACAGCATAAGAGACTGCTGCATAACTTGAGGCTGAGACAGTTTCCCTGGTATGCATGGGGGTGATGTGACAGACTGATGGGGTTGGTTTTCAGGCGCCATCTGTGCGCTTTCTGCAGAAGACTGGGTGGGAGATAATGTGAACGTGCTGGATCCACTGTCGGCCACCCAATTGACTAATGCCTGTACCTGCTCAGGCCTTACCATCCTTAGAACGGCATTGGGCCCCACCATATATCGCTGTAAATTCTGGCGGCTACTGGGACCTGAGGTAGTTGGTACACTAGGACGTGTGGATGTGGCAGAACGGCCACGTCCTCTCCCAGCACCAGAGGGTCCACTAACACCACCACGACCATGTCCACGTCCGCGTCCCTTACTAGATGTTTTTCTCATTGTTATGGTTCACCACAACAACAAATATATTATTTGGCCCAATGTATTGTATTCAAATTCAGCGGGATATAAATTTGAGGCCTAGTATTTAGGCGCTGGGTGACCGGTATGGATTTAGTGACAGAATTAGACTTGGAAATGCACAGAAGCGTGTGTGTGTGAAGTTATTCTGAATGACCCAATGTGCACCTTGAATATTATATACCCTTTTAGGGATAGATTTCAAATAGCTCTGATATAGCAGAAACCACTAAATTATGAAATTGCTAAATTGGGAATTGTACTTCAACCCAGAACAAAAAATGTGCTTTGACGGACACTAAATATCTTGCCCAGCAACAACAGTACAGCGGTGGGTAACGAGAGATTTAGAGGGAATTAAATTTGAGGCCTAGTATTTAGGCGCTGGGTCACCGGTATGGATTTAGTGACAGAATTAGACTTGGAAATACACAGTAGCGGGTGTGTGTGAAGTTATTCTGAATGACCCTATGTGCACCTTCAATATTATATACCCTTTTAGGGATAGATTTCAAATAGCTCTGATATAGCAGAAACCACTAAATTATGAAATTGCTAAATTGGGAATTGTACTTCAACCCAGAACAAAAAATGTGCTTTGACGGACACTAAATATCTTGCCCAGCAACAACAGTACAGCGGTGGGTAACGAGAGATTTAGAGGGAATTAAATTTGAGGCCTAGTATTTAGGCGCTGGGTCACCGGTATGGATTTAGTGACAGAATTAGACTTGGAAATGCACAGAAGCGTGTGTGTGAAGTTATTCTGAATGACCCTATGTGCACCTTCAATATTATATACCCTTTTAGGGATAGATTTCAAATAGCTCTGATATAGCAGAAACCACTAAATTATGAAATTGCTAAATTGGGAATTGTACTTCAACCCAGAACAAAAAATGTGCTTTGACGGACACTAAATATCTTGCCCAGCAACAACAGTACAGCGGTGGGTAACGAGAGATTTAGAGGGAATTAAATTTGAGGCCTAGTATTTAGGCGCTGGGTCACCGGTATGGATTTAGTGACAGAATTAGACTTGGAAATGCACAGAAGCGTGTGTGTGAAGTTATTCTGAATGACCCTATGTGCACCTTCAATATTATATACCCTTTTAGGGATAGATTTCAAATAGCTCTGATATAGCAGAAACCACTAAATTATGAAATTGCTAAATTGGGAATTGTACTTCAACCCAGAACAAAAAATGTGCTTTGACGGACACTAAATATCTTGCCCAGCAACAACAGTACAGCGGTGGGTAACGAGAGATTTAGAGGGAATTAAATTTGAGGCCTAGTATTTAGGCGCTGGGTCACCGGTATGGATTTAGTGACAGAATTAGACTTGGAAATGCACAGAAGCGTGTGTGTGAAGTTATTCTGAATGACCCTATGTGCACCTTCAATATTATATACCCTTTTTGGGATAGATTTCAAATAGCTCTGATATAGCAGGAACCACTAAATTATGAAATTGCTAAATTGGGAATTGTACTTCAACCCAGAACAAAAAATGTGCTTTGACGGGCACTAAATAACTTTCCCAGCTACAACAGGACAACGGTAACGAGAGATTTAGAGGGATTTAAATTTGAGGCCTAGTATTTAGGCGCTGGGTCACCGGTATGGATTTAGTGACAGAATTAGACTTGGAAATGCACAGAAGCGTGTGTGTGAAGTTATTCTGAATGACCCTATGTGCACCTTCAATATTATATACCCTTTTAGGGATAGATTTCAAATAGCTCTGATATAGCAGAAACCACTAAATTATGAAATTGCTAAATTGGGAATTGTACTTCAACCCAGAACAAAAAATGTGCTTTGACGGACACTAAATATCTTGCCCAGCAACAACAGTACAGCGGTGGGTAACGAGAGATTTAGAGGGAATTAAATTTGAGGCCTAGTATTTAGGCGCTGGGTCACCGGTATGGATTTAGTGACAGAATTAGACTTGGAAATGCACAGAAGCGTGTGTGTGAAGTTATTCTGAATGACCCTATGTGCACCTTCAATATTATATACCCTTTTTGGGATAGATTTCAAATAGCTCTGATATAGCAGGAACCACTAAATTATGAAATTGCTAAATTGGGAATTGTACTTCAACCCAGAACAAAAAATGTGCTTTGACGGGCACTAAATAACTTTCCCAGCTACAACAGGACAACGGTAACGAGAGATTTAGAGGGATTTAAATTTGAGGCCTAGTATTTAGGCGCTGGGTGACAGGTATGGGTTTAGTGACAGAATTAGACTTGGAAATACACAGTAGCGGGTGTGTGTGAAGTTATTCTGAATGACCCTATGTGCACCTTCAATATTATATACCCTTTTAGGGATAGATTTCAAATAGCTCTGATATAGCAGAAACCACTAAATTATGAAATTGCTAAATTGGGAATTGTACTTCAACCCAGAACAAAAAATGTGCTTTGACGGACACTAAATATCTTGCCCAGCAACAACAGTACACCGGTGGGTAACGAGAGATTTAGAGGGAATTAAATTTGAGGCCTAGTATTTAGGCGCTGGGTCACCGGTATGGATTTAGTGACAGAATTAGACTTGGAAATACACAGTAGCGGGTGTGTGTGAAGTTATTCTGAATGACCCTATGTGCACCTTCAATATTATATACCCTTTTTGGGATAGATTTCAAATAGCTCTGATATAGCAGGAACCACTAAATTATGAAATTGCTAAATTGGGAATTGTACTTCAACCCAGAACAAAAAATGTGCTTTGACGGGCACTAAATAACTTTCCCAGCTACAACAGGACAACGGTAACGAGAGATTTAGAGGGATTTAAATTTGAGGCCTAGTATTTAGGCGCTGGGTCACCGGTATGGATTTAGTGACAGAATTAGACTTGGAAATGCACAGAAGCGTGTGTGTGAAGTTATTCTGAATGACCCTATGTGCACCTTCAATATTATATACCCTTTTAGGGATAGATTTCAAATAGCTCTGATATAGCAGAAACCACTAAATTATGAAATTGCTAAATTGGGAATTGTACTTCAACCCAGAACAAAAAATGTGCTTTGACGGACACTAAATATCTTGCCCAGCAACAACAGTACAGCGGTGGGTAACGAGAGATTTAGAGGGAATTAAATTTGAGGCCTAGTATTTAGGCGCTGGGTCACCGGTATGGATTTAGTGACAGAATTAGACTTGGAAATGCACAGAAGCGTGTGTGTGAAGTTATTCTGAATGACCCTATGTGCACCTTCAATATTATATACCCTTTTTGGGATAGATTTCAAATAGCTCTGATATAGCAGGAACCACTAAATTATGAAATTGCTAAATTGGGAATTGTACTTCAACCCAGAACAAAAAATGTGCTTTGACGGGCACTAAATAACTTTCCCAGCTACAACAGGACAACGGTAACGAGAGATTTAGAGGGATTTAAATTTGAGGCCTAGTATTTAGGCGCTGGGTGACAGGTATGGGTTTAGTGACAGAATTAGACTTGGAAATACACAGTAGCGGGTGTGTGTGAAGTTATTCTGAATGACCCTATGTGCACCTTCAATATTATATACCCTTTTAGGGATAGATTTCAAATAGCTCTGATATAGCAGAAACCACTAAATTATGAAATTGCTAAATTGGGAATTGTACTTCAACCCAGAACAAAAAATGTGCTTTGACGGACACTAAATATCTTGCCCAGCAACAACAGTACACCGGTGGGTAACGAGAGATTTAGAGGGAATTAAATTTGAGGCCTAGTATTTAGGCGCTGGGTCACCGGTATGGATTTAGTGACAGAATTAGACTTGGAAATACACAGTAGCGGGTGTGTGTGAAGTTATTCTGAATGACCCTATGTGCACCTTCAATATTATATACCCTTTTTGGGATAGATTTCAAATAGCTCTGATATAGCAGGAACCACTAAATTATGAAATTGCTAAATTGGGAATTGTACTTCAACCCAGAACAAAAAATGTGCTTTGACGGGCACTAAATAACTTTCCCAGCTACAACAGGACAACGGTAACGAGAGATTTAGAGGGATTTAAATTTGAGGCCTAGTATTTAGGCGCTGGGTGACAGGTATGGGTTTAGTGACAGAATTAGACTTGGAAATACACAGTAGCGGGTGTGTGTGAAGTTATTCTGAATGACCCTATGTGCACCTTCAATATTATATACCCTTTTAGGGATAGATTTCAAATAGCTCTGATATAGCAGAAACCACTAAATTATGAAATTGCTAAATTGGGAATTGTACTTCAACCCAGAACAAAAAATGTGCTTTGACGGACACTAAATATCTTGCCCAGCAACAACAGTACAGCGGTGGGTAACGAGAGATTTAGAGGGAATTAAATTTGAGGCCTAGTATTTAGGCGCTGGGTCACCGGTATGGATTTAGTGACAGAATTAGACTTGGAAATACACAGTAGCGGGTGTGTGTGAAGTTATTCTGAATGACCCTATGTGCACCTTCAATATTATATACCCTTTTTGGGATAGATTTCAAATAGCTCTGATATAGCAGGAACCACTAAATTATGAAATTGCTAAATTGGGAATTGTACTTCAACCCAGAACAAAAAATGTGCTTTGACGGGCACTAAATAACTTTCCCAGCTACAACAGGACAACGGTAACGAGAGATTTAGAGGGATTTAAATTTGAGGCCTAGTATTTAGGCGCTGGGTGACAGGTATGGGTTTAGTGACAGAATTAGACTTGGAAATACACAGTAGCGGGTGTGTGTGAAGTTATTCTGAATGACCCTATGTGCACCTTCAATATTATATACCCTTTTTGGGATAGATTTCAAATAGCTCTGATATAGCAGAAACCACTAAATTATGAAATTGCTAAATTGGGAATTGTACTTCAACCCAGAACAAAAAATGTGCTTTGACGGACACTAAATATCTTGCCCAGCAACAACAGTACACCGGTGGGTAACGAGAGATTTAGAGGGAATTAAATTTGAGGCCTAGTATTTAGGCGCTGGGTCACCGGTATGGATTTAGTGACAGAATTAGACTTGGAAATACACAGTAGCGGGTGTGTGTGAAGTTACTCTGAATGACCCTATGTGCACCTTCAATATTATATACCCTTTTTGGGATAGATTTCAAAGAGCTCTGATATAGCAGGAACCACTAAATTATGAAATTGCTAAATTGGGAATTGTACTTCAACCCAGAACAAAAAATGTGCTTTGACGGGCACTAAATATCTTGCCCAGCAACAACAGTACACCGGTGGGTAACGAGAGATTTAGAGGGAATTAAATTTGAGGCCTAGTATTTAGGCGCTGGGTCACCGGTATGGATTTAGTGACAGAATTAGACTTGGAAATACACAGTAGCGGGTGTGTGTGAAGTTACTCTGAATGACCCTATGTGCACCTTCAATATTATATACCCTTTTTGGGATAGATTTCAAAGAGCTCTGATATAGCAGGAACCACTAAATTATGAAATTGCTAAATTGGGAATTGTATTTCAACCCAGAACAAGAAATGTGCTTGAACGGACACTAAATAACTCGCCCAGCTACAGCACTAGGGACAGATTTAGCTGGATATAAATTTGAGGCCTAGTATTTAGGCGCTGGGTGACCGGTATGGATTTAGTGACAGAATTAGACTGGGATATGGCCAAAAAATGAACAGACTATTGCTGGTTAAATGCACTTGGTGTGACAGCTTCACCCTGATGTAGGCTTTAGCCAAAAAACAACCACACCATTGAGGGTTAAATGCACTTGGTGACAGGCGCAGCTTGCCCCTGATTTTGTATATGGCCAAAAAATGAACAGACTATTGCTGGTTAAATGCACTTGGTGTGACAGCTTCACCCTGATGTAGGCTTTAGCCAAAAAACAACCACACCATTGAGGGTTAAATGCACTTGGTGACAGGCGCAGCTTGCCCCTGATTTTGTATATGGCCAAAAAATGAACAGACTATTGCTGGTTAAATGCACTTGGTGTGACAGCTTCACCCTGATGTAGGCTTTAGCCAAAAAACAACCACACCATTGAGGGTTAAATGCACTTGGTGACAGGCGCAGCTTGCCCCTGATTTTGTATATGGCCAAAAAATGAACAGACTATTGCTGGTTAAATGCACTTGGTGTCACAGCTTCACCCTGATGTAGGCTTTAGCCAAAAAACAACCACACCATTGAGGGTTAAATGCACTTGGTCGCAGCTTGTGCTGGCGCACCACAAGACACAAAATGGCCGCCGATCACCCCAGAAAAATGAGACTGACAAACGGTCTGTGCAGCCTAAAAACAGTGAGCAATTGAGGATCAGCAGCTCAATGATCCACAGCTGCAGATCGATCAGTTAATCAAGTCCTTTGGAGGAGTTAATCTGCCTAATCTCGCCCTACTGTCGCAGCCGCAACCTCTCCCTACGCTAATCAGAGCAGAGTGACGGGCGGCGCTATGTGACTCCAGCTTAAATAGAGGCTGGGTCACATGGTGCTCTGGCCAATCACAGCCATGCCAATAGTAGGCATGGCTGTGATGGCCTCTTGGGGCAAGTAGTATGACGCTTGTTGATTGGCTGCTTTGCAGCCTTTCAAAAAGCGCCAAGAAAGCGTCACAAAAGCGCGAAGAAAGCGACGAACACCGAACCCGAACCCGGACTTTTACGAAAATGTCCGGGTTCGGGTCCGTGTCACGGACACCCCAAAATTCGGTACGAACCCGAACTATACAGTTCGGGTTCGCTCATCCCTAATCTTAAGCCATCTTTTGGAAAACAACTCATCGTCCAGAAAGGTGGGTTTGAGGGATAATCGTAATCCTCTGGGTATAATTCCAAGGGAAAGATAGATGGTTAAAAAATAACCATCGATATCATTATGAATAAAGTCTTTAATTAGTCCTAGATGATTGACTTCCTGTGTGGTCCCTTCGGTGGAATTGATAGTAGTATCAGATCAAGTCCCATTGGGATTGGTTTTACGTTTGTCTGCATATTCGGTTGATATCAAGCTGGTGACATCCATAGTTAAGTAAGTCCATCCTGAGTCAACCTCAAAACATCCGTTCGGCAGGGGTGGTACCCCTGGCCAATCCATGACAATGGATATGTTAGAGAAGAAAGAAAAAGGGAGGATGCGGTTAACAAAAGTTACCTAGGTACAGGGTACACAAAAGGTAGTAATAAACCAGAGGCGCCAAAGGTGATGATGAAAGAAAATATTGACTGTGCAGAAAGTGATAGAGAAGGCAGCTGGAATCAGTGCTAGCAAAGCTACACACTTAGTGAACAGGTAAATTATAAAAGCTGGGCCGTCAGCGGCTGAAATGTCAAATGAGACGTCTCAAGACGACCCCGCTTACATATATATCCTTAATTTGCACCCGTGCCCCCCCCCCATTATACTATTATTTTCTAGTTATCTTAGTTTTTTGCACTCTGTTCAGTACGCTCTAGCAGGGCGCATGTGCACTAGCTACTGTGCGTTCCAGCCATGCGTTCCATTTTTACACTAGACCGGAAGTTAGCTCACTTTTGTTTTTCATGCGTTCCACCTATACGTTCCATCTCAGCTCACCGGAAGCCAGCGGACTTCCGGTTCTTACTGTGGATCAAGCGCTTTTAGATCACTACTTTAATTGATCACCAGCCCTTCTATTTTGAGTCCTCATACACATGTTCCACTATCCCTTTTTGGAACATTTGTAATTATATATGCTAAGTCTGTTTATTATTAGTTATTATTAGTTTTTATCACATGTGTTCCACAGTGGAACGCATCTCTTCCAGGTTTGTCTCTATATGTATATATATATATATATATATATATGTGTACTACTGCTATTCTGGTTATTATCTTTGCTCCTGATGAAGGGGAATATTTGTCTTCCCCGAAACGCGTTGAGCCTTATATCATTTGAATAAAAAGATTGATGAAGAGTCGCTGTCCCACGTGCCGTATATATCCATCTTGGTACGACTGGAGCACTGACCTCTAATCTTCAACATACTACAGGCGATCCTGGCTGGGGGGTTATGCTCCAGGTGTCTTGAGCTTTATCCTGGTGGTAGGCCCTATGTGAAGTGAGTTCATCAGGGTGTTTCCCTGTTTTGATTTTAATATAACACGTATCAAGTGTATATTTAACTTCCTTATGCATATTTCTTCTTTTGGTACACCCAAAAAAATATTATTATTATTATTATTATATAGCAGTACCAGCACGCTAGTTCTACTGGTACCACTTGGGTGTCTCATAAATTCACCCTGAGGCTTGTTCTTGGGCCATTATTTTTATCTATTTTATTTCTATTATGCTGAGAGTGGCACTGTTAGTTGTTTGTTTGTCCCGTGTTTGTTTTTATATGTAAGCGGGGTCGTCTTGAGACGTCTCATTTGACGTTTCAGCTGCTGACGGCCCAGCTTTTATTATTTACCTGTTCACTTAGTGTGTAGCTTTGCTAGCACTGATTCCAGCTGCCTTCTCTATCACTTTCTGCACAGTCAATACTTTCTTTCTCCATCACCTTTGGCGCCTCTGGTTCATTACTAGCTTTTGTGTACACTGCACGTAGGTAACTTTTGTTAACCGCATCCTCCCTTTTTCTTTCTTCACACACTATAGGACACTATCTGTTCATACTGTTTTTTTTTTTTTTTAGATACCTTGGTGGGGTGCACGGGCTCCAATATGTTCCTGAAAGGAATATATTGGCTAAAATCTCATTTTTTAACATCAGTGTGAGGGTTTAGCCTTGTATTGTCAGTTGCATACTATTGTGGTGCACTATTTGCAGTGATCTATTTGCTCTTATATTTCCATCCACACATTATTTCATCTTCTGTAGGATGTTTTTGTGGTATATGTGGTCCGCTAGCGTCATCCTCCATTATTGCATTTTTTCTGGGAATTGCCATTAGCAACGGATCACATGTGGATGATCTGCTCCCCCGGTGATAAATATGCTCCATGTCATTTATTAAGACCAGAATTTTTGGATGTCGGTCTTAATAAGGTCCTGCACTGGGGATGGATCCGCCGAAGTTATGTAGAGGTGCCAGCCACCTCTAAATCTACGCCAGCTTCCTTATTGAAAGAGATGTGACTGCTGGACCATCCCCTTCTCGCCCACGCCAGAGCCACTTTTTTAGATCTGACATGAGCAGGGAAAAGTCACAGAATGCGGCACAAAGAACCTTTGTGCTGAAATCTGCAATAGAAATATTCCTAATATAGACATATTTGTGTTAGTAAATAACCCCCTTTGATAGGTCTTTCTACCTACAGTATGTAAAACACAAACACACCGACCTTCTGACTGTCTGGTTTAGCGCTGTAGTTTATGTCTGAAGAATATTTATGTCTGGAAAAACTGTTTATTCACATTCACATAGACTTGCATTGAAGCCCTATACAAGTCTATGAGAAACTAATATTGTAACACTGTTTCTATTTAGGCAGTAATTCTCAACTCCACACCTCCCACTAGAAGGTAGGAACAGTTTATAAGGAGAGCTCTCCTACTAGAGCTTAGTAGGAGAGACTCTGCCAGACTGAACAAGTGACCAAAAAGTCTTGGATCAACAGCCCTGTGATCAGGGAGCCAGCCAGACAACTGAATTTGTTGTGCTGTTACTGCTGCCAGTATTACCCCTACACAATTTTCCCTTTCCAAATCCACACTGTACTGTTGCTGCTCCCAATTAAAGGTGAAAATTCCCCAAGGCTTGTTCAAATTCAGAACAAGACAAAAAAAATTCTGACCATTAACACGTATATAAATATGGGCAGGCATTCTGCCCCCGTGACATCAGCAAGTGTGTAAATAAACAGGGGCAGGTATATATTCTAGTTAAGGAATAATTTTTGGACACTTGGTCATAACAGTTTTTTTTTATAACATTGTGGCACACCATTTGCCCCCAATAAGGGATACTTTTTTGTGTGTTTATATACATCCTGTAAGTTAGGCTACATTCACACTGGCGTTACTCGTTCTTGCCGGAGAACAGCCTGCCAAATTCAGAACTACAGTGTACATCCGTGAGATGGCGGGAGTCCGCCACTACCCACTCACTGTCATGGGGAGCTGTGTAGATCCGGCCGCAAATATGCAGAGAGGCGGCCAGACAAATACCACTGCACACAGCAGTTTTTGTCTGGCCACCTCTCAGCATATTTGCAGTGCTACAGCCGGACTGATGCCTCTTCCATTACAGTGAATAGGGACGGGCGGACTCCAGGCAGCTGACTGATGTACCATGTAGTTACGGATCCGGCGGTCTGTTCCCTTGCCAGAACGAGTAACACCAGTGTGAACCAGGCCTTCTTACCATCCATCATGCAGTTACCCATAGCTAAATATGTCAGTGTCAATCTATCATTATTAACTTTCGCTATCATTGAGGTAAAGAGCTTATAAGGGAAGAGGAGAGAAATATGTAAAAGAAAAAATGATGTAGGCCAATTGGGGCATATTTCATATGTGTAGAATCGATTCAGCCACAAGTTAAGTTTTTGCAGACACATTCAATTTCAAGAAGCTTTACTCCATACGCTTTCATCACCTTTGGAGCACTGCTGAAGAAAGAGAGCTTGAGGTGATTGTCAGGGTTACTTTCTTCTCTGTTGGCAGGTTCTTTGCATAGGGGGTGCTACTTCATCCAGGGAGCTTATAAGGCAGATTGTTGACAATAATGACTGTCGAGCGTCTAGAAGTTTCTGATGGTTATTGGCATTTAGTAACAGTGAAGGGAAGACGGTTGTGATCAGAGAGTGGGAGAGAAGAGTTATCAATAAGAGCCAGAAGAAGACCAGGCAAAGTGTGTGATAGGGCCGGGAGATCATGTTACAGATAGAAGATGGGATACACTAGTTTATTTGGCAGCCTTTGCTGCAGATGTCATTGTGAGATACACCCTTCATACATTTGGGTTAGATTCAGAGATTTGAAATACCGCCTTTTGGTGCACCAATATTTAATTCAGGCCTATAGTGGTTCAGGCCGTGTGAGATCACACGGCCTGATCCACTGTAGGCCTGAATTAAATATTGGTGCACCAGATAGAAGATGGGAGGCAGATGAGGACATTGGGCTTTCTATGGGGATGTTAAAGTCACCCAAAATGAGAGTTGATAATTCTTAGGACAGGAAAAGTGGAAGCCATGCAGTAAAGTGATCCAGGCACTGGGTGAGTGAGCGAGGGGTACATTAAACAGCTTCCACTCTCAGGGAGAGTGGGTAGAAGAGTCTGAGGGTATGGACCTCAAAAGATGGGAATGTAAGTGATATTACTTGGAGAGTGACCTGGAAGGTGCATTCTGGCGAAATAAGAATGCCAACTCCACTGCCATGCCTATTCTAAGGTCTGGGGGTATGAGAAACATGTAGACAACTTGCTGATGAACTAATCAAGGGCATTTAATTAGCAGCACCTGGTTGCTACTTAAAGGGGTTGTCTCACTTCAGTAAGTGGCATTTATCATGTAGAGAAAGTTAATAAAAGTCAATTACTAATGTATTGTTATTATCCATATTGCTTCCTTTGCTGGCTGGATTCATTTTTCCATCACATTATACACTGCTCGTTTCCATGGTTACATACCACCCTGCAATTCATCAGTGGTGGTCATGCTTGCACACTATAGTAGAAAAACAAAGTCAGCCTCTCTGGTGGCTGGGACTGTGGGAGCACACATAGGCTAATGCTTTTTCCCAAATTGTGTAATCACGACCGCCTCTGATGGATTGCAGGGTGGTCTGTAACCATGGAAACGAGCAGTGTATAATGTGATAGAAAAATTAATCCAGCCAGCAAAGGAAGCAATATGGACAATCACAATATATTAGTAAGTGGCTTGTAATAACTTTCTCTACATGATAAATGCCACTTACCAAAATTAGACAACCCCTTTAAATCCTATGGAATTTTTTTTTTTACACAGAGCTTCTACATTGTGGTCTAGGTTTTGTCAAATGCATTCAGAAAGTACAAGACCCTTTCACTTTTGCCACATTTCATGTTGCAGCCTTGTGCTAAAAGAATAAAAATAAAATAAAAAAGTTTGCCCCATCATTCTGTACACAATACCACATAATAGAAAAATGAAAACAGAATGTTCAAACTATTTTCTAAGTTATTTAATAGGAAAAACTAAAATACTGCTTTGACAAACCCTTCCCTTATGACATCACAAGGTTTGCACACATTTGGGGATTTTCTGCATTCTTCTCTTGAGATCCTCTCATGCTTAGTCAGGTTGGATGGGGATAGTCAGGTTGGATGGGGACAGCAATTTCCAGGTCTGTCAAGTGACGCTTGATTGTGTTTAAGTCAGAGCTCCGGTTGGGCCACCCATGGATATTCACATAGTTCAGCAGGACTAAACGTTTCTCCATGCAACAGTTTTTGTCTGGTGGATTCCCAGCGTATATGCCAAGAGCGATTGGATCCCCACCTCATTATTGTCATTGGGGTCTGCCAGGCATGTAGCATTATCCGGCTAAGACAGATCCAGAGAACTCCGGTAATTCTTTGACACATGTGTAAAGCTAGTTTTAGAATTTTAGAAGCAATTTTTCAAACTTAAATGCGACTTCCCATGCTGTCATTTTTAAAGACCAATTAAGCTTTGAAGTGACTTTGAGGGGCTTATATTATAGAAACCAACCATAAATAATAATTCTCTCGTATTATTCAAAACTAACTTAAGAAACTTTGTTCACCCTTTAGCTTTTCCACCAGAAATAAAGTAACAGGTGAATTTATCTATTTATTTCATCCTTTTCCTATAAGAAAGCAAGGGTTAACTGCTAAACAAGCCAAGATCTTTATTATCGTGATCCTGAAGTTTACAGAAACATCCAATATGTGGTTGTTGTAAACTGTTGTATGGGCATATCACAGGACTGAGAAATGAAGGAGCACCATATGGTTTTTGGAGGGCAAATTTTGGTGGAATGGTTTTCAGGAACCATGTCACATGTTTTTTTCTACAATAGAAACCCCAAAAAACTGATTCCATTTACAATCTCCAAGTAATTTCTAAAGGAATGTAGTGAGCATTTTTTTTTATTTTAAAATTACATTTTATTTCAATTACATGTAGTTTTAGCTTCAAATGTTTCATTTTTACAAATGAAAATACTATGCCCCAAACTGTTGCAAGACTGCGAGGTTTTGCTGCTGGGTTTGGATTGGTTTACAGGCATCATATTGCTATTGTACATCCTCATTTTATTTTATCACAAGGCCGTAACATAACAAAATGTGAAAAAAGTTTCTGAAGACTTTCCCAATGCATTGTAAATATTAACATGGTGCAAGCTTGTATTTGCCTAATTTTAAGACATTCTAAGTACCATATATTCATTATATCATACTACATTAAAAACTTGAATTCAAATAGTGTGCACTTTGTTTTTCTCATGGTTGTAATAGTGTTGACCGAAGCGAGCTTCGAATCATAGATCTGAAGTTGCTACCTTTTAAATGCTGTAGGGAGATCTGTCTTTATACAGCATTCAAATGTATGGGCTCCGGCAAGATGAAATTCGTTATCACCGAAGTCTCGCATGACTTCGGTGAATAACTTTAGACTTTGTTTTCTAAAATTTAAAACCATTTTAAAATTTGAATCTGAAGTTTGGCTTTGGCACTGCCTGGTACCTAGGTACCGAAAGCCAACTTCGAATTGAATTTTTTAAATGGTTTTCAAGTTTAAAATCAAAGTCCGAAGTTATTCAAGTTATGAATTTCACTTGGCCAGAGCCCATATATTTGAATGCTGTACAGAGACGGATATCCATATAGCATTCAATGATTCTATGATTCAAAGCTTACTTCCCTCAATACTATTGTATATTGATGCCATATCTGATCAATTTATCTTGCAGTAATTATTTGACGAACACAATTGCAAAAGTAATGTAATCATTAAATACTTTTCCGAACATCTCCAGATAAACTACGGGACTAATAATCGATTAAGTAACAATGATTTGCTGAAGTCAGTTTTTACTATGACTCTGGATTTTCACATTTACCATATGGCTATTGTGTTGTGTCTGAAGCACTTTGGGTGGAACTGGGTTGGAATACTAGTAGAAAATAATGACATTGCAGAGGCCGAAGTGTTGGAGCTCAGCAGAGAGATGAAAAAATATGGAATCTGCACTGAGTATATTGTTAAATTACCTGGTGCATGGGAGAAGAGGAAAATACTTAGCGTCATTGAGAGATACACAACCCAGGTTATTATAATCTATGGCTCCTTCTCTAAAATTTACCCTGTCTTATTTTATTATGAATTTATCCGCAAGAAGACACTAATCCTCAATGATTCGTGGTTTCTGCACATTCTTTTAGGAGTTCACTACCAAGAAATGGTAAACTGTAGTTTGAGCTTTTCATTGTTTAAAGAACCATTGCCTGAACTTTGGGAATTTATACGTTCCTTGCGGCCAAATAGTTACAGAAATGATGAATTATTGCAGGAAATTTCACTATTTTATTGTGTGAGCATAGACCACAGCTACAATCTATTCCGACAACAAATCTTAAAGATGAGTATAAAAATTTGCTCTGACGAATACTTTGTGACAGAATCTATTTTTCCAAACGATATAATAGTCTATTATGTCTACACAGCGGTGTATATTCTGGCTCAAGCTCTCCATGAGACTATTCAGTTTCTAGAAAGATATGATACTGGACACAGGAGTTTAACATATAAAGGCAAGGTAAATAGATGGTAGAGATAAGAAAGATTCTGATTGTGGTGAAGCCTGAAATCTAAAGAGCCAATCAGGAGTGTTAGGCCTCTTTCAGACGGGCGTTGCGGGGAAATGTGCGGGTGCGTTGCGGGAACACTCGCGATTTTTCCGCGCGAGTGCAAAACATTGTAATGGGTTTTGCACTCGCGTGACAAAAATCGTGCATGTTTGGTACCCAAACCTGGGATCGGTGTTCTGTAGATTGTATTATTTTCCCTTATAACATGGTTAAAAGGGAAAATAATAGCATTCTGAATACAGAATGCATAGTAAAATAGCGCTGGAGGGGTTAAAAAAAAAAATAAAAAAATTAACTCACCTTAGTCCACTTGCTCGCGTAGCTGGCATCTCCTTCTGTCTTCATCTTAGCTTTGTGCAGCAACAGGACCTGTGGGGACGTAACTCCGGTCATCATGTGATCCATCACCATGGTAAAAGATCATGTGATGCATCATGTGATGACTGTGACGCCACCAAAGGTCCTTGTTGCTACACAGAGATAAGATCAAGACAGAAGGAGATGCCGGGCTGCGTGAGCAAGTGGACTAAGGTGAGTTAAATTATTTTTTATTTTTTTTAACCCCTCCAGCGCTATTTTACTATGCATTCTGCAATTCAGAATGCTATTATTTTCCCTTATAACCATGTTATAAGGGAAAATGATAATGATCGGGTCTCCATCCCGATCGTCTCCTAGCAACCGTGTGTTAAAATCGCACCGCATCCGCACTTGCTTGCGGATGCTTGCGATTTTCACGCAACCCTATTCACTTCTATGGGGCCTGCGTTACGTGAAAAACGCAGAATATAGATCATGCTGCGATTTTTACACAACGCACAAGTGATGCGTGAAAATCACCGCTCATGTGCACAGCCCCATAGAAATGAATGGGTCGGTATTCAGTGCGGGTGCAATGCGTTCAACTTACGCATCGCATCCGCGCGGAATACTCGCCCGTGTGAAAGCGGCCTTATATGACATAAATCTCTGCATAGATTTGACCTAATATTACATCAGATGTTTATATAAAGATAACCAAATTAAAGAAATAAGCAAAAAATATTAGAATTGAACCATTAGTCTTTATTTATTGAGAAAAACGATCCAATTTCACATGTTTGTGAGTATGTAAACCTTTTGCTTGTGCAGCCATAACTGCAACTAAATGTTTCTGGTTATTGTTGATTAGTTCTACACATCGATTTGGAGGAATTTTAGCCAATTCCTCCATATAAAAAGGTTCAGCTTGTTGGTGAGTTTCTTCCCAAAAATGCTCACCTTAAGTCCATCTGCAACATTTCTACTAGATTAAGGTCAGGACTTAGACTTTGTCATTACAAAACCTTAACTTTATTCTCCTTTAACTGTTCTTAGGTAGAACAACTTGAGAACTTAGGGTTAATGTCTTGCTGAATGACCAATGTTCCTTTGAGATTTCCTGACATTTTTCATTAGAATTTGCTGGTATAATTCAGATTTCATTGTTCCACCATTGATGGCAAGTCATACTGGATCAGGTGTAGCAAACGTGCTGTGACACAGTGAAAGGTTTGGTGTGAAGAGGAAGGTATTTTCCTCCCAGCATGTGCTACTGGACTAATTGACACCCAGGTGAGATCAAGCATCGGATCTCATATGCCGGTCCAGGCTTTGCTGACCCCAGCCACAATTCCGTAGTCCCCTAGTTCCTCTCCCGATTGAAGTATCCTTTGAGAGAATCGCCATGGACCAAGGAGGACTAGTGCTTAAGTCTGCTAGGGGTCACCAACACATCTTAGTCGTTCTTGACTACGCCACCCGGTACCCGGAGGCTGTATCAGTGCATCACACATCTGCCAAACTCATAGCTAAGGAGTTAATGGAGATGTTTACCCGAGTAGGAATACCTAAAGAGGTTCTGACAGACCAGGGGACACCTTTCATGTCGTAGGACTTGAGGGAACTGTGTAAATTGCTGCACATAAAATAATTACGGACGGACATTTACCATCCACAAATGGATGGTCTGGTAGAGAGATTTACCAAACATAAACAAATATGCTAAAAAAGAGTGGTGTCCAAAGATGGGAGGGACTGGGAACTTCTTCTGCCCTATCTAATGTTCGCAGTGCGAGAGGTGCCCCAGGCCTCTGCAGGGTTCTTGTCACCTTCGAACTGCTATGTGGCAAACATCCCCGAGGGCTGCTGGACATAGCCAAGAAGGTGTGGGAACAAAAGCCCACTTGACATAAGAGTGTCATTGAATTTGTCACTAGTGATGAACGAACATCTGCTGGGACGGTGCGCGAACGCGATCAAATGTTCGCGAACCCCAAGTTTGCAGCGGGTCCCATTCATTTTAATGGCAGGCGAACCCGAAAAACCTTCAGCTCATATTTTCAGCCAAGAAATAATTACTAGAAGTGCACAAATAGTCCCACAACATGGACAGAGACATACCAGATGTATTATTCGAATTTGCGATCTACATTCATTATTTTTTCAATGCTAAATATCGGCAATATAATTTTTTGCGTACGCGCATGCGCAAATGCACTATACAGTACCCAAATGCACTATAAAGAAAGTATATTGGTATATAACACCCCCCTTCAATCAGTTTTTTGGGGGGACGACTGGTATATCACACTAGTAGAAATTATTTATTCCAATAACGCTTGTCCCTCTATATACCTGCAGTATCGCAGCAGAACCGCACACAACTGCCACACAATACAAATGCACTATAATATACCGTCTAACATAGAAAGTATATTATACATTGTACAAGGAAGGCAATCCATTAGAATATACATAAAGATAAAACGTAACCTTTAATAATTTTACTATGAGGGTCCATTCACCCATCCGTAAGTGTTTTGCGGATCCGCAAAACACGGACACCGGCAATGTGCATTGCGCAATTTGTGGACCGCACATCGACGGCACTATAATAGGAAATGCCTAATCTTGTCTCTATTTTTGCGGAAACGGAAGCACAGATGCGGAAGTGCGGATCCGCAAATGTGTATGTGGATCCGCAAATGCATATGTGGACAGCACATTCCGGCCCCATTGAAAATGAATAGGTCTGCACCAGTTTCGCAAAATTGTGGAACGGATGCGGACCCATTTTGCGGACGTGTGAATGGAAAAGATATCCCACAAAATGAAAATAAATTAAATTATTAAAGTTAAGCAAAAAGCATAGATGTGGTAGGCAATAACAAGTGCTCGGCAGCACTAAATCAGGTGCTCGGTGGCACCAAATCAGAAACCATATGTCCTACCACAATCCGGGGGGTTCCAGTGCACATCCATGAATCCCGGAGGGAAAGCAAAAAACATCTATCCCTGGGCTAGATGATGATGTGGTATTGAAGGACAGGGTGGGCAAAGAACTGTCCCTGATATTGCCCTACAGGGGGGTGCTATTCTGGCCCTGATAGCCTAATCACAGACCACCCGCCCTGATAAGAGCGACCCCGTCCGGTACCTTACCCTATATAAAAATGGCCCTAGTAAGCCCCTAACCCCTAGGCCCCTGACTTTCAGGTGATCACTATATAGATCTATGTGTTTTTGACTCATTATAAAAGTATATTATAAGTATATCGCGCCCCTCTGTGTATCACACCTATCGATAGCACACCTATACTAGTCCTTAAAAGGACTTTTGTGGCCATATTAGCTAGCGTTTGGTGTCCCTAACAGCCTGTCCCTGTTCCACACAGCAACTTCTCAATACACTCGCAAAACACTGAATGTAAAATGGCAGCCAGATCAGGTTTATTTATAAGGTAGGAGGTATGTCCATGTGCTGAAATGTCTCAATTGGCTGTCCTGTATCACCTGATGGACGTGTCATGGGTCAAAGTTCTTCCTAATGTAAAAGAATATGGCGGGCGCAAATTTCTCCATATGTTCGCGTGTTCAGCGAATCGCAAACACATAAAGTTTGCCGCGAAAAGGCCGCCGGGCGAACCACAAGGCCATCTCTATTTGTCACCAAAATGCAAGATAAGCTAGAGACAGTGTTGCCACTTGTTAGGGACCATATGGAGGTGGCTCAGCGAGCCCAGAGTCAGGTCTATAATCAAGCGGCTCGGATCCGGAACTTTAACCTGGGAGATCTGGTCTTGGTTCTTGTACCGACCGTAGACAGTAAGTTTGTCACTAGGTGGCAGGGGCCCTACGAGATACTAGAGAAAGTAGGCAATGTAAATTACAAGGTATGCCAGCCAGCTCGGCGGAAACTGAAGCCTTGGAAGGATAGGGAGACCTGTACTGAGAACAACCCGTGGCCTGTATGTCTAGGGAAAGAGATTCCAGCAACTCTGTCTGTTGCAGGTGAAGCGGCTGCCATAGTATGTATTGCTGACAGCCTTTTTTCTAGGCAGGCTCAGGAGACCAGGGAGTTTGTTAGTCGGAACACGGATGTATTCTCTGACCTCCCAGGACGTACTTTCATAATCCACCAAGATATTGTCACTAGTGATGAGCAGCATAGGCAGTATTCATATTTGTGATATATCCCAAATTTTTGGCCTAATATTCACCAATAAATTAGTAAATTCAAAAATTCGTGATCTCCAGTCATTATTTTCTTGATTGCGAAAATCGACAATGGAAAAATTTGCAATAAAAGCTCGCAATACGAAAATTTGCGATCAACACCACTCCTGAAGTCAAAGATATTGCAGCCTTCTCATTGGCCCACAAACAAGAAGCAGTGAAAGATCATGGGTACTGTTGAAAAAAAAATCTAGAATATTTGCGATTACGAAGATATAGCACTATATTCTAGATATTTGCAAATTCTCGAAGTGACAATATTTGCGATAAAAATTAGCGATTAGAATATTTGCTATCAACACTAATTGTCGCAGAGCCCCAGGTGAAAGTCTGGTTAAAGCCGAACCAGGTGCCGGAGGCTTGGCAACAAGTCATCTCGAATGAAGTACAGCTGATCCTGTGGCTAGATTCTGTAATGATTTCCATAAACTAAATGAGGTCTCTAATTTGAATGCATATATGTCACGCCGCTCCGGAACGAGAGCATGCACCCACTAGTTTGCCACCCACGCCCTTGTCAATGCCTACTTGCACTTACCTATCCTAGGAGCACAACTGGGTGTCGATCCCTAACTTGAGTAAGTGCGGGAGGGATAGAGAAAAACAGAGACAGGCAACGGGCGGCGACAGGAGCGTACAGAAGACAAGAAGGGTCAACAAACTAGCAAAAGTCACAACGAGAGGTCACGTCAAACTACGAGGGAGATGCAAGACAATACCAATAACAATCCGGATGTCAAACCTGGAGGTCGCGTCAGAGTACAAGGGAAAAGCATGAGCGTGGTCAAATAACTAGCCGTCGATCAAATACAAGAGCAATGGAGCAGAGTATCAAGAGCCTATATAAACAATATCACAGGAAACCTGTGGCCAGCAGGTTGCCTGCTTATATACTGAAGGGCTAAGGTCATGTGACGTGGCCAGGGCCACATGACCTGTCCCAGGACTGATAGCTGAGTGCCGAGTTTCCGGCTAGGCGCTCAGCCCACACAGGTATCCTGGCAACAGAGGACACTAGCCTGCAGCCACTGGCGAGGAACAGGATGTTGGCAGCACAAGGGGAAGGATGCGCGTAGCCGGTGTCCTGTGACAGTATTCCATGCCCGGGTGGCATGCCCGGGTGGACGAGTTAATCGAGCGATTAGGGCAGGCGCTGTATTTTTCTGTCTAGGACCTCACAAAAGGTGGAAAGTACCCTTAATGGAGGCTGCTAAGGAGAAAACTGCCTTTATCATGCCCGGGGGGCTATATCAGTATAAGGTATTATCCTTTGGCCTGCATGGTGCCCCCGCCACATTCCAGCGGTTCATGGGCATTGTACTTTGTCCGTATCATCGGTATGCCTCGGCATACCTTGACAATATTGTTGTTTTTAGTACTGACTGGGAGAGTCACCTGGCAAAAGTGCAGGCCGTAGTGCACTCCCTCCGAATGGCTGGGCTAACTGCTAACCCAAAAAAGTGTGCCATAGGGTTGGAGGAGCATGATATTTAGGGTATGTAATTGGGAGCGGAGTCATCAAATGCCAGATGTGCAAGATAAAGGCTATACGGAGTTGGCCATGACCTGTCACCACCAGGCAAATAAAGTCGTTCCTGGGGATGGTGATGCATTACATGAGGTTTGTTCCTCACTTTGCTACCTTAGAGGCTCCATTGACAGGGCTCTTGAAGGGACGGCAATCGGGCTCTTGAAGGGACGGCAATCCGTGATGGTTCCCCAAAATGACCAGGCGGAAGAGGATTTTCTGCTTTGAAGTCGGCCCTGTGCACGTCACCGGTTTTGGTGATGCCAGACTTCAGGAGGGAGTTTGTGATACAGACCGATGCCTCCGAAGTAGGCCTCGGAGCTCTACTGTCTCAAGAAATCAATTGGGAGGAGCATCCCATTGTTTTACTGAGCCAGATACAGCATAGTGGAGAGAGAGTGCCTGGCCATCAAATGGGTACTCGAGTCTCTCCGCTATTATCTAGTGGATGACTCAACCCAAAGAGAGGAATGCCCGGGTCACTAGATGGTTCTTGTCATTGCAGAACTTCAATTTCACAATGGAGCACAGAGCAGGCCGGTTACAGGGAAACGTGGATTCCCTGTCCCGGGTACACTGTTTGGCAAGTGTTTCTCCCTCAAGGTTGAACAAAGTGGGGTATGTGACACAGGAAAGGTCTGGTGTGGAGAGGAAGGTATTTTCCTCCCAGCGAGATACCACATCCAAGAGAGGTCGATGGATGAAATTAAATTTTGATCGAGCGGAAAAGTGGGACAAATTATTGAAGCCGAAGCTTACAAGTAAAGGAGTTGGCGTGCGTCAATTAATGAAGAATTTTTGAAATTTAATTCCCTTTCACCTATGCAGAGAAGGGGTTTGTATACAGCAAAATTGGTAAAATGTCACTTGACAATGTAACAGATGATTTTATTAAATGTATGTCCCTGTCACCTATGCAGAGCAGGGGTTTAATCACGGCAAAGATGGTCAAATGTCACCCAAGAAAGTAACAAAGATTTCACTAAAATCTGGCGCCGCGGCCGTACCTGTCTTCAATCGGCGCAGGCGCACTGAGAGGCGGCCGCTCGCTCGGCCGCTCTATCCTCTATGCGCCTGCGCCGATGAAGTCACATCTACACCCAGCGCAGGCGCATTGAGGATGGAGCAGCCGAGCGAGCGGCCGCCTCTCAGTGCGTCGGCGCCGATTGAAGATAGGTACGGCCTGCTGCGCAGGCGCAAGATTTTGAATGCTAACAGGCAGGGCCAGCAGAGAACGATTCCGTTCCCTGGCCCTGTCAATCACAATGCGGAGGGGGCGTCTTTAGGATCGGAGGATGCGGCTGCTACCAGCAAGTAACCGCCCTACTTGCTGGTAGCAAGGTAATTTGCATATTTTAAAAGCACGTTTTAAACAAAATCTACTGGACCAAAATGATTAATTAGATTATGTAGGCATAAATCGCAGTGTAGGGATTATAAGTAAGCAAAAAAAAAAAAAAAAGGTTTAGTGGGGTGACAGAAGCCCTTTAAGAGTAGCTCCAAATGACACACAGTGGGCAAATGTATTTTATTGCAGGATTGAAAAGGAAACACCCAACTGACTGTAAGGGTTAATGATTCAAGAAATCTGATGATCTTTTCTGAATAGAGAGTGTACCACTCACCGATTATTTAATATTTATTATTTAAAGGGGTTTTGTCATCTGAGACATATTGCTAGGGTATACTCCCATTGTCTGATAGGTGCAGAGTCCCCAAAGTGGTGGTGGGTGCACTGCACATGCACAGCTGGCCTCCATTCATTCTATGGGGCCAAAGAAAATAGCCGGGCACTGGCTCAGCTGCTATTTCCGTCAAGCCCATAGAAGTAAATGGGAACAGTGGCCAGTTATTGCACGGTGTGCTCCCTTTCACTTCTATGGGGAGATCGCTTAGAGGTAGCCGGACCAGAGTCCTCCAGCCACCACTTTGGCCCGCTCCGTTCCCAATATAGGTGTGGGTCCCAGCGGTGGGATCCGCACCTATCAGACAATGAGGGTATACCCATTGTCTCAGATGAGATTACGCCTTTAATCCGTCACGTACAGTAGATATACATTGGACAGGGGTAAGGGGCAGATGCAGCAGGCGACAGTCCATTCATAAGCTTCTTCTGGATCACGTGCAGTGCCGCAGCAATGGGATGAAAATATTAGTGTTGTATATATTATGTCATTATTTTAATCTAAGTGATTTTTCTTTTTGAAAGCTAAAATATTTCACAAGCCGAATGCACTATGAGGATTATGCTGAAGAAACAATTTCATTTAATGAGAAAAGACAACTTCGCTCTTTGCCATTACTGGAGATATCAAACTGGGTCTTTTATCCGAACGTTCACGGTTTAAATTATAAATCACACAGTAAAAGCTACTTCTTGCCAAGTGAAAAGCAACCGCAAAATGAGTGGCTGCTTATAAATGACGATCTAATCAAATGGAAAAATGATGCGGTAAGTTGTATGGATTCTGGAAAATTTAATTTGGCCTTCGTACTCTTTTATAGCAGCAGGAAATGCTAGCAGAATGCTTGGGTGTATAGGGAGAGGCATTACCAGTAGGAGGGAGGCGCTCATGCCGCTCTACAGAGCACTAGTGAGACCTCATTTGGAGTATTGTGCTCAGTACTGGAGACCATATCTCCAGAAGGATATTGATACTTTGGAGAGAGTTCAGAGAAGAGCTACTAAACTGGTACATGGATTGCAGGATAAAACTTACCAGGAAAGATTAAAGGACCTTAACATGTACAGCTTGGAAGACGAGACAGAGGGGATATGATAGAAACTTTTAAATACATAAAGGGAATCAACTCGGTAAAGGAGGAGAGAATATTTAAAAGAAGAAAAACTACCACAAGAGGACACAGTTTTAAATTAGAGGGGCAAAGGTTTAAAAGTAATATAAGGAAGTATTACTTTACTGAGAGAGTAGTGGATGCATGGAATAGCCTTCCTGCAGAAGTGGTAGCTGCAAATACAGTGAAGGGGTTTAAGCATGCATGGGATAGGCATAAGGCCATCCTTCATATAAGATAGGGCCAGGGGCTATTCATAGGATTCAGTATATTGGGCAGACTAGATGGGCCAAATGGTTCTTATCTGCCGACACATTCTATATAGAACGCCAGAAGTTTTTTTTTTCAAGCTTGATAAGGGCCTCATTGTGCTGAGCTGAAACGTTGCGACTGGGGAAATAATTGGATCTAACACCCTTTACTTACATTGAAGTGTTGCCTCATCATTTGTTTTTGGACATTATCTATCTATCTATCTATCTACTAAAGAAAATCCACGGCACATCTGAGAGGTAAAATAAAAGTTGGGGCTTTATTCACCAGACATGCAACGTTTCGATCCGCTTCCTGGGATCTTTCTCAGGCAAAGGCAAAACATCATTGTGCTATGTGCATATTTATACAGGTTCATGTAATCAAATCATAAATATTATAATTTTGCCAGTAATCAAACAAATGTGCAAAAATATCGTCTATAGCATAATGTGTATCATGATTTGCAATATATATTGTACATTACATAATAAAGTGACAATAGTGCAGTGATCAAATTTACCTAAAACTATCGATATATTCTTAAATTCATATACCATTGGATAATTCTCATGATTAAAATCTAATACAGGTGTGCAGTAATAATTAAGTACCTTAGTGCAGGTGTGTGATATAAAAGCAATATGGGGAAGGAGATCCGTGGGAGAGCAGGGGATGTGGTCCTCGTGGACGGCGTATTCATTAGTGTTGAGCGCGAATATTCGAATTGCGAATTTTTTTCTCGAATATCGCAATTTCGAGATTTCGCGAATATTTAGAATATCGTTCTATATATTCGCAAATTCGAATATTCGTTTTTTTATTTTTATTATTATCTTTTTTTCTTTCCCACTTCTCTAAAGTTGTTCTTACCTGTCCTTTGGATTCCTGGCTTCCTGGCTGCTCCAGTCAGTGGCGTTTTCAACTTACTGCTATATTCCATATTAGCTAAATTACAATCTAATCTATATGTGTATTTTACGAAATTTCGCAAATTGCGATGCGAGTAATATAACACGAAATAATCGCATGAAGATTTCAATTTAGCACTGCTATATTCCATATTCTAGCCTAGTATGGAATATAGCAGTGCTAACTTAGCACAGCTATATTCCATATTAGGCTAGAATATGGAATATAGCAGTGCTAAGTTGAAATCTTCATGCGATTATTTCGTATTTCTATTACTCGCATCGCAATTTCGGCTTTTGCAAATGTTCTTAATATTGCTCTAACTTCGTCTTTTAGAATATTACGAAATTTCTAAAAGACGAAGTTAGAGCAATATTACGAAATTTCGTAAAATACACATAGATTGTATTTAAGCTAATATACTGCTATAGTAATATTTTTTAATAGTGTACATATTTTACAAAACTTAAGTTCAGAAGAGGCAAAAAAAAATTTGAGGAAAAAAAAGTGATTATAGCACTATATTAGCTAAATTACAATCAATATGTGTATTTTATGAAATTTCGTAATATTGCTCTAACTTCGTCTTTTAGAATATTCGTAATATTCTAAGAGACGAAGTTAGAGCAAATCACGAAATTTCGTAAAATACACATATTAGCCTAGCCATAGTCAATTAGCATAGGAACGTTGCCTTATACTATCAAGATAAATAATCGCAATACGCGGAAAAAAAAATTCGTATATTATTCGCGATAATTGGAATAATTACGATTATTCGATTTCGACGAATATAACACGAATATTCATTCGAATATTCGCGAAATATCGTGAAATCGAATATGGCACCTCCCGCTCATCACTAGTATTCATTTTCCTACTGCGCATCTCAAAGGACCTGTTGTTATGTCCAGGTCACATGATCGCACACCAGGTCACCCGACTGGGACTCTACTATCACATGATGTCCTCTTTGTTCTCACGAGGCGCACAGTGTAGTGTGTGCTGCGTTCCACCAGCATCGAGGCATGGAGCGCAAGCCACATCTTAGAGACAATCTATATAATCTACACATCACATTCGAGAGACGCAACTTCTTTAGTTTGTTCGTTTGGAGCAGGATCGCCTCCTCAGCCACTGGCGCTCCATCTATACGCAGGAGACTGCAGTGCTGCCCAACTCTCATTTTTATCTATCTATCTATCTTGTTTTACCTGTATTATTGGTAATGCATATGAAGAAACGACAATCAATAAGCAATAAAAAACATAATATACAGTAGGAGCACAACGGATATATTGTAATCAGAATTGAGAGGACACGAGAGGGGCGGAGCTTGCGCCGGTCTGAGATGGCCGCACTTCCCTGAGCTCTGAGAACACCGATCTCTACAAACAGCAATATTAGCCATCATATGACCTGAACTGATCTGAAAATGGTGAAGATCGGGAACGCTAGACCCAGAGACCATTCTGCATCTAGCAAAGAGCAGGCTACGCCGGGAGAAATGGATAAATTCCTAAAGAAGGCAGCCTCAGCTTATGTGGCGAGGGAATCAAAGATGGCGCCTGAACCTCCACAGAAAAACCTGGCGCGGTCGCTGGACAGATCAGAGGAGGATAGCGACACGGAGGAACCGCAGGGCAAAGGCTCGCTCCCTATCACCAGGCACTATTTAAAACATGCCCTCTGTAAGGCTATGGAGCCGGTGCTGGACGAAATCGCTGCGCTTCGCCAAGATATGAGACAAGTGGGGGACAGAGTGGAGGTACTGGAAGCACATCAGGCCTCAGTCCTAGAACATCAAAAAGCTACCTCTGCCGCTTTTCAAAGATGCGGTACCTATTTGAATGACATGCACAACGCCCTGGAAGACCAGGAGAACAGGGGGCGCCGGAACAATCTGCGCTTCAGAGGGGTCCCTGAGGCGGCACAGCCAGGTGACGTAACCTCTATGATTCTATCGATTTGCTCGCAGCTTATGGGCCCTGACTTTGAACAAGAGATTGTAATAGAGCGTGCTCATAGAGCCCTGCGTCCCAAGCCCAAGCCAGAAGAACCTCCTAGGGACATTATTTGCAAGTTTTTGAACTTCCAGGTTAAAACAGCGATCCAAGAGGCAGCAAGAAATCGCCCTGACTTCTCCTATGAGGGCGCGCAGATATCAGTCTTTCAAGACCTAGCTCCATCCACCCTCAGAAAACGCAGAGCCATGAAACCCCTGACGGATTGGCTGCGCTCCCAAAAAATACAATATAAGTGGAACTTCCCTTTCGGTATTTCATTTAACCGGGATGGACGACGTCATAATATTTCCTCTTACCTGGAGCTAGAAAATCTTTATGAACAGCTACAAATACCGTCTTTGCAAGTGGAGAATTGGGAATTGTTCCAGGATCTCGCCGGATTACCTGAAGTCCCTACCATCACTCCTTTTGTCATGCAACGGACCCCTAAAGCACAGAGATCTGGGAAGAGGGGCCGCCAGATGACACCAAAGAGACTCAACCAAGCCTAATGAGTAATCTTATTAGTAACAGCAAGTTATGCTCCTCTTTCACTAGCTTAGTAGTGTGCTGTTCTCCCCACTTTATCATATAACTTTTCTCCTCAAGCATCTCCAACTATGCTCCCGTCATGTAGGAATGTTGTTGTTCCCTAGATTATACCCCTAGCCTATTGTCTAGTAATTGCATAATATTGCTCAGGTCTAGACTCCTTATTGATGGAGATCACCTATTGGGTCAGTAGACCGTTTTCCCCCTATGCCTACATACCTGACCTACGAAAACGTAGGGTATTCTGTTACTTACTGTTATGTTTATTTTGTTTATTCTGTTTATTTTGTTATGAAGGTACAGGAATCTGGTGCACCAAGGTTATGTCCGATGCAGGAGCCCCCTCTGGTCTCCACTCTGCTTACCCAAACTCCATCCAGCTTTTCCAACAGAATTGCGTTCTCCTGGAGGAGGAGGGACACTCAGCGAGGTAATGCACAACACACAAAACACAATGGCTGACCTATCATTTGCGTCATACAATGTCAAAGGCTTTAATTCTCCATCAAAACGGAGTCAGGTTTTCTCATTGTTACGCAAATCGGGAGCTACTGTCCTACTCCTCCAGGAGACGCACTTCAAATTCGATCACTACCCCAACCTATCGCATGGCCACTATTCTCAATGGTTTCATTGTGGCGGCAGCTCCTCTGCCTCAGGGGGAGTGAGTATTGGGTTCCAGAGGAGGGTTCCTTTTTGCTATATTTCCCACCTGCAGGACCCTGATGGTCGCTATTTACTAGTCAAGGGTACCATTGGCCCTCAGTCCTACACGTTCGTTAATCTTTATGCTCCTAACACCGGTCACCATAGATGGTTCTCCACGGTATTTCCTGTTATTAAATCTTTTGCGGAAGGCCTAACCATAGTGGGAGGGGACCTCAATGCTACTCTGAACCCTCAGTTAGACTCCTCAACCTCAAAATCGGCCTTGGCACTCAAAACTTTAAGGTACATTAGAGAAGGGTTCTGGAACCTCCATCTCATAGATGTTTGGCGCACACTCTTCCCTAATACATCTGACTTCACTTTCTACTCTACGGTTCATGGCACATACCAGCGCCTGGACTACCTTTTTGTGTCTAAAGAACACCTCCAATTTTGCCGAGATCCACAAATAGGCTCCATTCATCTATCCGATCACGCCCCCATTTCACTATTAGTCTCAGCGCCAACCTCCAAGCAGCACAAATTCAGATGGCGCCTAAATGAAACCCTTTTAGGGAATCTGGATACTAGAGACAAAATTGCAGGACTTCTCAAGGAATACTTCAGCTTAAATAAGAACCCTGATATCTCTCCCCTTTCCGTTTGGGATGCCCACAAACCTTTTGTTAGAGGGCATTTTATAAGTATGGGCGCCTACCAAAAGAAACAGAGGAGTGAGAAGCTAGATTTCATCTGCCAAAAGATAAAACAGTTAGAATCTCTACACAAATGTTCCTTTTCCGCACTGCAGCTCCAGGAGTTGTCCGGTTACAAAGCTGAACTGAAATCGATGTTACAACAATCCACAACTAAACTATTCTTAAATTCACAACACAAATTCTTCGCCCATGGAGATAAAACCTCAAAATTTATGATGAGCAGAATTAGGAATAGAAGAGCCATAAACTATATTCATCAAATAACATCCCCGCAAGGCGCTCCCTTATTCTCTTCTAAAGAAATAGGTGACCAATTCAGGGAGTTCTATGAATCCCTTTATAATCTACCCCAAACGCTTCCCCCTGAAGCACATGCTTCTGTGGTATCTTCGTTCTTAGAGTCACTTCCAATACCAGTAGTCACTGATGATCAGAAACAGATGCTTACAGCCCCATTCACCCTTCCAGAACTTACCTCCGCATTAAAACAGACTCCTTCAGGCAAAAGCCCAGGCCCTGATGGTCTCCCTGTCCAATATTATAGAACATACCAACAGTGCTTACTCCCCCACTTGCTCGAGGTCTGTAACTTGACCCTACAAGGGGAAAATTTATCCAGGGATATGACCCAAGCACATATTACCCTGATCCCTAAAGAGGGGAAGGACCCCAAACATTGTGCCAATTATAGACCTATTTCCCTTCTCAACATTGACCTAAAGCTGCTCGCGAAATTATTGGCTAACAGACTCTCGACCCTCCTTCCCTCATTAGTGCACGGGGATCAGGTAGGCTTCATCAAAGGTAGAGAGGGAAGAGATAATACAGTCAGAGTATTAAATATAGTGCAGTTTTCTACTGTCCGTTCTAAGCCTCTGCTCCTGCTGAGCACGGACGCAGAAAAAGCGTTCGACCGAATTAATTGGTCTTTCCTGAAATACGTCCTTAGCCGATTTGGCCTACCTGATCCCTTTGTACGGTCCACCTTCGCAATGTACGCTCGGGCCTCGGGTTCTGTTCTGATTAATGGAGATCTGTCAGACCCCTTTTCCATCAAAAACGGCACTAGGCAAGGCTGTCCCCTCTCTCCTTTGCTCTTTGTGTTGGCTTTGGAACCGCTTCTCCTGAAGTTGAGAGAAGACGAAGGAATTCGAGGAGTCAGATTGGGAGGCAAGGATCATAAGGTGGCCGCATTTGCGGACGACATTCTGATCATGACCTCCAACCCCAAGGATTCAATACACATAATTCAATTTTTTTTTGATACTTACGGCTCTATCTCTAACTTCAAAATTAACAAACAGAAATCACTGGTGATATGTGTGGGGGTCCCTCAATCGACTCAAAAAGGCTTAAAAAAGGACTCTCCCTTTAATTGGTCTTCCCCCTATTTAACATATCTGGGGGTGAAAATTAGTCCAGACACCAAAGAACTGTTCGCACTGAATTATACCCCGTTATTAAGAGACATCTCTTCCAGCATAGACAAACTGGATATCCCAACTATTTCTTGGTTTGGCCGAAAAAATCTACTGATATCCCTGATACTCCCCCGCCTCACCTACTTACAACAGGTTCTTCCCATCCCAGTCCCCAGAACCTATTATATTACCCTAAAAAAGCTATTCCGTTCGTTCATTTGGAGAGGGAAGAAACCAAGGTTATCTTATGAGCTGCTCTCGCGCCCGAAATACTTCGGGGGCATTGCCTTACCAGACCCAGAGCTATACGGTAAAGCGGTCCTGTTGTCCAGAGTAATTGAATGGCTTAGACCTAGTAGTACAAAACCATGGGTTGCAATGGAGCAGGAATTAGTAAACAAACCCTTTAGATCCTTATTGCTAGGTAATAAGAGTGCTTCTAATGTACCCTCCTCGCCATCATTTCCTATAATTCAAGCAACTCTGAATACATGGAAATGGTTCCAGGCCTCTCACTGTTCCATACCCTTCCCCTCGCCCCTCCTGTCCATTAGCGATATTTTAGGGACGGCTATACCCGAGATAGTAGAATGCACTCCAAGAGATCTGAGGGAGTCAGTGCAGCCGATTCAATCTTTCTTCGAGCCTGACGGGTCTTTAATCAAACTTAAAGAGTTTCAAACTGTCTTTGATGCTGCTTGTAGACATATCTCCTCCACGTCATATATACACGCATTTGTATCTAAACATGCCACAATTGGGGACATTCTCCGCCCTCTACTTTGGTCCGAGGCTCTTATTTCCAACCCAACCCCTCCAAAGAAACTGATTTCACAACTCTTCAGGAAGCTGAACACCCCTTCGACCCCTACCAAACCAGCCTTTGTCCGCCATTGGGAAAGGGATTTGGGACAGGAATTGTCATATTCCATATTGCCAGATTTGTTGTCCTCCCCGCACTGCTCATCCAGGTGTGTTCGCATACAAGAGAATGGATATAAGATCCTGACCAGATGGTACAAAACGCCTGATATTACCTCGTTGTATTCAGTAACGGCCGATGACACGTGTTGGAGGTGCGGATAGGGGAACCTTTTTTCATGTTTGGTGGAATTGTCCACTTATTAAGGTATGGTGGGAGGAAATATTTCGGGTTAGCAATTCAATATGTGGAACTAAAATACCGGTGTCTGCGAGTAGGGCCCTACTCAATCTTGAAGTGAGCAAGACAGATCATCCTATGCCATTCCTTTTCAAACAACTTTTGATGGCGGCTCGACTGCTAATCCCAAAACACTGGCTCTCTTCTGCACTTCCCTCCATAGAGCACTGGAAACTAAAAGTAGACCAGATCTTCCGATTTGAGGAGATCTCTTCCTGGGAAGCTAGGAACCATTCGAAATTTAGACAACAATGGCACTTTTGGCAGAAGTGCAGACACCCGAGCTACACGCAAAGTCCTATTCCTTCGCTATGCTGAGTTAGAAGACTTGCACTAGCTTGGAGTTATCACACAGGGAATCTAGATCCCTCACCAACCTCCTTCTCTCTGCCATTACAGGAGGCTCTTATATTTTACATTTAGGGTTACCCTAAAATTGACCAAACCATGTGGTTACAATGTTCCCAGACTCATTATAATGAAAGTTCAGTTCTTCAATAAATGCGACTACCTACCTTTTGCCTGCTTTATATACCGAAGAGGACATGTCTGAATGGTCGGAAGCCTTATGTCTCTGGTATTTCTTTGGCATTTCTTAGGCGTTTCACTTCCTTTGCATTTCACTTGCGTGTAGTACAGTGCTTCTTAGGTAATGACGTTTACATCCCTGTCGAACACCTTGTATGATGTGTACATCTATATTAATGAACCTTGTGACGTTATATTATGAAAATTTCATTCTTCTGTAATTGTGACTGCCTATTCTTTGCAATGTCCAATCCACTGAGAATGCCACTTTTGTGTAATCCTTCTACCTTTTGTATGACCTGATGTATATCAGATGTAATGACACCTATACTCCTGCTACGCACCTTGCAAGACGTGCAAATTTATATTAATGTAGCTTGTTACGTTACGTTATGAAAATAAAAAAATTTATTAAAAAAAAAAAAAAAAGAATTGAGAGGACACCTGGATGTTCGGGTTCGCCGGGTTCGACCAAACTTTGCAAAAAAGTTTGATTTCGGGACCCGAACTTGACCCCGAACCTCATTGAAGTCAATGAAGACCCGAACTTTGGAGCACTAAAATGCCTCTAAAAGAGTCATTGAAAGGGCTAGAGGGCTGCAAATGGCAGCAACATGTGGTTAAGAGCATAGCAAGTGCTCTGCAAACAAATGTGGATAGAGAAATGACTTAAAGTAACATAAAATATGCACAAATAAAAAATTATAATCTTGATCTAGGTGGAGGAGGTCCATATGAAGTAGGAGGTTGAGGAGGCGGTGGATGTGGCGGTGTAGGTGGAAGCGGCGGTGGAGGAGGAGGAGGTGGCCAACACTGCTTTTTGGTTTTGGTTTTTATTACATTTTATTATTATTATTATTTTGTTTAAATGAGTACATCCCAAAACATTGGGAAATATAAAAAAATAAAACAAAGAGAAAGTGTGCTGGAGTACAACAATGGCTGCTTAGTGCCGGTATACATGTCTATTCTGCACACGGTACGGACAAGTCCTGGGAGATCCCTACCTGGTTCATTTTAATGAACGTGAGCTTGTCCATATTGGCTGTGGACAGGCGGCTGCGCTTGTCTGTGATGACGCCCCCTGCCGTGCTAAACACACGTTCAGATAATACACTGGCTGCAGGGCAGGCCAGCACCTCCAAGGTGTAAAGGGCAAGCTCAGGCCATGTACCCAATTTGGAGACCCAGAAGTTGAAGGGGGCAGACCCGTCATTCAGTATGTGTAGGCGTGTGCACACATACTGCTCCACCTGCTAAGATGTTCCATATCAGCTGGTGGTGCTGTTTGTTGTGGTTAGTGTTAAGCGTGAATATTCGAATATCAAATTATTTTTAGCGAATATCGGCACTTTGCTAATTCGCGAATATTTCGAATATAGTGCTATAAATTAGATATTTTGAATATTCATTTTTTTGTTTTTTTTTTATTGTTCCCACTTTCCCACTTCCCTAAAGTAGTTCTTATCTGCCCTTAGGATTCCTAGCATCCTGGCTGCTCCAGTCAGTGCCCGTTGCCGCTTCTGCCGACTTACATGCTCATGGAGCGTCCCCATCACCATGGGAATGTTTCCATACTAAAATGTACTGTCGGATTTGAGAATTACGTTGAAATCACAATTCGATTAATTCAAGTTATAATAATCGAATTGCGATTTCAACTTGGACCTTGTTTACTATGGTTGGCTTGGTAGAATTAGCAAATATGACGAATGTATTCGTCATATTCCTCAAAACGAAGATAACGAAGTATTCTCCATCTTCGTTTTAGCTCCATATTCGTCAACTTCACTAATTCTAGCAATCAAATAGGAAAGTTGACTATAGAGACAGCTAAGTTTAATTCGTTATGCGATTATATTACTTAGCTTTTTTTTAAATAAATAGAATAATTATAATACTTGATAATTATTATAATTATTCTATTTATAAAAAAAGATAAAAATAATATAATCGCATAGCGAATTAAAAACAACTGTCTCTATAGTCAACTTTCCTATATGATTGCTAGAATTAGCGAAGTTGACGAATAGGTAGCTAAAACGAAGATGGAGAATATTTTGTTATCTTCGTTTTGAGGAATATGACGAATACATTCGTCATATTCGTCATCTTCGCTAATCCTAGATATCAAACCAATAGGAAAGTAACCTTAGGTTATAATCGCAATACGCAATTATTTAAATCACGTATCGCGATAACTAGAATAATGACGAATATTCGATTTCGACAAATATTCTAGCGAATATTCGCAAATTTCGTTGAAATCGAATATGGCACCTCCCCATCAACACTAGTTGTGGCGTGCCGACAAAACTATTCCACATTTCGGCCATGCTAACCCTGCTAACCTCTTCCTCCTAATCTGCCTTTGCCTTGTGCTTCCACTGAGCCCCCGCTGTCAGGTGGGAATGCCATCAGCAGCGTATCGACCAGCATGCGCTTGTACTTGCACATCTTCCGATCAGTAACAGACGTTTTTACTAAATTTAGTTTCCTGTCAGCAATGCAGAGCAGGGGTTTTTCACCGGCAAAAATGGGTTAATGTTAACCAATGTTACAGACGATTTTTAGAATTTTAGGTCCCTGTCACCTATGCAGAGCAGTGGTTTATTCACGGCAAAAATGGTAAAATGTCACGCAACAATGTAGCAGACAAATTAGTGAAATGTATTTCCCTGTCCACTAGGTAGAGCAGGGGTATATCACACCAAAAACTGGTGAATGTCACCCAACAATGTAACAGACAAATTAGTTAAATTATTTAAAATAACATAAAATATGTAAAAATAAAAAATATTAATCTTGATCAAGGAAATGGAGGTCCAAATAGAGTAGGAGGTTGAGGAGGCGGTGGATATGGTGGTGTAGGTGGAAGTGGCGGTGGAGGAGGAGAAGGTAGCCAATAGAAGGTAGCCAACCCTTGTATTTTTTATTTATTTTTTGTTGTTTAAATTAGGGTACACCCCAAAACATTGGGAAATATAAAAAATAAAACAATGAGAAAGTGCGCTGGAGTATAACAAGTCCGGTGGGATCCATGCCTGGTTCATTTTAATGAACGTGAGCTTGTTCACATTGGCTGCAGACAGGCGTCTGTGCTTGTCTGTGATGACGCCCCTGCCGTGCTAAGCACACGTTCAGACAATACACCAGCTGCAGGGCAGGCCAGCACCTCCGAGTCATAAAGGGCAAGCTCAGGCCATGTGCCCAATTTGGAGACCCAGAAGTTATAGGGGGCAGACCCATCAGTCAGTACGTGTAGGTGTGTGCACACATACTGCTCCACCATGTTGCTGAAATGCTGCCTCCTGCTAAGACGTTCCATATCAGCTGGTGGTGCTGGTTGTTGTGGCGTGCTGACAAAGATTTTCCACATTTCGGCCATGCTAACCCTGCCTTCTAAGGTGCTGGCGGTGCCCCAGCTGCATTGGCAACCTCTCCCTGCTCCTGGTGTATCCCAGGGATATTTTGTCCTATTCTTTTTACTGCTCAGAGCATATATTATTATTACCAATCTTATTCTCATGAATAATAAGTAACCAATAGAGATGTAGCGAACATAAAATTTTCCGTTCGCGAACGGCGAACGTGAATTTCTGCAAATGTTTGCGAACGGGCGAACCGGGCGAACCGCCATTGACTTCAATAGGCAGGCGAATTTTAAAACCCACAGGGACTCTTTCTAGCCACAGTAGTGATGGGAAAGTTGTTTCAAGGGGACTAACACCTGGACTGTGGCATGCCGGAGGGGGATCCATGGCAAAACTCCCCTGGAAAATTACATAGTTGACGCAGAGTTGGATTTTAATCCATAAAGGGCATAAATCACCTAACAATCCAAATTTTTTTTGAACAACGTGGTTTAAAACATCCAGTGTGTGTATACGATCAGGTATGATGTTGTATCGATCAGGTAGTGTAAGGATTACGCCCACTTCACAGACATTGACAGACCAAACTCCACTTTTAATGCACCGCAAACAACCGCAAACAGTCCATTTGCCCAACTGCAAACTTCCCATTTGCACAAGGTTGGATACCAAGCTAGCCATGTCCCATTGATGTCAATGAAGGTTTCTTCCTCCACCCAGCCACGTACAACACCAAGGGTCCCCGAAAGGGGAATTGAATTGATTTTTCGAACGGGGAGATGGTTAAAAAAATGCTGGCTCCCTCCCCTTTGTTTGAATCCACGCCACGGTCACTGCGTCTGCGTCGTGCAATTTACTGTCATAACCGATATGAGTGGTATTTTCTGTAGTACTATTCTCATCAGTTTAATCCCTGTTACGTGACATCCCCAATCTGGGGTCCATTTATTAAATTGATTTTTCGAACGGGGAGATGGTTAAAAAAAAAAAAAGCTGGCTCCCTCCCCTTTGTTTGAATCCACGCCACGGTCACTGCGTCTGCGCCGTGCAATTTACTGTCACACCCGATATGAGTGGTATTTTCTGTAGTACTATTCTCATCAGTTTAATCCTGTTACGTCCCCCTCTGGGGACGTGTGTCGAATTGATTAATCATTGTCGAATTAATGACATCCTGAAATAATTTTGTTCTGAGCTCTGTACTTGCTTTGTATTGGAATTGATGGAGATTTTTTTAATTGTCTGCATTGTTTCTAATAAAAAAATCATAATAAAGTCTCTTAATAGTCTATTTTATGTATTAAAAACCCATACAACTTAAAAAAAATATATAAAAAAAAAAATAATGTTTTTTCTATGAAATTTTTTCCAGCCGATCGCTTTTAGTCTGATCATAATAAAGCAACGGCCTTATCTGGGGTGTGGCAACATTGCCAACACACTCATAGAGGTGATGATCGCTTCATTGTTATACGCAAGCCGCTTCACCACAACAAGGTACCGACACGAAGGGGTATGTGCCTTTTTTTTGTTTTTGTTTTTGCAGCCTCAGTGCAGCACAAGAGGCCAGAAAAATTAGGGTACTTTCACACTAGCGTTTTTCTTTTTCGGCGCTGCGTTCCGTCCTAGGGGCTCAAATCCGGAAAAGAACTGATCAGTTTTATCCTAATGCATTCTGAATGGAGAGTAATCCGTTCAGGATGCATCAGGATGTCTTCATTTCAGTCTTTTTGACTGATCAGGCTTTTCAGAAAACCGTAGCAAGCAGTATTTTTACCTCCGGCCAAAAATCCTGAATACTTTGACTGAACGCCGGATCAGGCCTTTTTCCCATTGACTTGCATTAACGCCGGATCCGGCGCTGTGTGTTCAGTCAAACCGGATCCGGCTTTTGCATGTTAAACCAGAAAAATGTGAAAAAAAAGTTAAAGTCCATAAATGGCGGATCAGTTTTTTCCAATGCATTTTTACATTGTGATCAAAATCCTGATCAGGATTCAAATGTAATCCGTTTTCACACGTTTTTACGGATCCGTCGGGCAGTTCCGGTGTCGGAATTGAACGC
Organism: Bufo gargarizans; assembly: GCF_014858855.1. NCBI lineage: Eukaryota > Metazoa > Chordata > Amphibia > Anura > Bufonidae > Bufo > Bufo gargarizans. The sequence continues at coordinate 22,732,470 of NC_058080.1, read as the reverse complement.
CGGATTTAAACAACGCTAGTGTGAAAGTAGCCTTAGGCATGTACACATGCCTGAAAAATTAGGTACTGTTGCAGCCGCTGCTGTAGCAGCGTCCGGAAAAATTGATGTTTTCCAGGTAGAAAGGTGACTAAAACATTGCGGTAATTTGGTAACATTTCCGCCACTTTCTGCTTATACCGGGGGTCTAGTACCACCCAGTACAGGTCGTTCTCCTTCATCCTTTTTATACGAGGGTCCCTCAACAGACATGACAGCATGAAAGACCCCATTTGCACAAGGTTGGATGCCGAGCTACTCATTTCCCCGTTCCTCCTCCTCACTGATGTCATTGACGGTCGGTTCTTCCCCCCAGCCAAGTACAACACCACGGGTCTTAGATAGGTGACAACAACGAGCCCCCAAGGATGCCTGCTGTGGTTGGTCTTCGTCCTCCTCAAAGCCACATTCCTCCTCTTCCTCATACTCCTCTTGCAGCGTTGCCGCAGGTCCGGCAAGCGATGATGACAAGGCTGTTTCTGGTGGTGATGGTGACCACAACTCTTCCTCTTCACGCTCATCTACAGCCTGATCCAGCACTCCAGGGCACGCTCCAGGAAGAAAACAAATGGGATGAGGTCGCTGATGGTGCCTTCGGTGCGACTGACTATGTTTGTCACCTCCTCAAAAGGACGCATGAGCCTACAGGCATTGCGCATGAGCGTCCAGTAACGTGGCAAAAAAATTCCCAGCTCCGCAGAGGCTGTCCTAGCACCCCGGTCATACAAATACTCGTTGATGGCTTTTTCTTGTTGGAGCAGGCGGTCGAACATTAGGAGTGTTGAATTCCAACGTGTCGGGCTGTCGCAAATCAAGCGCCTCACTGGCATGTTGTTTCGGCGCTGAATGTCTGAAAAGTGCGCCATGGCCGTGTAGGAACGCCTTAAATGGCCACACACCTTCCTGGCCTGCTTGAGGACGTCCTGTAAGCCTGGGTACTTAGACACAAAGCGTTGTACGATGAGATTCAACACATGTGCCATGCACGGCACATGTGACAACTTGCCCAAATTCAATGCCGCCAACAAATTGCTTCCATTGTCACACACCACTTTGCCGATCTCCAGTTGGTGCGGGGTCAGCCACTGATCCACCTGTGCGTTCAGGGCGGATAGGAGTGCTGGTCCGGTGTGGCTCTCTGCTTTCAGGCAAGTCAACCCCAAGACAGCGTGACACTGTCGTATCCGGGATGTGGAATAGCCCCTGGGGAGCTGGGGGGATTCAGTTGATGTGCAACCAGACGCCGCAGCAGAAGAGGACTCAGCCGAGGAGGTTATGGAAGAGGATGGAGTAGGAGGAGTAGAGGAGGTGGCAGTAGGCCTACCTGCAAGTCGTGGCGGTGTCACCAACTCCGCTGCAGAGCCACGCATTCCATGCTTGGCAGCCGTCAGCAGGTTGACCCAATGCGCAGTGTAGGTGATATACCTGCCCTGACCGTGCTTTGCAGACCAGGTATCAGTGGTCAGATGGACCCTTGCCCCAACCCTTGTGTGCCAGAGATGCCATGACTTCCTTTTTAATCACTGAGTAGAGGTTTGGGATTGCATTATTTGAAAACAAATTTCGTCCGGGTACCTTCCACTGTGGTGTTCCAATAGCGACAAATTTTTTGAAGGCCTCAGACTCCACCAGCTGGTATGGTAAAAGCTGGCGGGCTAAGAGTTCCGTCAAGCCAGCTGTCAGACGCCGGGCAAGGGGGTGACTCTGTTACATTGGCTTCTTACGCTCAAACATTTCCTTTACAGACACCTGACTGTGGGCAGATCAGATGGAACTGCTGAAGGTGAGAGGCGGAGTGGTGGGTGGTTGAGAGGGGACAAGGAGGACAGCAGTGGTTGACGTGGCTGAAGATGCTGGACCAGAAGGAGGATGGTGGCTTTGAGTTTGTGTGCTGCTTCTACTCGTCATCATGTGTTGATCCCATAGGCGTTTGTGATGTGCGATCATGTGCCTTCACAAAGCAGTTGTACCTAGGTGGATGTTGGATTTCCCACGACAGTTTCTTTTGGCACAGGTTGCAAATGGCATCGCTGTTGTCAGAGGCAGACACACAAAAAAAATGCCACACTGCTGAGCTTTGCAATGACGGCATTCTGGTAGTGGCAACAGCATGCGTTGATTGGCGTGCTGTCTGGCTGACCCCGGGTGCCGATACATGCTGTCTGACTGTGCCACTAGCTCCTTGCGACGACCTCCCCCTGCTTCCAATTCGTCTCCTCCTTCTCTCTGTCTCCCCTTCTGAACTTTCCCCCTCTTCTTCTTCTCTTCGAGCAGGCACCCATGTGGCATCCACGGACACATCGTCATCATCAACCACTTCACTTGTATCTGACACCTCAGCAAAGGAAGCAGCAGCGGGTACAACATCATCATCATCATCACACTGTACATCCATGTGTGTAATGCTGCCTGACTGAGACATATCCCTGTTATCAACATCCCCAGGCAATAATGGTTGCGCATCACTCATTTCATCCAACTAATGTGTAAATAACTCCTCTGAGGGATCAAGTGAAGCGGCTGTGATGGCAGTGGTGGTGGTGGAGGCGGGCGGGACAGTGGTAACTTGAGAGCAGGTGACCAAAGCTGAGCTGGAGGAGGATGGTGCATCAAGGTTCTTAGCGGAAGCTGTTGAAGATTGGGTGTCCTGTGTAAGCCAATCAACTATTTTCTCAGAATTTTTTGGGTTCAGGGTACGTGGCCTCTGAACACTGGGCATTATTCCAGGGCCAGAGGAAATCATATCACCACAACCACAACGGCCCCTGTGGGGTGGCCTGCCTCTGCCTGACATTTTTTTTTTTAGATTAGTGGTACTATGCGTGCAAGGTACTGTGCCACCCTATATAAGTTGTGGGCAGTGGGCACAGTACAGTCTGTGTAGGCCTGACACACACGGGCTTGCAATTTGCAAATGTGATAATATCACAGAAAACATTTTAATATAATTTTTTTTATCTGCAAGGTATTTGAGTGAATGACACCCTGTAACGGTATGAGTGGAGGCCTAGCCACTAGCCAGTGGCCACAATACAGTCTGTGTGGGCCTGACACACATGGGCTTGCAATTTGCAAATGCAATTATATCACAGAATTTTTTTTATTGAATTTTTTTTATCTGCAAAGTATTTGAGTGAGTGACACCCTGTAACGGTATGAATGGAGGCCTAGCCACTAGCCAGTGGCCACAATACAGTCTGTGTTGGCCTGACACACACGGGCTTGCAAATGTGATTTGATCACAGAAAAACTTGAATATAATTTTTTTTTATCTGCAAGGTATTTGAGTGAATTTCACCCTGTAACGGTATGAGTGGAGGCCTAGCCAGTGGCCACAATACAGTCTGTGTGGGCCTGACACACACAGGCTTGCAAATGTGATTACAGGTCCTTCTAAAAAAATTAGCATATTGTGATAAAGTTCATTATTTTCTGTAATGTACTGATAAACATTAGACTTTCATATATTTTAGATTCATTACACACCAACTGAAGTAGTTCAAGCCTTTTATTGTTTTAATATTGATGATTTTGGCATACAGCTCATGAAAACCCCAAATTCCTATCTAAAAAAATTAGCATATCATGAAAAGGTTCTCTAAACGAGCTATTAACCTAATCATCTGAATCAACTAATTAACTCTAAACACCTGCAAAAGATTCCTGAGGCTTTTCAAAACTCCCAGCCTGGTTCATTACTCAAAACCGCAATCATGGGTAAGACTGCCGACCTGACTGCTGTCCAGAAGGCCATCATTGACACCCTCAAGCAAGAGGGTAAGACACAGAAAGAAATTTCTGAACGAATAGGCTGTTCCCAGAGTGCTGTATCAAGGCACCTCAGTGGGAAGTCTGTGGGAAGGAAAAAGTGTGGCAGAAAACGCTGCACAACGAGAAGAGGTGACCGGACCCTGAGGAAGATTGTGGAGAAGGACCGATTCCAGACTTTGGGGGACCTGCGGAAGCAGTGGACTGAGTCTGGAGTAGAAACATCCAGAGCCACCGTGTACAGGCGTGTGCAGGAAATGGGCTACAGGTGCCGCATTCCCCAGGTCAAGACACTTTTGAACCAGAAACAGCGGCAGAAGCGCCTGACCTGGGCTACAGAGAAGCAGCACTGGACTGTTGCATGTCATTCGGAAATCAAGGTGCCAGAGTCTGGAGGAAGACTGGGGAGAGGGAAATGCCAAAATGCCTGAAGTCCAGTGTCAAGTACCCACAGTCAGTGATGGTCTGGGGTGCCATGTCAGCTGCTGGTGTTGGTCCACTGTGTTTTATCAAGGGCAGGGTCAATGCAGCTAGCTATCAGGAGATTTTGGAGCACTTCATGCTTCCATCTGCTGAAAAGCTTTATGGAGATGAAGATTTCATTTTTCAGCACGACCTGGCACCTGCTCACAGCGCCAAAACCACTGGTAAATGGTTTACTGACCATGGTATTACTGTGCTCAATTGGCCTGCCAACTCTCCTGACCTGAACCCCATAGAGAATCTGTGTGATATTGGGAAGAGAAAGTTGAGAGACGCAAGACCCAACACTCTGGATGAGCTTAAGGCCGCTATCGAAGCATCCTGGGCCTCCATAACACCTCAGCAGTGCCACCGGCTGATTGCCTCCATGCCACGCCGCATTGAAGCAGTCATTTCTGCAAATGGATTCCCGACCAAGTATTGAGTGCATAACTGAACATAATTATTTGAAGGTTGACTTTTTTTGTATTAAAAACACTTTTCTTTTATTGGTCGGATGAAATATGCTAATTTTTTGAGATAGGAAATTTGGGTTTTCATGAGCTGTATGCCAAAATCATCAATATTAACCCCTTAAGGACTTAGGACGTATCGGTACGGCATGGTTCCCGAGTCCTTAAGGACCCATGACGTACCGGTACGTCATGAGTTTAAAATAAGATTGCGGCCGCCCCGGGGGTTAATCCGAACGGGATTTCGGCTGAAATCATTCAGCCGGCATCCTGTCACAACGCCGAGGGGGGTCATGTGACCCCCCCGTATTGGCGATCGCAGCAAACCGCAGGTCAATTCAGACCTGCGGTTTGCTGCGCTTTTAGCCGATTCTGATCGGGATCAAACGTTAAAATGCCAGAAATTAAGTTTTATTAACCCCCCCTGCACCCCTGAATGATATTATGTGGGCGGGTGGTGCAGGGGGGGTGTCGCAGGAGGTGCGGGAGGTGCGGGAGGCGGGCGGTGCGGGAGGCGGGATCACGATCCCCCGCCCGCCTCCCCTTGAATAATCGTTGGCTTCTAGTGGGTATACCAGGGTGCCAGCACATTGCTGGCACCCTGGTATAAACGGCTGACATCGGTGATGCGATGTCAGCCGTTTAACCCTTTCCATACAGCGGTCCGTACGGACCGCTGTATGGAAAAGGTTAACAGCTCAGGGAGCTCCCTCCCTCTCCCATCGGGGGCTGCTGTGCCTTTGCAGCCCCCCGATGGGAGAGGGAGAGAGCTCCCAGGCAGCCCCCCAAGCCCCGTCCTTACCCTTCCCCGTCTGCGAAGTTCTGAACACTACTGAGCAGACGGAGAAGGTTCCCATGGCAACAGGACGCCTCTCAGGCGTCCTGCTGTCCATGGTGCTGAACAGATTTGTGCTGAAGGCAGAGATCTGTTCAAAGTGTAAGTAAAATACAGTGCAGTACAATATATATTGTACAGTACTGTATTATACAGACATCAGACCCACTGGATCTTCAAGAACCAAGTGGGTCTGGGTCAAATTTTTTTTTTTTTTAAAGTGAAAAAAGTTAAGATAAAAAAAAAAACATTTATCACTGAATAAAAAATAAAAAAAAATATATATACTACACATATTAGGTATCGCCGCGTCCATAACGACCTGATCTATAAAACGGTCATTTTACTTTCCCCGCACGGTGAACGCCATAAAAAATAAAAATAAAAACGATGAGAAAATTGAAATTTTGCCCACCTTACTTCCCAAAAAAGGTAATAAAAGTGATCAAAAAAGTCGCATGTACGCCAAAATAGTACCAATCAAACCGTCATCTCATCCCGCAAAAATCATACCCTACCCAAGATAATCGCCCAAAAACTGAAAAAACTATGGCTCTTAGACTATGGAAACACTAAAACATGATTTTTTTTGTTTCAAAAATGAAATCATTGTGTAAAACTTAAATAAATAAAAAAAAGTATACATATTAGGTATCGACGCGTCCGTATCGACCAGCTCTATAAAAATATCACATGACCTAACCCCTCAGATGACCACCGTAAAAAAATAAAAATAAAAACGGTGTAAAAAAAGCAATTTTTTGCCAACTTACATCACAAAAAGTGTAATAGCAAGCGATAAAAAAGTCATATGCACCCCAAAATAGTGCCAATCAAACCGACATCTCATCCCGCAAAAAATGAGACCCTACTTAGGATAATTGCCCAAAAACTGAAAAAACTATGGCTCTTAGACTATGGAGACACTAAAACATTTTTTTTGTTTTAAAAATGAAATCATTGTGTAAAACTTACATAAATAAAAAAAATTGTATACATATTAGGTATCGCCACGTCCGTGACAACCTGCTCTATAAAATTACCACATGATCTAACCTGTCAGATGAATTTTGTAAATAACAAAAAATAAAAACGTGCCAAAAAATCTATTTCTTGTTACCTTGCCGCACAAAAAAGTGTAATATAGAGCAACCAAAAATCATATGTACCCTAAACTAGTACCAACAAAACTGTCACCCTATCCCGTAGTTTCTAAAATGGGGTCACTTTTATGGAGTTTCTACTCTAGGGGTGCATCAGGGGGGCTTCAAATGGGACATGGTGTCAAAAAACCAGTCCAGCAAAATCTGCCTTCCAAAAACCGTATGGCATTCCTTTCCTTCTGCGCCCTGCCGTGTGCCCGTACAGCGGTTTACGACCACATATGGGGTGTTTCTGTAAACTACAGAATCAGGGCCATAAATAATGAGTTTTTTTTGGCTGTTAACCCTTGCTTTGTAACTGGAAAAAAAAAATATTAAAATGGAAAATCTGCCAAAAAAGTGAAATTTTGAAATTGTATCTCTATTTTCCATTAAATCTTGTGCAACACCTAAAGGGTTAACAAAGTTTGTAAAATCAGTTTTGAATACCTTGAGGGGTGTAGTTTCTTAGATGGGGTCACTTTTATGGAGTTTCTACTCTAGGGGTGCATCAGGGGGGCTTCAAATGGGACATGGTGTCAAAAAACCAGTCCAGCAAAATCTGGCTTCCAAAAACCATACGGCGCACCTTTCCTTCTACGCCCTACTGTGTGCCCGTACAGTAGTTTACGGCCACATATGGGGTGTTTCTGTAAACGGCAGAGTCAGGGCAATAAAGATACAGTCTTGTTTGGCTGTTAACCCTTGCTTTGTTAGTAGAAAAAATGGGTTAAAATGGAAAATTAGGCAAAAAAATGAAATTCTCAAATTTCATCCCCATTTGCCAATAACTCTTGTGCAACACCTAAAGGGTTAACGAAGTTTGTAAAATTAGTTTTGAATACCTTGAGGGGTGTAGTTTATAGAATGGGGTCATTTTTGGGCAGTTTCTATTATGTAAGCCTCGCAAAGTGACTTCAGACCTGTAGTGGTCCCTAAAAATTGGGTTTTTGTAAATTTCTGAAAAATTTCAAGATTTGCTTCTAAACTTCTAAGCCTTGTAACATCCCCAAAAAATAAAATATCATTCCCAAAATGCTGCAAACATGAAGTAGACATATGGGGAATGTAAAGTCATCAACATTTTTGGGGGTATTGCTATGTATTACAGAAGTAGAGAAACTGAAACTTTGAAATTTGCAAATTTTTCCAAATTTTTGGTAAATATGGTATTTTTTTATCCAAAAAAATTAACTTTTTTGACCCAATTTTTGCAGTGTCATGAAGTACAATATGTGACGAAAAAACAATCTCAGAACGGCCTGGATAAATCAAAGCGTTTTAAAGTTATTAGCACTTAAAGTGACACTGGTCAGATTTGCAAAAAATGGCCAAGTCCTTAAGGTGAAATAGGGCTGAGTCCTTAAGGGGTTAAAACAATAAAAGGCTTGAACTACTTCAGTTGTGTGTAATGAATCTAAAATATATGAAAGTCTAATGTTTATCAGTACATTACAGAAAATAATGAATTTTATCACAATATGCTAATTTTTTTAGAAGGACCTGTATATCACAGAAAATTTTTAAATATAATTTTTTTTATCTGCAAAGAATTTGAGTGAATGACACCCTGTAACGTTATGAGTGGAGGCCTAGCCAGTGGCCACAATACAGTCTGTGTGGGCCTGACACACACGGCCTTGCAATTTGCAAATGTGATTATATCACCGAAAAAAATTTATAGAATTTTTTTATCTGCAAGGTATTTGAGTGAGTGACACCCTGTAACGGTATGAGTGGAGGCCTAGCCACTAGCCAGTGGACACAATACAGTCTGTGTGGGCCTGACACACACGGCCTTGCAATTTGCAAATGTGATTATATCACAGAAAGATTTTAATATAATATTTTTTATCTGCAAGGTATTTGAGTAAATGACACCCTGTAACGGTATGAGTGGAGGCATAGGCGTGCGCACGGGGTGTGCCGGGTGTGCCTGGGCACACCATAATCACGCCACTGTGCTCCGCCTCCTGCACTGCCTGCCAGCCGCCTCGCAATAGTGTCCGACCACAGTGCGCCGCACAGCTGCTTCATCATCAATGTCATCATCATGTGACAGACTCGAGAGTCGAGACAGAGAGTGTCTGTGTGACATTACATATACTAATAGTAAACTACATACTGCCGCTGGTCTCGTCATCAGTGAATCGGATTATCCACTAATGCATCCAGTCCAGAGTACACTCCACCCCCACTGCTCCGCTCCGCTGTGCTGCTGTGCTTACTGCTCCGCCTCCGGCCCTCCTCCTTGTCTCAGTCTCCCGGCGGCCGGCGGCGTAACGTAAGGTCACTCACTCCGACGTGCTCCGTCTGCTTCTAAAGTGGGAGGAGCATGCGCGTGCGGCGTGACGGAGTGAGTGACGTCACGTTACGCTGCCGCCGGCTGCCTATTTTGAATGTGAAGAGCGGGAGCCACCGAGCCAGTGTGCCTAACTGCCCATGCCCAGTAGGCCAGTGTAGTGAATGGTCCATGGATTAAATTTCTGATCTTCTTTTTGTGCACTGCCAGCCCAGCAGTCTGCCACAGTAAAAAGAAAAAGTCTGGAGTGGAGTCCTGACTGTCCCCAGTAGTAAGTTAGTGAAGTGTCAAGTGATAGATAAGGATTATAGATTATTAGAAAGTAGTATACATACTAGTACATACTTTGCACAAGTTTATTACTTACAACTTAAAGGGAACCTGTCACCAAAAAATCGCTTATTAAGCTGTTAATACTATTAACAGCTTAATAAGCGATTTTTTGGTGACAGGTTCCCTTTAAGTTGTAAATAATAAACTTGTGCAAAGTATGTACTAGTATGTAGTACCTTTTAGTGCTGCATAGTAGTGTCCTAATGCACCTTTTCATCGTTTAGCCGCATCTAGCCTCCTTGAGAAATCAATGTTTTATTCAGTCGCTGCCCAATGCTTCAAGTCAGGTTTGAAGTCAAGGGGGCAGCGGCCTAGGCGTCTCCAATCCTGCTCTCCCCGCCTCCCGCCCCCTTTATTGACACGCCGGATCTCAGTGCTGGGACCACGCTCCCAGCCCGCATGCGCAGTAAAGGGCTGCTGTAGCGCTATCCCGGCTCCGGCTCGTACACTCAGCCGGCTTCAGTTTCGCTACTGCGCATGCACCCGGCATCTTCTGTAACTGCGCTAGTATGTAAGGCTGGCGGGCGCATGCGCAGTAGCGAAACTGAAGCTGGCTGAGTGTACGAGCCGGGATCGCGCTACAGCATCCCTTTACTGCGCATGCGGGCTGGGAGCGCGGTCCCGGCACTGAGATCCGTGGTGTCAATAAAGGCGGCGGGAGGCGGGGAGAGCAGGATTGGAGACGCCTAGGCCGCTGCCCCCTTGACTTCAAACCTGACTTGAAGCAGGGGGCAGCGGCTGAATAAAACATTGATTTCTCAAGGAGGCTAGATGCGGCTAAACGATGAAAAAGTGCATTAGGACACTACTATGCAGCACTATAAGGTACTATTAACAGCTTAATAAGCAATTTTTTGGTGACAGGTTCCCTTTAAGCTCACTTACATAAGGAACGCGGGCTCTGTCTTACAATAGTTACCGGCCTCCACCCCCTGTTGGGGGTCAGTCACTGTCAAGGACACTGTTATGGGGGGGGGGTAGATATCTGTGGATGATCATGACACATATAGCACAAGATGCTGGCGCTGCTATATATGTGTGTCATCCACAGATCCCCCCCCCCCGCATCTGTGTCAGATTCCACACAGATGATCATGCCCCCATAACAGTGCCATCCACAGATATCCCCTTAACAGTCTTTTAAGGGGATATCTGTGGATCACCGTTATGGGGGGATCTGTGGATGACGCACTGTTAATAACAATGCATTATCCACAGTCAGATGCCCCCATAACACCGTGTCATCCACAGATGCCCCCATAACAGTGTGTCATCCACAGATGCCCCCATAACAGTGTGTCATCCACAGATCCCCCATAACAGTGTGTCATCCACAGATGCCCCCATAACAGTGTGTCATCCACAGATGCCCCCATAACAGTGTGTCATCCACAGATCCCCCATAACAGTGTGTCATCCACAGATGCCCCCATAACAGTGCGTCATCCATGATGCCCCCATAACAGCGCGTCATCCCCAGATGCTGCCATAACAGTGTGTCATCCACAGATGCCCCATAACAGTGTGTCATCCGCAGATCCCCCATAACAGTGTGTCATTTACAGATCCCCCATAACAGTGTCATCCACAGATCCCTCATAACAGTGTGTCGTCCACAAATCCCCTATAACAGTGTGTCATCCACAGATCCCCCATAACAGTGTGTCATCCACAGATGCCCCCATAACAGTGTGTCATCCACAGATTCCCCCATAACAGTGTGTTATCCACAGATGCCCCCATAACAGTGTGTCATCCACAGATGCCCCCATAACAGTGTGTCATCCACAGATCCCCCATAACAGTGTGTCATCCACAGATGCCCCCATAACAGTGTGTCATCCACAGATGCCCCCATAACAGTGTGTCATCCACAGATCCCCCATAACAGTGTGTCATCCACAGATGCCCCCATAACAGTGCGTCATCCATGATGCCCCCATAACAGCGCGTCATCCGCAGATGCCGCCATAACAGTGTGTCATCCACAGATGCCCCATAACAGTGTGTCATCCACAGATCCCCCATAACAGTGTGTCATCCACAGATGCCCCCATAACAGTGTGTCATCCACAGATGCCCCCATAACAGTGTGTCATCCACAGATCCCCCATAACAGTGTGTCATCCACAGATGCCCCCATAACAGTGCGTCATCCATGATGCCCCCATAACAGCGCGTCATCCGCAGATGCCGCCATAACAGTGTGTCATCCACAGATGCCCCATAACAGTGTGTCATCCGCAGATCCCCCATAACAGTGTGTCATTTACAGATCCCCCATAACAGTGTCATCCACAGATCCCTCATAACAGTGTCATCCACAGATCCCCATAACAGTGTGTCCTCCACAGATCCCCCATAACAGTGTGTCATCCACAGATGCCCCCATAACAGTGTGTCATCCACAGATGCCCCCATAACAGTGTGTCATCCGCAGATCCCCCATAACAGTGTGTCATTTACAGATCCCCCATAACAGTGTCATCCACAGATCCCTCATAACAGTGTCATCCACAGATCCCTCATAACAGTGTGTCGTCCACAAATCCCCTATAACAGTGCGTCTGCGCACTGAGGAGAGACAGAAAGGAGGGGAAAGAATCTGCGGAAGCAAGCAGAGGATGGCGCAGCAGACGACTGAACAGCTTCTTTTGTAAGTAAATTGTTTTATTTTTTTGTCTTTTGTTATATTCTGGCTTTTGCTTAAAGGGACAGTAAAAAATGTTTTTTTGTTTTGTTTTGTTTTTAGCTATGTATGATGCTTTTTGATAAATAAATGTATTGGTGCTGTAATGTGGACCCTAGGCCTCTCTGATGTCCTGCAGGCTGGGCTGGCGCTGTGGCAGCATACAGTTGGTCAGGCAGCAGAAAGGCTTCACAGCCACTATAGCAGTCTCTCTCGTACAGTGCAGACTCTGCAGGAGGCATTCCATTTGCTCTCCGTCCTAATAGAAGTCTAGACGGAAAACAAAGTCCTGTCGACAGGATAACAGCATAACGGGACCCAGACGGATTGGTTATGCTTTCTCATAAACTTCTATTAGGACAGAGCAAAACGGAATGCCTCTTAAAGGTTTCCGTTTTGCATTCCGTCTGGCCATTCCATTATATATTCCGTTTGAAACCGAACCTATAACGGAATGGCATAACGCAGCTGTAAACCCACCCTTAGGAATAGATTGTTTCTCAATACTCAAGCGTACCTAGGAAGAAAGGAAAACTCTTGAAAGCTTGTCTTTTAAGTAGTAGGTTAGTACAATAAAAATTGACACACTGTTATGGAGGATCTGTGGATATAATATATATATATATATATATATATATATATATACATACATACATACATGCGCGCGCATCGTGTGTGTTTGTGCTTTAGGGTGCACAACCTAATGTAATAAGCTGCGCACGCCTATGAGTGGAGGTCTAGCCAGTGGACACAATACAGTCTGTGTGGGCCTGACACACACGGCCTTGCAATTTGCAAATGTGATTATATCACATAAAAATGTTTATATAATTTTTTTTTATCTGCAAAGAATTTGAGTGAATGACACCCTGTAACGGTATGAGTGGAGGCCTAGCCACTAGCCAGTGGCCACAATACAGTCTGTGTGGGCCTGACACACACGGGCTTGCAAATGTGATTATGTCACAGAAACATTTTAAATAGATTTTTTTTTTCTCTGCAAGGTATTTTCTGTCACACCCTGTATGAATGGTGTGCACACAGTACTGTCTGTGACTGAGCCTGCAGCCTCTCACACACGGGCAGCCAGGCAACTGCACTATATATATATATTGTGGGAGATTAGCTCGTGGGGATCACCTTTTTCTGAACAGACAGTCCGTAAGCAGGCAGTTTCCTTGAAAATCTGGCTTGTTGCCAGGTTTATTTAGGCACAAAGGTTTGCACAGCAGAAAACAAACAAAACATAAAGTAAATCCTTGCCGTCCGGCGCTAAGCTATACAGTCGTGTCCTGACTATACGGTGTGGGGCTGCTCCCCAACATCCACAACACAAATGGTAAAGCAAACCTTTTGTTTTTCCCGCATCCAAACATAGCTCTCTCTTCAGCAACCCAGGTTACAGACCTGAGACTTAGCACAGGAGAGAGCTCTGTTGTGCTCTCTTCCTGTTTATTTAAAGTCCACCTGGAGGTGAACTCCAGTGGACCATAATCTCTGGACCGGAACCAAGCCAGCCACAGAGGCTGGAAAAACCCGGGCCGGATTCCGGTTCAGTCCCTGACAACAGAGCGCATGCGAGGTGAAACATACCTATCATCCACCACCTCACCTCGCATACCGTCACATATCCCCCCCCTCTGCTCTAGCCCCCGCGGCTGAGCAACTGTCCCCAGCATACAATGCATGCGGGAGAGGGCATCTGCATTGTTTTGGAGCTTGCCCGGCCTATGCTCTACTGAAAACTTAAAGGGCTGTAAGGCCAGAAACCATCTTGTCACACGGCTATTTTTTTCCCTGTTGTCACACATCCACTTTAGGGGTGCATGGTCGGTGACGAGCTTAAACGTCCTTCCCAATAAGTAATATTTCAGCGAGTCTAGGGCCCATTTAATAGCCAGACACTCCTTCTCAACAATGGCATAGTTCTTTTCATGCTTGTTCAGCTTTCGGCTCAGGTATACCACTGGGTGCTCCTCACCATCTCTGGTTTGGGATAGGACAGCCCCTAGGCCCACCTCAGAGGCGTCCGTCTGTACCACAAACTCCTTTGAGAAGTCCGGGGTTACCAACACCGGTAGTACACAAAGGGCCTGCTTTAACTTCTGGAAGGCCTCCTCAGCTTCAGGATTCCATTTAACCATGGCCGACCCTCTGCCCTTTGTCAGGTCGGTCAGAGGGGCGGCAATGGTGGCAAAGTCAGGTATAAACCGCCGGTAATACCCCGTAATGCCAATAAAGGCCCGAACTTGTTTTTTGTTTATCGGTTGGGGCCATTTTTGAATTGCCTCAACCTTATTGGTCTGGGGCTTGACCAGTCCCCGGCCAATAACGTAGCCAAGGTATTTGGCTTCCTCCAGGCCTATGGCACACTTTTTGGGGTTGGCCGTAAGATCTGCTTTCTTAAGGGAATCTACCACTGCTTGTACCCGGAGCAGGTGCGATTCCCAATCTGGGCTGTGGATGACCACATCGTCCAAATAAGCAGCTGCATATGGGCGATGTGGGCTCAAAGTTTTATCCATCATTCGTTGGAATGATGCAGGAGCTCCATGCAGACCAAAAGGCATCCGCTTATACTGAAACGAGCCTTGCGGAGTGGAAAAGGCCGTTTTCTCCTTGGCCGATTCAGTTAGGGGTATCTGCCAGTAGCCTTTCGTCAGGTCTAGGGTCGTTATGTAGCGGGCTTGTCCCAACCTGTCCACGAGTTCGTCGACCCGAGGCATCGGGTAGGCATCGAACTTGGAGACACTGTTCAGTTTCCTAAAGTCGTTACAAAACCTAACAGTGCCATCGGGTTTTGGGACCAGCACTATGGGGCTCGACCAATCACTGTGGGACTCTTCTATCACGTCCAACTCTAACATCATTTTTATTTCCTTTGCGACTGCCTCTCGTCTGGCCTCCGGTATTCTATATGGCTTTACATTTACGCGAACCCCAGGTTCTGTCACTATGTCATGCTGAATCACGTTGGTTCGTCCGGGTAAGGGGGAGAAAAAGTCTCTATTTTTGTACAAAAACGCCCTAACGTCACTTTGTTGCACCAGGGATAGGGACTCCGTTATGGGGACGTCAGGGATCACCGGTCGCCGGACTGTTGCGGCCGGAGACGTGGCCAACAAAGTCTCTCTGTCCTTCCAGGGTTTTAAGAGATTTACATGATAAATCTGTTGTGGCTTCCGTTTCCCGGGTTGGTAGACCCTGTAGTTTACCTCTCCTACTTTTTCAACCACCTCAAAGGGGCCCTGCCACTTAGCCAGGAACTTGCTTTCAACCGTGGGAACCAGTACCAACACTCGGTCCCCGGGGCTGAAAGTACGGACCTTGGCACCCCGATTGTAGACCCTCCTTTGGGCCTCCTGGGCTCGCTCCATATGTTCACGAACCAGGGGCAAGACAGCTGCGATTCGATCCTGCATCAAGGAGACATGCTCTATGACGCTTCGATACGGGGTGGCCTCTCCTTCCCATGTTTCTTTAGCGACATCTAGCAGCCCCCTGGGATGTCTACCATACAAAAGCTCAAAGGGGGAATAACCTGTGGACACCTGCGGAACCTCGCGTATGGCAAACATGAGATATGGTAGCAAAAAATCCCAATTTTTCCCATCTCTGTCAACCACCTTTTTCAACATACTTTTCAGCGTTTTATTAAATCGCTCCACAAGTCCATCCGTTTGGGGGTGGTAGACAGAGGTGCGGAGATGGGAAATTTTATATACTTTACACAGTTCCTTGGTGACCCTGGACATAAATGGGGTGCCTTGATCGGTTAAGATCTCCTTTGGGATCCCGACTCGACTAAACACCTGGACTAACTCCTTGGCGATAGTCTTAGCGGAGGTGTTACGCAAGGGGATGGCCTCAGGGTAGCGTGTCGCGTAGTCCAGGATTACCAGAATATGCTGGTGACCCCGGGCAGACTTCACCACTGGCCCCACCAGGTCCATGCCAATCCGTTCAAAAGGGACCTCAATTATTGGTAGAGCGACCAGGGGACTGCGAAAATGGGGTGCCGGTGCTGACAATTGGCACTCGGGGCACGACCCACAGTACTGCCTGACATCTGCATGCAACCCAGGCCAGAAAAATCTCTGGGCGATTCTCTCCCTGGTCTTTTCAACGCCGAGATGTCCCCCCATCACGTGACTATGTGCCAGGTCTAGTACGACCCTGCGGAAGGGTTTGGGAACCAGTAACTGTTCGACCTCGTCTTCTCCACGTTTTATCACCTGATACAGTAAATTGTTGTTGAGGGCCATGTAGGGGAAGGACACCACCCAGTTAGGGACCACCGGTTCCCCATCCACCATCTTAACATTTTCCCTAGCTCTAATGAGGGTGACATCTCGCAGTTGTTCGGTACAGAAATCCTCTCTCCTGACTTCTAAATCTGGCATAACATTTGGACTACTCTCACTGTCAGGGTCAGAGACGTTCTCCTGTTCATTACACTCGAACTGAGGGCTAGCTTCCCGGTCCTCCGGCTCCCCAGCCAGGACAGGGAAAGGAAGAGGATCTCCTGCTTCTTCAACAACGTCCCCTTCCCTTTGGAAAAAAGGATCTGGCGAAAGCTCCCGTGCTTCCCCAGCAGGGGGAGCTCTATCTACCAGTCTCCCCTTGCCTTCCCATAAGCTCCAAAAATGGGGAAAATCTCTCCCCACTAACGCTTCATGAAGCAGCGACGGCACCACCCCGACTGAATGTGTCACACTGCCCCAAGGGGTATCAACCTCAACCACTGCTGTCTGGTAGTCCCGTGTGTCCCCATGAATGCAAATGACCCCGATAGTACTGGGGTGTAGTTTGCTGGGGTTTACACAATCCTTCCTGATTAGTGTCACCACACTACCCGAGTCTAGCAGGGCTGTGAGTGGTTTTCCATCCACAGAAATAGCACACATTTGTCTCTCGGTGTGACTCGAACATGCTGCAGTACACGCGACCTGTGCAAAAAGAGAAATGTGTCTTTTCCTGTAAGCATAGTCACACTGCATAGGTTCATCATTTAAAGGACAGTTTGCAGCAATATGCCCAAATGCATGGCACCGATAACACTGTATGTGCTCTACCCCCAGTCCTTTGAAGGGTCCCAAAGACCTTCCTGGCTTCTTTGGCCAGTCTCCAGGTCTAGGACCCACAGTCTCATTAGCTGCAAAATCAGTCTTAACATTACCCCTGCTTTTGAACCCTGGAACAGTCTTACCAGATCCTGGGGGTGACCTTGCGTCCCAAGACGCTCCACGGTGGGGCATAGACGGATGCAGCAAGTCCTCAGAAGCAAGGTACCTCTCCACTAGGTCCACCAACTGGGTTGCAGTGTTGGGGTCCCCCTGTCCGACCCACTTCTTCAGTGTTGCAGGGAGCGCACGCAGGTACCGGTCCATTACTACCCGCTCCACGATCTGAGGGCCGGTCAAGGTCTCTGGCTGCAACCACTTCCTGGTGAGATGGATCAGGTCAAACATTTGAGAACGAGGTGGCTTGCTGCTGGAGTAACTCCACTGATGCACACGCTGGGCTCGGACTGCCATGGTGACACCCAAGCGTGCAAGTATCTCCGTCTTCAGTGTCTCATAGTCCTGGGCCTTATCCGGTTCGAGATCAAAGTACGCCTTTTGAGGTTCCCCGGTCAAGAACGGGGCCACTAGACCCACCCACTGTTCTTTTGGCCACTCCTCGCGGACAGCAACTCTCTCAAAAGTCGCAAGGTAGGCCTCAACATCATCAGTAGGTGTCATCTTCTGTAGGTGGTAGGAAGCACGTACCAATTTTGGTTCCCCTGGCGCAGGAGGTGCGAACCCCTTTTTCAGTTCCACAAGAGCCTCTGCAAACTGTCGGTTCATCTCCTGTTGGGCGGCCTGTTGTGCTGCAGCGGCCTCTGCGACTTGGCGGTTGGATTCCCGCTGAGCGGCATTGGCCTGTAGCAGGGCCTTTAACATTTCCTCCATTTTCAGAAAATGCCCGCTGAGTCCACCACGTGTGGGAGATTAGCTCGTGGGGATCACCTTTTTCTGAACAGACAGTCCGTAAGCAGGCAGTTTCCTTGAAAATCTGGCTTGTTGCCAGGTTTATTTAGGCACAAAGGTTTGCACAGCAGAAAACAAACAAAACATAAAGTAAATCCTTGCCGTCCGGCGCTAAGCTATACAGTCGTGTCCTGACTATACGGTGTGGGGCTGCTCCCCAACATCCACAACACAAATGGTAAAGCAAACCTTTTGTTTTTCCCGCATCCAAACATAGCTCTCTCTTCAGCAACCCAGGTTACAGACCTGAGACTCAGCACAGGAGAGAGCCTGTTGTGCTCTCTTCCTGTTTATTTAAAGTCCACCTGGAGGTGAACTCCAGTGGACCATAATCTCTGGACCGGAACCAAGCCAGCCACAGAGGCTGGAAAAACCCGGGCCGGATTCCGGTTCAGTCCCTGACAACAGAGCGCATGCGAGGTGAAACATACCTATCATCCACCACCTCACCTCGCATACCGTCACAATATATATATATATATATATATGAAAAAAATATATATAAAGCAGACTGATGTACCAGCCCTGAAAAGGGCTTTTTGGGGCGCTGTCAGGACGCTGTCCTTATAGCAGATGAGTCTGTGGACACAGAACAATGCCCTAGCTAACGCTTTCCCTATTGAATCGGCAGCAGCAGCAGCACTGTCCCTCCTCTCACTGTGAATGCAGCTTCCGAATAAATCTAAAATGGATGCAGTCCTGGAGGTGGGAGGGTCTGGGAGGGAGGGTTTGCTGCTGATTGGCTGAAGTGTGTCTGCTGACTGTGAGGTACAGGGTCAAAGTTTACTCAATGATGATGTATAGGGGCGGACCGAACATCGCATATGTTCGCCCGCCGCAGCGAACACGCTATGTTCGCTAGGAACTATTCGCCGGCGAATAGTTCGGGACATCACTAGTAACTAGAGTTGAGCGAACACCTGGATGTTCGGGTTCGAGAAGTTCGGCCGAACTTCCCGGAAATGTTTGGGTTCGGGATCCAAACTTTTCGGCACTAAAAAGGCTGTAAAATAGCCCAGGAAAGGGCTAGAGGGCTGCAAAAGGCAGCAAAATGTAGTTAAATCCCCTGCAAACAAATGTGGATAGGGAAATTAATAGAAATAAAAATAAAATAAATAAAAATTAACCAATATCAATTGGAGAGAAGTCCCATAGCAGAGAATCTGGCTTCATGTCAGCAGAGAATCAGTCTTCACGTCACCCAACACTGGAACAGTCCATTGCCAGATATTTAGGCCCCGGCACCCAGGCAGAGGAGAGAGGTCCCATAACAGAGATTCAGGCTTCATGTCAGCGACTCAGCAGAGAATCAGTCTTCATGTCATAGCAGAGAATCATGCTTCACGTCACCCAACACTAGAACAGTCCATTGTCAGATATTTAGGCCCCGGCACCCAGGCAGAGGAGAAAGGTCCCATAACAGAGATTCAGGCTTCATGTCAGCAGAGAATCAGTCTTCATGTCGTAGCAGAGAATCATGCTTCACGTCACCCACCACTGGAACAGTCCATTGTCATATATTTAGGCCCCGGAACCCAGGCAGAGGAGAGAGGTCCCATAACAAAGATTCAGGCTTCATGTCAGCAGAGAATCAGTCTTCATGTCATAGCAGAGAATCATGCTTCACGTCACCCAACATTGGAACAGTCCATTGTCCTATAATTTAGGCCCCGGCACCCAGACAGAGGAGAGAGGTCCCATAACAGAGATTCAGGCTTCATGTCAGCGACTCAGCAGAGAATCAGTCTTCATGTCATAGCAGAGAATCATGCTTCACGTCACCCATCACTGGAAAAGGCCACTGTCAGATATTTTTAAGCCCCGGCACCCAGACAGAGGAGAGGTTTATTCAACTTTGGGTTGCCCCGCAATATAATGATAAACTGAAAATAAAAATAGGATTGAATGAGGAAGTGCCCTGGAGTCCAATAATATATGGTTAAGGGGAGGTAGTTAATGTCTAATCTGCACAAGTGATGGACAGGTCCTGTGGGATCCATGCCTGGTTCATTTTTATGAACGTCAGATTGTCCACATTGGCTGTAGACAGGCGGCTGCGTTTGTCTGTAATGACGCCCCCTGCCGTGCTGAATATACGTTTAGACAAAACGCTGGCCGCCGGGCAGGCCAGCACCTCCAAGGCATAAAAGGCTAGCTCTGGCCACGTGGACAATTTAGAGACCCAGAAGTTGAATGGGGCCGAACCATCAGTCAGTACGTGGAGGGGTGCGCAGTGCACATTTGATTTTATCGGATACTTGGTTGTGCAGGGAAGGCACGGCTCTCTTGGAGAAGTAGTGATGGCTGGGAACAACATACTGTGGGACAGCAAGCGACATGAGCTGTTTGAAACTGTCTGTGTCCACCAGCCTAAATGACAGCATTTCATAGGCCAATAGTTTAGAAATGCTGGCATTCAGGGCCAGGGATCGAGGGTGGCTAGGTGGGAATTTACGCTTTCTCTGAAATGTTTGTGAGATGGAGAGCTGAACGCTGCCGTGTGACATGGTTGAGATGCTTGGTGACGGAGGTGGTGGTGTTGGTGGTACATCCCCTGTTTGCTGGGCGGCAGGTGCCAACGTTCCTCCAGAGGCGGAGGAAGAGGCAGAGGCGGCAGCAGCAGAAGAGGCCGAGGCAGGCGGCAGCAGCAGAAGAGGTAGCAGTGGGAGCCTGAGTGAGTTCCTTGTTTTTAAGGTGTTTACTCCACTGCAGTTCATGCTTTGCATGCAGGTGCCTGGTCATGCAGGTTGTGCTAAGGTTCAGAACGTTAATGCCTCGCTTCAGGCTCTGATGGCACAGTGTGCAAACCACTCGGGTCTTGTCGTCAGCACATTGTTTGAAGAAGTGCCATGCCAGGAAACTCCTTGAAGCTGCCTTTGGGGTGCTCGGTCCCAGTTGGCGGCGGTCAGTAGCAGACGGAGTCTCTTGGCGGCGGGTGTTCTGCTTTTGCCCACTGCTCCCTCTTTTGCTACGCTGTTGGCTCGGTCTCACCACTGCCTCTTCCTCCGAACTGTGAAAGTCAGTGGCACGACCTTCATTCCATGTGGGGTCTAGGACCTCATCATCCCCTGCATCGTCTTCCACCCAGTCTTGATCCCTGACCTCCTGTTCAGTCTGCACACTGCAGAAAGACGCAGCAGTTGGCACCTGTGTTTCGTCATCATCAGAGACGTGCTGAGGTGGTATTCCCATGTCCTAATCATCAGGAAACATAAGTGGTTGTGCGTCAGTGCATTCTATGTCTTCCACCGCTGGGGAAGGGCTAGGTGGATGCCCTTGGGAAACCCTGCCAGCAGAGTCTTCAAACAGCATAAGAGACTGCTGCATAACTTGAGGCTCAGACATTTTCCCTGATATGCATGGGGGTGATGTGACAGACTGATGGGCTTGGTTTTCAGGCGCCACCTGTGCGCTTTCTGCAGAAGACTGGGTGGGAGATAATTGTGAACGTGCTGGATCCACTGTCGGCCACCCAATTGACTAATGCCTGTACCTGCTCAGGCCTTACCATCCTTAGAATGGCATTGGGCCCCACCAAATATCGCTGTAAAT
Source organism: Bufo gargarizans (assembly GCF_014858855.1). Classification (NCBI taxonomy): domain Eukaryota; kingdom Metazoa; phylum Chordata; class Amphibia; order Anura; family Bufonidae; genus Bufo; species Bufo gargarizans. The sequence goes on along the minus strand of NC_058080.1, from coordinate 22,710,846 downwards.
TCTGGCGGCTACTGGGACCTGAGATAGTTGGTACACTAGGACGTGTGGCTGTGGCAGAACGGCCACGTCCTCTCCCAGCACCAGAGGGTCCACTAACACCACCACGACCATGTCCGCGTCCCTTACTAGATGTTTTCCTCATTGTTACCGTTCACCACAATAACAAAAATATTATTTGGCCCAATGTATTGAATTCAAATTCAGGCCTTTTTTTACAGACACCTAACACTATCTGGCTATCTATTTAGGTACCGTATTACACTAATACAGGCACAGCAGTAACGACAGATTTAGCTGAATATAAATTGTAGGCCTAGTATTTAGGCGCTGGATGACAGGTATACGTTTACGGACAGAATTAGACTTGGAAATGCACGGTAGCGTGTGAAGTTATTGTGGATGACCCTATCAGCGCCTTGAATCTAATATTCCCTTTTATGGATAGATTTAAAGTAGGCCTGATACAGCAGAAACCACTAATTTAGGGAATTGCTAAGTTCGGAATTGTATTTCAGCCCAGAACAAAAACTGTGCTTTGACGGACCAAAATAACTTGACCAGCTACAGCAATAACCACAGATTTAGCTGAATATAAATTTGAGGCCTATTATTTAGGCGCTGGGTGACAGGTATACGTTTACAGACAGAATTAGACTTGGATATGCACAGTAGCTTGTGTGTGAAGTTATTGAGAATGACCCTATGTGCACCTTGAATCTAATATACCCTTTTATGGATAGATTTAAAGTAGGCCTGATACAGCAGAAACAAGTGATTTAGGGAATTGCTAAGTTGGGAATTGTATTTCAACCCAGAACAAAAATATATCCTTTGCCAGACAGCAGACAGTATTACAATTGGCTGGCCACAGCTGAAACACCAGATTTAGGGTACTGCTATTTTGGCAATTGCATTTCACCCCTCAATAAAATAGCAAGCACAGCCAAGCCCCTGATGTAGGATATAGCAAAAAAATAACCACACTATTGATTGTTAAATGGACTTGGTGGCAGCTTGCCCCTGATGTAGGATATAGCAAAAAAATAACCACACTATTGATGGTTAAATGGACTTGGTGACAGCTTGTGCTGGCGCACCACAAGACACAAAATGGCCGCCGATCACCCCAGAAAAAAGTGACTGAAAAACGCTCTGGGCAGCCTAAAAACAGTGAGCAATTGAATAGCAGCAGTTTAATGATCCACAGCTGTAGATCGATCACTGACTTAAGTCTTTTGGAGGAGTTAATCTGCCTAATCTCGCCCTAACGTCGCAGCTGCAACCTCTAACTACACTGATCAGAGCAGAGTGACGGGCGGCGCTATGTGACTCCAGCTTAAATAAAGGCTGGGTCACCTGGTGCTCTGGCCAATCACAGCCATGCCAATAGTAGGCATGGCTGTGATGGCCTCTTGGGGCAAGTAGTATGACGCTTGTTGATTGGCTGCTTTGCAGCCTTTTTAAAAAGCGCCAAGAAAACGACAAACACCGAACCCGGACTTTTACAAAAATGTTCGAGTCCGTGTCACGGACACCCCAAAATTCGGTAAGAAACCCGAACTATACAGATCGGGTTCGCTCATCCCTACTAGTAACCAATCCAAGTTCCTGCCACAGAGATATAAAGCAGGACGCCAAATACAATAGTATCACAGTGCCAAAACTGTGCCTCCTATTGATACTTTTAAATATCTCCTCATTAAGAAGATATACGTATTAAAACAGAAAAGAATAGCAGTTAAGTTTTAAGTCTACTAGCAGGTGGAAAAAAAGCAATGTAAATAAATAAATAAAAATCTCTTTTTCAGCACATTTTACCAAAGGAAAACACTGCCTAATAATTATGCACACCTTGATATAGGGTCTTGATCTCCTTAGGCCACACCCTCCCTCATTACACAAATACATATCACCTGATATGCTTCAATCCAATAAGTATCCGAGTTTATGCAGCTTGAAGTTGGAAAATGTGCAAAAAATAATGATACAGTATGGTCAAAATACTCACTTGCCTAATATATGCGCATACATCCATCTATGGGTAAATATATGATAAAGCTATGGTTTTACACATGATTAATAAATGGTGTTTTAAAAAACACACTGTGCCATTGGATTTGTTATGCTTTGATTGAAAAAAAACATCCCAAACCTTTTCCTAATAGGGGATTGTTGCCTGCTGGTGTCTATACACACAATGGTAATGGAAAAAGCAGACGCTTGTTTTGAAAAAGCACCTAAAAATGATGCTTTAATGGATGCAGATGCCTACCGGTATTTATTCACACACACAGTAGTACTGGTAAAAGCATTGGATGGTTCTGAACAAAAAAGGTCCAAAAATATTGCACTTTTAGTGTCTGTAGAAAAATTGCAGCAGGTTTTGAGATAAAAACAGGTACAAATGGATGTGTGTTTGGGGATGAACAACAATTATACTGTTGCTTTTATACGTTAAAATACACTTACAAACTAGAAAAATTGCCACAGATTTTTGGGAAAATAATACAGGTACAATTAGATATCCCCTGGATGTGACAAAAACATATGCTATAGTATAGTGCTATAGTATTAAATATGTTTAATACACACACAAAGTAAGAAAATTGACACTTAAAAAAAAAGAAAAGGATGCAATTGTGCAATATATGTCATGTGGAATAGTGTACTGTTTCTTTAAAAATCTACCTAGTAACTCAATCTACCTAACTAAATATATTTTCATCACAGTCTCTCACTTTCCCTCCAAGACTCCAAAATGTCTGTTTTGTGTGTCTAATTGATGGGTCTGTCCTATCACATTAATTGCTGATCTCAAAATGACATCTGTGTTCTAGAGCTAACACAGTTCCTGATAGACCAGCCAATATCCTCCCTCCTGGTTGGCTATCAGACTCACTACAAGGCATTTTGGCCAAGTTGTCTGACCAAGGTCATGTGATTCTTCATCTTCCTTCACTAGTGTGGTTCACCATCCCTACTTTCTAAATTACCTTTCTCTCTGAAATTTCTCTGTAATTCTTCTTTAAATGTAACAGTTCAAAGAAGTATCAGATTACTTGTCTGAAATCTGTGGAGAGGGCAGATGAGTGAACAGAAGAGACGTACAAAAGCCACAAAGACTGTGCCAGCTAAATAAGCATTTTCTTTTTAAGCCAAAATACTTTATTCACCTCCATACAGGTCAGGATTTCTCCATGATCCTGAGACTGCTTCTGAGTGACAGAGTGAAAGGTTAGGTACACTACCATTTAAGCTTTAGCTTTAGTATCAGATTACTTGTCTGAAGTCTGTGGAGAGGGCAGATGAGTCAACAAAAGAGACGTACAAAAGCCACAAAGACTGTGACAGCTAAATAAGCATTTTCTTTTTAAGCCAAAATACTTTATTCACCTCCATACAGGTCAGGATTTCTCCATGATCCTGAGACTGCTTCTGAGTGACAGAGTGAAAGGTTAGGTACACTACCATTTAAGCTTTAGCTGAGATATATTGAGAGAACATACAATTGGATACAATGGTTTGGTCTTCCTTGTAAAGTTACTATTTATTTTCCCTCTAGATGCCACAATCTCGCTGCAATGAAAGATGTCCTCTTGGGTCCAGAAAAGCTCCTAATGGAAGTTATCACACCTGCTGTTATGGCTGTGTCTCTTGTTCTGAAGGAGAAATGTCCAATATAACAGGTGGGGAAAAAGTCATTTCCTATTTCTTCCCAGATTCGAGATCTAAAATTCTTTCGCAAACATGACAAACAGAAAAAAAAAAAAAACTGTAGGAGGGAGAAGAAAGGGATGGAAGGGAAGAAGAGAGGAAACAACTAGAAGAAATCATTGTTTTCATGGTGGCTGTAGCAAATTGTGCCACCCAATGGGAGGACCACAATTGAAAATATGTCCATATGTTGACAGTTCAAGGTGGAAAACACAGAAAAAAGCCACCTAGAATATCCAATCAGACTAGTCCACTACATGTAAAGAAGGGGAAATCTCTTTCAAGTTGTAGAAGCACTGGATACCACAGCATCTGGAAAAGCAGTGCAGTCATATAGGGACAGTTCACCTGAGGTTTAGAGTGAAGTAGGTGGAAGCCGTGAGAACGTGCAGACCAGAATCCCCTTGAGGGTTCGATGTAGCAAAAAGAAGAGTTTGCACATGAAGGAAACACTCACTCAAAAAAATTGAGAGTGTTAAGTGTCTATTAGTGTTGAGCCCAAATATTCGAATAGTGAATTTTAATTGTGAATATCGCCACTTTAAGAATTTGCGTATATTTAGAATATAGTGCTATATATAATAGTGCTATATATTCGCATTCGTGAATAGTGCTGAATATTCTAATCATGAATTTATCGCTAATATATAACATTGCCAAATTTTCACAATCAAGTAAACAATGACTGGAGATCACAAATTCTCGAATTTGTGAATTAATGTCGTTGGCCAAAATTTCTCGAAATGTGGCAAATTTGAATATTGCCTATGCCGCTTCATCACTAGTGTGATGAGTGTATAAGAGGTCCATATCATCTAAACAATGTTCTAGCAGCTGTAAAGTGGAAATGGTTCTGCATCCATGATTTGACAAGGACAGGCAGAATTTATATGAAACATCTCCAGATTTTTAAAAATTGTTTTATGTTAGATTCATTTTGAAAAGAAGTCTTTACCCAGTCCATTCACAGAAGGAAAGATAGCTTCAGCAAAAGAAGGTGGGGCGACTAAGACAGTTCTCCAATCACTCTTGTGGACAGAAGTGGATATACTAAACATGAGTCTTTTTTGTATTCAGGAGAAAGGGATGCTGGTGTCTGGTAACTGTCTAAAAAGAGCCCAGCTAGGGGTTAAGGGTATGTATGTATCAAAGGGGTTGTCTCACTTCAGCACATAGGATTTATTATGTATTGTTATTATCCTTATTGCTTCCTTTGCTGGCTAGATTCATTTTTCCATCACATTAGACACTGCTTGTTTCAATAGTTACGACCAACCTACAATCCATCAGTGGTGGTGGTGCTTGCACACTGTAGGAAAAAGCACCAGCTTATTTGAGTGAGGGAGCACACATAGGCTAGTGATTTTTCCTATAGTGTGGAAGCACGGCCACCACTGATGGATTGCAGGGTGGTTGTGACCATGGAATGAGCAGTGTATAATGTAATGGAAAAATGAATCCAGCTAGGGAAGGAAGCAATCTGGATAATAACAATACATTAGGGAATCTGTTGTATTAACTTCCTCTACATAATACATTCTATTTGCTGAAGTGACACAACCCCTTTAAGTATTATGTGTATGAGTGAAAATTAAGACACTGGACAGGTTCACAAGCGTTGGTACGTCAGCTACATCTGCCCCACACATAGAAACTGTTGAATATGTTGATGTGGTTAATATGTGATATTGTATGGTATGCTGTTTAAAACTGCACTGACGTGCACCCAGTATTTGGGAATCCCATGTCATGTACAGTAGGGATTGGAAAACTGTTGTCTAAGAGGTGTTTTTATTGCAGTGTTAGGGCTTGTTCACACGACCGTGGTTTCGGTCCGCATCCGAGCTGCATTTTTTTGCAGACCAATTCACTTCAAAGGGGCCGCATCCGTTGCTGTCCAATGTGCTGTCCACGTCCGTTGCTCTGTTCCGTGGCTCTGCAAAAAATATGAGGCGTGTCCTATTCTTGTCCGTTTTGCAGACAAGAATAGTAATTTCTATAATGGGCCTCCTGTTCCATTTTGCAAATTGCAGAAGGCACACAGGCGGCATCCGTGTTTTGCGGACCCGCAATTTGCCCTTAGCCCTTTGTTGTTGACACAAGGAAAGACATTTCAGGGTGCCATCCAGCAAGAGATTCTGTCAGTCAGTTGGGGTCATTGTTTGGGTCCCTTAGTGACTTGATGGTAGACATTGTGGTGCTAGTAGCAATAGCATCCATACAGTGGGTGAGGCGTGTGTTTAGAACCTCTGACTAAAGTGTAGTAAATGCTTGAGAGACAATGAGACCTTCTTGTTCTTGGCACTGAGGAACCTGCTGGTGGGCTGAAAGAGAGAGAGGCTAGCAGAGGGACAGATGTCTGATGATGATTGGACCCCATTGAATAACCATGTGAGAATGCTAAGGGAGAGAGAGTTTTGTGTGAGAGCCAGTGGCTATCATCTGGACTATCATTCAAACCCCACCAATTGTATTAGGAATGGATCCCATGGCCTGGTCAAAGATAAGTAGAGAATCAGACTGTGACAGTGGTAGTGCTTTGACTAAAGGGTGAAAAGATCTAAGGTTGAGCAAATTGATTTATAATGAACCATATTTGTTCCAAAGTTCAGCACAAAACAAATCTGAAGATTTTATATTTAGTTCAGACAAATCCATGTTGGTGGGCAAAAGCACAAGAGTGAAGAAGAAGGATGTTCACAAGACACTGGGAGGAAGTGAGGGGTGTGGCTTGTCCTGATTGGCTGACAGCCTGGATGAGCCAATCAGGAGGGGCCTGTAATGAGTAGATCTTCATTCTGCATTGTCCTTGAGACCTGGAAGGATGATGTGCTGTGGCTCTGCAGACTGATACACTGTGATAGGAACAATACAAGAAGATTATAGGGAGAGACTATGAGACATATTTGGGAATGTAGGTTATATTAATTAGTTTAATCAGAGAAAGAGAGTGAGGGAGTGAGAACTGATCATTATCAGGTACTGTCCGCTCAGCTTCTGGCAGCTATGGTAGTTCTACATTATAGATTCCTACAAAACCAGACATGTTTTATTTTAAAAGTTTCTTTCTACACTTCCATACAAATTGCATTCTTGCAAGCACTGAGGTACTGCCCCCTTGCTTTCTAGAAACCAGTTCCTATTTACCATTTGTAATTGGGCAATTGTCCAAAAAGACCCATGCCTCATCTTCTCACAGTCAGAATGTGTGGAGTAGTAGCACCACCCATCCGGTCAGTAGTCGTAGTAGGAGTGGTAGTAGAAGTGGCACTTATAGCCACTGCAGTAACAGCATGAGCAGTGGCAGCAACAATAGCTCTTGGGGCAAATACGGATGTAGCATGGTTAACACACATGGTTTATGAGACATGTTATCTAAACTAAATGCCACTAAATGCGTTAAGCAATTGCTTTTGTTTCAAGAAAACGCGATGAGTTAAGAAATTTGAGTTAAGAGTTTGTGCGCTAACCCTGCTACATCTGTACAAAGCAGGATAAACAACAATCACAGAAAACAAATAACACAATAGATGCAAGCATTATATATAGACTAAGCCCTCATTAGAATATAATAAAATCTGAGACTCTTAGCCAATATATTTTGATCAAAACACATCTGTGCCCACCTACCCCCGCCAAGGTGGTCTCAGTCAGGCAGGTAGGTCAGGACTTCTCCAAGTCCTCCTCCATGTACAACCTCCTGTCCCCAACAGTAGCAGGGCACAGCATTACTCCCACTCCCCCTCCCTCCAATCTTAAGTATGAAGCGCTGGCATGCATGAAGTTATAATTGTTAGTTGATTCAGTCAATCGCAAAATGCAGAAAATGAGCTATTCCAATGAGTTATTTTGACTGGGATTCTGAATAACCCAGGTGAGCTCCTGATAGTTAAGTTCACTGTCTGAGACTAGATAGGTATCACATCTATCAACTTCTGGGTGCTCATATAAGTGCAGGCTTTGTGATCAGTTACAAATATAGAAACTGCCTCCTATATGTAATTTAGATGTCCGGCTGTAGGAAAGTGCATAGTAATAATAATATATAGTAATAATAATAATGTAAATTGTACATTTCCCCTCAGACAGCGAATTCTGCCATATATGTCCTGAAGATGAATGGCCAGATCCAGGAAGAACAAGATGTATTCCTAGATTATATGAGTTTCTCTCATATGAAGACAATGTGGCTTTGTTCTTCTCTATAACAGTAGTTATCTGCTGTGCTATAACCTGCTATGTCATAAGAAATTTCCTCACATATTGGGACACTCCTCTTGTGAAGGCTAATAACCGGACTTTGAGCTTCATCCTCCTGGTCACCATCTTATTATCCTTCCTTTGTGTGTTCTTGTTCATTGGTTGTCCACTGGATATAACCTGTAAGCTTAGACAAGTGTCCTTTGGATTTTGCTTTTCTGTTGCAGTCTCTTCTGTTTTGTCCAAGACAATTATGGTCTGTATTGCATTCAAAGCCACAAAACCAGGCAGTTCTTGGAGGAAGTTGATGGAAGTCAGACTGTCTTATTATATAGTTGCGGTATGTTCATCTATTCAAGTCCTAATCTGTTTTATTTGGTTGGTCAGTTTTCCTCCATATCAAGACTTTGACCATCACTCTTATCTTGGGAAGATCATTGTTCAGTGTAATGAAGGCTCAGATATCTGTTTCTACTCCATGTTGGGTTATATTGGCTTCCTCGCAGGCGCCAGTTTTGTTCTGGCTTTCATGGTGAGGACATTACCGGACAGTTTTAATGAGGCCAAGTACATCACCTTCAGCATGCTGGTGTTCTGCAGCGTGTGGATCGCCATGATCCCGGCTTATCTAAGCACCAAAGGAAAATACATGGTGGCTGTGGAGATATTTGCTATACTGGCCTCAAGTGCTGGAATATTAAGCTGTATATTTTTTCCCAAATGCTATATCCTAATGAAGAAACCTGAACTTAACTCCAGAAAACAATTAGCAAAACAATAGAATGTACGGCTCAAAATATGTCCAGGATCATTGGTTTGTAATGGAGAATATTGTGCTCCCGTTTTGTGTCAATACTAAGTTATTTCGCCATTTTCCATAATTATATTTAATCTACCTGTAATAAAAATGTAAACCCGGTGCACCTTAATAGTGTTGTGTGATATTTTGGACTTAAATGTATTATAGATGGATTTTACTAGGGGTGTATGCTTGGAATGCTTCTGTGATGCTTTGGCTCCTGCCCCTATATAATAATAGTCAAGGATGGTTTGATGCTTGACCATGCTGGAGATGGACCTGTATAAAGAGAATCTGTCAGTGAAAATGAGAACCAAACCACATACAAAATCTGGTAGGGCTGCCATAATTCAGAGAGGTTTTAATCAAAATTATAATTGTCTTAAAGGGGTTCTTCTCAAGGCAGTTCATCAATATATAAACAGTAGGGGTCCAATTCTTAGTGCCCCACTGATCCACTTTTTGAATAGGTTGTTGTTGTTTGAAGGTCACGTTCATTGGTCACATGGCCTAGGCGCAGTTCAATCCCATTCAAATGAATGAGACTGGGCTGAAAAACCAAGCACAGCCACTTTACAATTTATGGCAGCTGTGCTTGGTAAGATGTGAGGAGACAACAGTGCTCAGCTGAGCTCCAAGGAACGCAGCAACCTGTCCAAACAGCTGATCGGTGGGGATGCACTATGCCCCATGGCCCATAGACACAGTGGTCGGGAGGGGACCGCAATGACTTCTATGGGAGAGTTTTCTAGGCATGCTCCGTGACCTGTGCAGAGGTCATTGTACAAGGAAAGGATAGATAAGCTTTGGCCACCATCTATTGTGAATGGTGGATCCTATCTTATCTGTCATTCTAATCCTGCCTGTAATGATATTAGTGTTGAGCGCGAATATTCGATTCTCGAATTTTTTTCTCGAATATCGCAACTTCGAGATTTCGCGAATATTTCGAATATGGTTCTATATATTCGCGAAATCGAATATTCGTAATTTTTTTTTATTTTTTTTTTCTCATCTGAAAATATATTGCTCTTTGCTTCTTGCTTCTTGCTTGTGGGTCAATGAGTCCTTGGCCCACAAGCAACTGAATAGAAGCTGGAAAGATGGATCAAATATGACGAATATTCGAAATTAAGAATATATTGCTGTATATTCGTTTTTAGAATATTCGTCCTATTCTATTCTAAACCAATAATCTCGGTTATAATATTCGAGCTCACGAATATTCTAACAGAAAAATCGTAATGCCTAAGGCTACTTTCACACTAGCGTTCGATCGGATCCGATCATAATAATGCAGACGGTGGCTCCGTTCAGAACGGATCCGTCTGCATTAGGCTACTTTCACACTAGCGTTCGGGTGTCCGCTCGTGAGCTCCGTTTGAAGGGGCTCACGAGCGGACCCGAACGCAGCCGTCCAGCCCTGATGCAGTCTGAATGGAGCGGATCCGCTCAGACTGCATCAGTCTGGTGGCGTTCAGCCTCCGCTCCGCTCGCCTCCGCACGGACAGGCGGACAGCTGAACGCTGCTTGCAGCGTTCGGGTGTCCGCCTGGCCGTGCGGAGGCGTGCGGATCCGTCCAGACTTACAATGTAAGGCTACTTTCACACTAGCGTTTGATCGGATCCGTCTGCATTATTTTTAGCATATAACAGCTAAGTGTGAAAATAGCCTCGTACGGATCCGTCCAGACTTTCAATGTAAAGTCAATGGGGGACGGATCCGCCTGAAGATTGAGCCATATTGTGGCATCTTCAAACGGATCCGTCCCCATTGACTTACATTGTAAGTCTGGGCGGATCCGCACGGATCCGCACGCCTCCGCACGGCCAGGCGGACACCCGAACGCTGCAAGCAGCGTTTAGCTGTCCGCCTGTCCGTGCGGAGGCGAGCGGAGCGGAGGCTGAACGCCGCCAGACTGATGCAGTCTGAGCGGATCCGCTCCATTCAGACTGCATCAGGGCTGGACGGCTGCGTTCGGGTCCGCTCGTGAGCTCCTTCAAACGGAGCTCACGAGCGGACAGCCGAACGCTAGTGTGAAAGTAGCCTAAGTCAATGGGGACGGATCCGTTTGAAGATGCCACAATATGGCTCAATCTTCAGGCGGATCCGTCCCCCATTGACTTTACATTGAAAGTCTGGACGGATCCGTCCGAGGCTATTTTCACACTTAGCTGTTATATGCTAAAAATAATGCAGACGGATCCGTTCTGAACGGAGCCTCCGTCTGCATTAATATGATCGGATCCGTTCAGAACGGATCCGATCGAACGCTAGTGTGAAATTGGCAAAAAAAAGCTGTGTGAAATTAGCCTGAGCGGATCCGTCCAGACTTTTACATTGAAAGTCAATGGGGGACGGATCCGTTTGAAGATTGAGCCATATTGTGGCATCTTCAATGGATCCGTCCCCATTGACTATGGCTACTTTCACACTAGCGTTCGTCGGTCCGCTCGTGAGCTCCGTTTGAAGGAGCTCACGAGCGGACCCGAACGCAGCCGTCCAGCCCTGATGCAGTCTGAATGGAGCGGATCCGCTCAGACTGCATCAGTCTGGCGGCGTTCAGCCTCCGCTCCGCCCGCCTCCGCACGGCCAGGCGGACAGCTGAACGCTGCTTGCAGCGTTCAGCTGTCCGTCTGGCCGTGCGGAGGCGTGCGGATCCGTCCAGACTTACAATGTAAGTCAATGGGAACGGATCCGCTTGAAGATGACACCATATGGCTCAATCTTCAAGCGGATCCGTCCCCCATTGACTTTACATTGAAAGTCTGAACGGATCCGCTCAGGCTACTTGCGCACTTGCGCACTTGCAAAATTTTTCTAAGTTATTAATGCAGACGGATCCGTACTGAACGGAGCCTCCGTCTGCATTAATATGATCGGATCCGTTCAGAACGGATCCGATCAAGCGCAAGTGTGAAAGTAGCCTTACATTGTAAGTCTGAACGGATTCGCTCGCCTCCGCACGGCCAGGCGGACACCCGAACGCTGCAAGCAGCGTTCAGGTGTCCGCCTGCTGAGCGGAGCGGAGGCTGAACGCCGACAGACTGATGCAGTCTGAGCGGATCCGCATCCATTCAGACTGCATCAGGGCTGGACGGAAGCGTTCGGGTCCGCTCGTGAGCCCCTTCAAATGGAGCTCACGAGCGGACAGCCGAACGCTAGTGTGAAACTAGCCTAATACGTGTGCCCAACCGCATGACATCACTAGTACGTCACCTGAGGTGACACCTTATGTAGATCGCGACTATAAATTGTTTTCACTGGACTCTCCACTCACAGACAGTCCAAACACTCAAGAACAATGTGCTCCGCAAAGATCCTGAGACATCGCTTTGTAAAAGCAGAGGATGAAATAATCGTAGCCGTAAGTAATATTACAGTACTTTCGCATGCATGTCAGAACGATTATTATAAGTTAATCGAGTCTAGCGAAAAATGATTTTTTTTAAGGTAAAAATAGATAATACAGATTTCTGCACTGTACTAAGTATTCTTGTTACTTTACAGCACTATGTTTGTAGCCTGTATGTATGGACAACAGATACATTTATATCACATTCACAGCACATAGCACGTCCATTTTCATGTCACTCAATACACACTATATATACGGTACCATACACTATATACCAAACACACAATATATATATATAGATTCTATTTAATGTACATGAGCTTTCTTTGTCTAACCGTATTTGCTGTTTCATTTAGCGTTACCCAGGGTGCACCACGGTGATGCAAACCAGCTGTACACCCCGTACCGTACCGTCACTAGACAAGTACATTGCAGCTTAGCCGGCCAATATCAGATTGCTCCCTCAGACCCCACACACATAGAATCGCATTACAATCCGATCTTATAACGTTAACATTCAATCTAATATTTCCCCTTTAAAGACGTAACTACTTTTTGCAGGTTTGTTGAGGACATATGTTTTAAAATTTTGAATGTAAAAAATTGGAATTATATTCTTGCATCTTTATATTGCAGCGTTTGTTGGTGAGGGGATATGCCCTAACCAAGAAGAGGGTGGAGAAGCGCGCCATTCTAAGGTCTCTCCGTGCCGAGTTATATATGAAGTTTTCCTTGTGGCATAAATACATGGAACTGCAGTAGAAGTGGTGTGATATAAAGAGGTTTAGGCCCAAACTTGTAAAGGAGATGAGTGAACGATTATACCCAGGTACAATATTTACATTACTTTTGTATCTCTCTTTACAACACTATGTAATGTATATATTCAGTTATGCTGCTAATCTGTACAGATGTAGTTGGGATAACACACAACCTCTTAACTCATTGCGTTATCTAGAAACAAAAGCCATTGTTACAAAATAGTGTAACGCATTTAAGTGCATTTTGTTTAAATAACACGTCTCCTAAAGGATCTGTGTTAAATCTACTACATCCGTATTTCATGCCTTTAAAAATGATTACTTAATACCCGGTGTGATACGTACAAAATAATCTGCTTACATCATACATCTCTACCTCGCTGAGATTGTATATATATAGTTATACACACAGTGCGGTACAGATGTATGATCTCACCAGATGATTTCATACGTTTCACAGACACACACACACACACACATATATATATATATATATATATATATATAGATATATATGTCTTTATGTTTATATATACATAAAATGCAAGCATCATTCATTATTTATTTGAAAGGCCCCGTCCATTTCATACATCCCCCACGTAATTTGCATGGGATTATAGATTATATATATATATATATATATATATATGCAGTCCTGATCAAAAGTTTAAGACCACTTGAAAGCAGGACTATGTTTAATGCCACATCCCCTACTTTTATGCCCCTCTCCCATGCAAGGCAAACACATACAGAAAATTATCCATTGTTTAATCAGACTGGTTACATGCCACACATCCACTCCCCTCAGTCTGCGAAGTAATTTAATCATCAACAATCCATTTGAGACATCCATTGTAGTCATTGTGCTTCTACCACACAACCAGACGAATGCTAAGCAGGTTACATACTAATTAGGTAATTAAACCTAACATTGTAAATCCATTCAACAGTACATTTTAGTTGAAACGCAGTCTGCTACAACCACTAATGAAATGCAAGCTTAAGGTAGATCTTTATCTTTCAGTCCTAAAATGATGATTTTAAATGAACGACTGCTTTTTAACACTGAATATACCAATGATAAATTTTGCTTAAATAGCATATTAAAATTAGATAAACATAGCATATTAAAAATAGCATATTAAAATTAGATAAACCTCTTATCTAATTTCCGAACATTTGCATGTTTTGATTAAAAGTCAATAACCCAGCCGCAATACCGTAAAGGACACCTTCCTAATAAATACAGTGTTACCTCATCCTACCTTGTAAATTTGGCTAGTTTAACACATCTGGAACACTGGTTTTAAAATGTTAGATAACGCCAAAAAGAGTCAAATACACTTTGTGGTTTATCATAATCCCATGCAGATCCCTCCATACAGTATATGAATTTCTGGATCTTTAACTTTGTTGTGATTTATGATTTCATTGTCAAAATTTGTAATATTCTGTGATTACAGGTGTTCCTGTTCCTACTATAAAGAAGAGGGGACCGAGAAGACAGAAAAAAAATCAGCTAAATGTGGTGGTGATGGAGGTCTCAACAACGGATGAGGAGGAGTCACAAGAGCAGTCAGGACCCTCAGAAGATGTAGCGGCCCCTCCACCACCTGATGACAATATGATGGCTCCTATGAAAGCTCATGAGCCAGGACCCTCCCATGAGCTTCAGGATGAGGTGACTGACACACCTGATGTGGGAGAAGAGGTGGAGGTGGAAGACGCTGGACCCTCCCAGCCTCCACAAGAAACCCCCACCACTCCAGAGGATGTTGTAACCAACCCCCGCCAAGAGGGTAAATATGTGCACATAGAAATATAATTCTATATCGATACCATGTAATCTGAATTGCAAGTAATATAATTTTATTTTCTAATCCTAACAGTACTGCTGTTTTTGAAAAAAAAAATGGAACAAAATCAGCGGGAACAGAATGCCGGCATGCGCCAAATGCAGAGGCTGATAGCCAAGTTTAAGAAACAGCACCTTAAACAAAAGAGGGATATGTTAATGCTTTATAATAAAGTTAAAAAGTTGCCATAGAGACATGTTTGTTATTTTGTTAATAAATATTTATTTTGTTCTGTTCTAATGTCTGACTGCATTCTTTCATATTGTTCTGTGTTAGCATAATTTCTGTCTGTCCTGATCATTTTGAGTTTAGTGTAGAGTAGACCGTACCCTCCACTGTTACCTTAACCTGCTACTGCTGCTGCTGTCTGTCCTGATCTGTATGACTCTGCACTAAGACTTAAGGGCCTTCCTGCAACCTGACAAATTAAAATCTATATATATATATATATATATATATATATATATATGAAAAGGGATGTATATGTATGTATGTTCCGCAAAAACTCAAAAACACAACCATCAAATTCAATAAAATTTGGTATAAACATCCCTTGCTACCTGGAAAGAAATAATGCGGGGGTCTCAGCTCTCTAGGACGTACCGTTCCCGAGATATTCCTAAAATATCACCTGCATTAGCAAATACAAGCCTGCCTCCAGCCTTTAACTTAAATCCTAACTGCCAACTGACGGACGCTATGAAGTTCACAGTTAAAGGGCCGGTCACCGTGAAATTTACTGATAAAGGGTCGACCATTGCTAAAGTCACTGTTATTTAATATATATTTCCAATAAATAAATACCCGAGCAACGCAGGGTGCACAGCTAGTTTATGTATTAAATAACAATATCAAGCATACGAAAGCAAATGATTAAACATAATAAAATATTTATTTATAAATTAGAAAGTAGGTAAAATATAAAATACAAAAAAATTAAGGCAAACTTTGTAGTTCTTGCTGTATCTCCAGGAGCTCTTCATTATGCATCTTCCTCTGCTCCTCGAGCTTCTTGTAAGCATCATCCAGCTGACGCTGATGCCTGTGTAACCGAGCCTGAAGTAGGCCTATTTTTTTTTTTTCTGCTTTTATAGCCAGCATTGACTTGGCTTCTGATTTCCGCTGCTCAAGGAGACGCCTTTTAAGTTTTCTAATAACTGTTAGGATAAAAAAAAAAAATTACAATTACTTCCAATTATGATGAAGGCAGTTAGTGGTTTGTGTGGAGTTTTTGTTACAGTACTGTCCATTTACAGAACAATTTATTTTTTATTTACAGTTTTTAAAATTATATAGTTGTTTATTTATTATTTCAATATAGTATAATGTTATTTAGTGGGTTAATTAATGCAAGTTCATTACAGTATAATAGTATTTAGTTGGTTTCTTTGAGATGAAAGAACAATCTACACTTTTGTGTTGCTAAGCATTTCTGTTGGCCATGGCCAATATGAATAACACATTAAAGTTCTCATCTTAAAATATAACTTCTAATACAAAAGAGCTATAATTTTTTTATGCAAATTGAGGACTAAAAATGTTTTAAAGGGATTTTGGACACACTACAAAATCCAAATAGTCTTATATAGACATAGTCGTGGCACCAGGTCTCTGAGATGCCATAAATTTAAAGACAATAATACGTACTCAGCCCCTTATCTGCAAGATAATAACGGACTTATTATGATGGTCTTTGATATGTTTGTATCTTATATTTCAAAGTCCCATTTATTCCGCCATGTCTCCCTTTTTATTGTATATACGACAGATGAAGGGACTGGTGAGTTCTTGGAAGCTCGCTATGTGACATATTAAGTATTATTTTATGGCCATTAAAATGTATCATCAAGCCACCACAACTCTTATTTTGTATTTATTAAAGACAGCACAGAATTACTTGGTTATAGTTATGTAATGTTTAATGTGAATTAGTTGGATACTTTATGGTTTTAATGTAGATTACAGATTTATTTTGCTTTAAAAAAAATATATATATTTCTCTACTTTTCGCTTTTTTAAATCATTTTAGGCCCTTTTTGTTATAAACATCGTATGGATATTTAATTATATAGCTGTGTGCACATATTTACCCTCCTGATGGGGGGTGTAGACCTCCTTGTCCCCCTCTTCTGGAGGTGGGGGAGAGGAATCCCCTGGCTGTAATGGTCCTCCTCGATCAGTGGAGGGTCCAGGCTGCTCCTCCAACTCTTCCTCCTCACCCATTTGCTGTACAGGAGGAACGGGAACACCTGTAATCACAGAATGTTAAGAATTTAGACAAATCAACTAATAAGTCATAACAAAGGTAAATAAAAAAAAAAATATCCTATATGGAGGGATCTGCATGGGATTCTGATTATCCACACGGTGGATTTGCCTCATTATGTGTTTATATTACATGACAAAACAAGTGTTACAGATGGCTATAACGGGACTAACTTAAAAAGTAGTATGACGTAAAAGAGGTTATTTGATGGTATTATGTTGGGTATATTATATTTTTGGGCTGTCATCGTTATACTGTCTGCACAGCCGCATTTTAAATATCTGCTGTCCGTCTTCACTCACAGTTGATTTAGTTGTCATGGTCACTTTATTAATAGAAGGAGGGGTAAAGTCGCTTGCAGAAAGGTGGCGAGATGACTAGATTTCTATATGCTATTTAGGCACTGTTTAGTGCTGTTCTATTCAGCAGTTAAAGGGAGTCTGTCATGTAAAATCCTCTTTTTAGTCCACTAATATCCTGATCTCCCTTACCTTACCCCTATTACAATATTACCTTTCAGATAGCATTTAATAGGTTAATTACTGGGTGGGTGGGTGTGTGTGTGTACATATATATTTGTAGAAAGGCACAAGGGACTATAATAGATGGAAGATATGTGTCACCGCGGACCCTGGCCTGGTTGAAGTAGGAGCCACTAGTGCATGGCCATGGTCAATCTGAATAACACATGAAAGTTCTCATATTAAAATTTAACTTTTAATACAAAAGAGCTATAAGATTTTTTGAATGCAAATTGAGGACAAAAATTTGTTAAAAGTGAATTTAAAAACACTACTTGACACTTCGAAGACTGGATTACATTTTTAAGAGGGATTTTGAACACACTACAAGATCAAAATAGTCTTCTATAGACATGGTTGTGGCACCAGGTCTCTGAGATGCCATCAATTTAAAGACAATAATACGTACTCAGCCCCTTATCTGCAAGATAATAGCGGACTTATTATGATGGTCTTTGATATGTTTGTATCTTATATTTCAAATGTCCATTCATTCCGCATTGTCTTCCTTCTTATTGTATATAAGACAGATGAAGGGACTGTTGAGTTCTTGGAAGCTCGCTATATGACATGGTAATTATTATTTTTGGGCCATTAAAAGGTATCAAGCCGCCACAACTCTAATTTGGTATTTCTTAATGAGAGTACAGAATTACTTTGTTATAGTTATGTAATGTTTAATTTGAATTAGTTGGGTACTTTATGGTTTTAATGTAAATTACTGAGTTTTTTTATTTGAATTTTTTATTTATTTATCTACTTTTCGCAAATTTAAAACATTTTATGCCCTTTTTCTTATAAACATTGTATGGATATTTAATTATATAGCTGTGTGCACATATTTACCCTCCTGGTTGGGGGTGTAGACCTCCATGTCTCCCTCTTCTGGAGGTGGGGGAGAGGAATCCCCTGGCTGCGATGGTCCAGGCTGCTCCTCCTCTGCCTGCTCAGCCGACTCTTCCTCCACACCCGTTGCTGCGACCACCTTCTTTTTTGAAATTCTTCGTCGAAGAGAAGGAACAGGAACACCTGTAATCACAGAATGTTAAGAATTTAGACAAACAACTCATAAATCATAACAAAGGTAAATATATTAAAAAAAAAATCCTATATGGAGGGATCTGCTTGGGATTCTGATTATCCACACGGTGGATTTGCCTCATTTAGGTGTTATATAACATGCAAAAACCATTTTTACAGATGGGTAAAACTGGCCTAACTTAAAAGGTAGGATGATGTAACAGGGGTTATTTGATGGTATTATGTTGGGTATAATAATTTTTTGGGCTGTCATCGTTATACTGTCTGCCCAGCCACATTTTTGATACAATCGTACCTTTCATATAGCATTTAATTTGTGGTTTATGAGGTTAATTTACTGGGTGAGGTGTTAGTGTGTGTGTATATATATATATATATATATATAGGAGAAAGGCACAAGGGACTATAATAGATGGAAGATATGTGTCACCGAGGATCCTGGCCTCGGTGCAGTAGGAGCCACTAGTGCATATGTCCGCAGCAGTTGCTGACGGACACTTTGGTAGTTAGCATAGCTGTGAAAAGCTAATACGGGATGGCTCTTATTGGGAGTAGTCATAGAGTTGGGCGGGTGATTACTCAACACAATCCAGGCCAGGTTTGGAATGGCTTGCAAAAGTCAGCCAGCAGGGTCAGGTGGGGATGATTACATGGCTGGGTATTTGTGTTTGGAACTGAGTGAAAGACCAAAGGGTCTCTGCTTGGATACAGAGGACAATGCAAGATACTCTGTGGAATTTATGGTACTGTGCCTTAGGCTACTTTCACACTAGCGTTCGTCGGTCCGCTCGTGAGCTCCGTTTGAAGGGGCTCACGAGCGGACCCGAACGCAGCCGTCCAGCCCTGATGCAGTCTGAATGGAGCGGATGCTTGCAGCGTTCGGGTGTCCGCCTGGCCGTGCGGAGGCGTGCGGATCTGTGCGGATCCGTCCAGACTTACAATGTAAGTCAATGGGGACGGATCCGTTTGAAGATGCCACAATATGGCTCAATCTTCAGGCGGATCCGTCCCCCATTGACTTTACATTGAAAGTCTGGACGGATCCGTACGAGGCTATTTTCACACTTAGCTGTTATATGCTAAAATAATGCAGACGGATCCGTTCTGAACGGAGCCTCCGTCTGCATTATTATGATCGGATCCGTTCAGAACGGATCCGATCGAACGCTAGTGTGAAAGTGGCCTTACTTGTGTAATAGTTTTTTTCTTTAAGTGTCGGCTGGAGTAAGCCGATTAATGCTGCCTGTTGATTGTTTGTGTGCCAACAATAAAGGACACTTGTTATTTTAAGATTTCCCTGGAAAAATGCTTCTGTGTATTTATCTGAAGGCTAGCATTTGTGAATCTCTACAATATATATATACTAGTCAAAGACCCGGCGTTGCTCGGGTATTTATTCATAGCAATTTTATATTAAATAACAGTGACTTTCACAGTGACCGGCCTTTTAATGTTGAGTTTCATGGTGACCGTCCCTTTAACAGTTATTTTCACGGTGACCGTCCCTTTAACATTGATTTTCACTGTGAACACCCCATTAAAAGTGAGTTTCACGGTGACCGCCCCTTTAACAGTGACTGATTGTGACCGGCTCTTTAACATTGATTTTCACGGTGAACGGCCCTTTAAAAGTGAGTTTCATGGTGACCGTCCCTTTAACTGTTATTTTCACGGTGACCGTCCCTTTAACATTGATTTTCACTGTGAACACCCCATTAAAAGTGAGTTTCACGGTGACCGCCCCTTTAACAGTGATGATGGTGACCGGCCCTTTAACATTGATTTTCACGGTGAACGGCCCTTTAAAAGTGAGTTTCATGGTGACCGTCCCTTTAACTGTTATTTTCACGGTGACCGTCCCTTTAACATTGATTTTCACTGTGAACACCCCATTAAAAGTGAGTTTCACGGTGACCGCCCCTTTAACAGTGACTGATGGTGACCGGCCCTTTAACATTGATTTTCACGGTGAACGGCCCTTTAAAAGTGAGTTTCATGGTGACCGTCCCTTTAACTGTTATTTTCACGGTGACCGTCCCTTTAACATTGATTTTCACTGTGAACACCCCATTAAAAGTGAGTTTCACGGTGACCGCCCCTTTAACAGTGACTGATGGTGACCGGCCCTTTAACATTGATTTTCACGGTGAACGGCCCTTTAAAAGTGAGTTTCATGGTGACCGTCCCTTTAACTGTTATTTTCACGGTGACCGTCCCTTTAACATTGATTTTCACTGTGAACACCACATTAAAAGTGAGTTTCACGGTGACCGCCCCTTTAACAGTGACTGATGGTGACCGGCCCTTTAACATTGATTTTCACGGTGAACGGCCCTTTAAAAGTGAGTTTCATGGTGACCGTCCCTTTAACTTAATGGAACAGGGACCCCTTATTAAAAGTGAGTTTCACGGTGACCGCCCCTTTAACAGTGACTGATGGTGACCGGCCCTTTAACATTGATTTTCACGGTGAACGGCCCTTTAAAAGTGAGTTTCATGGTGACCGTCCCTTTAACTGTGAACTCCACAGCGCCCATCAGTTTGCAGTTAGGATTTAAGTGAAAGGCTGGCAGGCTTGTATTGGCTAATGCAGTTAATTTTTTTTTTATATAACTCAGGAATGGTACGTCCTAGAGAGCTGAGATCCCCGCAAGATTTCATTCCAGGTAGCAAGAGATGTGTATAGCAAGAATCATTGAAATCGATTGTTGTGTTTTTGAGGAACATACATAAATACATACATATGTATATATATATTCTTGAATCCCATGCAAATTGTAGGGGGGGATGTATGTAATGGTCGGGGACTTTGACCTAAATACTTAATCATGTTTGCAGTTTATGTAGATATAAACAAAAAGACCTATATATATTTATGTGTGTGAAATGTATGAAATCATCCGGTGACATCATACATCAGTACCGCGCTGGTATAACAATAAATATACAATCTCAGCGAGGTAGAGATGTATGATGTAACCGGAAGATGTTGTACACGTCACAGCAGGTATTAAGTAATCATTTGAAAAGGGATGAAACACGGATGTAGCAGAGGTAACACACATGTTTTAGGAGACGTGTTATGTAAACTTAATGCAATTAAATGCGTTACGCTATTTTTTTAAATGGCTTTTGTTTCAAGATTACGGGATGAATTAATACATTTTAGAGGTTGTGTGTTAACCATACTACATCTGTACAGATTAGCAGCATTACTGAATGTATACATTACTTAGTGTTGTAGAGAGATACAAAATTCATGTAAGCATTATACCTGGGCGTAATCGCTCACTATACTCTTTCACGAGTTCAGGGTGAAGCCGCTTCAGGTCGCAAAATTTCTTCTGGATTGCTTCCTTATCGTACTTTTTTCCATGTTTTAGATAAAGCTCAGTTCGGACAGATGTTATTATCACCTCTTTTTCTTTGTGCTTATTTGTGAGATGATAGCCCCGCTCCAGAAAGCGCTGAAGGATAAAGATGAAAGTATATAATCCCCATTGTTTTATTATACAAATATAAAAAAATATCCTCAACAAATACACAAAAATGAAGTTACGCCTTTGAAGGGGAAATATTAGATTTAATGTTACGGTTGTAAGATCGGATTGTATTGCGATTGTATGTGTGTGGGGTCTGACCAATCATATATTGGCCAGCTGAGCAGAAATGTACCTGTCTAGTGAAGTGACGGTATGGTATGGGGTGTAAAGTTGTTTTGCATCTCCGTGGTGCACCCTGGGTAACGCTAAATAAACAAGCAAAAACTTTTGGTCCAACAAAAAAACCTCATGGACATAACATTCAATCTATATATATATATTGTGTGTATGGTATATAGTGTGTGGTATATATTGTATGGCAGGAAAACGGACGTGCTATGTGCATGTGTTGTCCATGCTACTGAAATGGTGCTGCGAAGTAACAAGAATACTTAGTGCATCAATCTGTAATATCTACTAGGGTCCATTCACACGTCCGTAAAAGGGTCCGCACCCGTTCCGCAATTTTGCGGAACGGGTGCGGATCCATTCATTCTCTTAGGGCCCGGACGTGAAGCGGAGAGAACACTATGTGCTCTCCGCTTCCACATTTGCGGAGAGCGGCCCCGAACTTCTGGGTTTCGGCCACGAACTTCCAGTCCGCAGCTCCACAAAATATAGAACAAGTCCTATTCTTGTCTGCAGCTGCGGACAAGAATAGGTATTTCTATAGCGGGTGCTGGCCGGGTGTGTTACGGATCCGCAATTTGCCGGTACGCAACACGGGTACGCAACACACCACGGACGTGTGAATGGACCCTTATTGGGGGGGGGGGGAGAAAAAAATAAAATAAAAAATAATCAATGTAGTTCTTATTGGCATATATGAATATTTTGCAGTTGATCTACAAATGAATAATTTATGCATTGTTCTAGTGTTGCAAAATATTGTCTGGCATGCATGCAATATATACTAAAATACAGTACTGTTATACAATATTACTTACAGTTAGAATAATTTTTTCTTCATCCTCAGTGAATGCTGTTCGAACCATTTTTTCGATAAGAATTTATTTTCGGAAGAAAGAAATTCTAATACACTCTAGTGTGAACCAAAGTGAAACCACAGGTCATGTGACGCGATTACGTCATAATATCGCGTTGTTTCATATTTTCGGCTAAAACTAATCGGGAATTCGAATATAAATAGACTAACTATACACCAGTGAACCTACTTCTTTTAATATAGAAAATAATCGAGAAAAAAATATCGTAATTTAGATTATTTTTTTTCCAACTAGTACATATATTCGGCATACTGCTCCTCGACAAGCATCCTCGTCACCATAGGAACAACTGTGGGTTAGAATATACCATCGGATCTGAGTGCAGGAAAAACTCAGATCCGATGGTATATTATATAACCCACAGCCGTTCCCATGGTGACGGGACGCTTGTCGGGGAGCAGTATGCCGATTAAAGGGGTTGTCCAGGTTCAGAGCTGAACCCGGACATACCCTTATTTTCACGCCGGCAGCATCCCTGAGCCTAGCATCGGAGCAACACATGCTCCGATGCGCTCCCGTGCCCTGCGCTAAATCACGCAGGGCACGGGCTCTTTTGTTTTCAATAACACACTGCCGGGCGGTAACTTCCGCCCGGCAGTGTGTTCGGTGACGTCACCGGGGTTCCAAACAATGCCTTTGCCCTGTGCAATTTAGCGCAGGGCAAAGGAGAGCATCGGAGTATGAACTGCTCCGATGCTCATGTCAGGGGGGCTTCCGGGTGAAAATGGAGGGCTGTCCGGGTTCTGCTCTGAACCCGGACAACCCCTTTAAGTGAGATAACAGTACACATCGAAAAAATTATTCGAAATAACGAATATATTCTTACTATTGCTCTAACCGTCTTTTAGAATATTACGAATATTCTAAAATACGAAGTTAGAGCAATATTACGAATATTCGTAAAATACACATATAGACTGTAATTTAGCTAATATAGTGCTATATATATTTTTTTGCCTAATTTTTTTTTGCCTCTTCTGCACTTCATTTTTTGAAAATATGTACACTATTAAAAAAAAAGAATATAGCACTATATTAGCTAAATTACAGTCTATATGTGTATTTTACGAATATTCTCAATATTGCTCTAACTTCTTTTAGAATATTCGTACTATGCTCTAACTTCGTCTTTTCGAATATTACGAATATTCTAAAAGACGAAGTTAGAGCAATATTACGAAATTTCGTAAAAAAAAACACATATATATTGTAATTTAGCTAATATACTGCTATATTAACTTTTTTTAACAGTGTACATATTTTACAAAGCTTAAGTTCAGAAGAGGGAAAAAAAATGAAAGAAAAAAAAAATGATTATAGCACTATATTAGCTAAATTACAATATATATGTGTATTTTACGAAATTTCGTAATATTGCTCTAACTTCGTCTTTTAGAATATTCGTAATATTCGAAAAGACGAAGTTAGAGCATAGTACAAAATTTCGTAAAATACCATTGCCTTATACTAATATACTAGAAAAATCGCAACACGCGATTAAAATAATCGCATATTATTCGCGAAATTTTATATAATTGCGAATATTCGATTTCGACGAATATAACACGAATATTCACTCGAATATTCGCGATATATCGCGAAATCGAATATGGCACCTCTCGCTCATCACTAAATGATATCTCTTATATAGATAAGCAGGTAATTGCAGTAAAGTGATCTGTACAGACCAAAAAGTGGCACCTAATATTAGGCTTAGCGGCCAGTGTGAAAACTGCAGCATTGTATGGTTTTTGTTTAAATACAGATATTGACGTAGAAAATGAAAAATAACATCACCAAAAATTGTTTAAAAATATGTTAAACATGAAAACGGGATTTAAACAATAGGTCATTTTCTGATGACACATTTCCTTTGAGTGCAGAAGATGGATCTAAGCTACTTGGGACCCCCTAACTTCTAATTTCTCCTTTTCTGACTTCTCTCGTGGTTAGCAGTCCTACCAATCATGGTGCCTGCTTTGATACTGATGTTTATGCTGACAGATTCCCTCAAACAGTGTTACCTGCAAAGTTTCCCACAAAACATAATCCAGGTTTTTAAAATGGATTGCTTATCCTATTCAAGCAAACAGGACAAATCTTCAATACAAAGAAAAGCTGAAACCAATATATACAATGAAGAGTCTGTAGAACTTGTACAAGCACCACAGCCAATTCAAAAAGCTGATCCATGGAGAGGTGCTGAAAGTAGTGAGACCTGCTCAGCACAGAGGTAATGTCCTACTTGCTGCATCGGCCTACAGGCTGGCATTGACCAGATAGCACTAAATTACAAACAGGGAATGAAACCCCACTACACTCCAATGAAACCGCCGTGCATACAAACCGTCCCCATGATGCTTTACAGTGCTCAGAGGTAGAGATGAGCAAATCGAATCCCACAATGTAGAATTAGATCTGAATTTCAGGATAAATTTGTTTCGCTTTAAAGCTGAATTTCCTCGTGCTTATTGTAAGCAAATTGATTTAACCTGAAATAGTGTAAAAAAACGAAAAAAAAACCTCATACTTATCTCCTCTATTTGCTCGTGACAGGCCGCCAACCGCCATCTTGATTGAAGACCTCGGCCGAAATCCCGTGCGTGGTGACGTCGTACGACGGCCGGCATGATGACGTAATCTCCCGGCGTGTGAAATTTCGCGCCCGATCTTCAAGTATGATGGAGGCTGCCGGCCTGTCGTGAGCAAATGGAGGCGGTAAGTTTTTCATCACTGTTTTTACACTCAGATGACGCGATCATGTATGAACGCGGCATCTGAGGGGTACAATGACGGGGGCGGCGCTATCGCAGCTCCCTGTCATTGCACCCACTACTTACAAAAAAAGCGCTTCGTGACAAAGTAATTTGTCACGAGGCAAATTTATTTTTTTTGCAAAATCCGTCACAAAGCAAATAATTTTTTTTGCTAAATTCGGCGAATCAGCCGAATCGAACTTTTTTAAAATTTGCTCATCTCTACTCAGAGGAACTGGAGTGAATTAAAAGATAAAAATTAAAGAATAAAGATACAGACCAGAACGCACATCCCACCACTCACGACAGAAAGTATGTAGTTACTGCTTATGTCAGGAAGTACTAATGGTCACAACAGGGTACACTCCAATGCACAAATATGGAGGAAAGACAGAAATTGGAGGAACTTTGAGGCATAGATAGAGCATATACCTTTACATTTGGGTGTCAGCATTGTTTGGTTTATAAATCTTCACTTTGTTCCCTTAACCCCTTAAGGACCGGGGCATTTTTCACCTTAAGGACCAGACTGATTTTTGCAAATCTGACATGTGTCACTTTATGTGGTGATAACTTTAAAACTAGGGATGAGCGAACCCGAACTGTATAGTTCGGGTTCGTACCGAATTTTAGGGTGTCCGTGACACGGACCCAAACCCGGACATTTTCGTAAAAGTCCGGGTTCGGTGTTTGTCGCTTTCTTGGCGCTTTTTGAAAGGCTGCAAAGCAGCCAATAAACAAGCGTCATACTACTTGCCCCAAGAGGCCGTCACAGACATGCCTACTATTGGCATGGCTGTGATTGGCAAGAGCACCATGTGACCCAGCCTCTATTTAAGCTGGAGTCACATAGCACCGCCCGTCACTCTGTTCTGATTAGCAGAGGGAGAGGTTGCGGCTGCGACAGTAGGGCGAGATTAGGCAGATTAACTCCTCCAAAGGACTTGATTATTGATCGATCTGCAGCTGTGGGTCATTGAGCTGCTGATCCTCAATTGCTCACTGTTTTTAGGCTGCCCAGACCGTTTGTCAGTCACTTTTTTCTGGGGTGATCGGCGGCCATTTTGTGTCTTGTGGTGCGCCAGCACAAGCTGCGACCAAGTGCATTTAACCCTCAATGGTGTGGTTGTTTTTTGGCTAATTCTTACATTAGTGTGAAGCTGTCACACCAAGTGCATTTAACCAACAATAGTCTGGTTATTTTTTGGCCATATACTACATCAGGGGCAAGCTGCGCCTGTCACCAAGTGCATTTAACCCTCAATGGTGTGGTTGTTTTTTGGCTAAAGCCTACATCAGGGTGAAGCTGTCACAAAAGAACTCAAGGGGCAGTAGACTAAATAAAACTTTACTTTTAATACATCAGAGATATTGTGTTCACTTGTACCCTTCAGTATCCCAAAGTGGGAACTCCACCTATTTTTTTCTGGCACTGTTCTAATAGGGCTTTACCAGGGAATTTTATTTAGGATTAGAGTTCCTGTCTGGGCCACCCCTTGCGGGGTTTTTTGGACCCCGTCACTCGGATACTTATAGGGTGTCACAGGTCAAGCAGGGAGGTACTAGGGCTAGTGGTCTCTGTCTACGTTTCCGCCGCCCGTCAATTACCCCCTTCCTGCCTGTTTTACCAGTGACATTTTTGTTCGGTGTTTAATACCCACCGGGCACGTCTTAATCGTTGTTTGTCTAGTAGGGGCTTTTTTTTATCTCCTGATGTATTAAAAGTAAAGTTTTATTTAGTCTACTGCCCCTTGAGTTCTTTTGTTTGCATTTTTGAGCAGTATACCAGGGAGGCTTTGATAGCCCCTCCTGTTAAGACCACCATTTATTGAATTTGTTACTTTGAGGCATGTCGGGATTTCTGACCACAGGCTTAGACAGAAACGTGTGGGTTTCAGAGGCCAGTTTGGTGTTCTCTGAACAACTGTTTATACAAAAAAAGTACACTCCTACCCTTAATGGCGCCTTCTCGGAACTCACTAGATTATACAAAGAACATATAAGTTCCTGGTGGGAGGTGCAGGGCTTGGAGCACTATATCAAACAGGGGATAGTGCCCAGAGGACTTCGTATCACCCTATCCCCTGCACACCGCATTAGGAACCCAGAGTTCTTAAAAAAGTGGGAAAAGGAGGCCACTGCCAGTTCTTTACGGTTTATGCAACTGTTGGTGGACGAAGATAGAGTGGTTCTGGAGCGGGCGGAGGCGGGATTAAAAGAACAGATTGACATCACAAAGAAATTCCAATCGGAACCGGAGTTCTCTGCTAAAGAGGTCCAGCTGCAGAATACGGTGGAGCGGTATCAATTTCATCTAAAAGACCGCAAACACCGACAGTTTAGCAGAGATTCCCAGGACTTCCGAGATAATAAAGCTTACCAACTTCTAACCAACCCACCCACGTCACAGAACACAGACATCTCCTCCACGGATACAGAACTCTCCGATACAGAGAAAGAGAGAAACCCGAAGGGCAGGGGACGTGGACGGGGTGCATATAGGTCCAGGGGACGGGGCAATCGGGCACGACAAGGCCCACAATATTCCTCCCAAACTCCAAATACAGCTGCATCGGGTTCTTCTGTTTCTTTTTTAGACCAGGGGTCACATTATCCCCTAAGGAGCAAGAACATCGAGAAATAGGTAGGGTAGACCAGGCCCTGCTAGACAAACGAATTATAAACCTTTCTTCCCGCACTCTTTCCCCGACCGAACTCAGTCTGTTGGGACGTGGACTTTCATTCGTCCCCACCAACAAGTTTGACATATTTCGGTGGACTAGGGACTTAAATCTATTTGCCCGCAGATTGAGATGGCATAAGTTCCACAAATTGAGAGATAAAAGGGAAAGCCGCGAACTTGGTGTCCCCGTAGAAATTCTAAAAGACGTTCGTATATTATTTAATCTTGATCAACCATCTCCGAACGCAGAAGGTCTGGGTCCATTCACATCTCTTAAAAACAAAAGCGTAAAAATGCCCCCCATGGGGGAAGTGTCCTGCGTGGACGTGTTCCTCCAACACACTATTGCAGAGCTTGCCAATATACAGCCAGTTCCGTTGAGGTTCAACTGTAACAAAAAAGAGAGAAAGGCCATCAGGGACCTTGAGGATGACAATAACATTGTTATCAAACCGTCTGACAAGGGGGGTAACACTGTCATAATGGATACGTCCGCATATCGTGACATGTGTCTGTCCATCTTGTCAGACGGGACGGGATATGAGATCCTTCGAAGCAGTCCTATTGACAGCTTGCAAGGAACCCTGAAAAAGATCTTGACAAGGGCCAAAGACATCCATCTCATTAGTGACGAGGAATATGACTTCCTGTACCCCCTCTACCCGATTATGGCGACCTTTTACTGTTTGCCAAAAGTGCATAAAGAAACAACACCTATGAAAGGCCGCCCGATTGTCTCGGGCATCGGCAGTATATCACAGAACTGTGGGATATACGTGGACAGGGTACTGCGTCCTTTTGTGGTGGCCCTGCCATCCTATGTGAGAGACACTGGCGATTTGCTAGGGAAACTTGAGGACATTTGTATAGAACCGCACTGGTTCCTAGCCTCCATTGACGTGGAGGCCCTCTACTCATCGATCCCACATGGACGAGGGTTGGAGGCCTCCAGTCACTATTTGAGTACAAGGGGGCAACAATTTTCTCAACACAACGGCTTTACCTTGGAGCTCCTGGAATTCGTGTTGTCTAACAATGTCTTCATGTTCGATGGCCGCGTCTACCACCAGCTCAGGGGCACGGCGATGGGCAGTTCATGTGCCCCATCTTACGCCAACCTGCTCCTGGGCTGGTGGGAAGAATCGGTGGTGTTCAGTGACCCGCCAAGGTGGTTCACGGGTCATATCGCTCTCTGGTCTCGCTACATTGACGATATTTTTCTGTTGTGGAGCGGACCAGAGAGCGAGTTTAACAAATTGATTAGTGAACTGAATATCAATAATTTCAACCTTAGGTTCACATCGGTCATTGTGAAGGACTGCCTTCCGTTTCTGGATGTAGTCATCAGGAGGAACGACAAGGGCGGCCTCAACACATCCATCTATAGGAAACCTACTTCTACGAACTCCCTCCTTAGGTGGGACAGCTGTCATCCTGTCCCACTTAAGAGAGGGATACCCACCGGACAGTACCTGAGACTCAAGCGCAATTGCTCTGAGGACGCGGATTTTAAACATCAGGCCCGCGACCTCAGGTCTAGGTTCCAGGAGAGGGGGTATCCGGATAGGACCCTCAGACTGGCCTATGAGAGAACCAGGACTCGTGCACGAACTGCACTTCTCCATCCAGCAAAGAGTAGAGAGCGCGGGTCTCAGAGTACTGTCCGGGTGGTAGGTACTTTTGACGCGGCTGCGTCACAGGTGAGAGGTATATTGACACGCCACTGGGACACATTACTTATGGACCCAGACCTGGCTGAAGTTCTGGATCCCTCAGTTTCCCTCACTTTTAGGAGGGGTAACAATCTGAGAGATAGATTGGTGCACAGCCACTTCACCACGGCGAGCAAGCAACAGACGTGGTTAGACAGATCCCTGACGGGTTGCCATAGATGTGGCCGTTGCAGCTTCTGTGTACACCTGATACAGGGGAAAACTTTCATTGGTGAACCCAAGGACACCATCTACCATATTAAAAGCTTCCTGAACTGCCGCACTACGGGTGTGATCTATCTGATCACATGTGTGTGCGGCCTGCGTTATGTAGGCAAGACAGTCAGGGAGCTGCGGAAACGCATGGGGGAGCACCAAGGCGATATTCGCAACAACAGGGATACCCCCGTAGCGCGTCATGTGCAGGCGGTCCATGAGGGACGCATAACATCGATTAGTTTTATGGGAATCGAACATGTTGCCAAACCGACCCGTGGGGGGGACTGGAACAGGTCCATCCTCCAAAGGGAGTGTTGGTGGACATATACACTGAATACAGTAGCCCCCAATGGACTTAATGAACAGTTGAATTTCAGCTGCTTTCTGTAATTTACTCCATTTTTCTGTGTGGGCCCTGTGGCCACTTATTCTTACTTTTAACCTCTTTCTTTGGTCTTGTACACGCGTGATCTTGACACAACTGTCAATTACGCGTGAGGAGGCGGAGGATATTTAGGGAAATGCTGGGGTCGCATCTGGACCAGCGAGCAATGCGTCTCCCCCCCCCCTTTTTGATTCCCCCCCCCCCCCCTCACCTTCCATAGCTGGGATGGGTGTAGGTTCCCACATTTGGTTAAATGGGGAATCATCCATTTTTCAAGCTTAATTTATAAGTACCCTGCTTAGTGTAGGAGATAATAAGACAGGATACTTTGTCTTACTGTAGAAATGGCCGACTGCACTATCGTGGATATGCACAGCAGTCTGGCCATAAAGAGGAATCACTGCGCCCGTGTGACCGAGGCTTGGCCTCGATCATGTGACCGCATCTCTGACATGTGCATGGGTGGTGCGGCGCGGCCGGATGACGTCTGAATATGGCGCCGGCCGTGCGCTCCACACAAGCTCCATGGTACGCATGAGAGAGGCGCAGGTGCGGAAACGTCACTTCCGCACACGTGATCGCGACCTCAGGACGCCATACAGTAGCGTCATCAAGGAGCGCACATGCCGGAAGTCCATTAGTTCCGACTGATGCGCTCCACCTGGCCCTCTAGCCTCATAATGCGGCGTTTTTCACCCCACCAGTGCCGGTCACAACTCCAGCAGACACCACCACACTGGGTCTTGCCACATAGTGCGCTTACAGCCACTCTCGACCGCAGCCGCAAACGAAGTAAGTTCTATACCTCTCCTTGATCTGACACAGACAATGGGGGAGGTTCACTTTCTGTCTATCTGACTATTGCTATAGTGACATATTTTTAGATGTACATGTCTTTGTCCATAGGCGTAGTCAAGATCTGACTTACATGAACACGCAGCCCCGTGTCCCCTGAAGAATCTTGGGGCTCTAAACTGAAGAAACGCGTCGGGACTATATAGGTATGCACCCACTCTGACTTCTAGACATCCAGGTGGTGTTATACCCTTTTTTTCTTTATTGTATTGTGTTCACTTGTACCCTTCAGTATCCCAAAGTGGGAACTCCACCTATTTTTTTCTGGCACTGTTCTAATAGGGCTTTACCAGGGAATTTTATTTAGGATTAGAGTTCCTGTCTGGGCCACCCCTTGCGGGGTTTTTTGGACCCCGTCACTCGGATACTTATAGGGTGTCACAGGTCAAGCAGGGAGGTACTAGGGCTAGTGGTCTCTGTCTACGTTTCCGCCGCCCGTCAATTACCCCCTTCCTGCCTGTTTTACCAGTGACATTTTTGTTCGGTGTTTAATACCCACCGGGCACGTCTTAATCGTTGTTTGTCTAGTAGGGGCTTTTTTTATCTCCTGATGTATTAAAAGTAAAGTTTTATTTAGTCTACTGCCCCTTGAGTTCTTTTGTTTGCATTTTTGAGCAGTATACCAGGGAGGCTTTGATAGCCCCTCCTGTTAAGACCACCATTTATTGAAGCTGTCACACCAAGTGCATTTAACCAGCAATAGTCTGTTTATTTTTTGGCCATATACTACATCTGGGGCAAGCTGCGCCTGTCACCAAGTGCATTTAACCCTCAGTAGTGTGGTTGGTCAAGCTGTCACACCAAGTGCATTTAACCATAGTGTGGTTATTTTTTGGCCATATCCCAGTCTAATTCTGTCAGTAAACGTATACCTGTCACCCAGCGCCTAAATACTAGGCCTCAAGTTTATATCCAGCTAAATCTGTCGTTACTGGTGTGGCTGGTCAAGTTATTTTGTGTCCGTCAAAGCACAGTTTTTGTTCTGGGTTGAAATACAATTCTCAATTTAGCAATTTCCTAAATTAGTGGTTTCTGCTGTATCAGGCCAACTTTAAATCGATCCATAAAAGGGTATATCAGATTCAAGGTGCACATAGGGTCATTCTGAATAACTTCACACACACGCTACTGTGCATATCCCAGTCTAATTCTGTCCGTAAAACGTATACCTGTCACCCAGCGCCTAAATACTAGGCCTCAAATTTATATCCTGCTAAATCTCTCGTTACCGCTGTCCTGTTGTGGCTGGGCAAGTTATATAGTGTCCGTCAAAGCACATTTTTTGTTCTGGGTTGAAAAACAATTCCCAATTTAGCAATTTCCTAATTTAGTGGTTTCTGCTGCATCAGAGCTATTTTAAATCTATCCCTAAAAGGGTATATCAGATTCAAGGTGCACATAGGGTCATTCTGAATAACTTCACACACACGCTACTGTGCATTTCCAAGTCTAATTCTGTCAGTAAACCTATACCTGTCACCCAGCGCCTAAATACTAGGCCTCAAATTTATATTCAGCTAAATCTGTGGTTACTGCTGTGCCTGTATTAGTGTAATACGGTACCTAAATAGATAGCCAGATAGTGTTAGGTGTCTGTAAAAAAAGGCCTGAATTTGAATTCAATACATTGGGCCAAATAATATTTTTGTTGTTGTGGTGAACGATAACAATGAGGAAAACATCTAGTAAAGGACGCGGACATGGTCGTGGTGGTGTTAGTGGACCCTCTGGTGCTGGGAGAGGACGTGGCCGTTCTGCCACAGCCACACGTCCTAGTGTACCAACTACCTCAGGTCCCAGTAGCCACCATAATTTACAGCGATATTTGGTGGGGCCCAATGCCGTTCTAAGGATGGTAAGGCCTGAGCTGGTACAGGCATTAGTCAATTGGGTGGCCGACAGTGGATCCAGCACGTTCACATTATCTCCCACCCAGTCTTCTGCAGAAAGCGCACAGATGGCGCCTGAAAACCAAGCCCATCAGTCTGTCACATCACCCCCATGCATACCAGGGAAACTGTCTGAGCCTCAAGTTATGCAGCAGTCTCTTATGCTGTTTGAAGACTCCGCTGGCAGGGTTTCCCAAGGGCATCCACCCAGCCCTTCCCCAGCGGTGGAAGACATAGAATGCACTGACGCACAACCACTTATGTTTCCTGATGATGAGAACATGGGAATACCACCTCAGCGTGTGTCTGATGATGACGAAACACAGGTGCCAACTGCTGCATCTTTCTGCAGTGTGCAGACTGAACAGGAGGTCAGTGATCAAGACTGGGTGGAAGACGATGCAGGGGACGATGAGGTCCTAGACCCCACATGGAATAAAGGTCGTGCAACTGACTTTCACAGTTCGGAGGAAGAGGCAGTGGTGAGACCGAGCCAACAGCGTAGCAAAAGAGGGAGCAGTGGGCAAAAGCAGAACACCCGCCGCCAAGAGACTCCGCCTGCTACTGACCGCCGCCATCTGGGACCGAGGACCCCAAAGGCATCTTAAAGGAGTTCCCTGGCATGGCACTTCTTCAAACAATGTGCTGATGACAAGACCCGAGTGGTTTGCACGCTATGCCATCAGAGCCTGAAGCGAGGCATTAACGTTCTGAACCTTAGCACAACCTGCATGACCAGGCACCTGCATGCAAAGCATGAACTGCAGTGGAGTAAAAACCTTAAAACCAAGGAAGTCACTCAGGCTCCCCCTGATACCTCTTCTGCTGCTGCCGCCTCGGCCTCTTCTGCTGCTGCCGCCTCGGCCTCTTCCTCCGCCTCTGGAGGAACGTTGGCACCTGCCGCCCAGCAAACAGGGGATGTACCACCAACATCACCACCACCTCCGTCACCAAGCATCTCAACCATGTCACATGGCAGCGTTCAGCTCTCCATCTCACAAACATTTGAGAGAAAGCGTAAATTCCCACCTAGCCACCCTCGATCCCTGGCCCTGAATGCCAGCATTTCTAAACTACTGGCCAATGAAATGCTGTCATTTAGG
Organism: Bufo gargarizans; assembly: GCF_014858855.1. NCBI lineage: Eukaryota > Metazoa > Chordata > Amphibia > Anura > Bufonidae > Bufo > Bufo gargarizans. Next base: position 22,676,179 of record NC_058080.1, on the reverse strand, counting down.
CTGGTGGACACAGACAGCTTCAAACAGCTCATGTCGCTTGCTGTCCCACAGTATGTGGTTCCCAGCCGGCACTACTTCTCCAAGAGAGCCGTGCCTTCCCTGCACAACCAAGTATCCGATAAAATCAAGTGTGCACTGCGCAACACCATCTGTGGCAAGGTCCACCTAACCACAGATACGTGGACCAGTAAGCACGGCCAGGGACGCTATATCTCCCTAACTGCACACTGGGTAAATGTAGTGGCAGCTGGCCCCCAGGCGGAGAGCTGTTTGGCGCACGTCCTTCCGCCGCCAAGGATCACAGGGCAACATTCTTTGCCTCCTGTTGCCACCTCCTTCTACTCGGCTTCCTCCTCCTCTTCTTCCACCTGCTCATCCAGTCAGCCACACACCTTCACCACCAACTTCAGCACAGCCCGGGGTAAACGTCAGCAGGCCATTCTGAAACTCATATGTTTGGGGGACAGGCCCCACACCGCACAGGAGTTGTGGCGGGGTATAGAACAACAGACCGACGAGTGGTTGCTGCCGGTGAGCCTCAAGCCCGGCCTGGTGGTGTGCGATAATGGGCGAAATCTCGTTGCAGCTCTGGGACTAGACGGTTTGACGCACATCCCTTGCTTGGCGCATGTGCTGAATTTGGTGGTGCAGAAGTTCATTCACAACTACCCCGACATGTCAGAGCTGCTGCATAAAGTGCGGGCCGTCTGTTCGCGCTTCCGGCGTTCACATCCTGCTGCTGCTCGCCTGTCTGCGCTACAGCGTAACTTCGGCCTTCCCGCTCACCGCCTCATATGCGACGTGCCCACCAGGTGGAACTCCACCTTGCACATGCTGGACAGACTGTGCGAGCAGCAGCCGGCCATAGTGGAGTTTCAGCTGCAGCACGCACGGGTCAGTCGCACTACAGAACAGCACCACTTCACCACCAATGACTGGGCCTCCATGCGAGACCTGTGTGCCCTGTTGCGCTGTTTCGAGTACTCCACCAACATGGCCATTGGCGATGACGCCGTTATCAGCGCTACAATACCACTTCTATGTCTCCTTGAGAAAACAGTTAGGGCGATGATGGAAGAGGAGGTGGCCCTGGAGGAGGAGGAGGAGGAGGAGGAAGAGGGGTAATTTTTAGCACTTTCAGGCCAGTCCCTTCGAAGTGACTCAGAGGGAGGTTTTTTGCAACAGCAGAGGCCAGGTACAAATGTGGCCAGCCAGGGCCCACTACTGGAGGACGAGGAGGACGAGGATGAGGAGGAGGTGGAGGAGGATGAGGATGAAGCATGGTTACAGCGGGGTGGCACCCAACGCAGCTCGGGCCCATCACTGGTGCGTGGCTGGGGTGAAAGGCAGGACGATGACGATACGCCTCCCACAGAGGACAGCTTGTCCTTACCCCTGGGCAGCCTGGCACACATGAGCGACTACATGCTGCAGTGCCTGCGCAACGACAGCAGAGTTGCCCACATTTTAACGTGTGCAGACTACTGGGTTGCCATCCTGCTGGATCCACGCTACAAAGACAATGTGCCCACCTTACTTCCTGCACTGGAGCGTGATAGGAAGATGCGCGAGTACAAGCGCACGTTGGTAGACGCGCTACTGAGAGCATTCCCAAATGTCACAGGGAAACAATTGGAAGCCCAAGGCCAAGGCAGAGGAGGAGCAAGAGGTCGCCAAGGCAGCTGTGTCACGGCCAGCACCTCTGAGGGCAGGGTTAGCATGGCAGAGATGTGGAAAAGTTTTGTCAACACGCCACAGCTAACTGCACCACCACCTGATACGCAACGTGTTAGCAGGAGGCAACATTTCACTAACATGGTGGAACAGTACGTGTGCACACCCCTCCACGTACTGACTGATGGTTCGGCCCCATTCAACTTCTGGGTCTCCAAATTGTCCACGTGGCCAGAGCTAGCCTTTTATGCCTTGGAGGTGCTGGCCCTGTCTGAACCTGTATTCTGCACGGCAGGGGGCGTCATTACAGACAAACGCAGCCGCCTGTCTACAGCCAATGTGGACAAGCTGACGTTCATAAAAATGAACCAGGCATGGATCCCACAGGACCTGTCCATCCCTTGTGCAGATTAGACATTAACTACCTCCCCTTAAACATATATTATTGTACTCCAGGGCATTTCCTCATTCAATCCTATTTTTATTTTCATTTTACCATTAAATTGCGAGGCTACCCAAAGTTGAATAAACCTCTCCTCTGTCTGGGTGCCGGGGCCTAAATATATGCCAATGGACTGTTCCAATGTTGGGTGACGTGAAGCCTGATTCTCTGCTATGACATGCAGACTAATTCTCTGGTGACATGAAGCCAGATCCTCTGTTACGGGACCTCTCTCCTCTGCCTGGGTGCTGGGCCTAAATATCTGACAATGGACTGTTGCAGTGGTGGCTGACGTGAAGCCTGATTCTCTGCTATGATATGAAGACTGATTCTCTGCTGACATAAAGACAGATTCTCTGTTATGGGACCTCTCTCCTCTGCCTGTGTGCTGGGCCTAAATATATGCCAATGGACTGTTCCAATGTTGGGTGATGTGAAGCCTGATTCTCTGCTATGACATGCAGACTGATTCTCTGCTGACATGAAGACAGATTCTCTGTTATTATTATTATTATTATTATTTATTATTTAAGCGCCATTCATTCCATAGCGCTGTACATATGATAAGGGGTGCACATACATAATACAGACAATTGCACTAATCATAAACAAAATGAGTTACAAACTGGTACAGAAGGAGAGAGGGCCCTGCCCGTGAGGGCTTACAATCTACATGGTATGGGAGAAGGACACAGTAGGTGCGGGTTAAGTTGGTCATGGCGGTATAGAGGCAGCAGGGTCACTGGTTGTAGGCTTGTCTGAAGAGGTGGGTTTTCAGGTTTCTTTTGAAGGATTCCACTGTAGGTGAGAGTCTGATATGTTGGGGTAGCGAGTTCCAGAGTATGGGGGATGCACGGGAGAAATCTTGGAGTCGATTGTGGGAAGAGGCAATAAGAGGAGAGGAGAGAAGGAGGTCTTGTGAGGATCGGAGAGTGCGTGTGGGGGTGTATCGGGAAATTAGCTCAGAGATGTAGGGAGGGGACAGGTTATGGACGGCCTTGTATGTATTTGTAAGTACTTTGAAGTGAATTCGTTGGGCAATGGGGAGCCAGTGAAGGGATTGGCAAAGGGGAGAGGCAGAGGAATAATAGGGTGAGAGGTGGATTAGTCGGGCAGCAGAGTTGAGGATAGATTGGAGGGGTGCGAGAGTGCTAGATGGAAGGCCACAGAGGAGAATGTTGCAGTAGTCTAGGCGGGAGATAATGAGGGCATGTATAAGTATTTTCGCAGATTCAAAGTTAAGGAAAGCGCGGATGCAGGAGATGTTTTTGAGTTGGAGACGGCAGGTGGTGGAAAGGGCTTGGATGTGCGGTCGGAAGGAAAGGGCAGAATCCAAGATCACTCCAAGGCAGCGGGCTCCAAGGCAGGTGACGTGAAGCCAGACCTCTCTCCTCTGCCTGAGTGCTGGGTCTAAATATCTGACAATGGACTGTTGCAGTGGTGGCTGACGTGAAGCCTGATTCTCTGCTATGACATGCAGACTGATTTTCTGCTGACATGAAGCCAGATCCTCTGTTACGGGACCTCTCTCCTCTGCCTGGGTGCTGGGCCTAAATATATGCCAATGGACTGTTGCAGTGGTGGCTGACGTGAAGCCTGATTCTCTGCTATGACATGCAGACTGATTCTCTGCTGACATGAAGACAAATTCTCTGTTACGGGACCTCTCTCCTCTGCCTGGGTGCTGGGCCTAAATATATGACAATGGACTGTTACCGTGGTGGCTGACGTGAAGCCTGATTCTCTGCTATGACATGCAGACTGATTCTCTGCTGACATGAAGCCAGATCCTCTGTTACGGGACCTCTCTCCTCTGCCTGGGTGCTGGGCCTAAATATATGCCGATGGACTGTTGCAGTGGTGGCTGACGTGAAGCCTGATTCTCTGCTATGACACGCAGACTGATTCTCTGCTGACATGAAGCCAGATTCTCTGTTACGGGACCTCTCTCCTCTGCCTGGATGGATGAGAATGGACTGTTCCAGTGGTGGGTGACGTGAAGCCAGATTCTCTGCTATGGGACCTCTCTAATTGATATTGGTTAATTTTTATTTATTTTATTTTTATTTTTATTCATTTCCCTATCCACATTTGTTTGCATGGGATTTACCTACATGTTGCTGCCTTTTGCAGCCCTCTAGCCCTTTCCTTGGCTGTTTTACAGCCTTTTTAGTGCTGAAAAGTTTGGGTTCCCATTGACTTCAATGGGATTCGGGACGAAGTTCGGATCGGGTTCGGATCCCGAACCCGAACATTTCCGGGAAGTTCGGCCGAACTTCTCGAACCCGAACATCCAGGTGTCCGCTCAACTCTATTTAAAACGCTTTTACTTATCAAAGCCATTCTGAAATTGTTTTCTCGTCACACATTGTACTTTACAGCAGTCATAAATTTTAATCAAAATATTTCATTTTTATTTATAAAAAATACCAAATTTACAAAAAATTGGGAAAAATTCACAACTTTCCAAATTTCTATTTATGTGGTTTTAAAATCAATAGTGATACCTCCTAAAATTGTTATTACTTTACATTCCCCATATGTCTACTTCATGTTTGGATCATTTTGGGAATGCCATTTTATTTTTGGGGGACGTTAGAAGGCTTATAAGTTTAGAAGCAAATCTTGAAACTTTTCAGAAAAGGACCAGTTCAAGTCTAAAGTCATTTTGTGAGGCTTACATAATAGAAACCACCCAAAAAGAACCCAATTTTGGAACCTACACCCGTCAAGGTATTTAAAACTGATTTTATAAACTTTGTTAACCCTTTAGGTGTTCCACAAGAGTTATTGGCAAATGGAGATGAAATTTCAGAATGTAAATGTTTTGGCAAATTTTCCATTTTAATCAATTTTTTACAGCTACAAAGCAAGGGTTAACAGCCAAACTAAACTAATTATTTATTGCCCTGATTCTGTAGTTTATAGAAACACCCCATATGTGGTCGTAAACTACTGTACTGGCACACAGTAGGGCGTAGAGGGAAATGAACACCATATGGTTTCTGGATGGCAGATTTTGCTGGACTGGTTTATTTACACCATGTCCCATTTGAAGCTCCCCTGATGCACCCCTAGAGTAGAAACCCACAAAAGTGACCCCATTTTGGAAACTCAAGGTATTCAAAACTGATTTTACAAACTTTGTTAACCCTTTAGGTGTTCCAAAAGAGTTATTGGCAAATGGAGATTAAATTTCAGAATGTCAAGAGGAAAGTGGTGTCATCCTCGTCCTCACTGGGACCTCTCCTTCTTGATATATGAACCTAACGCAATGTACTCCCCTCGTATTACGGACTTATGTGCCTCCCAAGAGATAGCTGGAGATGCAACGGTGTTCACATTCAGATCAAAATAGTCTTGTAACTTATTTGTGATAGAATCCACATGTGGTTGCGTATCTAATATTATGTGATTTAGTCTCCAAGACCACTCTCTCCCAGCTAAATTGGGGAGTTGGATGGCACAGAATACCAAAGCATGATCCGACACTGTTGTGCTGTCAATAGTGACAGACTCAATCAGCGTCAGATTATTCTCAGGTATCATGAGATAATCCAATCTTTGGTATGACCTGTGTGGGTTTGAATAAAAGGTGTAGTCTCTTCTATTCCCGTGTACGGACCGCCAGACATCAGCTAAATGTAGTGCTTTTAAGCGTACCCGTAAGGATTTCAGGGCCTTAAACGAATTAGCTGACCTCTGGGACGAAGAATCCAATAAGGGATTCAAAGTCAAATTGAAATCTCCCCCTATTAAGATCCAACCAAATGCGAAGGCAAATATTTTGTCCAGTGCCTCTAGTAACCACTGGACCGTTTTGACGTTGGGGGCGTATAAGTTACATAATGTAAATTTCCTATGACCTATTTCACAGTTCACCAACAAGTATCTCCCCTTCGGATCAGCCAACTGGGAATGTAACGTAAAGGGAACATGTCTCCTCAACCCAATGCTAACCCCTTTGGATGCAGCTTTATCGGAGCATCAATGGAACCAATAGTGGAACGCGGAATTGCCTAAATTGGGGATATGGTTGGCAGTAAAGTGTGTTTCTTGCAGCATAAAAATATATGTCGCCGCTGCCTTGATTGTCCGGAAAACCCGGCTCCGTTTCACTGGGCCTTTGCAGCCATGAACATTGAATGTTGTGATATTAAGTACTACCGGTGCCATTCATGCATTTCACAGAAAAATTCACCTTGCATATACCTATCAGGACCAAGGAATGGAATATAAAACTTAGAATACTTCAAAAAATAAACAATAAACAAAGCAGAACATAAGCAATAATATAAATGAGCCAGACTCCTAGGTAGGACTCTTTACCTTGGGGGGGGGGGGAATAATCCGATGTCATAAACATATCCTGATTGGCCGAGATCCTGCTTTTGTACCTGATAGGGTAAAATTGAATCATAGCAAAGGTACTACTTATTATAACATACATCTACAACAGTACAATGCAGATTCCATCCACAAAGTAGTGTAAGGCACTATAGAGCGCTAATATACATCATTGGACACATAGCTTAAGATAAACAGTTGTTAGAGGGTGATGTTAAGGAAGGTTAACAGTACTAATTGTACTTCTCTAATGAGCATTAAAGGGAGAGAAAAAACGACCCCTTATGTGTATATGATCGCGTACAGCAGCCATCCACTAGAGGTTCAGATGTCCACATCTCTGCTGGCAGCTTTTCTGTTCCGCCCGCTCCTCTGTTGTTTCGGCTTCACCCATGGTGAGATCGTCGGTAGAGGCGGCAATTTTTCTTCTGAAGGGACCGGCACCCAGGAGGGGATCTCAACAAGGGTTAAGTCCATCATTTCCCAAAAGGGGACCAAGTCTGCAGGTGTTCTCACGGTGAAGCGGCGATTTCCTGCAGTGATCAGTATGCCAAAAGGAAATCACCTGTAAGGAAACTTCGACGTACGCAAGAGATCCGTTAATAGTTTCAACAGCCTCCTCTTATGGACAGTAGAAGCTGCCAAATCTTAAAATATATTTGAATACTTCTGCCTTGTATGGTTACTTCCCTTAGCTCCCTTGCTTTTTGCAAAATTTCCTCAGTGTCCCTGTAACTTAATATCCCACAGATGACGTCTCTGTGGTTCTCTGAGGTACTAGGTTTGGGTCTCAGTGCACGATGTATCCTCTCGACCGTGATGTTTTGAGCTCTTTCTTGGCCCAACAGGGAGGTGAACAGTGCGTTCATCGTTTTCATCAAGTCCTCCTTATCATCAGCCTCAGGGAGGCCTCTTATCCTGATATTGCGGCGGCGACTTCTATTCTCCTCATCCTCAATTTGCAACAACAGGCTGTTCATGGCTCTAGTGTGGGAGCCTAATGAGCTTTTGACCGCCGTGTTTAAAGAAAGCATGGCGTCTTGCACTTGCTCTAAGGACTCGACTCTGTCTCCAATATGGCGGACATCCGCCTTTATAGTCGCTAGATCAGCTGCAATGGGAGCTAGAGCTTTTTGCAGAGCTTGTTCTATGAAGTCCCGAGTGAGCGCCGTTCGCTCAGCCTCTGCCTGCGACCCACTCACCTCACTTGTATCCTCGTGCGGTGCTTCGGGACTCGAGGCCTCACATGAGTCTCCTACCCCATGCCGATTCACCGCCATCTTTGGTGTGCGCGCGGATGTCTGGGTAGCTGATTTCTGGAGGTACTTCTCCATGTCAGACTGATGCGGTGAGTCCATCTTCTGCTTTGAAGTGTCTCTAGTCAGTTCCTTTGCCTGAATCTTCATCCCTGTTCTCCGGGTAGTGCTGTTATAAGGCTGAATTAGAATCTAGTGGCGGGAGCTCCGCTCTCAAGCAGCCGCCATCGAGCTCGGTCAGGCTACGCCCCCCCCCCCCCAGATTTTCCATTTTAATCATTTTTTTTCTGCTAACAAAGCAAAGGTTAACAGCCAAACAAAACTCAATATACACTCACCTAAAGAATGATTAGGAACACCATACTCATACGGTGTTGGACCCCATTTTGCCTTCAGAACTGCCTTAATTCGACGTGGCATTGATTCAACAAGGTGCTGATAGCATTCTTTAGAAATGTTGGCCCATATTGATAGGATAGCATCTTGCAGTTGATGGAGATTTGAGGGATGTGCATCCAGGGCACGAAGCTCCCGTTCCACCACATCCCAAAGATGCTCTATTGGGTTGAGATCTGGTGACTGTGGGGGCCATTTTAGTACAGTGAATTCATTGTCATGTTCAAGAAACCAATTTGAAATGATTCTAGCTTTGTGACATGGTGCATTATCCTGCTGGAAGTAGCCATCAGAGGATGGGTACATAGTGGTCATGAGAGGATGGACATGGTCAGAAACAATGCTCAGGTAGCCCGTGGCATTTAAACTATGGCCAATTGGCACTAAGGGGCCTAAAGTGTGCCCAGAAAACATCCCCCACACCATTACACCACCACCAGCCTACACAGTGGTAACAAGGCATGATGGATACATGTTCTCATTCTGTTTACGCCAAATTTGGAATCTACCATTTGAATGTCTCAACAGAAATCGAGACTCATCAGACCAGGCAACATTTTTCCAGTCTTCAACAGTCCAATTTTGATGAGCTTGTGCAAATTGTAGCCTCTTTTTCCTATTTGTAGTGGAGATGAGTGGTACCCGGTGGGGTCTTCTGCTGTTGTAGCCCATCCGCCTCAAGGTTGTGCGTGTTGTGGCTTCATAAATGCTTTGCTGCATACCTCGGTTGTAACGAGTGGTTATTTCAGTCAACGTTGCTCTTCTATCAGCTTGAATCAGTCGGCCCATTCTCCTCTGACGTCTAGCATCAACAAGGCATTTTCGCCCACAGGACTGCCGCATACTGGATGTTTTTCCCTTTTCACACCATTCTTTGTAAACCCTAGAAATGGTTGTGCGTGAAAATCCCAGTAAATGAGCAGATTGTGAAATACTCAGACCGGCCCGTCTGGCACCAACAACCATTGGTTGATTTTTTTGTGTCTCTATATTCTGAAATCCATAGTTTATTTATATTTTTGGGTGAATGTCTTATGTAGGGGCTCATTTTTTTCAGTATGAGATGACGGTTTAATTGGTACAATTTTGAGGTGCATATAACTTTTTAATCGCTTGCTATTAAACTTTTTGTGATGTAAGGTGACAAAATGGCTTTTTTACAATTTTTTTTACAGTGTTCACCTGAGGGGTTAAATCATGTGATATTTTTATAGAGAAGGTTGATACAGATGGGGCGAAACCTAATATACTTTTTTTATTTATTTAAGTTTTATACACTAATATCATTTTTGAAACAAAAAAAAACATGTTTTAGTGTCACCATTGTCTGAAAGACATATTTTTTTTTTTGGGGGGGTGATTCTCTTAGGTAGGGTATAACTGTTTGTGGGATGAGATGACGGTTTGATTGGTACAATTTTGTGGTCCGTATGACTTTTTGATCGCTTGCTATTACACTTTTTGTGATGTAAGGTGACAAAAAAATGGCTTTATTTTACACTTTTTTTTTTACGGTGTTCACCTCAGGGGTTAGGTCATGTGGTATTTTTATAGAGCAGGTTTTTACTGACACAGCGATATCTAATATGTATACTTTTTTTTTTACATTTAACACAATAAAAGCATTTTTGAAAAAACATAAAAAATCATGTTTTACTGTCACCATAGTCTGAGAGCCATAGTTTTCTTTAGTTTTTTTTTTGGGCGATTGTCCTATGTAGGGGCTAATATTTTGCGGGATGAGATGACGGTTAGATTGGTACTTTTGTTGGGGGCATACACCTTTTTGATCGCTTGGTGTTGCACTTTTAGTGATGTATGGTGACAAAAATGATTTTTTTTTTACACAGTTTTTGTTTTTTATTGTTTATGGTGTCTATAAGATGGGGTGGATCATGTGATATATTTATAGAGCCGGTCATTACGGACACGGCAATTCCTAATATGTGCGTTTTTTGGTTTTTTATTATAAAATCAGGGGAAAGGGGCATTTTTTTTTTTTTACTTGAAACATTATTTTTTTGATTCAAAACCCTTTTTTTTAAAAAAAAAACTTTATTTCTGTCCCACTCTGGGACTTAAACTTTTGGTGGTCTGATCCCCTCTGCAATGCATTATAATACATCTGTATTGTAATGTATTGCCTGTTTGTCTACTACAGTGAGTAGTACACAAACAGGTTGCCTAGGAGACCCAGCCTGAGGCTGTATCTCCTCAGCACCCGTAGAAGGCATGTCCCGATGCCGTGCAGGGCATTCGGCAGCCTCTGCATGGCATCAAGCTGTCTTGTCACGCATCGGGTTCCTGCCACAGCAGTGTGTGGACTTGATGCGCTGCTTCAACTGCCGCAAACCACTTCTATGTCGCGGTCAGCGTGGACCGCGGCATAGAATGAGTTAATCTGCCAGCATCGCTGTAACCGGCAGATACTGCAGGGGCCTGGCTACCAGGGACTGCCGGATGCCTGCAGTGATCGGGCGCGCACCGCTCCGGTGCCTGCCCGATCATCCCGCCGTGCATGTACGGTGGAATGCATTCTGGCAATGCATCCCCTGCCGTACAAGCACGGCGTTCTAGATTAAGGGGTTAAATAACCAGTCATCACTTGGGAAATCCCATTACGACACTTCACACAAAGTTATACTTCTTGAAGGGTCACTCCAGGTACTAGCAGAGTTTAGCCTTCAAGAAGTGGGGTCACCTGTGTAGGGGGTGGATGCTCTGCTTGTTGGTAGGGGTAACCTTAGGGATGACACAAGGACAAAACATTTTGTTCCCGGGTCTCAAATACCTGAACTGAATCCACTCTGCTGTCAGTATACTTTAACACTAGCGTTTTGGCTTTACGTTTCTGAGATCCGTCATGGCCTCTGAGAAGCGGTCCAAAATGGATCAATTTTGCCCTAATGCATTCTGAGTGGAAAAGGATCCGCTCAGAATGCATTAGTTTGCCTCCGTTTAGTCAAAATTCCGCTCTGAAGGTGGACAACAAAACGCTGCCTAAGTGAGATGGGCCAGGTACATTTTCGTGCCTTGGCCTCACTTTTGGAACCTATACTTATTACCTATTGAGCAATTACAGCATTTGATCAGCTATCAATTTGCAATGTGTATATTTTCTTTATCTATTCATTTATAAATTAAGTTTTAAACTAGGGATTTTTGATATCATATGCCTGTTATACCCTGTGAACAGAAGAATCTATATGTACCATCTACATGTACACTTGAAGGAGAAGCAGAATTATGCCCTACCAGTATGATTAAAGATAAGCAAATAAAAAAAAAAATTTGATTCAGTCAGTTTGTCGCATTTTCCAGAAATGTTTGATTAGATCCAAATTTATTTGTGACAAATTGCGTTAACAAAACAGCTATTTCCTGGCTGCTGAGAGCCTGCATAGTGGTGTAGAACACTGTGTATTGCAGAAACATGCATAGGGAGCCCACTGTGCTACTAAAACAGTACTGTGAGTCAGTATGACACGCAGATGATAGGCGTTACTGTTAGAATCACTCCACACTTTGCTTATTTGGTCAGTTACGGGGTCAAAACTGACCAAATAACTCAAGTGTTAACTCAGCCTTACAGGCCAGTGTCAGCGTTAAGAAGACGCGCACTCCTATTACACCGTCATCAGCTGATTCCACATAGATTTCAACAAAACCTGTTATATTACACGCTGAAACAAGAAGTGCCACCATGACCGAGTGGTGAGGTTGGCAATTGCATGAGGATTTGCATGAGGAATCATATGTGTCGTCAACACAGTGGCTCAGTCACAGAATGCTGAGGGTGGAAATCGCATGAGAAATAGCATGTGTTGTCAACACAGTGGCCCAGTCACAGAGTGGTGAGGGTGGGAATCGCATGAGGAATCGCATGTGTTGTCAACACAGTGGCCCAGTCACAGAGTGGTGAGGGTGGGAATTGCATGAGGAATTGCATGTGTTCTCAACACAGTGGCCCAGTCACAGAGTGGTAAGGGTGGAAATCGCATGAGGAATCACATAAAAAATCACATAAGTCGTCAACACAGTGGCCCAGTCACAGAGTGGTTAAGATGGGAATTACATGAGGAATCGCATGGGGGGGTTGGGAATCGAATGATGAATCATATGTGCCGTCAACACAGTGGCCCTGTCACAGAATGGTGAGGATGGGAATCGTATAATAAATTGCATAAGGAATTGCATGGGGAATCACATGAGGAATCACATGAGTCATCAACACAGTAGCGAAGTGACAGCGTTGTGAGGGTGGGAATCGCATGAGGAATCCCATGAGTTGACAACAAAGTCACAGAGTGGCGAGGGCGGGAATCACATGAGAAATGGTATGTGTCGTCAACTCAGTGGCCCAGTCACAGAGTGGTGAGGGTGGGTATCATATAAGAAATCGCATGAGGAATTGCATGAGGAATCGGATGAGTCGTCAACACAGTGGCCCAGTCACAGAGTGGTGAGGGAGGGAATAGCATGAGGAACCCCATGAGTAGTCAGCAAAGTCACAAAGAGGGGAGGGTGGGAATCGCATGAGGAATCGTTTGTTTAGTCAACACAGTGGACCAGTCAAAAATTGGTGACGATGGGAATCGTATAAGGGACTAGGTGAGGATTTGAATGAGGAATCACATGAGTCTTCAACACAGTGGCCTAGTCAAAGAGTGGTGAGGGTGAAAATTGCATGAGGAATCGCATGAAGAATCACATGAGTCATCAACACAATGGCACAGTCATAGAGTGGTGAGGGTGGGAATCGCATGAGAAATCGCAAGAGGAATCACATGTGTTGTCAACACAGTGGCCCAGTCACAGAGTGGTAAGGGTGGGAATCGCATGAGGATTTGCATGAGGAATTGCATGGGAGAACACATGGGTTGTCAACACAGTGGCCCAGTCACAGAGTGGTGAGGGTGGGAATCGAATAAGGAATCACATGAGGAATCACATGAGTTGTCAACACAATGGCCCAGTCACAGAGTAGTGAGGATGGGAATCGCATGAGGAATCACATGAGTCATCAACACATTGGCCCAGTCACAGAGTGGTAAGGATGGAAATCGCATGAGGAATCACATGAGTCATTGACACAGTGGTCCAGTTACAGAGTGGTGAGGGTGGGAATCGCATGAGGAATCACATGAGTCGTCAACACAGTGGTCCAGTCACAGAGGGGTGAGGATGGAAATCGCATGAGGAATCACATGAGTCATTGACACAGTGGTCCAGTCACAGAATGGTGAGGGTGGGAATCGCATGAGGAATCACATGAGTCGTCAACACAGAGACCCAGTCACAAAGTGGTGAGAGTGGGAATCGCATGAGGATTTGCATGAGCAATCACATAAGTCGTCAACACAGTGGCCCAGTCACAGAGTGATGAGGGTGGGAATGGTATGAGGAATCCCATGAGTTGTCAACAAAGTCACAGAGTGGTGAGGGTGGAAATTGCATGGGGAATTGCATGATTCGTCAACACAGTGGGCAGTCACAGAGTGGTGAGGGTGGGTATCGCATGAGAAATCGCATTAGGAATCGCATGAGGAATCGCATGAGGAATCACATGAGGAATCGCATGAGGAATCACATAAGTCGTCAACAAAGTGGCCCAGTCACAGTGTGGTGAGGGTAGGAATCGCATGAGGAATCACATGATTCATCAACACAGTGGCCCAGTCACAGAGTGTGGAAGGTGGGAATCGCATGAGGAATCGTATGTTTCGTTAACACAGTGGACCAGTCACAGAGTGGTGAGGGTGGGAATCGCATTAAGAATCTCATGAGGAATCAAATGAGTTGTCAACACAGTGGCCCAGTCACAGAATAGTGAGTGTGGGAATCGCATGAGGAATCACATAAGACGTGAACACAGTGACCCAGTCACAGAGTGGTGAGGGTGGGAATCGCATGAGGAATCCCATGAGTTGTTAACAAAGTCGCAAAGTGGGGAGAGTGGGAATCGTATAAGTGATTGGGGGAGGAATTGAATGAGGAATCACAAAAGGAATCACATGAGTCCTCAACACAGTGGCCCAGTCACAGAATGGTGAGGGTAAGAATCGCATGGGGAATTGCCTGATTCGTCAACACAGTGGCCAGTCACAGAGTGGTATCGCATGAGAAACCGCATTAGGAATCGCATGAGGAATCAAATAAGTCATCCACACAGTGGCCCAGTGTGGTTAGGGTGTGAATTGCATAATGAATCGCATGAGGAATCACATGTGTTATCAGCACTGTGGCCCAGTCACAGAGTGGTGAGGGTGGGAATCGCATAAGGATTCGCATGAGGAATCACAAAAGTCGTCCACAAAGTGGCCCAGTCACAGAGTGGTGAGGATGGGAATCACATGAGGAATCGCATGAGAAATCACATGAGTCGTCAAAACAGTGGCCAGTCGCAGAGTGGAGAGTGTGGGAATCGTATAAGTGATTGGGTGAGGAATTGAATGAGGAATCACATGAGTCGTTAACACAGTGGCCCAGTCACAGAGTGGTGAGGATGGGAATCGCATGAGGAATCACATAAGTCATCAACACAGTGACCCAGTCACAGAGTAATGAGGGTGGGAATCGCATGAGGAATCACATGAGTCGTTAACACAGTGGCCCAGTCACAGAGTGGTGAGGGTGGGAATCGCATGAGGAATCACATAAGTCATCAACACAGTGGCCCAGTCACAGAGTAATGAGGGTGGGAATCGCATGAGGAATCACATGAGTCGTTAACACAGTGGCCCAGTCACAGAGTGCTAAGGGTGTGAATCGCATAAGTAATCACATGAGTTGTTAATAAAGTCACAGAGTGGTGAGGGTGGAAATCACATGAGGAATCGCATGAGAGAACACATAAGTCGTCAACACAGTGGCCCAGTCACAGAGTTGTATGGGTGGGAAATGCATGAGGAATCCCATGAGTTGTCAACAAAGTCACAGAGTGGGGAGGATTGGAATCACATGAGGAATCATATGCGTCGTCAACACAGTGGCCCAGTCACAGAGTGGTGAGGATGGGAATCGCACGAGGAATCACATGAGTCGTCAACACAGTGGCCCAGTCACAGAGTGGTGAGGATGGGAATCGCATAAGGAATCACATGAGTGGTCAACACAGTGGTCCAGTCACAGAGTTGTATGGGTGGGAAACAGAGTGGGGAGGGTTGGAATCACATGAGGAATCATATGTGTTGTCAACACAGTGGCTCAGTCACAAAGTGGTGAGGGTTGTAATCGTATAGCATGAGTAATTGCATGAGGAATCGCATGAGTCATCAACACAGTGGCCAGTCACAGAGTGGTATTGCATGAGAAACCGCATTAGGAATCGCATGAGGAATCAAATAAGTCGTCCACACAGTGGCCCAGTGTGGTTAGGGTGGGAATTGCATGATGAATCGCATGAGGAATCACATGTGTTATCAGCACTGTGGCCCAGTCACAGAGTGGTGAGGGTGGGAATCGCATAAGGATTCGCATGAGGAATCAGAAAAGTCGTCCACAAAGTGGCCCAGTCACAGAGTGGTGAGGATGGGAATCACATGAGGAATCGCATGAGAAATCACATGAGTCGTCAAAACAGTGGCCAGTCGCAGAGTGGAGAGTGTGGGAATCGCAAGATGAATCGCATGAGGAATTGCATGAGGAATCACATGAGATGTACGTCAACACAGTGACCCAGTCACAGAGTGTTGAGGGTAGGAATCGCATGAGGAATCGCATGAGTCATCAACACAGTGGCCTAGTCACAGAGTGTGGGGGTGGGAATAGAATGAGGAATCCCATGAGTCGTCAACACAGTGGCCCAGTCACAAAGTGGTGAGGGTAGGAATCGCATAAAGAATTGTATGTTTCGTCAACACAGTGGATCAGTCACAGAGTGGTGAGAGTGGGAATCGTATAAGTGATTGGGTGAGGAATTGAATGAGGAATCACATGGGGAATCACATGAATCGTTAACACAGTGGCCCAGTCACAGAGTGGTGAGGGTGGGAATCGCATGAGGAATCACATAAGTCATCAACACAGTGGCCCAGTCACAGAGTAATGAGGGTGGGAATCGCATGAGGAATCACATGAGTCGTTAACACAGTGGCCCAGTCACAGAGTGGTGAGGGTGGGAATCGCATGAGGAATCACATAAGTCATCAACACAGTGGCCCAGTCACAGAGTAATGAGGGTGGGAATCGCATGAGGAATCACATAAGTCGTTAACACAGTGGCCCAGTCACAGAGTGCTAAGGGTGTGAATCGCATAAGTAATCACATGAGTTGTTAATAAAGTCACAGAGTGGTGAGGGTGGAAATCACATGAGGAATCGCATGAGAGAACACATAAGTCGTCAACACAGTGGCCCAGTCACAGAGTTGTATGGGTGGGAAATGCATGAGGAATCCCATGAGTTGTCAACAAAGTCACAGAGTGGGGAGGATTGGAATCACATGAGGAATCATATGCATCATCAACACAGTGGCCCAGTCACAGAGTGGTGAGGATGGGAATCGCACGAGGAATCACATGAGTCGTCAACACAGTGGCCCAGTCACAGAGTGGTAAGGATGGGAATCGCATAAGGAATCACATGAGTGGTCAACACAGGGGTCCAGTCACAGAGTTGTATGGGTGGGAAACAGAGTGGGGAGGGTTGGAATCACATGAGGAATCATATGTGTCGTCAACACAGTGGCTCAGTCACAAAGGGGTGAGGGTTGTAATCGTATAGCATGAGTAATTGCATGAGGAATCACATGAGTCATCAACACAGTGGCCTAGTCACAGAGTGTGGGGGTGGGAATAGAATGAGGAATCCCATGAGTCATCAACACAGTGGCCCAGTCACAGAGTGGTGAGGGTGGGAATCGCATAAGGAATTGTATGTTTCGTCAACACAGTGGATTAGTCACAGAATGTTGAGGGTGGGAATCGTATAAGTGACTGGGTGAGGAATTGAATGAGGAATCGCAGAGTGGTGAGGTGGCAGCAGCATGAGGAGACCACAGAGAGGCCAAGTGACAGAATGGTGAGGTGGCAGCAGTATGAGGAGACCACAGGTTGTTGAGGTGGCAGCAGCATGAGGAGACCACAGAGTAGCCCAGTGACAGAGTGTTGAGTTGGCAGCAGCATAAGGAGACCACAGAGTGGTGAGGTGGCAGCAGCATGAGGAGACCACAGAGTGGCCCAGTGACAGAGTGGTGAGGTGGCAGCAGCATGAGGAGACTACAGAGTGTTGAGTTTGCAGAAGCATGAGGAGACCATAGAGTGGCCCAGTGACAGAGTGTTGAGGTAGCAGCAGCATGAGGAGACCATAGAGTGGCCCATTTACAGAGTGGTGAGGTGGCAGCAGCATGAGAAGACCACAGAGTGGTGAGGTACCAGCAGCATAAGGAGACCACAGAGTGGCTCAGTTACAGAGTGGTGAGGTGGCAGCAGCATGAAGAGACCACAGAGTGGTGAGGTGACAACAACAGCATGATCAGATCACAGAGCGTTGAGTTGGCAGCAGCATGAGGATACCACAAAATGGCCTAGTGACAGAATGGTGAGGTGGCAGCAGTATGAGGAGACCACAGATTGTTGAGGTGGCAGCAGCATGAGGAGACCATAGAGTGGCTCAGTGATAGAGTGTTGAGTTGGCAGCAGCATAAGGAGACCACAGAGTGGTGAGGTGGCAGCAGCATGAGGAGACCACAGAGTGGCCCAGCGACAGAGTGGTGAGGTGGCAGCAGCATGAGGAGACCATGTCTAGCTGCTGCTGCTGGTGAGTAGTTTCTTCAGTAGGTGGGTAAATAAAAGTGATCATCAGCAACTCTAAACTTAAGTTGCTGTTGGTGGAGCTGGTACTGCTCCTGCCCCCTCCCGAGCCTGTATAATGTCAGTCTGTATAATTATTTGTTATTATATGCATATATGCATTTTCTAGATCTGTTTCATACATTTGCTGTAGTTTTCTATGTACACCAGCAGGTGGCAGTGATATGTAGCAGGACCATAGCCAGTTTAGTATTGCTAGACTGGAATAGTACATTCCAGTTTAGTTCCCTCTCTGTGAGCAGAGGTAGGTCGGTCCCATGTCCTGTCTCATGGGGAGGAGAAGGAAGTTCTAGAGAGTGTACCAGCCACCCCAGCTAGGGGAAGGTTGTGTTAGTTGGAGCTCCCAGTTTTAGGGATCCCAAAACAGGACCCTGTCTTGGTTGAGACCAGAGAACCTTCCCAGCCTGATCCTTGAGCCTCAGTTGGTTGACAAGCAAGCAGCACCTCCAGCCTCCAGGAAAAGCCATTCCCTGTGAGCAACACTGTGAGTACATATCCAGAGACCAGGAGAAGCCAAATTTCTCCTCAGCTAGTCAGGCCCACACCGAGCAGAAGATAGAGCAGAAGATAGATACCTGCCATATTCTCCAGGCATATGATAAGAAGCAGAAGAGATAGTAATCACTGCCACATATTGCCAAGACCTGCTGGGACCCAAGACTAAAGATGTATCTCATGTGGATTTATGCTGCCATTAAGTAAAGACAAGTTGGATTATATCACAAGTCTGGATCTCATTTATTGCTCAATTACTCCTACTAGCAAAGCACTCAATTTATTGCAAGTAAGCCAGGATCCAGAAGTCCAGCCGTACCCAGATAGGAGACACCATTGACACTATACCTACTACTATACAGAGACATTATCACCACTCAGGCATTCCTCACCTGGTATGTGAGGTATTACATCTTAAAGGGCCCTGCAACAGTACCCTGCGCACATTGCAATTGGCGTCACGAACAAACCATAGACTTATATACATCTATCCTGACCCACTGCATAGTTGGCCACCGTACCACGGTCCTGCTCATTGCACTAACATGGTGGAGAGCCAGTAGTCATCCCTCTGCCGAATGGTGACAATTCAGCAGTCACTACGCAAGCAACTAAGCATGCATCAGGCCATTTGCGCAAGTGACTCGGAGGGACTCTCTGCCTCCATCCCCACTGCATACTGCCACGGTGTGTCTCCATCATCTTCCTTGTCTTCCTCATCACCTTGTAGCTCCACCTGCTGCTCCTGCTCCTCTTCTGCCACCCATGTTGAAAAATTACCAATTTGTTTACGCATTGCTTGTGCTCGAAAGTCCTGCTCCTCCTCTAGTTCAGCCCCCACGGGGCTTATGTGGCCATGAGATGTAGTCGCCACGTCTCCTGTCCCCTGTTAAGCCAGATTTAGCAGCATCTGTTCCAGGACATGAAGCAGTGGAATGGCGTTGTTCATCCCGTAGTCCTAGCGACTGCCAAATAAAGTGGCCTCCTCAATGGGCCCAAGCAAACGGCAGGTGTCACACATGAGCTGCCACTAGCTAATATCAAAGATACACAGAGGAGTACCTCTGTCCGCCTTTGTCATCAAGAAATCGTTTATGGCCTTTCTGAAATTCCAACGGATGGAAACGTCACACATCAGCCAATGTTGGGGAATGTCATTCTGCCTTTGCAGCTCAAGGAGGGTGTGCTTTGCAGTGTAAGAGTGGCTGAAGTGCATGCACAGATTCCTGCCCATTTTCAGGATGTCTTGCAGATGGGTGGAAGACTTTAGGAACTTCTTTACAGTCAAATTGAACACTTGCGCCATGCAGGGTGCATGGCTCAGACCTCCTTGACGCAGCACAACATCATGTTCCAATTGCAGAACAGCGTGGTACCACCATGCCCTGCACATGTGGTATGCTGAAAGAGTACTGTGGATCAACGACGTGAGAGCGTGGAGGCGGCGGAGTCACCTGGCCAAGTTGTTGGTGTGGATGGGCAGAAAACACATTTACCCAGTGGGCCATAAAGGACATAAATTGTACTTGACCGTAGTTACAGCTCCACACGTCGGCTCTGCCATGTACTTTGGAGGACACCGACAGGCTCAAGGACTTCTGTTCAACATGGTGTGCAGGGCTGGTACTGCGTTTTTTGCAAATAAATTACGGCTTGGGACTCTCCACCTCGGCTCTGCACAAGCCATCAGTTCTCTGAAAGGTGCAGAATCCACCACTTGGAAAGGGAGGGACTGCAGCACCAGCAACCTGGCCCGGAGCACGTTTAGCTTCTGCACGTTTAATGAGTGCAAATATACTGTTGTCTCTTGGCAATCACTTTGGTGATCGATTGCTGACGAAATGACAGATGAGGAGTTGGAGGACAAGGAGCAGCAGCATCAGGACCAGTAGATGATGGAAAGGACAGACAGCTCCCTTCGGCTGAGGTTGTGGAGTCTTGACTTGCGGAAAAACTGTGCAGTCCATTGGGTGAAGCAGCGGTTGCTGCGGCAGGCCGGACCACTACATTAGCACCATGGTTCTCCCTGTGTTGACACAGGACCGTGGTGCCAACATCTGCTGCCACCCTCTTCTCCTCATGATGATGAGGCCCCTTCTTCACCCAGCTCCCAAGTGTGATCGGCTACAACATCATCATCCGCCACTGTCTGCACATCACTCATGTCCCCCTCAATGGTCTCAGGGCCAGGAGCCTGACCGCTTGCAACACCAGCATCCCACACGACTCTCATCATCACTATTTGCCTGCCTACCAGAGGAAGTGGCTGATGTCTTCTCCAGATCTTAGGGTAGGCAGTAGCTTCTGACTGTCCTCTAGTAGCTCGTCCTCGCTGAAAAGTGGAGCCGAGCATATGGCATATAATACTTCTCCTGCTGAGGGAACACAAAATGACAGAGGCAAGTTGAGGATAGTTCGGGGCACAGGGCCTGCTCCCGGGCCATTCCAAAGCGTTGTGTCAGAGGAACCCACTGACTCTTGGCTAGGGGTGTCTGATATCACTTGCAATGAAGTTGAAGACCAAGTCAACCATTCAAGCACCGCTGGGTTGCTCGTCAAGACACGACCGCTAGTTGATAGTGATGAGCGGCATAGGCAATATTCGTTTTTGCGATATTTTGCAAATTTTTCATTTAATATTCTCAAAAAATTTGCGAATTTTTGAATTCCTGATCTCCAAACATTATTTTCACGATTGCGCAAATCAGCACTAATAATGAGAATATTTTTTGTGCAATACATGCAAATTCACATTTTATCAGGTCTGCGTAGATATTACTGATTGGTTCATTAAGTAATGTCTGTAACATGTATGTATGGACAGAAGAGAAACAGTAATTCCTATCACTCTAGCTAACACCCTGCACTGGAACCTATCAGCTTCACTATATCACTATCTAACCTACACTGAGTATCTCCCACTAACTATCTGTATTATATATATATATATATATATATATATATATATATATATATATATAAGCTAACTAACTATCTAATGTAATTGGATAAGGAATAGGATCCAGATGAAAGCACAGAGCACAGCAATGTCACTGCTCTCTCTCTGAACTGCAAAAAAACTGCAGTAAATGGCTGCTGAGGAGATTCTTATATAGTAAGGGGGAGGCAACTTTCCTATTGGTTGCTTAGGATGTTGCTAAGCTCTGACAAAGATATTGCAGCCTTCTTATTGGCCCACAATCAAGAAGGGAGGTTACTGATGAAAAAAAAATCTAGAATATTCACAAATATATAGCACCATATTCTACATCTTCGCAAATTCTCAAAGTGCCGATATTCGCGATAAACACTAATACACAGATGTGTAACCTGGCCTAGTAGTAGTGTGGGTGATGGGTGTCTTAGCTGTAGTCCCTTATTTCACAGCAGTGTCTTTTATGCTGTTTGAAGATGGTCATTCTGATGTCAGATTCCTCTCAAGTATCTGCTTGAGCACACCTTTATTCATTCTCTCTGGAGACTCCTTCTTAGAAGCAGGAGCTCAGCAGCTGATATTTGCGATAAAAAACGATCAACACTACTAGCTGACACTGGGAAGTCAGGCCTCTCGCTGCGACTACTGCTGCCACCCCACCCCCTTCTTCTGCTGCTACTTCTGCCTGCGCCAGAAACATTTTGACCACTGCCCGTTTCCTTTGAGGGTCTGTAACTTGTCTGATTGACATACTGTAAAATGAAAGTATTAAATTAAAAGTAAATTAACACACGCCAAGAATGTCTATAAAACAATATACGTTCACCGCTGAACGGCTGATAACAAGCCCTTTTTTTCTTATTAATACACCACAAAAATGTCTATGAAACAATGTACGTTCACTGCTGAATGGCTAATTAAACATACTTTTTTTATCTTAATACAATACAAAAATGTCTAGAAAACAATGTACATTCACCGCTGAACAGCTAATTAGCCATACCGTGTCTGTATCACACAGCACTTGCAACCCAATAACAAGTAAGGTTTGCTGGAATTACTGAGCTATCATATAGTGCAAACCTAAAAGCAGCAGTATAACTGCCATTTGGATCCCCAATGAGTGCAGCAAGGTGTAATAGAATCGCTCCTATTACCCAGGCTGTACACTCTCCTATTGGACCCTGTTCTCCTTTTAAAGTGTAGATAATGGCTCCCTATCCTTTCCCTACACCTTGAATGATCTTTCCCTGAACTTGTAAATCTTTTTTTTCAGCACAATAAAGTCATTCCTACCACTGTCCCTAGCGCTTTTCACATCTCTCCCTGCACTAAGCACACTGGAAAATGGTAACATCCAAGATGGCTGAGGCTATTTATAGGGCTGTGACATCACAGGGGCTGTCTGGCTGCTGATTGGCTGCATGCATGGCATTTTGGATGATCCCTCGTTCACAGAGTTCTTTGCTCCATGTCCTAACATGTGCACCAGCCATTTTAGGAAAAAAATTTAAATCTTACCACAAAGCGTTAGGAAATGCGACTTCTGTGTGAATTAAATTTTTCCTGAAATTCGGATCGAATTCCACTTTGTCAACTTCGATTCGCTCATCTCTAATTATAATGGGAGAATGGCTGCATAATAGGTGATTAAACTTTCTCTGCATCAACATAGTATAGCCCATTAATAATTAGTAGTGATGAGCGGCAGGGGCAATATTCGAATTCGTGATATTTTGCGAATATTTGGGCGAATATTCGCCATATATTCGAGAATTCGCGAATTCATGATCTCCAGGCATTATTTTCTTGATTGAGAAAATTTGCATAAAATTTGCATACAAATTTTCGCATAAATTCGCATGAACTGGTATTTTCACAAAAATCGAATATTCACAATTACGAATATATTTTGCGAAATTCGAAATATTCGCGAATTCTCGAAGTGCCGATATTCGTGATTAAAATTCGCAATTCGAATATTCGTGATCAACACTAATAATTAGCCAACTTGTAGTACCACAGACCTGGGGGTATCTGATTTGTATTATAAATAGTTATGTTATGCATTGTTTTTATGTTGTTTCAACGTAACTTCCAGTAAGGAGTGGACTGCAATGCTTGGCAGGAATAGGTATAACTACTACTTTTCTCCTCTCTTGGTAGGAGTGTGCTGGTTTTGCTTCCTGCCAGGAGGGGTAGTCCCTCTGTAACCACAGACCGGAGAGGAAGCACACTGCTGAGCTCCTGCTCCTAAGAAGGATTCTCCAGAGAGAATAACTAAAGACTGTACTCAAGCAGATACTTGAGAGAAATAAGACACTGCTGTGAAATGAGGGACTACAGCTAAGACACCCATCACCCACACTACTACTAGGCCAGGTCACACATCTGTGTATTAGTGTTGATCGTAAATATTCTATTTGCAAGTTTTTGTTGCGAATATCGGCACTTTGAGAATTTGTGAAGATGTAGAATATAGTGTTATATATTCGTAATCGCAAATATTCTAGATTTTCTTTTTTTCATCAGTAACATCCCTTCTTGCTTTTGGGCCAATGAGAAGGCTGAAACATCTTTGTCAGAGCTTAGCTACATCCCTAGCAACCAATAGGAAAGTTGCCTCCCCCTTACTATATAAGAACCTCCCCAGCAGACATTTTCTGTAGTGTTTTGCAGTTCAGAGAGAGACAGCAGTGACATTGCTGAGCTCTGTGCTTTCATCTAGATCCTATTCCTTATCCAATTACATTAGTTAGTTAGTTAGCTTATATACATAATACAGATAGTTAGTGGGAGATAGTCAGTGTAGGTTAGATAGTGATATAGTGTAGCTGATAGGTTCCAGCTCAGGGTGTTAGGTAGTGTGATAGGGATTACTGTTTCTCTGCTGTCCATACATACATGCTACAGACATAGTGCTGTGATGTCACAATAATACTTAGTGAACCAATCAGTAATATCTATGTGATAAAATGTTGCACATATTGTGCAAAAGATATGCACATCATTAGTGCTGATTTGCGCAATCGCGAAAATAATGACTGGAGATCACAAATTCTAGAATTCGCAAATTTATTGTGAATATTAAGCAAAAAATTCACAAAATATCGGGAAAACAAATATTGGCTATGCCCCTCATCACTACTGTGTATCAGGTCTATCAAAGGAGGGACCTGGAACTAAACCCCCAAGGATGCCCATCTGGATTAGGGACAAATGCAAAAGTCATCTGTGAAGTAATGGGTCCACTCTTATAAAAGGGGTACAAACTATTTATCTGTCACATTAATTATTATCTGTCACAAAATCGGCTTGTGATCGACAAAGATAGGCACTGAGCAATAGGAGTTGTCACCCGTGAGTAGTGTATTGGAGTTCACACATGACGATGCAGGTAAAGCTACAGATATTCCAAGTTCCCATACTGAAACAAATCCAACATATGACTACTACCCTCAGTCTCAGACATATTCATAAACACATGCGCTCCTCCCCTGTCTGTAGTATCATTAGCAAGGGCTGGGGTTCATTACTCCCACAGAGAGGAATGCTTGGAACAACTGAGAGCCCGGTAAAAGTCTTGACAAATCCCTAACCTAACATTACCTGAGGGTCACAGAGGTCATCAGCATACAGTACCTTATCTCTGATAACAGGGCAGATGTGAAGACCATCACTACAACCCCCAATATCTCATACATGCACATTAACTAATAGAAGAAGCAAATTAGCCAGATATATACTGTGCCATAGGAACATGACACAGTCCACTTTGACACCCCCCCACCTTCCCGATAGGAAATCTTTGTACGACTCCTGAACAGAGGGAGACGGAAGTTATTGTATCTACAATAGAATAGTCTGTAGTCCTTGTCACAATAGTCTTTCTGCATTGCTGTGAGAGACCCTTGTGGTGGTGCTATGTAGCCAGTGGCAGGCAAGGCTGCATAGTGATACTGTCCATAGGCAGCTATGGTATGATGGACGTAGACCTGTGGAGCAACATTATAGTCAATATACAGAGGTAGTTGGGTAGAAATGACCATACATGCCTGGACGAGGATGGGTGGGTTGATATATTGGTATCAGCCCTATAGGTCTCTGGATGAAAGATGGATGTAACTGCTGCACCCTGATGGGTAAACCAGCTTGGAGGGTCCTTGGCTGAGCTCCAATATAAGATAGGTTCACATTTAATTTTCAGTAAATTAGAATGGGATTGGGGTCTTTGCGGGCTTGTTCAGCGGCTCCTCTAGCTGCCATTGTGACCTGAAGGATGCCCTCCTGTGAGCCATTCCCCACGGCTTCTTGTCTTCTGGTAATGCTACAGTAGATGTCCCCAACATAATTTCCCAGCATGTCCACAGGTAGATTTCCATTACTCCTACCGTGTGGTTGATGGGTCCTTCCCCCCAGTCCAGAGTCCCCTGGGTAACTGGTACTTCATGTATCTCTCCGCCAGCCAACACAATCCTTGCTGTCTATCCTGTGATTATTTTATCCTAGGTGACCACTTGGGGTTCTACCAGAGTAATGAAGTCCATGAAGCCTTCAGCTGGATGCCCATTCACTTGAACAGGAACTATGTGATTTCTTCTCTTTTCAGCATCACTCCAGTGGATGTGCATCACCACATACTCAGTCTCCCATGCGCTGTAGTCCATTGGATGTCCAGCTGCCCATCCCTTCTGGACTAGAATTTAGAAAATTAAACATTTAATTTCTTCCAATAAAAATGTTGCATAAGCCTTTTATTTTTCATTTTCACAAGGAGTAATGTAATACCCCGGAGTGGTATTGCTATTTCGGCACTCTGCTACTGTCTCTAATGGTTAACATAAATGTCATCTTTGTATTTCTTTCCAGGACCTTCACATTGTGCATTCATACCACTGTTATGAAACTGTTTTGTTCATGTACAAAGCCTGGTTCACCATCAGGTGGCAGCGTGCATGGCAGAGCTATTTTTACATAGAATGGAACTTACCATTCTATTCACCCCCCTTTGGACAAAAGTGGACCAGTCCTGCTTCCTACTAGAAGGGGGGGGGGGGGGTTGCAGTTCTAGTTAGTTCCAGTTTAGACTCAATAGTGGAGCTCAGAAGACATGGAAGATGTAGCAGCAAGGGGAAAGTGTTCTCTGGCTGCTGCAGGAGTCTCTCAAAAGGGAAGTAGCTCGTAGAGCCCTCTCACTGCTTGCTAATTTACTTACTGAGTGTCAGGAGGAGGACAACAGCCATAGGCAACCCAATCCAGGGATACCAGAACTGACTGAAAGTCCAGTAACCAGACCCAAGCCGAGTTTAGCTCAGCAGAGAGAGAAAGCAGAGTTAATGAGTTTGCCTGCCAGTTTATGCCAAAGCCTCAGCAGAGAGAGAAAGCAGAGTTAATGAGTTTGCCTGCCAGTTTATGCCAAAGCCTGCTGGAACCAAGAGAAATCCTGAATATTTTCTGGATGTAAGTTTACCCAAGTAAAGCTGTTGAACTTTATCAAGGTCTGGACTCGATTAATTCTCCATCTCTTATCTCAACTCGCCTGTATCCAGGTAGGAGCACCTTGACACGTAGAAAACTATTGGGGCTGCACCACTCCACTATTAACCTTGGACACGATTGGCCCTGGGGGGTGGCAAGTTGCAGTAACAGGAGAAAAAGCACCTCAAATTTTGTGAAGCATTTTCTCCTTGTGTGTTCATGAATTACTACTGTTAGGGCACAAAGCAGGGTCCAGAAGAAAAAGAGCACCATGTGCATTTAAGGGTTAGTTTAGTGATTTATACAGCACTGGGTGAAACTGCTGAGGTTCTGAGGTGAAATAAAATAAAATAAATACCTCAAAGAATTAAGTGCATTTTACAAAACCACACTCCACAGAATTTACTGAGGTGTAAGTAACATTTTGACTCCATAGGTGTTTTTCCACAGATGTGCCATTTCTGTGCCCATCATATGCCAGTGTGAAAAGCAAGTCCTCTTATTATTATGCTGTGTGTCCTGGTTTTATAAACACCCAACATGTGGCCCTAATCTTTTCCCTTAACATACAACAGGACTTAGGCCGAGTTCACACGAACGTGTGTGACCCGTGCTCGTGCTGCGGCCCGCAATGCACAATCGCCGGCCGTAGGTCAGCCGCATCGGATCGCGGACCCATTCACTTTAATGGGTGCGCGATCCGCCGGTTCCGCTAAAAGATAGGACATGTTCTATCTTTTTGCAGAACGGAGGTACGGGACGTAACCCTACGGAAGCACTCCGTAGTGCTTCCGAGGGGTCCCGTCCCGTGCGGCCGTTCCGCGATTCCGGATTTGCGGACCCATTCAAGTGAATGGGTCCGCATCCGTGATGCAGAATGGGTCCGCATCCGTGATGCAGAATGCACGGAACTGTGGCCGTGTATTGCGGCCCGCGATTTGCGGGCCGCAATACGGCCACAGATCACACGCGTTCGTGTGAACTAAGCCTTAGGAGTAAATGAGTGGGTATGTGAGGTCCAAAGTGGCGATTTACACAACTTCTGCTGACAACTGTAGAGGCTTTGTGTTGAGATAATAAATTGAACCTCTACGAAGTGACCCTATATCAGAAACTGCACCCTTCAAGTTATTTAAGTAGTGGAGTGAAAATTTTGATGCCACATATATTTTGCATAAATTAATGCACAGCAGACAGTGCAAGGTGAAAATTGCAAATATTCCACAGATATGGCATTTCAGTGTCTAATATGCTGTGCCAGCTAGTGCCATCAGAGACCTACACCACAAAATATGAATTGATAGGCAGGTTCTACTGTGGACGGAAATACCGTAAATGTGGGTGTAAGCTGCTGTATAGGCACATAACATGGCTCAGGAGGGAAGGGTTAACCACCGTTTCTATTTCACTTTTTACTGTTAATAATGTCTAGCTCCCAGTAGGATATTTATTGCGGACTTAATGTCTGCTAGTGGTATCCTGATACTTTCAAGGAACCTGAAGAAACCTTTTCATGGTCATCAACCTACGGTTTTATCCCTCTCCCTGATACACTATATGTACTCATGTGGTATATTCCATCTCCTACCAAGAAACTGCAGCATTAACCTAATATAATAGAACAGATAGGTGCCAATATACCGCACCCTTCTCTCTCCGAAGGGAAGGAGCACCATTTGGCTTTTGGGGTGTGTTTTGCTGGAATGATTTTTATTTATTTTTTTATTTTTTTTTGGGGGGGGGACTATCTCTCTTGCAAAAAGCAATGCAATTGGTATGAGGGGGCTTCTAAGCCATACATGGTCCTCTGGAATTCTGGCAAGAAGGCATGCACATGAGATCTCAGCAAGCTCTGCCTGTAATGCCACCAGATGTAAGGTAGCTATCCTATAAATCAATGTTTGACCCTTTAAATAGTGTGTTTTGCTGGAATCATTTGGGGGGTACTATAGCTCCTTGCAGAGAGAGCCTTAATCGGCGTGAAGAGGCTTATAGGCCATACATGCTCCTCTGGAATTCTGAGAAGAAGGGATGCAAATGACCTCTTAGCACACTCTGGCCCAGATTCAAGAAGCACTTGCGCGGGAACAAGTGTGATTTGCGCCGCGCAAGTACTGATTTGCTCCTATGCAAATTTGCGGCTGATTCTGTAAACCAGTTAAGCCTGAAATGCGGCCATTTTCCCGCGCACGCAGCCTAGCTGTTCCTGCGCAATTTTCGTGCAATTTTGCGCGGGGTGTAAGTTGCGCCTTCATGGAATTCCCTCAGCGAATATGCAAATTAGGTACTGCCGATGATTCAGAAACATGCGCGTGTGATGCGCATCTTGCGCTGGAAGCGTGCAAGCTTTTTTCCCTGGGCAAACTTGCTCCTGTTAAAAGCAGGGGCAAGTTAGCAAAAGATGGCCAAATGTCATCCCAGGTACGCACTTCATTACCCAGGACATTGATGTCCAGGGCAATGGCTTCATATATAGCCCTCCTTTGGGCAATGGTGGTGTTTGCCCGCTGGGCACCATATAGGACTTCCTTATGCTGCTGGAGTGCAGCAATCAGGATGTCCATCTCTGCAGCCACAAAGTTGGCCTTCCTTATTTTGGTCCCTTTGGGAGGTGCCATGTCTTGCAAAAGGGCTAAATTTCCTTGCTCAGGGGGGGGTAGGAAAAAGCAGGATGAAATTCAGCAAAGAACCTGCGCAAGTCTGCTCCTATTTATTTGCTCAGTGCAAGCAGCTGACCAGGATTTGCCCTGAAATTCTGCTAGCAAACCTCTGCTGAGCCGAAAATTCCTCATTTACATAGGGGCACACCCACTTTGACTTGCACGGCCTTGCGCCCTCAGCTTTGCCTTAAACAGGAGCAAATTAAATGAACAAACGATTCCTGAATCAGGTGGCAATTTGGCAAAATTGCTCCAGCGCAGAGAAATTCAGCTGAGCGGCTCAGGTGTAAGTAATGGGCAAATCTACCTGAATCTGGGCCTCTGCCTCTAATGCCACCAGATGTAAGGAAGCTGTCCTTTGCATCCCTTCTTCAGAGAATTCCAGAGGGACATGTATGGCCTATAAACCTCCTCACGCCAATTAAGGTGCTTTCTGCAAGGATAGATAGCACCCCCCAAATCTTGGCCTCTCACCCAGATAAGCCAGTACTCTCTGCTCTGCAGTGATAAAGGGCAATCACCCCAAAACAGGTGTCTGCAGATGAGGTTCTGGGTCAAGGCTTTTTAAAAGGGTCAAACTTTGACTTATAGGATAGCTACCTTACATCTGGTGGCATCACAGGGAGAGCTTGCTGAGATTGCATCCTTTCTTGCTGGAATAATATCCGGCTGCTCATCACATTTGCAGAGCCATTGAGGTACCCTTACAGTGTAATCCAGCTATAAGTGACCCCATTTTGAAAGCTACACCCCCAAGTTATTTATCAAGAGGTAGAGGGAACATTTTTACCCCACTGGTGTTTTGCAGAAACTCATGAGCTGTGCAAAATGAAAATTGCAAGTTTTCACAGAGATGCTGTCCCCAGAGTGTGCCACTAAAGACACACAGAAGCTCACCCATAGCTCACCCATAGCTCACCCATAGCTCGCCCATAGCTCGCCCATAGCTCACCCATAGCTCGCCCATAGCTCGCCCATAGCTCACCCATAGCTCGCCCATAGCTCACCCATAGCTCACCCATAAACGAGGATGTAAACTGCTTAATTGTTATGGGATGAGTTGCCAATAACAAAGGTTCTATTTTGAGGTACCTAAAAAAAATTTCATCACCTTTTGTTTAGCTTTTTGGGATGCATGATAAAAAAAATTTAAATAAAAACTGCAGCAACTTTGCCATAGCTTTTTGGGTTTTGTTTTTACTGCATGTTTTCTTTAGTCTGTTGATCATTATGATTAGGCCTCATGCACACGGCCGTTGTGTGCATCCTTGGCCGTTGTGCCGTTTTCAGTTTTTTTTCGTGGACCCATTGACTTTCAATGGGTCCGTGGAAAAATCGGAAAATGCACCGTTTGGCAGCCGCATCCGTGATCCGTTTTTCCTGGCCGTAAAAAAAATACGACCTGTCCTATTTTTTTCACGGCCAACGGTTCACGGACCCATTCAAGTCAATGGGGCCGTGAAAAATCACGGATGCACACAAGATTGTCATCCGTGTCCGTGATCCGTTTTTTGAAGGATGAGATGACATTTGTATCGGTACCATTTCTAATAGTATTTTTTTTCCACACGTTTACCTGACGGGGAAGATCATGTCATATTTTTTAGAGCAGATCATTATCAACGCAGTGATATTTGTTTTTGTGTCCTGTTTTCTGAGAAACATTTTTTGTTTTAATTTTCGGAAGATTGTCTTGTGTGTGTGTGATGAGTGGATGGCATTTTGCGGGACTGAGTACATTTGATCGCTTGCTATTACACTTTGTCAGCTGGGTAACTGGCACTTCACGTCTCTCTCCACTAGCCAACTCAATCCTTGCTGTCTGTCCTGAAATTGTTTTATCCAAGGTGACCACGTGGGGTTCTACCAGAGTGATGAAGGCTCCATAGTCCATGAAGCCTTCAGCTGGTTTCCCATTCACTTGTACAAGAACTATGTTTCAGAGTCAGTCCAGTGGAGGAGCATCACCACATACTCAGAGTCTCCCATGCTCTGTAGTCCGATGGATGTCCCTTCCTGACTGACCGATGCAGTTTAGTGTGCCACCAGAGCTCTTGTGATACTTAGAACCAGAGGTGGCCTCCTGGCCTCTGGACAAGCTGCTTGCGTACCCCTTAGGCCCCTTGCGTACCCCATGGTGATGGATTATGTGACGGACCATGTGATGAGCGTAGTGACGTCATCAAAGGTCCTATTCCTCACAAAAGAGGACAGAAGAGATGCCGGCTGTGTGAACAAGTGGATTAAGGTGAGTTAATTATTATTATTATTATTTTTAATTTAACCCTTCCAGCGCTACTGTACTATGCATTCTGTATTCAGAATGCTATTATTTTCCATTATAACCATGTTATAAGGGGAAATAATAATGATCGGGTCCCCATCCCGATCGTCACCTAGCAACCGTGCGTGAAAATCGCACCGCATACGCACTTGCTTGCAAAAGCTTGCGATTTTCGCGCATCCCCATTCATTTCTATGGGGCCTGCGTTACGTAAAAAACGCACAATATAGAGCTATTTTCACACAACGCACAAGTGATGCGTGAAAATCACCGCTCATGTGCACAGCCCCATAGAAATGAATGGGTCCGGATTCAGTGCCGGTGCAATGCGTTCAACTCACGCATTGCATCCGCGCGGAAAACTTGCCCGTGTGAAAGAGGCCTTAGGGTCCATTCACACATCCACAAAATGGGTCTGCATCCGTTCCGCAAAAAAAATAGAACATGTCCTATTCTTGTCCGCTATTGCAGACAAGATTAGGCATTTTCTATTATAGTGCCGGCGATGTGGGGTCCGCAAATTGTGGAATCCACATTGCCGGTGTCAGTGTTTTGCGGATCTGCAATTTGCTGATCCGGAAAACACTTACGGACGTGTGAATGGACCCTTAATGTCTACTGTCCAGATTTATGTCCTTATATTATCCACTGCATTTTAATTTATACAGTCAATGTCATCTATATATGAATTTATTATATTAATCACTGCATTACAACCTGTACTGTCCAGATCAATTCGTTTTTTTGTACTATACATTGTGGTATGTACTATACAGTCCAGATCTATGATTTGTATGGCAGGCTGGATTCCCAGCCTGCATTTGTGGGAGGGGCGTAGGGTATTTAGCCGGCCCCACGCTCTCCTCCCAGGTGTCGGCATCGCGGCATCGTGCAGTGTGACGTCTTACCTGTGCGACTTCCGGTTCCGGCTCCCAGCTCCTGCGTGTAGCGGCGACCGCGTCTCCCGGCTTCGTCGATCTCCTCTGCGGCGTTGGTAAGTAGGCACCGTGCCTTCGTCTCATTACAGGTCGGGTGCTTGCGCGGCCGCAGTCTGCCGCGCGCCTCCACGCATTCCTCCGGGCCTGAGGGGTCCGCCGCTCACTGCCGCCCGCATCGCGCATGACCGCCCGCTGCCTCACATTCCAAACCGGCCGGAACGACACGCCTCCTTTTCCGCCCATCTCCCTCCCGCTCCTGCGCCGCTTCTCGGGACCGGTCCCTTTCATCACTCCCCCCGCTGGGGCGTGGGGGTCCGGTCTTGGGAACACGTGGCAGGGCAGTCTGGGTGTCCATTGTTGGTCTGTGGTACATAATTGTCCTGCATATGTGTGCATAAGAATTAAACTTCCCAGATTGGCAGACCCTGAAGTGGCGGGGAATGTCAGCAGATATGAACTCTGTCCGGCACAGACATTCGGACTGCTGGGCGTCCCTGAGCCATTTGTCAGGAGGCGCACCGTCTCCGCCATATTTAACCCCTGCCGCGCCTTTTCCCTCTCGGGGGACTGACTGCGCTTTCTGACGCCCGGGAGCACCCTACTGGGAGCCCAGATGCATTCCCCTAAGTGACGCCCTCCGGCCTTGTGGGGGTTGCAGCCGGGCTCCGCTCCTGGGCGCGTAAAATATCCGTGTCCGTCCCCTGATACGTTTCTCTTTCGTGTCCTGTCACCTGAGTAAGTTCTCGTCATGTCCCTTTCACTCTTCACGTCCTGTCACCTGATACGTCCAGGTTCGTTCCTCGTTTTTCTCACCTGATACGTTCAGGTTCGTTTCTTGTCTTATCACCTGATACGTTCAGGTTCGTTCTTGTCTTGTCACCTGATACGTTCAGGTTCGTTTCGTGTCTGGTCACCTGATACGTTCAGGTTCGTTTCGTGTTTAGTCACCTGATACGTTCAGGTTCGTTTCGTGTCTGGTCACCTGATACGTTCAGGTTCGTTTCGTGTTTAGTCACCTGATACGTTCCGGTTCATTTCATGTCTGGTCACCCATCATGTCAGGTTCTCCTCGTTTCGTCACCTGATACGTTCAGGCTCGTCTTCATGTCCCGTCACCTGATACGTTCAGGTTCATTTTTATGTGCTGTCACCTGACTCGTTCAGGTTTTTCTCTTGTCCAGTCACCTTGAATTCAGGTTCCCTTCCTGTCCGGTCACTCCTCATGTCCGGCCACCTGATACGTTCAGGTTCGCTTCATGTCCTGTCTCCTGTCACGTTCGGTTTCACTTCATGTCCTGTCACCTGATACGTTCAGGTTCTTGTCGTTTTCCGTCACTCTTCATGTCCTGTTCACCTGGTACGTTCAGGTTTTCATGTCCGCCTGCCCTGTCAGGCCCCGTTCTTGTCTCCTTCCCATCACGCATGGATTTTCAGGGCCGGTTGCCTGACACTCCCACACTCACTCACTTCCATGGCCATCCCCGTTAGGGCCTTCACCTGTCTTTGTCACACCCACGTTTCAACTCGTCTCTCACCGTCCTGTCACGCCTTCTTTCCTGCTTCATGTATACGTATCACAGTCAGGCTCTTCACCTCTCACACTCGGGTCCCGTGTGGCTCTCCGTTGCTGCCATGCGTGGGTCATGTCGCCTCACTGGCCGTCGCTCTGGTAGGAGTCCACTTTGGCGTACGTTTGAGGCCTCGTCACCAGAGGCATCTCGGCCTTCGGTTTGTTTCACAGGACCCAACTCTTTCCAGTCACCTGTCAACCAGCTCTTGCTTCTTCTTTTCCTCACGCGCTCAGGCCTTTTTGTTTTTCATGTTTCATCTTTCACTTACCTCCATTCTCGTTTTTATCTTGCCATCACGGCTTCACAAGAGCCACTCGGCTATGGCACCGTCTTCTTCTTCTCCAGCAACCATCTCCTGGCACACCATGGGGTCTTCAGTCCGGTCATCCGGCACGTTCCATCACTCTCGTGTAATTCCTGACCCGCTCAGGTTGTCATTTCTTTCAGGTCTCGTTCTTTTCCTGATCGTCATCCGCGTAAGTTCCATTTTCAGAAATGTTGTTGGTATACCTCTCCACGCAGGTACCTGTTAAATTTCCACCTCACTCACAAATCCCAGGTTACGAGGTGCAAGTCTCACCCTCCCTGCGGACCTTCCCGGGTTTTTTCTTGCTCATTCCCAGGTTCCCCCTTTCCACCCCAAGTTCCGCTGGGCCCAAGGTAAGAAATTTTTATTTATTTTTTTCCCCCTTTGGGGGTTCTCTTGCATGAGTTTGTCTTTTCAATTCAGATCCTTCCAACAGGGTCCGACTCAAACGGCGTGCCCTCTCCCCGAGACCATGTCTCACGTATCGGACATTGAGGACTCAATGTCCATCCCAGAATCAGCGGTCTCCGAGGCAGCCAGCCGCGCATCCTACAGACACTGGACCATCCCCAGGCTGGTCGCCGAGCTCAAAAGGAAAGGGATCCGCCACTCGGCATCAGCGCGAAAGGCGGAATTGTATCGCCTGCTCTTTCCCCAGTCACCCAGGGCTCCCGAACCACCCGGAGCCTCTGAAGACCTGGTCTCCATGTCAACTATTCAGCTCTCCTTAACCCAACTCCATGCAACCATCAACAACCTGGCGTCTTCGATATCGCACATCGACTCCAGGCTCCAGGCCGTCGAGAACACGATTGCCACGCCTCCTCCTCCCGCAGAGCCCGAAGCTGTTCCGTCAACCTCCTACGCTAACACCCCAGGTACGAGCCTTGCTTCGCCCGACATCGCCCCCGCTTTCTTCATACCAGAGAACATCAGGCGGGATATCCTGGCAGGGAAGGACATCAATTTGGCCGCCATCCTGATCTCCACCCATGACACGGTCGAAAACCGGACAATCGCCTGCGGTGATGTGTCAGTGGTACTGAGGTCCAAAGACGTCCGCCTCAATAAGAAGCTGACCATCCCTGAGTTTATGCTGACCTTCAGCCTGTACCGGGACATCGTGTGTTCCATTCATCCCCACCGCAGGGAGGAACTGGACATATACAGGTCCTTCTAAAAAAATTAGCATATTGTGATAAAGTTCGTTATTTTCTGTAATGTACTGATAAACATTAGACTTTCATATATTTTAGATTCATTACACACAACTGAAGTAGTTCAAGCCTTTTATTGTTTTAATATTGATGATTTTGGCATACAGCTCATGAAAACCCCAAATTCCCATCTAAAAAAGGGAATATTTCATCCGACCAATAAAAGAAAAGTGTTTTTAATACAAAAAAAGTCAACCTTCAAATAATTATGTTCAGTTATGCACTCAATACTTGGTCGGGAATCCTTTTGCAGAAATGACTGCTTCAATGCGGCGTGGCATGGAGGCAATCAGCCTGTGGCACTGCTGAGGTGTTATGGAGGCCCAGGATGCTTCGATAGCGGCCTTAAGCTCATCCAGAGTGTTGGGTCTTGCGTCTCTCAACTTTCTCTTCCCAATATCCCACAGATTCTCTATGGGGTTCAGGTCAGGAGAGTTGGCAGGCCAATTGAGCACAGTAATACCATGGTCAGTAAACCATTTACCAGTGGTTTTGGCACTGTGAGCAGGTGCCAGGTCGTGCTGAAAAATGACATCTTCATCTCCATAAAGCTTTTCAGCAGATGGAAGCATGAAGTGCTCCAAAATCTCCTGATAGCTAGCTGCATTGACCCTGCCCTTGATAGAACACAGTGGACCAACACCGGCAGCTGACATGGCACCCCAGACCATCACTGACTGTGGGTACTTGACACTGGACTTCAGGCATTTTGGCATTTCCCTCTTCCCAGTCTTCCTCCAGACTCTGGCACCTTGATTTCCGAATGACATGCAAAATTTGCTTTCATCCGAAAAAAGTACTTTGGACCACTGAGCAACAGTCCAGTGCTGCTTCTCTGTAGCCCAGGTCAGGCGCTTCTGCCGCTGTTTCTGGGGAATGCGGCACCTGTAGCCCATTTCATGCACACTCCTGTACACGGTGGCTCTGGATGTTTCTACTCCAGACTCAGTCCACTGCTTCCGCAGGTCCCCCAAGGTCTGGAATCGGTCCTTCTCCACAATCTTCCTCAGGGTCCGGTCACCTCTTCTCGTTGTGCAGCGTTTTCTGCCACACTTTTTCCTTCCCACAGACTTCCCACTGAGGTGCCTTGATACATCACTCTGGGAACAGCCTATTCGTTCAGAAATTTCTTTCTGGGTCTTACCCTCTTGCTTGAGGGTGTCAATGATGGCCTTCTGGACAGCAGTCAGGTCGGCAGTCTTACCCATGATTGCGGTTTTGAGTAATGAACCAGACTGGGAGTTTTTAAAAGCCTCAGGAATCTTTTGCAGGTGTTTAGAGTTAATTAGTTGATTCAGATGATTAGGTTAATCGCTCGTTTAGAGAACCTTTTCATGATATGCAAATTTTTTTAGATAGGAATTTTGGGTTTTCATGAGCTGTATGCCAAAATCATCAATATTAAAACAATAAAAGGCTTGAAGTACTTCAGTTTTGTGTAATGAATCTAAAATATATGAAAGTCTAATGTTTATCAGTACATTACAGAAAATAATGAACTTTATCACAATATGCTAATTTTTTTAGAAGGACCTGTACATGTACAAGGTCACCGAGTTGGGATACAAATATGGCGGTTCCGCATTTTATGAGTATCACCGGTCCTTCTCCGCCAAAGCGGCAGCAGCGTTCCTCCAGCACCAGCATGTCACCAACTGGGCGGTTTTGGACATGGAGATTTTTTGCAGGCATTTCGCCGGGCTGAAATCCCCTGCCTGTGTCGGTTGCCAGTCAGTTCTCCATTCTTCTGACTGGTGCCCCCATGTCCCTAACCCATTCCCTGCCAGGCCAATGTTTAGCTCCGGAGCGCAGAAACCCAACCCCGCCACGGACAAACTAGGTCGTCCCATCACCTTTCTAGGGAAGAATCAGATCTGCAATAATTTCAACCTGGGTTTCTGCAGTTTCGATAAGTGCAAAGCCTTGCACATCTGCTCCATTTGTTTTAGGGCCCCCCCTCAGTCCTCTTGTTCCCAACGCACGGCCAAACGCCCGTGACTAGGCGGGGTCAACATTGACCTATTACTCTCCCTCCTCCAGCAACATCATGACCCCAGTTTTGTCCTGTTCCTCAAACAGGGTTTTGAGGAGGGGTTCCATACAGGGCTAGTCACCCTTCCACAGTCCACTCATGAGTGCCCCAACCTTCTCTCTTCTCTTGCGGATCCCGGGGCGGTGGATGAACTGCTGGAGGCGGAGTTACAGAAGGGCTTCATGATCGGTCCATTTGCTGAGTCCCCTTTCCCTGTGTACCGAGTCAGCCCCATAGGTTTGGTGACCAAAAAATCATCTAATAAAAAGAGATTGATCTACGACCTGTCCGCTCCTCATGCGTCCAGCATCCCCAGCCTAAATTCCCTGGTCCCGTCGGACGAATTCTCCATGCAGTACTCTTCGCTGGACGAGGCCGTGGAGCTCATCTTACAGGTCGGGGCAGGAGCTTGGTTGTCAAAAGCGGACATCTCCGATGCCTTCAAGTTGCTGCCTATCCTGCCCCACCTGTGGAAGTTCTACGGCATCAAATGGAGGGCAAAATATTATTTTGCCACCCGCTTGACGTTCGGGTCAAAGAGCAGTCCTTGGCTCTTTGACCAGTTCGCCCAAGCACTTCACTGGGTCCTGGTCAATCCTGTCCACTGCCCGAGGGTCATCCACTATCTGGACGACTTCTTGCTCATCGAGCAGCCCGAGCATGCCCCGGATAGGCTGGACAGCCTCCTCAGCCTGTTCGATCGCCTGAAAGTTCCAGTGGCCCCAGCAAAGGTGGAAGACCCCTCCAGGGTAATCACCTTTCTGGGCATCACCCTGGACACAGTCAAAATGGAGGCCAGCCTTCCCCTGGACAAACTAAGCAGGCTAAAGGACTCGGTGGCCAGGCTTGTGGGTACCCGCACGGTGTCAAAGTTGGAACTCCAGTCTCTGTTGGGGTCCTTCAACTTTGCCGCCAGGATCATGCCACAGGGCAGATCATTCACCGCCGGCCTGCTCAGATTCCTCCCAACAGCCTCTGATCAGCATGCCCTCATTTACCTCGGACGCGATGCGTTGGCAGATCTGCCCATGTGGTCCCTATTTTTGTCCAGTTGGAATGGCATCTCCCTCTTCGTTCCTCAGTGGGACGATGCCTCCCCCTTGGTTTTCTCCGATGCTGCGGCTTCTCTCGGTTTCGGGGCCATCTGCGGGGACCAATGGTTTGCGGGTCCTTGGCCCACGCAGGTCTCTTCGGACCAGGAGGCTGCCAGGTCCTCTCCCCTGCTCGAGGTCTACCCCATAGTCGCAGCCGCTCTCATCTGGGGGCAGTCATGGTGTAACAGGCCGGTGTGTTTCATGACCGACAACCAGGCAGTCGTCGACATCCTCGCCAGGGGTAGGTCCAGCTCACCGAAGGTCATGCGTCTGGTCCGTAAGCTCACCTGGCTGTCTCTCCAGAACAATTTTCATGTCACCTGCAGGCACATAGAGGGAAAGAAAAATACAGCAGCCGATGCTCTGTCCCGTTTAAATTTCAATTTGTTTTTTCAGGTCATGCCGGGAGCACAGAGAGTCGGGATCAACCCACCAGGGTTCGAAGCCCTGATCATGGACTAGAGGAGTACATTTCCGCAGCCCACGGTCTCATCCGCAGGTCACTCTCGGTCAATTCAGCCCGCAACTATCTAACGGGGTGGAACACCTTCAGGCGGTTCGCACACCTTCATCCCAGGGGGGACAGGGACAGAGTCTCTTTCATCCTGGCCTTCCTGGCATACTGCCACAAAGAGCTCCGATTGTCCCACAACACCATCAGACTTTACCTAGCGGGCATCCAGCACCACCACATGATTAGTCACCCCAGTCATACCTCTTTCTTTTCCTCCCAGGCGGTCAAGGCGGCCTTGAGAGGCATCCAGAAGCTCTCTTCTCCTTCCACTCCCTCCAGACAACCAGTCACAGGGGATTTATTCCAAAAAATTTCTGCCGCCCTAGATGGCAGTCCTTTTGGCCCTTTCCGAAGTCTGATTCTCAAAGCTGCCCTCTACCTCAGCTTCTATGGGTTCCTCAGGCCTGGGGAATTCTGCTGCACCTCAGCCCAGAACCCAGGGCCAGCAATCAGTCAGCTACGTCGTAGTTCAGACCACTTCACCTTCTCTCTACTTTCCTCCAAAACCTCCCAAGTCGGTCCACCGGTTCAGATCGAGTATTTCAATTCGTCCAATCCTTGGTGCCCAGTGTCAGTGTTCAATCAGCTACTCTCCATTCTCCACGAGAGAACTCCCGACAGCCCCTTACTGCCTTTCCCCGTGCTTTCACTGACATCCGCGCAATTCATCAGGCACATTCGTTCCATAGTTTCAGGTCTGGGGTTCCATGCTGCCTCCATCTCCGGGCACTCTTTCCGGATAGGGGCCGCATCCGCAGCTTCCAAACATGGCGTTCCCGCTCACGTCATACGAAAGATGGGACGATGGCAATCTTCATGTTTCTCCCGTTACATCCCACATCCACGGGTCGAGATCGCCAAAGCTTTCTCCAGTCTGGTCTTGTAAATTCTCAAATCAATAAACTGCCTAAATCCATGTTTTGCCCCCTTTTTTGGCTACCCGCGTCACAAGGCTCACCACTAGCCAGTTAGGTCCCACCACGTCCGGTGTCTCCTCCTTCGTTCCCACACTCCCCCCGGAGTCTTGACCACAAGTATGGCAGGCTGGATTCCCAGCCTGCATTTGTGGGAGGGGCGTAGGGTATTTAGCCGGCCCCACGCTCTCCTCCCAGGTGTCGGCATCGCGGCATCGTGCAGTGTCCCACCCGACCCTCCCTCATCTCCAGTCTCACTCTCAACTCAGACTCCCCGGGTTAGCCCCCTTTTTTGGCTACCCGCGTCACATGGCTAAAGGCACACCACTAGCCAGTTAGGTCCCACCACGTCCGGTGTCTCCTCCTTCGTTCCCACACTCCCCCCGGAGTCTTGACCACAAATTATATTACACATTGTATTATGTATTATACAGTCCAGATCTATGATCT
Source organism: Bufo gargarizans (assembly GCF_014858855.1). NCBI lineage: Eukaryota > Metazoa > Chordata > Amphibia > Anura > Bufonidae > Bufo > Bufo gargarizans. The sequence continues at coordinate 22,635,363 of NC_058080.1, read as the reverse complement.
ATTATATTACACATTGTATTATGTACTATACAGTCCAGATCTATGATCTATTATATTACACATTGTATTATGTACTATACAGTCCAGATCTATGATTTATTATATTACACATTGTATTATGTACTATACAGTCCAGATCCATGATCTATTATATTACACATTGTATTATGTACTATACAGTCCAGATCTATGATCTATTATATTACACATTGTATTATGTACTATACAGTCCAGATCTATGATTTATTATATTACACATTGTATTATGTACTATACAGTCCAGATCTATGATTTATTATATTACACATTGTATTATGTACTATACAGTCCAGATCTATAATTTATGATATTGCACACTGTATTATGTATTATACAGTCAAGATCTATGATTTATGATATTGCACATTGTATTATGTACTATACAGTCCAGATCTATGATTTATGATATTTAATATTGTATTATGTACTATACAGTCAAGATTTATGATTTATTATATTATACATTTTATTATAATCTATAGGGTTCAGATCTATGATTTATTATATTACACATTGTATCATGTACTATACAGTCCAGATCTATGATTTATTACACTATACATTGTATTAGATGTCACACTGTATAACAGATGACAGATCAGAGCTGCGCTCGCCGCTCCCCCTCCCTGCCTCACTACATGGATAAATCTGTAATACATCCAGGAGTCAGTTACCTGGACACATAATTACACAGGACGGAAAGTGAATCAAAGTTCATAGTAAAAATGACAGGATCGGCCCCCTCCTCACATCTCACAATGCCGCCCAGCAGAGAATTCCCCCGCCGTATGGCTTCATACAGAATCATAATTACAGGGAGGAACCGTATTGACACTGAAGGGCCGACTCCAGAGAACAAGGAGAAACTTTTACTTATTTCCATCTTGTGAACTTTCTTTCTGCTGGGAATCGGTCCCTGAATTGTCTCCTAACCCGTCTGTAACATGAGAGGAATTCATGAAGAAAAACTTTTCATTTACTGAGTACAATAGAGGAAATCAATATCAAAGCCGGAGAAATACACTGACCATTACCTTCAACATGAAAAGTGATACGTGACAAATCTACGCAATACACATATTTCCTTGAGGTTTAGTTTCAGTCACTTTTTGTATTTTCTTTACTTTTCTTAATATATTAAACCCTTAACACAAAATGCCATATATGTACGACATTAGGCAGTTGTATGGAGCAGGCTGCGGCAGTGAGACCGCTCCATACGTGTTGAGTGCCAGCTGTATCATACTGCAGGCACCTAGCTGCGATTATAGGGAACAGCGATCCCGCCACACCTCATCATTTAACCCTTCAGGCGACGCAACCAACGCTGATAATGACGTCTGTGGAGTTAGGTGGAGGGATGTGGCTCCCTCTGCCTTCTGATCGGAGCTCCTACTCGATAACCATGGCATCCTGGACGCTGCTGAAGCCTACCAGGACTGCGATGGTAAGCTCCCTGGTAAACTGTGCACGAGGCATAGCTCAGCATGGACAGTGTAAGAGTCCTATTCAACTTAATAGAGCTCTATTAGGGCTCATGTACACGACCGTGTGATGACCAGGCCCGTGCTGCGGACCGCAAACTGCTGTCCACGATGCACTGGCACCAACCATGGGGCATCCGCAGCAGATCGTGGACCCATTCACTTGAATGGGGTCCACGATCCGCATCCGACGGTCCGCACCACAAATAAGTAGTGCATGCACTACTTTTTTGCTGTGCTGAGGCACGGGCAGAAACACCATGGAAACACTCCGTAGTGCTTCCATGGGCTTCCGATCCGTGCTTCCGCACCACATCTCCCAGATTGCGGGGACCCATTCAAGTGAATGGGTCCGTGATCCGTGATGCGGCTGCACACGGCCAGTGCCCCGTGTATCGCAGACCCGCCGTATGCGGGTCGCAATTCAACCACGGGCAGCACACGGTCGTGTGCATGAGCCCTTTGGGTGAATAGGAAAAGGCATCAAAAGATCCCAGGTTCTAGCCCCCTAAGGTGGATAATAGTTATTAAATAAAAAGTTTCAAAAAACATAATACTTTATCCCAATTTTATATATAAAAAAAAATAAAAAAATATACAGTACAGACCAAAAGTTTGGACACACCTTCTCATTCAAATAGTTTTCTTTATTTTCATGACTATGAAAATTGTAGATTCACACTGAAGGCATCAAAACTATGAATTAACACATGTGGAATTATATACATAACACAAAAGTGTGAAACAACTGAAAATATGTCATATTCTAGGTTCTTCAAAGTAGCCACCTTTTGCTTTGATTACTGTTTGCACACTCTTGGCATTCTCTTGATGAGCTTCAAGAGGTAGTCACCTGAAATGGTCTTCTAACAGTCTTGAAGGAGTTGCCAGAGATGCTTAGCACTTGTTGGCCCTTTTGCCTTCACTCTGCGGTCCAGCTCACTCCAAACCATCTCGATTGGGTTCAGGTCCGGTGACTGTGAAGGCCAGGTCATCTGGCGCAGCACCCCATCACTCTCCTTCATGGTCAAATAGCCCTTACACAGCCTGGAGGTGTGTTTGGAGTCATTGTCCTGTTGAAAAATAAATGATGGTCCAACTAAACACAAACCGGATGGAATAGCATGCTGCTGCAAGATGCTGTGGTAGCCATGCTTGGTTCAGTATGCCTTCAATTTTGAATAAATCCCCAACAGTGTCACCAGCAAAGCACCCCCACACCATCACACCTCCTCCTCCATGCTTCACGGTGGGCACCAGGCATGTAGAATCCATCCGTTCACCTTTTCTGCGTCGCACAAAGACACGGTGGTTGTAACCAAAGATCTCAAATTTGGACTCATCAGACCAAAGCACAGATTTCCACTGGTCTAATGTCCATTCCTTGTGTTCTTTAGCCCAAACAAGTCTCTTCTGCTTGTTGCCTGTCCTTAGCAGTGGTTTCCTAGCAGATATTCTACCATGAAGGCCTGATTCACACAGTCTCCTCTTAACAGTTGTTCTAGAGATGTGTCTGGTGCTAGAACTCTGTGTGGCATTGACCTGGTCTCTAATCTGAGCTGCTGTTAACCTGCGATTTCTGAGGCTGGTGACTCGGATGAACTTATCCTCCGCAGCAGAGGTGACTCTTGGTCTTCCTTTCCTGGGGCGGTCCGTATGTGAGCCAGTTTCTTTGTAGCGCTTGATGGTTTTTGTGATTGCACTTGGGGACACTTTCAAAGTTTTCCCAATTTTTCAGACTGACTGACCTTCGTTTCTTAAAGTAATGATGGCCACTCGTTTTTCTTTACTTAGCCGCTTTTTTCTTGCCATAATACAAATTCTAACAGTCTATTCAGTAGGACTATCAGCTGTGTATCCACCTCACTTCTCCACAACACAACTGATGGTCCCAACCCCATTTATAAGGCAAGAAATCCCACTAATTAAACCTGACAGGGCACACCTGTGAAGTGAAAACCATTTCAGGTGACTACCTCTTGAAGCTCATCTAGAGAATGCCAAGAGTGTGCAAAGCAGTAATCAAAGCAAAAGGTGGCTACTTTGAAGAACCTAGAATATGACATATTTTCAGTTGTTTCACACTTTTTTGTTTTGTATATAATTCCACATGTGTTAATTCATAGTTTTGATGCCTTCAGTGTGAATCTACAATTTTCATAGTCATGAAAATAAAGAAAACTCTGTGAATGAGAAGGTGTGTCCAAACTTTTGGTCTGTACTGTATATATATATATATATGTATTAAGGCAGATTGCCTGGATTTGTGGGAGGGGCTGAGGTCCGCCTCCAGCCTATTTAGGGCACTCCCCTTACCTGGCTCCTGCATCATTGAGGTCTGAGCTTTTGAGAGAGGAGGTCGCTTGTGGAGTGTCTGGAGAGTTGCCTGCGAGTCGCTGAATTTCTGGGAGTTTTTCGTTGCCATCAGTCCTGGATTTGGAGCACTTCGGTTCTATTTTTCCGGCTTTACTCAGGTTCACTGGGGGTCACGTTTTGCCCGTTAAATTGCGAGTCATCCATACGGTGCAGCCGGGGCCTCACGGTTGTCCCCTGTACCGGTTCAATTCATTTCACCAAATGCTGCACCATGTCACTGTTTTCTCATACAAGTCACCAGTATTTCATTTCTGTCACCCCTTGTTCATGCACAATTTGTCTACATCGTACCACTATTCCGGTCAGCACCCCTGCGGCAAGCATGCAGTCGTTTCCTGGGCATCCCCCATTTCTGTTAATTTCATTTCACCAAGCGCTGCACCAATGTCACAGCTTTCTCGCCCAGGTCACCAGCATTTCATTTCTGTCATGTCTTGTTCATGTATAAATTTACCTACACCGTATCACCACTCCGGACAACACCCCTGCGGCTGCAGGCAGTAGTTCTGAGTCATCCATACGGTACAGCCGGGGCCTCACGGTTGCCCCTGTACCGGTTCATTTCATCATACGCTGCACCCATGTCACGGTTTTCTCATACAAGTCACCAGTATTCATTTCTGTCACGCCTTGTTCATGCGCAATTTGTCCACACCGTACTACCATTCCGGTCAACACCTCTGCAGCATGCGGCATGGTTTCTGGCCTAATCCCCCATTTCTGTTTATTTCATTTCATAGACGCTGCGCAATATCACGCCTTTCTCACAGTCACCAGCATCTCATTTTGTCATGTCTCGTTCAAGCAATCTTCCCACAGGCAACACTGCGGTCAGCACCTCTGTGGTTTCCAGGCTCGTTCCCCATTTCCTTTTCAGTCCATATCACCCCACAATCATCCACATTCATGCCCCCCCCCCCCTCCTCCTCCTCATGTTCATGTGCACGGCTGCAGGGGCACAAATGCGTATGAGTTATTTCGTACGGGTCAGCAGGGCCTCACGGTTGCCCCAGTACTGGTTCAGCTCTTTTCATCATGGCGCACCAATGTCACGGTTTCAATACAAGTCACTAAGCATTTCTGTCACACCTGGGCATGCATTCTCTTTCACATCTGCACCACCTCCGGCCTTACACTCTGACGGCATGCGGCATGGTCCCCCCTTTTCTGTTGGTCTCACACACGCTGCACCCAGGTCACGGCTTCTCGCAGCAGTCACCGCCAGCTCGTTCTCAGGCATTTCTCACGTCTCCCCAGCAGATTCCGGTCAGCCCCTGTCGGTCCCAGCCCCATTCCCTGGTGGGATCACCCCCCAACATCCATCATTCAGGCCCCCCCCTTCCTCCCCCGTTCATGTCCACTTCACCAGGCTGGCGCTCTTACATACAGATAGTATGGCCCCATGCGGATGGCAGAATCCTGCATAGAAGACAAATCACCAAGGTAAACAACGGCCAAACTTTCCTTTGCTTGTTGCGGCCTCCTCTCCACTCGTTGTCTCACTCACGTGGGAAGACTCTCACCTCCTGACCCGCAGCCTCCTGCCTGTTGCCGCTCCGCTTGCACGCGGCCAATGGCGCCCGGCCGCGTCCCGGGGCCGGTTCTGCGCATGCGCGGCGATTTTCTCGGCGCATGCGCGGTATCCCGGCGCCCGCGGGCGGACTCCGGGCGCATGGGTTCGCCGCCAGGGGGTAGTCACCGATGTCGCTCCACGCGGCCACCATCAGTCAGGCCCCCCCTTCCTCCCCCGTTCATGTCATCATCAGGCTGGCGCTCCCCGCCGCCTCCTGCGCACACCACACCCGCACACACTCATCCCCCCCCCCCCCCCCGGTCATTACGGGCGGCTCATTTCACCTTCACAGGGCTCACCGCGGCCCTGTCGTCCCCTCCCCGCTACCTCCTGCTGGATCACCACTCCTCCCGCCGCGCGGCCGGTGGCGCCCGCCCGCGTCCTGGTGCCTGGTCTGCGCATGCGCGGCCGGGATTTGGCGCATGCGCGGCGATTCTGTCGCCGTGTGCGCAGTGTCCCGGCGGCCGTGCGAGCCGCATCGGGTGCGGGGGGCACGCCGGCGGACGACGAGAGAACCTCCCGGCACGCCCCATCATCATACTCCCCAGCAGCCCCCCCCTGTTCTCCATCATGGGCACTACCATCATCATGCAGCAGCAATTTGCATATTCACAATCATCCTTCTTACCGGTGTTCACCAGGGATTCAGCATGTCCCACGGATTGCAATGGATTTCAGTGCCAAATGTGAATCTCATCAGTTGGACCGGCAGTGTGATGCATGTTTCATTCCCCTTTTGATAATCAGATCATCAGGGGACGGGAAAAAAAATAAAAAAATAAATAAATAAAAGACTCACGTCGCTGCTTCACACACAAATGGACAGGTGGAATGGCTGGGGCACGGTCCCTATGCGCCATCCAATTGCGGACACGCACTTTCACCTGGGCATGGCCACACGGCACGCACCGGCCCCCCCTTTCATACCAGGCGCAAGCCGTCATTTCACGGACAACCGCCATGATCCTCCCGGTCATGCACATGTACCACATGCTTTACACATTTTCTCACACTTTGTCATGTCTACCCCCCCCCCCCCCTTGTGTTTTAGGCGGTTAACCTATACTGTTTACACTACCGTGTAGCCGGAGAATTTTTTCTTGGTACCAGGTACGTTCACCTGCTCATTTACCTAAATCTTCCTCACATTTCGGACGGTCCCGTTAGGGTCAGCGTGCTGGCTTTAGGGCCACCATCATCCCACTAGGTACCCCCCCCCTTCTTTGGCTTCGCCAGTAGTTAGTGGTCCCGCGAGGCCGACACCCCGCCTCAAACGTACGGAGGCACCTGCCCAACGCGCCATCTCGTTAGTAAGCCGCCTCGCATGTCGCATAGAGAGGGCCTCACCTGTCACTCCCTTCCCCTAGTCCTGTCTTACAGTCACCGAGAGGCCAACGATCCTGCCACTACCTCGAGTGGCCTCATTATCCCCTCGCGCCAAATCATAGGTAGAGCCTCTCAAAGCCGCTTGGCAACTAGCAGGGCCTCATCTGTCACCATGCAAGTATAATTTTTCGCCATCCGGCCTAGCTAGCTTGCCAGCACGATCCTGTGTTTCCCCAAGCTAATCAACTGTTTTGTTTTACCATGTCTCTGGAAGGGATAGAGAACTTCTCCCTACCTGGCACCCCTGCTAGATCCGTCACTGCTACCCAGGGTGACGGTCTAGCCAGTCCAGCACCCATCAGATCCTGGACAATCCCGCGCATAACGACAGAGTTAAGGTGACTGCATGTTCCCTTCCCCGCCACGGCGAGGGAAGCAGAGCTTTTCCGGCTGCTGCACACGCCAATCGATAAACAGGGAGGCAGGGGAAGGACCTAGCCAGTCCAGCACAGGGGATATACATACCATGCTGTCCTCCCTAAATGTCATCCATGTCTAAAGTCAATGCCAGGTTGGAGAGGCTGGAATCAGTCACCGCGACCCTCTCCTTGGCAGGGCCACCACCGGCAGCATCACCGGCGCCGGCCGGATTGCCAGTGATCACGTCGACCGTTAGCCTGGAGGACCAAGAAGTCAGCCCGGCGCACATAATACCGGAGGAGGAACCTGGGGTACCCATCGCCACCAAGAAGACAGAAGGGCCAGACACGGTCATCACTTTTCCTGGGTACCCAGTTGGATTCAGCCTCAATGCAAGCCAGTTTGCCATCCGGGAAGATCCAGGACATTCTCGCCCACATAGTCAACTACCTTCAACTCAGCACCGGCAACCGCAAAGAACTGCAGTCCCTGTTGGGCTCCCTGATCTTTGCCATGCGCATCCACCTCGGGGTCGCTCATTTATATCACGGCTCCTGCACCTCTCCCCTTTCTCCTACACGACTCGCACGGGGTGTCCCTGGATGCCCACGCTGCAGGCAGCTCTGGGCACGTGGGGGAGATTTCTGTCCACCTGGAGTGGCGGGGGCTTGTTTCTCCCTCAGCCGTCGGACTCTTCCACCTCTATCTGGTCAGATGCGGCATCTACCACAGGCTTTGCGGCCATTTTTGGGAACGATTGGCTGTGGGGCAGCTGGCCTCCTGCGGTCCAGGGTTTGGAGGGATTCTCCGCTGCCTCAGCGCTTTTCAAGTTCTACCCCATCGGGGCGGCTGCCGTAGCGTGGGGTCATTCAGGGGCAAACATGTCGGTCCGGTGCTAGCCAGACAACCATACGACCTGCCAGTTCATCAACAGGATCGTTCCAAATCTCTCACAATCGTGAGGTTTCTGCGGAGACTTCCTTGGTTGGCCGCTTGCAATAATAATTTCTTCTCACATTGTTTCCATGTCCCGGGGGTGGGCAATACGGCAGCTGTCAGTCTGTCACGCGTCAAATTTCAGGCATTTCATCAAGCTCTCCCAGCAGCGTCACCCACGGCCTCCATCACTCCATCATTCAAACAGCTCATTCTGGATTAGAAGGCATCATGCGGCATAGCCAGTCTTTGTCCCGCTCAGCACTATCAGACGATACACATAGAACACACGACAGAGCGTTCACACTATTCAACAGGTCCTGTTGGAACACAACATCCCGCACCCCTTTTTATCATGAAGTCTCTTCCGGGGTTGGCTTCTTTTTGCCACCTCAAAATCATGTCATACAACACCATCAAACTATATCTCACTGGCATTTCAACATCATATGCTAATCACACACCCCAATAACATCAGCTTCATGTCCTCGCACCAGATCAAATCCATACACAGAGGTATTCAGGAAACGGAACCCGCACGTCCAGCCCAGAGGCTACCCATAGTCAATCATATCTTCAAAGCATTATCCGACTTACTGGACGCCACGCCTCTTGAAACAGATACCAACTCCATCATCAAAACGGCAATTTACTTGACCATCTACGGATTCCTGAGTTCCTGGAAATTCACTACAGCCTCCACGACCCGAACCTCACCTTGTCTTCTTGTCTCCCACTTGTCAAAACACATGGTTCCCTACATCCTGTCCTTACCTCACTCCAAGAATAGTCAGCACTTACCCGTCAACATTTCATTACCCCACGCACAACAGTTCCAGTCAGGGTCCTGGATGCTCACAATCAGCGTCACAAGTTCTACCCTCTCAACCGCTACTTCAACTACATGGTTCGGTACTCACCACCACCACCTTCATGACCCATGCCGGGTCATCCCTCACACAACTAGGCCTCAACGCAGCCAACTACTCAGGGCACTCCTGTCGCATTGGAGCCACGTCCACGGCCTCCAGTGCCAACATCCTCACTCATGTCATCAGGGGATTGGGGCTCTGGGAGTCATCCGCTTACGCGCAATACATTCCCAATCCAACACAAGAGTCAAGAGTGGCTTTCCAAAACATGTCGGGTTAAGCCATTGATACATCAATTGGTTACAATAAACTGGTTATTTCCATTTTTGCCCTCTTCTTTCTCAGGCCTACCTCATCCTCGGTTTCGGCACACCACAACCGACTGCACTCATTCCCTGCTTTCCCAGGGCTCTTCACTGTACTACCGTAAGCCCCTTACACAAGTATTAAGGCAGATTGCCTGGATTTGTGGGAGGGGCTGAGGTCCGCCTCCAGCCTATTTAGGGCACTCCCCTTACCTGGCTCCTGCATCATTGAGGTCTGAGCTTTTCGACCCTCCCACCACTCCACTCATTTACAACTCATTTCTTCCATATCTTTTCCTTGGGTAGGCCCTCTTCTTTCTCAGGCCTACCTCATCCTCGGTTTCGGCACACCACAACCGACTGCACTCATTCCCTGCTTTCCCAGGGCTCTTCACTGTACTACCGTAAGCCCCTTACACAAATATATAAAACATGTTAGATATCACTACGTGTGAAAATGTCTGAACTATTAAAATATAAAAAATAATTTCCTGTACGGTAAACACCATAACGGAAAAAAAGAAAAACACGTGATTCGCCATTTTTTGGTCATCTCGCCCCCCCCAAAAAAATTGAATAATAGTGGTCAAAAAGTACAGAGCACAAAAATGGTACCAATAAAAACTAAACTTCATTACACAAAAAACAAGCCCTCATACAGCCACATATACCAAAATATTAAAAACGTATGATTGTCAGAATATGGCCATACAAAGAAAATGTTGATTCTTTTCAAAGTTATTTTATTTTTTAAAGTAAACTATACAAGTTTGGTATTGCGGCATTCGTATTGAGCCACAGAATAAGGACGTCATGTCATTTTTAGCAGTCAAGACCCCAAAAACCATGACGGACTTGTGTATATATTTTTTTTATTTTAGCCCATAAATATTTTTTTTCCTATTTTCCAATAAATGACATTTCAGATTAAAGGCTGGTGTTAAAAAAGCATCTTCTGCTGCAAAAAAAAAAAAGCCGCCATATGGTTATTTGAATGGAAAAATAAAAAAGTTATGGCTATAGGAATGAAGGGAAAAAAATATAAAATCTCTAAAAATTCAAATAGATCTTTAAGGGTACTGCTAGTGAAACACAGATAAAGAGGTCACCATGAACCCAACTGTATATTCTGTACAGACAGAGAGTAATACAGGATTTAATCCAGTCACAGCTGATGTTTGTCTGCTGGAGTCGTTCACTTTTTTTTTCTTATCCATTCGCCCCAGACCACCATGAATATTTCTCCCATTGCAGGGTCTCTATGGCCAGTGAGATAGACATATAGCAAGGGTACTCAACTGGTGGACCGCGGTCCAAATATGGACCGCGGCCGCCAGTTGACCGGACCCCGGCCATTCTTCAGAGCGCTCCTCCTCTCCTGCAGGAGGAGGAGCTTACCGGCGCACTTCTTCCTGCCCCAGGGGCACAGTGAGAGACGACTCCCTCCACATGCAGGCACCAGCGCTTTCATCCGGCACCTGCAGGTGGAGGGAGCTTGTTGCTGCCAGTGGGCCTCTAGCCCGGCCTGGTGGTGTGTGGTAATGGGCAAAATCTCGTTGCAGCTCTGGGACTAGCCGGTTTGACGCACATCCCTTGCCTGGCGCATGTGCTGAATTTTGTGGTGCAGAAATTCATTCACAACTACCCCGACATGTCTGAGCTGCTGCATAAAGTGCGGGCCGTCTGTGTGCGCTTCCGGCGCTCACTTTTCTCAACACTAGTATCAATGGTATGTCCTAACTTCCCATCATGTTCTATATTTATTACTCACTGTAAGGCAGCCAACCTTCTCCCCTGGCCCCCATCAACATACTGCTTATCACAACCATGGGTGATCACATATCACCTTATTGTATAGGTTGCTTCAAATAATCTTATTTACTCATGCATGGGAAGGGGGCACACATCTGGGCATAGCTACTGTGAAGGGGCACATCTGGGTATAGCTACTATGAATATAGTGTGATGTATTGGCCAATGTTAATTGCATGTCCTGTTGAATTGGTAGTTTATTTTGCTCTTCAGAATTAACTTTAGGTCTGACCTTATAAGACTGTGGGGTTTGATAATTTTGGGGGCTTTGTTCATATTTGAAGATGAGAGTTGAGCAGATTTTTTTATAACTTTCTCAGTCTCTCCTTTGGTAATGTTCTGCTTAGGCGTGCACCCAGAGTCCTTCTCTTTCTTTCCTACATCAGGTAGGTTGAGCAGCACCCCCAAGTAGATTATCTTTATTCTCTTAATCAGAGAGAAGATTGGTAAATGTGGTAGGCGCAGTACTATGAAGTGCATTTTGCACTGTGGCATTAGAAGAATTTTGATATCTCTAGCTTTTTAGTCTAACCAGCCTTTCTATTACTCTGTAATTCTTCTAGCGCTGTTCTATAGAAACAGTAGGTTTAAAGAGCACACCGAATGCTTGAAATCACTTCTTTATTAACTTCAACTTTTCTTCATATATAATACTGCTACCTCCGCAGCAGATTGTCCATGTACAAACACGTATTGCATAAAGATTCACAAAATGGCTGCATACAGTCGTGGCCAAAAGTTTTGAGAATTACATAAATATTGGAAATTGGAAAAGTTGCTGCTTAAGTTTTTATAATAGCAATTTGCATATACTCCAGAATGTTATGAAGAGTGATCAGATGAAGTCCTTCTTTGCCATGAAAATTAACTTAATCCCAAAAAAACCTTTCCACTACATTTCATTGCTGTCATTAAAGGACCTGCTAAGATCATTTCAGTAATTGTCTTGTTAACTCAGGTGAGAATGTTGACGAGCACAAGGCTGGAGATCATTATGTCAGGCTGATTAGGTTAAAATGGCAGACTTGACCTGTTAAAAAGAGGGTGATGCTTGAAATCATTGTTCTTCCATTGTTAACCATGGTGACCTGCAAAGAAACGTGTGCAACCATCATTGCGTTGCATAAAAATGGCTTCACAGGCAAGGATATTGTGGCTACTAAGATTGCACCTCAATCAACAATTTATAGGATCATCAAGAACTTCAAGGAAAGAGGTTCAATTCTTGTTAAGAAGGCTTCAGGGTGTCCAAGAAAGTCCAGCAAGCGCCAGGATCGTCTCCTAAAGAGGATTCAGCTGCGGGATTGGAGTGCCACCAGTGCAGAGCTTGCTCAGGAATGGCAGCAGGCAGGTGTGAGTGCATCTGCACGCACAGTGAGGCGAAGACTTTTGGAAGATGGCCTGGTGTCAAGAAGGGCAGCAAAGAAGCCACTTCTCGCCAAAAAAAAAAAAACATCAGGGACAGATTGATCTTCTGCAGAAAATATGGTGAATGGACTGCTGAGGACTGGGGCAAAGTCATATTCTCCGATGAAGCCTCTTTCCGATTGTTTGGGGCATCAGGAAAAAGGCTTGTCCGGAGAAGAAAAGGTGAGCGCTACCATCAGTCCTGTGTCATGCCAACAGTAAAGCATCCTGAGACCATTTATGTGTGGGGTTGCTTCTCATCCAAGGGAGTGGGCTCACTCACAATTTTGCCCAAAAACACAACCATGAATAAAGAATGGTACCAAAACACCCTCCAACAGCAACTTCTTCCAACAATCCAACAACAGTTTGGTGAAGAACAATGCATTTTCCAGCACGATGGAGCACCGTGCCATAAGGCAAAAGTGATAACTAAGTGGCTCGGGGACCAAAACATTGACATTTTGGGTCCATGGCCTGGAAACTCCCCAGATCTTAATCCCATTGAGCACTTGTGGTCAATTCTCAAGAGGCAGGTGGACAAACAAAAACCCACTAATTCTGACAAACTCCAAGAAGTGATTATGAAAGAATGGGTTGCTATCAGCCAGGAATTGGCCCAGAAGTTAAGTGAGAGCATGCCCAGTCGAATTGCAGAGGTCCTGAAAAAGAAGGGCCAACACTGCAAATACTGACTCTTTGCATAAATGTTATGTAATTGTCGATAAAAGCCTTTGAAACGTATGAAGTGCAAGTAATTATATTTCACTACATCACAGAAACAACTGAAACAAAGATCTAAAAGCAGTTCAGCAGCAAACTTTGTGAAAACTAATATTTGTGTCATTCTCAAAACTTTTGTCCACGACTGTACATAAAATGGTGGTTCAACTGTTCAATCTTGTCATTCAACATACAATGGTGGATATATTTAGTAATGGACGAACATCGGCCTGGACGATTCGCGAACGCAATTGTGCGAACGCAATCAAATGTTCACGAACCACAAGTTCGCTGCGGGCCCCATTCACTTTAATGGCAGACGAACCTGAAAAACCTTCAGGTCATATTTTCAGCCACCAAATACTTACTAGAAGTGCAAAAATTGTCCCACAACATGGACAGTGACATACCAGAGGGGGATCAATGGCAAAAATTTCCACAAAAAATATGTATTTTAATCAGGGGCCATTTTTATGTGTCTTAAAGGGAAACTCTCAAAAATGTGCCCTGCTGGGGCCTAGAAATTTTTTATTTTAGACCACGGGAGTCCTGCCCCCAAACTTAGGCATTCACGGGACAGAAAACATCAAGTGATTATGTGGCTGGTGGTATATTAGATGGTCAATAAATATCAATTTTACTGCAGGCCAGTGGAGTACAGGCCCCAAAAATTAATCATTCACCACACAGAAAAGAACAAGTGATTATTTGGCTGTAGGTATATTAGACGGTCATTGAATATCAATTTTACTGCAGGCCATTGGAGTACAGGCCCCAAACATTGGGCATTCACTGTATAAAAAACATCAAGTAAATATGTGGCTGGAGGTATATTAGACGGTCACTGGATATAAATTTAACTGCAGGCCAGTGGACTACAGGCCCCAAAAATTATTGATTCACCGGACAGAATATAACAATTGATAATGTGGCGGTCAATGTATAACAATTTTACTGTTGGCCAGTTAGATTACAGGCCCCAAAAATTATGCATTCACTATACAGAAAAGATCAAGTCATTATGTGGCTCGAGGTATATTAGATGGTCATTGTATTTCAATTTTACAGCAGATCAGTGGAGTACAGGCCCCAAACATTAGTCATTCACTGGACAGAAAACATCAAGTGATTATGTGGCTGGAGGTATATTAGACGGCCATTGGATATATATCAAATACATATGTTTAAAAGAACAAAAAATATAAAATTGGATAAAAAACATGGCTACCAAAATGCCCCCTCTTGAAAAAAAACAAACAATGGTAATAGGTAAAATTAAATTAAACGTGGTCGGCACAGGTATTGAATTCCTTCGAGATCCATTGCAAATTGTGCCAGGTCTGGCCACAGGTCAAGCCTGATCACCCAGTAGTCAAGAGGCTCCTCGTTTATCAGAGCGTCCACATTGACTCCTCTTCAGACTCCTGCTGACTTGTCTCAGGTGGAGTATCCCCCTCTGGGAATTCATTCAGCATTGCGACTTCCTATCTTCCTGCTCCTCTACGGCTTGATCAATGACAGGATGCACGCTCCAGAAAGAAGGCGTAAGGTGCGATATCACTGATGGCACCCTGGCTGCGACTGACCAGTTTGGTGATCTCATCAAATGCCCGCAGAAGTCTGTATGCAACACGCATGAGCAGCCACTGGCGCGGTGATAAAAAACAAGCTGTCCAGAACCTGTCCTGCCACAGAGTTCGTACAGGTAGTCGTTAATGGCACATTTCTGCTGGAGCAGTATATCAAGCAGGGCCGGCGTCATAACCCGGCATCCCCAGGCAAGTGCCGGGGCCCAATGCTCCTGGGGGGGCCCACTGAGCTGCTATGAGCACTTCCATCAATACAGATGGGAGCTCTCACTGCTGTCATTTCACTTACGCAGTACCCCCCTGGTGGGCCCTCTGAGCTGCAGAGACTCAGAACACGCCCCCTCTACACAGGACACATGCTGCCTGAGGAGAGAGACCGCAGAGCTGGAGCAGAGAAGTGAGAAGACAGTCTGTGAGTGAGTCTGCACTGTGACGGTCTCTTGTCTGTGGGGCAGAAGGGGGGGGGACTCTTCGATCTGCTGCTGCTTCATTCTATTTAGTCGTGTTACTGTTTCATTAAGCAGTTTGTCTCCATGATACCTGCCCCCCCCACATATCCTGTCCTATCTCATCCTCATGGGGCCCCTGCTGTCTCCTTTCCTCCCTCATGTATCCAGAGCTCCTGTTTCACCCTCCTATCTCCTAATGCTGCCCTGTACAGACCTTTTGCCCCTACTTCTTGTATGAATCCCCCTCAGAGCCCCTTCCACCTACTTGCTGTGTCCACCCCTCCTGTCCATCCAGGGCCCCTGTCTCACTCCTCTGCCTCTCATTATGGTGGCATCTGAACAGCATTCCCCATAAGGACCTTCTACTGTCACAGGGTCATGTGACTGTGCCCCCCACCCCGTACTGTGCCCCTTTATACCCTGCATTGTGCCCACTTACCACACCCTGTGCAGTGCCCATAGTCATTCCCTGTACTGTACCCTCTTATACCCTTTTATCCGGTCACTGTATGGTGGTTTTATCATTGTATGGCGGTGTTATCACTATATGGCGGTGGTGTCCAATAACTGCATGGCCATAACTGTATCCCCTTCCATGCCCACACCACTTTTTTTAGACCTGGCATGAGCGGGAAAAGATACAGATTGCGGTGCTAAGGAGCTTTGCGCCACAATCTGTGTCAGAAATACGCCTAATATAGATGTATTTCTATATAATAAATGACCCCCTAATTGTATTATTATTCGGGGGTAGGGCTAATATCTTTATATTATATAGATTCTAGTGTATTATACTGTGCCCTGTATTTCCCAGTAGAAAATGATCCTTGGGAAACACAGTCCTCACCACTGACCACCAGGACCAGGTAGCGCTCTGTCAGTACATGGCGGCCTCCCCTCTCCGCCACGCTGCTCCGCTGTGTACTGGGGCTTATTCTGACACTGGGGCTGGGTTCACATCCTATTTGTGCCATCCATTTAATGTATACCAAAAATATATGCGTTAACAGATACCTCAGACGCCGGAGAGAAGGAGCGCAGGGAGCTGCGGTTAGTGAATGACAGGACCGCCAGCTCCCCTGCAATGATAGGTATGTGAGGGGGCCACTGGGGGGTCATTCATCACACTGTGAGGGCCCCTTACACAGTATAATGACTCCCAGTGCCCCCCATTTAGTATAATGATCCCCATTGACCCTCCATTTAGCATAATGACCACCAGAGCCCCCATTAAATATAAGAACCCCTCGTGCCCCCTCCATACAGTATAACCCCCAGTGTGGGGGCGACTGGGGGTCATTAATTCTGAATGGAGGGTCACTGTGGGGTCATTATATTGTGAGGGCCCTTTACATAGTATAATGACCCCCAGTGTCCCCCATTTAGTATAATGATCACCAATGACCCTCCATTCAGTATAATGACCCCCAGAGCCCCCTTCATACAGTATTCCCCCAGTGTGGGAGCTACTGGGGGTCATTATTCTGAATGGGGGCGACTGGGGGTTATTATTCTGAATGCAGGGCCACAGGTGGTCATTATACAGTGGGGGGGGGGATTGGGGGTTCATTATACTGTGTGAAGGGCCACTAGTAGTCATTATACTGTATAGGGGCCACTGGGGGTCATTATACTGTGTGGTAGCCAAAGGGGGACATGTCAATGTAAAAAAATGCCTCATGGGGGCCCACTGGGATTTATCGCCCAAGGGCCCACATGAACCTGGAGCCGGCCCTGATATCAAGCATATACAAGGTAGAGTTTCAGCGTGTCGGGCAGTCACAAATCAGACATCTGATGGGCAGGTGGTGTTGCCGCTGAACATCAGCAAGACGTCCTGGACCCCGGGGTATTTGGCAACGAAACGCTGGATGACTAAGTTTAGGACATGTGTCATGCACAGCACGTGTGTTTCATTTTGCCCTGTTTCAGCGCCCTCAGCAGCACCGTTGTCGCACAACTCTTTACCAACTCTCAAATTGCAAATTGAGCTGGGTTAGCCACTGATCGGCCTGTGACCACAGAGCCGAAAGGAGTGCAGGACCGTTGTGGCTCTTGGCTTCCAGGCACAACAGCCGCAGCACAGCATGGCGACGTCACACCTGGCGCGTCAAATAGGTTCTGGGGAGCTGGGGGTGCAGCGGAAGAGGCTGTAGCAGTGGAAAAGGAGGTGTCAGCCAAGGAGGATACGGAGGATGGAGTAAAAGATGGAGAAGAAGAGGCAGACCTGCATGCAATCCGTGGTGGTAGCACCAAATCCACATGGGTGCCACAGGTTGCATGCTTGACAGCCATCAGAAGGTTCACCCATTGGGCAGTAAAAGTTATGTACCTTCCATGCCCGTGTTTGCTAGACCACGTGTCTGTAGTCAGATGTATCTTGGCACTGACACTGTGTGCCAGAGATACATTCACTTGCCGCTGAACATGGCCATATAGAGCTGGGATGCCCTTCTGGAAGAAATATTTCCTTTCGGGGACCTTCCATTGCAGTTTGACAATGGTCTCAAATTTTCGAAAGGCCTCTGAGTCCACCAGTTATATTGTAGTTGGCGAGCTAGCATTTCCGACAAGCTGGCAGTCACCTGTTGGGCAAGAGGGTTATCCGGCATCATCAACTTTTTACGTTTGAACATTTGGGCAATGGAAGCCTGCCTTTTGCCAGATGAATGCGACAACGCCACGGTGGAAGGTGGAGTGAAGGACAAATGGGAGGAGAGAGGAGAAGAGGCAGGATGTAGAGGGCCGGGAGTGTGGCTTTGTGGGTTCTGATGGTGTTGCTCCCACTGGGCTCGTTGATGGGAGGCCAGGTGCCTTGTTAAGGCGGTCGTCCCTAGGTGAGTGTTGGGCTTACCGTGACTTATGCGTTGACAGCGCAGGCTGCAGATGTCAACACTATTGTCAGCAGCTGACACGTTAAAAAAAGCCCACACAGAGGAGCCATGTGCCGGCGTCCTGGGAGTGCATGGTGGATGGCTCGCTCCAGATACATTTTCAGTCTGCTTTTTGCCTCCTGTGCACTGTGAGTTCTGCCTGCTTCTCCTCCCTATCTGCTGCTCCGTCTCTCCCTCTGAACTCCTCTCCTCTTCCTCTCTTGTGGGCACCCATGTGACGTCAATTGACACGTCATCATCATCACCTTCACCATCACTGACATTGGAGATCTCGGAGTAAGCAGCAACAGCAAGGATCACCCTCCTTGGGCTGATGGGTACTGTCGTCAGACCACTGGATGGCAGTCGTTGCTACTTCCTCTTCCTCATCTGATGCCAAGAATGGCTGGGCATCGGTAAGGTCTGGGAATGGATGGGAAAATAATTCCTCTGACTTGAGTGGAGGGGCTATGGGTGGTGGTGCTGTCTTTGGGGGTACACACATCAGAGAGTGAGGGGGGTGCAGAAGCGGAAGGCTGGGGCGTCCTTTGACGTAATTGCCCGCACCTTCTCCAACTTCCCACTTAGGCTCCAGTCTGGTGCACCTGCCTGACCCCTACCACCCCTGCAGAATGGCCTGCCTCTTCCTCTGCCTGATCATTTTCAAAATTACCTTGTGACAAAGTCCCTATAAAGGAGCAGTATTTGTGGAAGCAGGTATATAGAACCCCTTGATCAGTTTTTGGGGGGGCGGGGCAACTGGTATATCACACTAGTTGCAATTAGTTGTTCCAATGTCGTTTGTCCCTCTGTATAGCTAAGGTATCTCAGCAGAACTGCACACAAATGCTGCACTATACAAATGCTCTATATAGAAATTATATTATAGGTATATCACACCCCTGCCTCAATCATATTTTGTGGGGGGCAACTGGTATATCACACCAGTTACAATTCGTTTTTTCAATGTCAATTGTCCCTCTGTATAGCTGCGGTATCTCAGCAGTACCGCACACAAATGCCGCACTATACAAATCTACTATATAGAAATTATATTATAGGTATATCACACCCCTGCCTCAATCAGATTTTTTGGGGGGCAACTGGTATATCACACCAGTTACAATTAGTTGTTCCAATAGAGTTTATCCCTCTGTATAGCTGCAGTATTGCAGCAGAACCGAACACAAATGCTGCACTATACAAATGCACTATATAGAAATTATATTATAGGCACTACCATTCCTACAACCTGCTACTGTCTCTAATGTCTAACCAATGTGTGACACCACTATGTTTTTTTTGTTTCCAGGTCTGTTCAGAAATTGGTATGTAACAGTTTTGCATTGTTTTTCATGCACTGTGCCTGGTTTACCAGCAGGTGGCAGTGTGTCTGGCACTGAGCTATAGGTAGACTGGAACTAACCATTCAATTCTCTCCCCCTCCTTTGAGGCGTGAGATTGCCCAGATCTTCCAAGAGGAGGGGTGTCTTGCCTGTTCAGAGTTAGTTGAGTTTGGGTCCTAGACAGAGGCTAGATAAGTAGTGCAGCGCTGTCCTGGCATAAAAGCCTGACATGAAGCATAGCAGGCAATCTTCAGCCAGAGTCAAGTCTGCTCTAACCCAGGGGTTGTCAGTGTTGCAACTGAGACTCGACAGTCTATCAAAGTGGGTTCAGAAGCCCACCGAGCACTGAGCCTGCTATCAGTGGCATGTAGCCCAGATGAAAGAGGCCCCTTACAAGATACTAGACAAGAGGGAGAGTTCAGCACAGCGGTAATAGAGGAAAGAATCTCACCTGCCAGTGCACCCTAAAACCTGCTGGAGCCAAGAGCTACTGTGATTCTGTATGAGCTGCTACCCATGTATGCCAGTATTGAGTAAATCAACATAACTTGCATTGAGCCTGAACCTGCTCATTTCAGTTCCTACCAATTACAAACTTTCTGTGTAACCGCTATGCGGCCTAACCTCGAAGCGCCAGATCCAGGTAGGAGCACTGTGACTCCCCTCAAAGCCACACCACCGCTCGGCATCCTAACCCTGGAACTAGTAGAGCCTCTGGGGACTGGCTCTCTGCATGCTGCACTCTACGTATCACAGATGCGGACCCATTGACTTGAATGGGTCCAAAATCCACAAGATATGGAGCGATGCGTGGATCGGAAGCACTACAAAGAACTTCCGTTAGATTTTGGTCCTTGCCTCCACAACGCCCAAAAAAATAGAACATGCCCTATTTTTTTGCGGTTGGTGGGGCCCATTCTACGAGTGAATTGGCCCGCACCCGCAAACAACATGCACATTGACGGTGCACGTGCATTGTGAACCGCAAATTGCAGTCCACTGCATGGGCACTGAGGCACATACGTTCGTGTTCATGAGCCCCAGGAAGACACATAACAGGGGCCTGTACAATGGTCTCTGATATATTTTAATATGTTAAGAAATATAAAGAAATTACAAAAAGTGACTGAAACTAAACCTCAAGGAAATATGTGTATTACGTAGATTCATCACCTATTACTTTTCATGTTAAAGGTAATGGTCAGTGTATTTCTCCGGCTTGGGCCTCATGCACACGGACGTTTTTTTTCACGGTCCGCAAAACGGGGTTCCGTTGGTCCGTGATCCGTGACCGTTTTTCCGTCCGTGGGTCTTCCTTGATTTTTGGAGGATCCACGGACATGAAAAAAAAGTCATTTTGGTGTCCGCCTGGCCGTGCGGAGCCAAACGGATCCGTCCTGAATTACAATGCAAGTCAATGGGGACGGATCCGTTTGATGTTGACACAATATGGTGCCATTTCAAACGGATCCGTCCCCATTGACTTTCAATGTAAAGTCTGGAGTTCTGTTATACCATCGGATTGGAGTTTTCTCCAATCCGATGGTATATTTTAACTTGTAGCGTCCCCATCACCATGGGAACGCCTCTATGTTAGAATATACTGTCGGATATGAGCTACATCGTGAAACTCATTTCCGACAGTATATTCTAACACAGAGGCGTTCCCATGGTGATGGAGACGCTTCAGGTTAGAATATACAAAAAAACTGTGTACATGACTGCCCCCTGCTGCCTGGCAGGTGCTGCCAGGCAGCAGGGGGCAGACCCCCCCCCCTGTTTTTAACTCATTGGTGGCCAGTGGGCCCCCCCTCCCCTGTTGTTAACTCGTTGGTGGCCAGTGTGCGCACCCCCCTCCCTCCGTCTATTGTTTTAATACATTGGGGCCAGTGTGCGCGCGCCCCCCCAACCCCCCCCCCCCCTCCCTCCCTCTATTGTAATCATCATCGGTGGCAGCGGAGTAGAAGATTTTCATACTTACCTGCTTCTTGCTGCTGCGATGTCTGCGTCCGGCCGGGAGCTCCTCCTACTGGTAAGTGACAGCAATGCGCCGCACAGACCTGTCACTTACCAGTAGGAGGAGCTCCCGGCCGGACGCAGACATCGCAGCAGCAAGAAGCAGGTAAGTATGAAAATCTTCTACTCCGCTGCCACCGATGATGATTACAATAGAGGGAGGGAGGGGGGGGGGGGTTGGGGGGGTGCGCACACTGGCCCCAATGTATTAAAACAATAGAGGGAGGGAGGGGGGGTTGGGGGGGCGCGCGCACACTGGCCCCAATGTATTAAAACAATAGAGGGAGGGAGGGGGGGTTGGGGGGGGGGGGCGCGCACACTGGCCCCAATGTATTAAAACAATAGAGGGAGGGAGGGAGGGGGGTGCGCACACTGGCCACCAACGAGTTAACAACAGGGGAGGGGGGGGCCGCACAATGATATTCAAACTGGGGAGGGGGGGGGGGTCTGCCCCCTGCTGCCTGGCAGCCCTGATCTCTTACAGGGGGATATGATGGGGTTAATTGTACTATCATATCCCCCTGTAAGAGATCGGGTGCTGCCAGGCAGCAGGGGGCAGTCTTGTACAAAGTTTGCAGTGTATTCTAACTAGAAGCGTCCCCATCACCATGGGGACGCTTCTGTGTTAGAATATACTGTCGGAAATGAGTTTTCACGAAGTGAAAACTTAGATCAGAAAAAGCTTTTATGCAGACGGATCTTCGGATCCGTCTGTATGAAACTAAAACCTACGGCCACGGATCACGGACACGGATGCCAATCTTGTGTGCATCCGTGTTCTTTCACGGACCCATTGACTTGAATGGGCCCGTGAACCGTTGGCCGTGAAAAAAATAGGACAGGTCATATTTTTTTCACGGCCAGGAAACACGGCTCACGGATGCGGCTGCCAAACGGTGCATTTTCCGATTTTTCCACGGACCCATTGAAAGTCAATGGGTCCGTGAAAAAAAACGGAAAACGGCACAACGGCCACGGATGCACACAACGGTCGTGTGCATGAGGCCTTTGATAGTGATTTCCTCTATTGTACTCTGTAAATGAAAACTCTTTCTTCATGAATTCCTCTCATGTTACAGACGGGTTAAGAGACAATTCAGGGACCGATTCCCAGCAGAAAGAAAGTTCACAACTTCACAAGATGTAAATAACTAAAAGTTTCTCCTTGTTCTCTGGAGTCGGCGTTTCAGAGACAATACGGTTTCTCCCTGTAATTATGATTCTAAATGAGCGGCATGTGGCGGGGGAATTCTCTACTGAGCGACATTGTGAGATGGGAGGAGGAGGTTGCTCCCATCCTCTGCTTCATTTTTACTATGAACTTTTAATCACTTTCCATCCTGTGTAATTATGTATCCAGGTAACTGGCAGTATTACAGATCAGATTTATCCATGTAGTAAGGAGTGAGGGAGGGGGAACGAGAGCGGAGAGCGCAGCTCTGAACTGTGGCCTGTTATACAGTGTGACATCTGATACATCGTATAGTGTAATAAACTGATAGATCTGGACTGTATAGTACAAAATACAATGTGTAATATAATAAATCATAGATCTGGACCGTATAGATTATAATATAATGTGTAATATAATAAATCATAGATCTGGACCCTATAGATTATAATATAATGTGTAATATAATAAACTGATAAATCTGAACTGTATAGTGCAAAATACAATGTGTAATATAATAAATCATAGATCTGTACCCTATAGATTATAATATAATGTGTAATATAATAAATCATAGATCTGTACCCTATAGATTATAATATAATGTGTAATATAATAAACTGATAAATCTGAACTGTATAGCACAAAATACAATGT
Organism: Bufo gargarizans; assembly: GCF_014858855.1. Classification (NCBI taxonomy): domain Eukaryota; kingdom Metazoa; phylum Chordata; class Amphibia; order Anura; family Bufonidae; genus Bufo; species Bufo gargarizans. Next base: position 22,611,989 of record NC_058080.1, on the reverse strand, counting down.
GTAATATAATAAATCATGGATCTGGACCCTATAGATTATAATACAATGTGTAATATAATAAACTGATAAATCTGAACTGTATAGAGCAAAATACAATGTGTAATATAATAAATCATGGATCTGGACCCTATAGATTATAATACAATGTGTAATATAATAAACTAATAAATCTGAACTGTATAGTGCAAAATACAATGTGTAATATAATAAATCATAGATCTGAATCCTATAGATTATAATACAATGTGTAATATAATAAACTGATTAGATAGTCAATAGCTTCATATGTAGATCTATATGGAACATAATACAATGTATAATACAATAGACTTCTTGATCTGTACCCTATAGATTCTGAAATAACTATACTACAATGAACTGATTGGCCCGGTCTGTATAGATTACAATACAATAACCCTTCACAATGCATTTGGAAATTCTTCTGACCCTTTCACACATTTCAACATTTTTTGATATTATGCCCTTGGTTAAAAATGAAGGGGAAAAAATGTAGATTTTACCCATCAATCTGCACTCAATACCCCATATTGAGAAAAAAAAACAGAATTGTAGAAGTTTTTTTTAGAAAATGAAAACAGAATTGTAGAAGGTTTTTTAGATTTTTTTTTTTGAAAATTATTAAAAAGCTAAAAACTAAAATTTTGCATGGACCTAAGCAGACTACGTGCAACATAGGCCCAGGGCTGTCTACCCATCTTGGGCCCCCTCTCTCCATTTTCCCTGACATCCCCCCTTCCATGTGCCACCTAATATTTTATTTATTTTTTTCAGTATGAAGAGGCTGTGGTCCTCGGTTACTTGGCCTAGAGGTAGCTCAGTCCCATCCAAATGAATGGGGCTGAGTTCCAATACCAAGCACAGCCGTTATACTATGTACGGTGCTGTGCTTGGGATGCAGTGAGGAGGCTGCAGCACTCACTGGAGCACTGGGATCTTCTCAAACAGCTGATTGGTGGGGGTGCCAGGAGTTGGATCTCTTCCAGTCTCATATTGATGACCTATTATTATTTATTATTACTTATTTTAAAATGCCATTAATCCCATGGCGCTGTACATCCAGACGGGTTACACAAAAATAAAAATACTATAGATTGGCCCGCAAGAGCTTACAATCTACAAGGGAAGAGGGAAGAACACAGTAGGTGAGGGTGTAGGCTGCTCATGTGGCTGTGTGATGGTAGCATGATCATTGCAGATGGAAGACTTTCCTAAAAGGGTGGGTTATCAGCTTTCTCTTGAAGGTTTGCATGTTGGGGGAGAGTCTGATGTGTTGGCGGAGAGAGTTCCAGAGTAGGGGAGAGGCACATGAGAAATCTTGTGGTCAAATGTGTGAAGAACAGATGAGCGGAGAACAGAGGAGGATCTGAGATTACGTGTGATCCTAAGGATAGGCCATCAATATGTAAATCCTGGAGAACCTCTTTACAATATGTTATCTGTAGTGTTACATAGGACTGCACCAGGAGGCAGGTCTGAACCCTTTAAGCACTGCTTTGTAACACCCCTTGTGCTCTGCACCCCCCTCCCTTCACCTTGATTGACAGGGCTAGACATGCTGAGGGCAGATCAGTGTCCTAGCATCTGCATGTCATGTATGTACTATAGCTTTACCACACTGAGATCTGCTAAGAAAGCCAAGCTACATATTACTGCTTTATTCACAGGCACAATATATGATTAGAAGTATACCAGTAATATAGGTTGGCTTATAAGCATGGAAAAACATACAGGTGTAGCCAAGCTAATAAAACATGTCACAGTGCCACCTCATCCCATCTTGTGACAAATGCCGTTAATATACATTGAAAAAGTTAGTTAAAATTTTTAGTAAAATTTGTTTCTTAGTATTACAGACTGCATTACAGATGACATACACATTAATATGACTAGAGATGAGCGAATCCAAGCTGATGAAGTGGAATTCGATCCAAATTTCAGGAAAACTTTGATTCTCACCGAATCTGAA